>NC_141154.1:54933031-55533531 GCF_053477565.2 Lygodium microphyllum
CGATAGAAAGGTGGCAATAAGATGCTGATTGGAAATGCAATTATGGCATTAGCTTTGTTTTGTATCATGGAAATGGATTGAAGGGATAGAAGGATGATCACACTTTGACTCCCTTTATAGAGCTTAATAAGCCATTTGTCTTACCAAAAAGTCTTGTGTCTTGTCTTTTCTAAATAAAATTTTAGGTTTTATGGGTATCTAAGAGCCAAATAATATTAGCCAAAAAGTTGAGATTAACTTTATGGTTAATTACGTGTCTGAAAAAAAAATCTTCAGCTCCTTCAGCATCCATTCCATCATAAATAGCACCCTAGTGTGTCTGAAAAAAATAATCTTTGGCTCCTTCAACATCCATTCCATCATAAGTAGCCCTTTATTGTATCTTCATAGTATTCCTATGGGCAAGGATAAGAGTAATAGCACGAGAAATCAATGGCCAAAATCTATGCACAATGCCACTATAGTTAGCCATTTTCATGGGTAGAAATCCATCCTTTAGATGTGTAGTTGGATTGATTGAAGGCCCTAACCTCATTTATTAGATTTCATGCAACTTCCCCAACTCACTTCATGAAACTTCATTAAAACTTGAAGCTCACACCACCACAACTGACACTGTCCATGTGGAGCACTACCTTTTCTAAAATTAGGACCTCATGGCAACTTCCATAATTTACCAGCGTACATTCTTCCTAGTCTAGTGTGGAAGAAGGGTTGCAACCATTACACCATAGTACTGCACCAAACTGCTAGCATGGAGGATTGGATGCATCTTGGAACTCAAAAGTGATTCAAGCACGTATGCAAAATTATTAAGCTTCTCCACGAACTTGAGAGGCCTCCGCCTGGGCGGTCAGGTTTCTCATCCTATTTCAAATACTGAATGATATGAAGGGTTATGTATTTGCAAAATAATCCTTGAAAGACTGAGCGTGGACTGCTCTTGGTCAACACTTGTAAAATGTCATTGATTACATGCTCCACTAATGGTAGATCCCAACAAAAGCCATGCTAATACAAATTGTTGATCCTAGCAAATGAAGCCTGTTGTCTGTGTTGGTTGCAAACCCCCACACTCACATACACCAAAATGCATTTCCCACACATGCTGAAAATACCCCTTCCGCACCCAACACGCACACCCCTCTTCACTCGCACCCCACTTCTTGGTTTGGCTTTTGCCTGAAGGGCATCAATGCTATTGACCATGTATGAAAAAAATTATTTTAGGCACCTCCCAAATAATATGCATGTGAATGCAGACAACCTAGCATCCTCTCTTTTTTTGAAGGTATGTGAAATTGTATATGGGCATCATTAAGGATCAAGTATGTCTGGACAAAGAAATTGTTTTACTTCAATAAGATGGCACGACCTTACCATTAGCATCCCACACCCGCATAAACTTTAATAATGTTGAACATAAGATGGCACACCCAACAAACTTACCATAATGAAGTCGGGTGATTAGCATCTAGAAACATGTTTATACATAATGAGCTAGCAAAGGTAAGCAATATGGCTTTGTGGTACGCATGTGGAGAAGACTAAGTCACAAAAAGAAAAGGCAGAATTTCAATTTAGAGAAAGGCAATATCTAGATGCAATTTCACTTCTAGAGTCGTGTTTAGAGGAGTGGAGGCCGAAATTTAGTAGTGGGGAGTTACAGATGAAACAAGCCTTACCTATAGATAAGAACCTGTGGACGAATATGAAAAGACTAATCGGTTTTGGACAAAAGATAAGTCTAAATGTCTTTTTGAACCAGAAACTCGAGGGAAAAAACCCTACTAGTGATCCTTGGTTGTATCATCCCTTTAAGCGCTTCAATGGAACTACACAGAAGACGTATCATTGTTCTAAAGGACCACTAGTTGGTTATCAACAAGTCCAATCTAAATCCGCTAAGATCAATATGCAAAATATGCCAGAGGTTGTATTACCTCATTCCAAAGAAAGGGTGATGGATTTTACTATCTATGGGGATGAAAAGGAACCACAACTTAGATGGTTTGAACCTACGACACCTAGGGATTTTGTAGAACTCAAAGAACTCAAACAAGCCAGACATTATCTGGGTTTTCAAATTCAAGGTGAGGAAAATGAGGATCTGCATACATTAATTCTTAAGCTTAAGGGTAACCAAGGGTCTTGGAGTTTAGATGATCAAGAATTTTTAGAAAAGAATAATAAAATCTTACATCAATATCGTCATAAGTTACATGATCAATATCCATGTGATCAAGAGCAGATTTTTCAAATGATAGGTTCTATAAAAACCATGTTCACGACAAAGTATAATATAAACTTGAAGCCTATTTTGCATGGCTTGCGTAAAGGACAAGGAAGTCATATTAGTAAGCTATTTCCAAATCTATTGGATGTCCACATGATAGAAATGACTGAGGATATGCAGAATGATCTCACTATTGTTCCTTATATGACTGTACCCTTGGTACATTCTATGAACGCAAGGGAAGAAGAACTAGAATCGAGTTCCAGTAATAGTTTTCTTGAAAATGTATCAATGGAGATATTTGAGGATGTACCTACAATCAACCCTCACAAAATATCCTCTTTGTTTATTGAAGAGCCCGAAGTGGAAGTAATTAAAATAGAAATGGCAAAAGGGAAATATTTGAATCTAGAGGTTCAATTGGAATCCCAAGATTGAGAAAGGTTTGAGGAGGTATTACAAGCACATGTTGGGGAATTTTCTTAGTCTTATACTAATCTTAAAGGTATTAAAGCTTAACTTTGTCAGCATTATATTGATCTAGAACCAGGTACAAAACCCGTATGTCAACGCCAACGACTAACAAATCTTGTGTATGCAAAACTGGTCAAAACTGAGATTACTAAACTTTTAGATGCGGGATTTGTTGAGATGGCAAGCTCAACACGTGCGAACATTAATGATGGACCGCTTAGCTAGATGGATCCGCACGTCTACACTTAGCACATTGGTGGTCATTATGATATTCACATGGCCATTGACTTGTCACTTATTATATTTAGTTTGTTACACCTACCTACAGCTGGCAAAGATATAGTGCTAGTCGATTAGTGTAGTCGGTTTTGCACTATTTGACTTTATAGGCCACTTTCCTTTATGTTATATCTTATCTATACTATGTGTACATTGTATAGTGTGTGGAAGAAGAAGAAAAAAACCAGCAAGAAAACGTTTTGGCCTCCATCTCTCTTTTTATGTTCTTGAGTGAGCTTCCTCTTGTGTATACAGTGTGTGTTTGGCGTCGCAGCTCAAGCAAGTCCCCCCACCACGCGATTCTTGACATGGTATCAGGGCCATGCCACTGAGAGAGACTGATTTCAAAGGCTGAAGTGAAGGATAAGCAAGGTTTGAGTAAGCAAGCAACGGGTAAGAAGCTCTCCCATTCTTCCACTCTCTCTCTTGGATAGTGCTTGTGGAGGCATTGGAAGCAGGGTCGAGCAAAAATCTCAGATTGCTGTGAGATTCGATGTACAAGCATATCATTATATATTTTGCAAATTAGCCCTATAGGGCCTTCCCACAATTATTTTGGGCGTCTGAGGCCGTTTCAGGCCCGGTTTTAGAGCCGCAAGGTTGCGGACAGTAGTTTCAGGGTACATTGTGATTTCGGCTATATTGACTGAAAGTGGATGCGCAGGTTACAGATTGCGAATCTGTAATTTTTGAGGTGTTTGCAGGAAGCAAACATAAGGTTTATCGACAAACAGGTTGCAGATTACATGTACTATTGAGCAATCAGTCAAAAAGGTTGCTTGGTGTATTGTTGTGCACGTGTTGTGGAAGATTGCAGAAGACTAGCTTGCTGTGTTATATTCTTGTTTGTGATAATGGCAGAGAACAGTGGAAATCCCATTATTGAGAAGCTTGACAAGAACAACTACCCTTCATGGAAGTTCCGTGTAACAAACTTCCTCATAGGAAAGAGCCTTTATAAATTTGTTTCAGGTGAAGAAAAGGAGCCAAAGCTGGGTATCCCTCCGACTGCTCAAATGAGTTAAAAGCATGGAAAGAGTAGATGGCTGCATTAGAAGTCAATAAGACTTGGGATTTGGTACCCTTACCTAAGGGTAAGAAAGCCATTAGCTGTAAGTGGGTTTACAAAGTCAAGCATAATGCAGATGGTTCAGTTAGCAGGTATAAAGCTAGGCTGGTTGCAAAAGGCTATGCTCAAACATATGGCATAGATTATGAAGAGACATTCAGTCCAGTTGCTAGGATGGCAACTGTTCGATGTGTAATTGCATTGGCAGCAGCCAAAGGTTGGATTTTGTAGCAAATGGATGTTTAAGAATGCCTTCTTACATGGTGAATTGCAAGAAGAAGTATATATGGAGCAGCCAACAGGTTATGAGGATTTAGAGCATCCCACATATGTGTGCAAGTTAAAGAAGGTGTTCTATGAGCTGAAGCAAGCACCTAGAGCATGGTCTCACAAGATTGGAGAGTATCTTGTCAATATTGGATTTTGTATTTCTGATGCTGATCACTCACTTTACGTGAGAAAGGGAGATGCAGGTTTGGTCATCATAGTCATCTATGTGGATGACTTGATTATTACAGGTGATAGTGACAATGGGATTGCTGAAGTTGACTTCTTGAAGAAGAAGTTTGAGATGAAAGATTTGGGTGAGCTGAGATATTTTATTGGTATTGAGGTGATCAGATGTGATGATGGTATATGGCTGTCCCAAAGGCAGTATGGCTTGGATATGTTATCCAAGTATGGTATGATAGCATGTAAGCCTCTTTCAGTACCATTGGAGAAAAATGTGAAGTTGAGTGCTAATGTTAGGGATGAGATAGAAGACCCTACTATGTTCAGGAGGATAGTAGGGAGCTTGATTTACATGACTATGACAAGGCCAGACTTGAGCTATGTTGTTGGCCTTGTCAGTCAGTTTATGCAGATGTCTAGAAAGCCTCATTTGGATGCAGTTAGACGTATATTGAGGTACGTGAAGCCCACTTTACATTATGGACTTTTTTATGAGGTAGGTAAGGATGTACATGTCTTTGGATACACAGATGCAGATTGGCTTGGTAGCATGTTAGACAGAAGATCTACAAGCGGATTCATGTTTTCCCTTAGTAGTGCAGCAATTACATGGAGCAGCAAAAAGTAACCTACAATTGCTTTATCGAGTACAGAGGTTGAGTATAGAGGTGCTGCTATGGCAGCATATGAGGTGGTATGGCTGCAAAAGTTATTGGGTGATTTAGAGATGCAGGGAGATGGTCCAGCTGTCATTCATTGTGACAACATGAGCAGCATACAGCTAGCTAGGAATCTAGTATTCCATGCTAGGACAAAACACATTGAGGTGCACTACCACTTTGTGAGAGAGAAGGTACTTGCAGGAGAGATTGACTTGGTATATGTCAGCACACAGGATCAGATCGCTGACATTTTCACAAAGGCATTGGGTGCAGAGAATCCTAGAAAGTTCCGAAGCTTACTTGGAGTTGCAGAGATAGAGTTGAGCTTGAGGGGGAGTGTTGAGATGGCAAGCTCAACACGTGCAGACATTGATGATGGACCGCCTAGTTAGATGGGTCTGCACGTCTACACTTAGCACGTTGGTGGTCATTATGATATTCACATGGCCACTAACTTATCACTTATTATATTTAGTTTGTTACACCTACCTATAGCTGGCAAAGACATAGTGCCAATCGATTAGTGTAGTCAATTATGCACTGTTTGACTTTGTAGGCTACTTTCCTTTATGTTGTATCTTATCTATACTTTGTGTACATTGTAAAGTGTGTGGAAGAAGAAGGAAAAAACCAGCAAGAAAACGTTTTGGTCTCCATCTCTCTTTTTGTATTCTTGAGTGAGCTTCCTCTTGTGTATACAGTGTGTGTTTAGCATCGCAGCTCAAGCAAGTCCCCCCACCATGCGATTCTTGACAAGATTTATTTATCATGTTGCATATAGTGAATGGGTTTCCCCTATTGTGGTAGTACCCAAGAAGAACAATAAGAAGATTCACATTTGTGTTGATTATAGAAAGCTGAATAGCAAAACACGTAAAGATCATTTTCCTTTGCCATTTACAAATCAGGTATTTGATAAAGTTGCAGGCCATGAGCTATATTCTTTCATGGATGGTTTTAGTGGCTACAATCAAGTGTTAATTCATCTGGAAGATCAATCCAAAACTACCTTACTACTGAATGGGGTACATTCACTTATAAAGTAATGTCTTTTGGCTTATGTAATGCACCTGTAACATTTTGATTTCGACCTATGATCAAGACAATGGATGGAAGCTTTTCTAGATGATTTTTGTATCTGTGGGACGACAAAAGAAATGTCTGATCATTTGGCGCAAGTGTTTGAACATAGTGACAAAGTAGGTATCTCCTTGAACCCTGATAAATGTGTTTTTGGAGTTCCAAAAGGAACGTTGTTGGGGCATATCGTTTCTAAAGAAGGCATTGCTATGGATCCGGCTAAATTTTCTAAGATTTATGCACTTCCACCTCCAACAAACCTTAAGCACTTGCATGGATTTTTTGGGGCATCTAAATTATTACTGACGGTACATTTTTTATTTCACAAAAGTGGCCTCACCTTTGACAAATTTGCTACAAAAGGATACTCCTTTTAATTGGGTTTCCGCTTGTCAAGAAGCATTTGAATTTCTTAAGCAAAAGTTAATTGAAGGACTGGTATTGGCACAGAACTTTTGGGATGTGTGATTTGTTGGATGTTGTTATTTCAGGAGTTTGATTTTCAAATAGTTACTCTTCCTCGTAGAGCTCATATTCTAGCAAATCATCTTTCATGATTATTAACATCTAAAAAGGAAGAAGGTGTGGAGGATGATTTACCAGGTGCATCACTTTTTACTATGGAGGCGCAAGTTCCATGGTATGCTAATATCGCAAATTTTCTTAGTACCACTCGTTATCCACCTAGCGCTCATAAACGACGAAAGCAACAAATTTTAATGCAAGCACACTCCTATGGATTATTAGGGGGTTACATTTATAAATTCTTTCCGTTGAGGATATCTATCGACGATGTGTAAGGGAAGATGAAGTTCCAGTGGTTTTTAAGGCATTGCATGATGAGCCGTGTGGTGGCCATTTTACCAATGAATTAACTGCAAGGAAAGTTCTATTAGCTGGTTATTGGTGGCCTACCCTCTTTAAAGATGCTTATTATTATTGTCGAAAATGTGATGTCTGTCAAGGATTGGTCATCCTTCTAAAAGTATTGCTACACCTTTGACACCTATATTGGCATTAGCGCCTTCTGAGAAGTGGGGAATAGACTTTGTGGGCCCAATTGATCCTCCTACCAGATATAGATCTAATCATTATATCTTGGTTTGTACTGACTATATTACAATGGGTAGAAGCGAAAGCACTTAAGACAGATAAAGCCATTGATGTGGCTAAATTTATGTATGATAATATCATTACCCATTTTGGTTGCCCACTAGAATTAGTAAGTGACCAAGGTTCCCATTTCTTGAATGGTCTTATTAACGAGTTAATGAAAATATACAAAATTAAGCATCGCAAATCAATGCCTCATTATCCTCAAGCTAACGGTCAAGTAGAAGTAACCAATCGCATTATTCGCAGGATTTTAACTAAAACGGTTGCTTCTCACCGGAGAGATTGGGATAAACGTTTGTATGACACATTATGGGCCTATAGAACCACTTATAAGGTGACAGTGCAAAATACACCTTTCAACTTAGTTTATGGAACTAATGCTATTTTTCCAATTGAGCAAGGATTGCTTACTCTACGAATCGCCCTCTCGTTACGATTAGGAGAGGGTGAATCGTTGAAGCAAAGAATTTTACAATTGGTGAGGTTAGATGAGGAAAGACTGTTAACTTTACAGAGCTTAGAAGCAATGCAGAAACGTCGTAAAGCTTGGCATGATCAGAATATCAAAATACGAGAGTTTAAAGAATACGATTTAGTTTTATTATATGATAGTCGCTACTAAAAAATTCCTGGGAAGCTAAAAATTCATTGGTTAGGATCTTTTAAGGTTGTTAAAGTTTATGATAATGGTTCTCTTGATGTACAGGATATTAATGCTAAAAATGAGATTTTTAGAGTTAATGGCCTCCACCTTGAACATTTCGTGACTTAGTTTAGTTAGGTATAGTTAGGTAAATAGTTCGAATGACCCCTTAACTAATATATATTTGGATTTCTTTTCTCTTTTGGGGGTTTTTAATGGGATGCAGGTATGGCTTTTCTGTGGATGGATGCGCTTTACCCTCGTCTTGATGTTGATAGCTCTAATCCTATTCATGTTGGGCCTTATAGTATTCTGCATTTTCAGACACATGATAGGTTCTTATATGCATCGAGAGGAGAGTCCTGTTGCAGTTCCTCTTTTGTTACTTTTTGTTTGCAATACCATCCACCTTTTGGTTGTAGACAGTGTCAGAGGCATCTTTTTGTGCATGCTCAGTTCCTGTGTTGGCAATGTCGCACATGCTTTTGACGTTATGGTACCACTGCCATGCAGGATGCTATAGGCTACACTTATCAAGCCACGATTATGATAGTGTATTCTCTCCTAAACATGGTGTTGCTCAGTCTAGGGTGGGTAGAGAGCGGCAAGAATTTTCCTGATATCAAGCTGTTGTTTACTATTTTACTTCATCATATCCCGATGATCAAGTGAATTTTCACTGTTGGGATTATATCTATTGGTATATGGATGCAACCGAGGGCTATTCTTTAGGATGTTTACCAGTGGCACCTATGCCCTATTATGATGATGCAGCTGTGGCTCCGCTCCATGATGTGATGGAGGTTTTTAGCAATGCACCTCATAGCCGGTCTCTGACCTCTGATGTGTCTACGTTGGAGGCTATTTATGATCATGGTATAGTTGATAGGCTTGACTTAGATAGTGTGGATGATTTTGGATTAGGGTTATTATTTGCATTAGAAGATCTTAGGGAGTTTGAATATTTTAGTTTAGATATTTTGTTTTCTTAGAGTCTTTTGAGGTTTTTATTTTATTCTACATATTTGAAAAAGAACATACAAAAAAAATAATCCTTTAAAATAGAAAGAACAAAACAAAAACACTTTTGGTTTGATTGATACCTTTACAGTTTAGGTTTTAGCACACCTTAGTTTAGTTAGTCTTCACATGGTTAGGTATTAGTTGCACGCACAGTTGGGATACTCCTTCAATTCTAGGAGCGCACTACAATGGAGTTTGACTAGATGGCTGATTTTCAAAGGAGTTTCACTCTAATTGATCTAACATATTAATGGCTTAGTGGTTAGTGGTTGAGTTCTGTGAAGGTTTGATGATTGTTGCAATTTGTGAACCACTATGTGCTTATCTTTGCAATTATTTTGGAGTTGCAATATCCATGTACATAATAGGTTGTTTCATATCTAATTTATCTCTTTATATTCGTTTGAAATATAGGAATGTTAAATATATAACTTGATTGAAATCATTTAGAGTTTTCCAAACCTAACTACCTACAAAAGAAACACAAACCTCAATTTGTAAAACACCAATACACAGAAAGCTATATAACCAATTCAATCTATATAAGAGTCCATCCACATGGGATGGGGCTTTAGCACCAGGGAGTGATTGAAAGGGGGTGATGTGTGTGCATGACATAGTGAATTTCATTGTATGGAATTCTAATTGGGAATCCAATAGAGTTTTTCCCTATCTCTTTGTTGCTTTTCTAGCGATATGTGGGGGTAGCTAAATAACAAGGTTCTCTCCCCGACATTTTGACTAGGAGTAGCATGGATGAGAGATGCTAAAATGATGAGTATCTTTGCTTATCATTTTCCCAGTCAGAGTGACTAGTATTATGTGCTAGATTAGATTCCTCGAGCGAAGTTGTTGAGCTGAAATGTTTGACCATTCAATAAGTGATGCAATCTTAGTCTTCTAGTTGATCCTTTATACAAACAAAACTTAAATTCCAATCCAAATAATAAAAGCTTGGAAGAGTCTATATATTCATTCTTCAGAAGGAAAGAAAAGAAAAGTCAAGAAAGAAGAAAGAAAACTCCTTGAGACTGTAGGGTTAACATGAAAAAAAAAACCCACCAAAAGAAGATAATCATCACCTCTGAGGTCTTGGTAGGCTGTAGGGATTTCCTTAACGCATGCCCTATGTCCAATGCCTTGTATCTCTTTGGGGTGGGACCTTTTGGGAAGGCGAATCAATGTATATACTCTTTTGGCATTGAAAGAAAACCACCACCATTTTAAAAAAATAAATAAACAAACACTCTGGACAGTTGAAAGTTAGGGACCATTGACTGGTTGTTCTAGTAGAACATGGAGGGTTAGCAACTAAACCATAGGAGTCCTATTTGGTGTCGTAATGTTAGCTTGCTTTGTTTGGGTTCTTTGTTAGGAATTGACCTTATTTGTGAGGCTATTTCGGAGGCAATATTCCTAGTAGGATAGTAGTGTGGCATTTTCTTGCCTAGAGAGATTATTGTTGTTTAACGGCTCTAGAAAGCTTCCTAGTTGGTCTATTCTATGCACTAGATGAAGCTATGTTATGCACTTAAGTGGGGAGAGTGAGTAAGGGAATGTTAGTCTGCACAAGTTTTTACACAACTTAATTGAATATTTTCTCTGTTGGATTTATAATATGATAGCAGTAAATATTTTCCTATCTTTTCAGTGTCTACTAGTTTTCTTTGTGTGGTTTTGCAGCTCTCATAGATGTGCTCGTGAGGATGCTTCGCAATTAAGTGAGGGAGAGTATATTTTTATTTTAAAGTTGTGTAGCAGTGCTCGTGGTAGCTATGTTTGCGCTGCTGGATGTTCGTGATGTAGATGTGCTCGCGAGGACACTTCGCAATTAAGTGGGGGAGAAATGATAACACCTAGAACCAATGCTACTATTGCAAAAAAATTTAGCAAAATTTTATACAATTTGCACATTGTTACCGACTTTTTACATCAATTCAATGTAGATGTGGTCAAGATTTTGTCTTTGGAGGATGTGTCTCTGCAGTCCAGCAAGTGGAAAATCCTAGTTCGAAGGAGTTTTGTGCTAGAGGGTGGACTTAGGAAAATACCAGGTAGAAT
This sequence comes from Lygodium microphyllum, assembly GCF_053477565.2. Lineage (NCBI taxonomy): Eukaryota > Viridiplantae > Streptophyta > Polypodiopsida > Schizaeales > Lygodiaceae > Lygodium > Lygodium microphyllum. The sequence goes on from NC_141154.1 coordinate 54,944,128, forward strand.
TTGATAGTTTTATCTAATCAGAAGGGATTAGAATTTTGGCTTGGAGGATCATTTGACCTTTCTTCCCATAAAGAATATACTACCTCTGGCTCAAGAACAAAGTGTGAACCATTTTTGCTTGCAGCTGGATATCTGGGTTTGGGATGTCTGCCAAGCTAATCCCATCGTTGGTATGGACCTTCACCTTGTCCATTCCCAACATGGCATAGACATCCCTCTTCGGCTTTCTTTCCACTTTACTTGGCAGCCCCAGTGCCCTCTCCACCAATTTTGGGGTCAGCTCAATCTGTACTTGCCGGGTGGCTTCATTCTCGCGCACCGTGATGGTGCCTCTGTTTCTGTTAAAGGTGCACAAAAAGTCGGCGCACTAGGTGTAGTCCACCCCCTGGCCCACTGCTTCTAGGTATTTCTGCAGATGGCACTGGTCTATAATCTAGCGCACTGCCTGGCCACATCTTCAAGGTTGAAGATGTGACGGAACTTCAACTGGCTAAAGGCTCTAGTCTCCACCGTGACCCCGTACTTCGCTTGCTCCTCCTCCGAGAAGGGGAGCTTGCCAGCCTTGTCCTGGCTTGCCATGACAGATGCCTGCAAGTTCAGCCATTTCCACTATTAGTGCTTTTTGACAAGTAACTTGTTGAAAGAAGAAAAGCGTAGCAGATTTTATTGATTTGAAATATTTTGAGTATAGCCTTAACTTTTCTTTTCAGACTTTTACCATTACATTTTACCATTGCATTTTAACTTTTATTGACATTTCATACCCAGTTCACTTTTTAAATTCCACCTTACCCCCTCCCCCTTTGGAACGAGAAGAATCCGTCCCAGGATTGGAGGTTGCCAACCGCGTCTGCAACTGACAAGTCAGTGACATAAATACACAACGGTCACCCTGGCGTATCACGAGTGGAGCTCGATATCTCAACACGCACTACCCCCCTCCTTAGTCTTGCCTACGGATGTTTCTACCGGTGGCTTTGCAAATGGTGATGGTGTCGCGCAACCCTTGCTGAAAGCTGTGACAATGCCCACATTGCCTATTGCTAGGTGGATGCGCTACGACTCATAATCAACATTGTAGTGAGCCTTCTTTTTGAAGGTTCACCCCAGCAGTGACTCTGTGCCTGCGTCTGTAGCACTTGGCAATATGTAAAAAAGCATTGGAACAGTCTTAGACTCGATAGAAATGGTGACTCTACACTTGCCGAGAAGTGTGTATGAATGGGCCCCATATGGGTTTAATTTGGCAGTTGTGGGTTAAAGTAGTGATTTGCCAAGTTGGATCCAATGACTGTGGGTTAAGACATTGAAGTCTGCTCCCTCGTCGATCAAGGCGTTGAAAGTGCATGTTTGCTTGACAGTGACCGTGATATGGAGGTAAGCGGGTTCTACGGATTCCTCATCCTCTTCGTTGATTTCAGTGATTGTAGCTACTCATACTTTGACCGGTGGTTCTAACAATGGTGGCTCATGCAAAGGATGTGTGGGAGGGTAGTACTTCTTGACACGACTGCCATTGAAGAAGTCTATTCCCTCACCGTCTAGTGTCTCAAGCTCGACATTGCCGGTTCGGCTGATTGCCCGAACCTTGAAGGGTCCAAGACCTCTAAATTTCATTTTTTGCTTATGCCCCTTAACTGAGTAAAGGAGCACTAAGTCACCCTGTTCGAACTCGCGTTGCTTGACATGCTTGTAAAACCAACTCTTGCGTCGGGCTTTCTCATAGATAAGAACGTGGGTGGCTAGAAGACGAGTCTCTGATAGGCGTTCAAGCTCAACCAGACATTGCGTCCATGCCTCCTTTCCTTCCCATCGTTCTTGAAGTGCTATTCTCAGGCTAGGAACGAAGAATTGTAATGGTAGAATTGCCTCAGTTCCATAGGTCAGCCTAAAGGGGGTTTGATCGGCAGCCATTTTATAAGCTGTGCGGTAGGCCCACAAAGTTGCCATCAGCTTGTTGTCCCACTCGCTGTGTGAGACTGAGACTACTTTAGTCAGGACATTGACAAGAATCTTATTAGTTGATTCTGCCTGGCCATTCGCCTGAGGATAGTATGGTGAGGATTTGTGATGGATAATGAGAAAGGTGGACACGAGGTGCGCTATCACTTCATTGATGAAGTGCGTGCCTTGGTCATTGACCAGTTCTATGGGGCAGCCGAATCGCGAGATCACTTGCTCTCATAAGAACTTGGCAGTCATCCTAGCGTCGTTCTTACGTGTCGCTCTCTTGCCTCTATCCATTTTGTGAGGTAGTCCGTGGCCACAATGATATATTTGGCTTGTGAATATTGTGTCGCAGGACTGATGGGTCCTATGAAGTCGATGCCCCATTTTTCGAATGGTTGTCGAGCAATAACTGAGGTCAACTCCATCTGATCCTTGCGAATCGGGACTTTTGTCCGTTGGCACTCGTCACAATGCTTGACGAATCGTACTGCGTCGAGGAAAAGCGTGGGCCACCACAATTGAGACTACCGCACCTTTCATGCTGTCGTGTCCCGCTAAAGTGTCCTCCCGCAATGCCACTGTGTGCCTCTGAGAGCACATCGTGCATCTTGTGCTCGCATACGCATCTATGCAGCAATCCATCTTACCCCAACCTATAGATTTGGCCTGCAATCAGCTAATAGGGATGGATCTTAAGGATTAATCATCTAAGTCGGGCTTTTTCTATTGGACGCTCAGGCAGTCCGTGCTCAAGCACTTGGACTATGTCATCTGCCCAATATGGCGTTAGATCAGCCTTGAATAACTCTCTCTCGCTAGATAGGTTAAATAGATGGGCATCGGGTAATTCATCAACGGTACCTTGTCCAGCGGCTTCTTCCATGGGGTTGTGTGACATGTGATCAGCCATGTAATGCTGTTTTCCCTTTCGTACTACCACGGAGAAATCGAACTCTAGAAGCAGAAGGAGCCATCGAGCTATGCGTCCTGTAGTGCAAGGTTTGTTTACGAGATAGAGCAAGGCTTGATGGTCCACGAAGAAGGTAAAGGGTGTGGCCAAAAGATAATGCCAAAATTTCTTCACAGCAAACACCATGGCTAATCCCTCTCTTTCTGTTGTCAAGTAGTTCATTTCCGTCTCAGTGAGTTGTCTACTAGCAAAGCTCACTGGATCATCTAAGTTGTGTTCGCCAGGTTGGCACAACACTGCCCCCACGGCAAACTTAGAAGCATCAATGTGCACGTGGAAGGTAATGGTCCAATCTGGGGCTCGTAGAATTGGTACTGTTGTTAGAGCCATTTTCAATTCTTTGTACGCTTGTTGGCATGCCTCGGTCCATTCGAAGATGATCAGCAGCTTGTATAATGGTTTGGCAATCAACGCATAGTTCAGTACAAATCGCCGATAGTACTCCCTACGGCCTAAGAAGCATTGAACTCCCTTGTATTTAATTGGGGGTGGAAGGTCAACAATAACCCTGACCTTCGAGAAGTCAGTGGCAATGCTGTTCTTCGACACCACATGCCCTAAGATGCATCCGTGCTTAACCCAAAACTGGCACTTTAAGGGATTCAAGGAGAGACGATACAAGCGACACCACTCAAAGACTGCGTGGAGTTTGTCTAAGTGTTCGATCCAGATCGCGTGGACACAGAGATCGTCAACAAAGACTTCTAACTCCTTGCGAAACATGTCCTTAAAGATGGTGCACATGAGACATTGGAAAGTGGCAGGGGAAATTGGTCAACCCGAAGGGCATGACTATGTATGCAAAGACTCCCCACTCAGCGGCAAAGGCGGTCTTTGCCTATCCACAGGATGCACTTGCACCTGGTTGTACCCTGAGAAGCCGTCCAGAAAACTATAGGCTTCCTTGCCTGCCACCCTCTCAAGCATATGCTCGGTGTACAGCAATGGATAGTTGTCCCTCTTCGTAGCAGCATTCACCTTCTTGTAATTGACGCACACTCATATTTTTCCATTCTTCTTCATCACAATGACTATGGGCAATACCCAGTCTGTGTGCTCAATTTCATAAATGAATCCAGCTCTCATCATCTTGTCAATTTCCTCTTTGACAGCATGAGCGTGTTTTGGATTCATAGGGTACGGTCGCTGCTTGACCAGCATTGCGTCTGGCATCATGGGTATGTTGTGAGTCACGACACTCAGATCTACCCCCTTAAGCTCCTCTAAGGACCAGGAAAACATGTCTATATACTCTTGCAAGAGAGCGACAAGACTTGTTTCTTCTTCATCAGTCAAGTCATCGGCAATGAATACTGGTCGGGGTGTTTCCCCTTCCTGGGCTAAGTCTACCTCCTTGACTTTGGCTAGTCCCTTGATTGGTTCGCTCATCTGCCCTTGACGTTTGGCACCTAACAGAACTACTACCCTATCCCCTTTTTTGAATTTCATGAAGCATTTAGGGAGGTCCTATGGCTTTCGATGTTCTTCTGTTCGTGTATCCCTGGGTTGCTTTGCCTTTTCCTGCCTTAACCGTCTGTGCCTCAGGTGGACGGGTAGGTCCCCCTTGGTACATTTGGTCGTGGGCGGTCGTGGGTGTTTGCTAGAAGAGGTAGTCTCCCCTGGTGGCCGTAGTTCAGATGGTGATTCAGTCCTAAGTACTGATGTCGTTCCTGGCTAGGCTAGGCCTGCTTGCTCAAGGTCTATGGCTCCCACGTGTTCCAACCAAGTGCGATCACATTCCATGCGCATGACTCCTCGCCCTACCCTATAGGTCTTCCTTTTCTGCGGCTTGGAGTCTGCTCGTATCTGCTCAATTTCTTGTCCTTCAGTGTCGTATTCTACGGTATCTACTTCACCCTCACTCTCATTACTGAAGGATTGGCAGTCTTTGTATTCGTTGCTAGAATCTTTGTCATCCGACTGCTCGTCGTCTCCTAGGGTTTGGTATGTCTTGTGTCGTTGGTCAGGAACTAGGCCCCAATTATACATGAGGTTTAAATCATGCACCCTGGTCCATTGCCACTTGGATTCCTCTGAGAGATCCTGGAGTGGTTTGAAGTTTGTAGCTGGATTGCCAGCTAGCTTGTCCGTTAGGTATTCCAGTATCCCCTGGAGTTCCCTTTTGTTGGATGGTACTTGGAAGGTGACAGGATTAGGCTTTCCAAGTAGGCTTCTTGCCATCATGCAGACTGGTATAGAGAGTGCTTCGTTAGACTTGCCAATCGTTTTGATGGCTTACTCATATGCCTCATGATCTGAGAATGGCAGGTCGATTGTAGCGAGAACGTGCATCCAATCCCGCTCATCCTCTGGGCATGGGATATACTTGGTCAAGGGCCCATAAGACTTCTTGACCTGAGTGTTACCCTTGAGCATAGCAGAGATGGCATCTAGGTCGACTGGTGAGGTCTTCCAAGTGTCCATCTCTATCCTTACAGCATCCGTTCTATTGCCAAGGAAGATCAAGCCATTGCCCCAATCTTCGATGACTCTAGCGTTGCGCATCCAGGGTCGGCCTAATAGGATATCGTAGTCCACTCCCTTCATGGCTATAAAGTCAACAGAGAACTGGACACCTGCGATCTTCACTGGCCAATTCTTAAGTACCCCGAATGGCTTCACTCTCATACCGTTTGCTAACGTGACATTAAACCTAGCAATTTCGATAGGCGGGTTTCCCCAAGTCTGAAGCACTGCATGGCTAAGCACACTAATCCCAGCTCTTCCTGTGTCTACGATTCCCTTTCTTGTTGTGTCACCTAGGGCTAAAACCGGCAAGACCGCATGCATCTCGAAACCTTCCCAGAAGGCATTGACGTGCAAGGGTTTAGGCATAGAGTGCAACGTCAAGCTCGGTATTTGCGTTTCTGCATCATTGTCTTGAGGGTCTACCGTGACCTACTCTCGTGACCCTTCAACCCACTGCTTAAGATTTTGCCATAGGTTAGGATGCTGCCTAAGTAGATCTCCTAGGCAAAGTGTTACAGGGGTGGTCACTAGCGTGGTCAGGAGATCGTTGTGTGCTCGTCTCTCCCCTAACCTGGATTGTCATGGCCAATGGCCGTGACTGATCTGTGGCCCTATAGCGTCAAGGCTTGGTCTTGGTGGCACTCCTTGTGGTGCAGCTGCGTCTCTCGACCTTGGTTGAGGAGGTGATGTCAAGATTGTGGGAGAGAAGGAAGGAATCTCACTTGTAGCTTTCTTGCTTGCGCAATGGGGGAATACACACAGAGGTGGAGGCTGAAAACAATTTTCCTCTTCTTAGTTGTGTAAGCCAAAAAGAACTCAAGTACAAGGAAATAGAAGATCCCTATATATGGGTCTCAACCCAAACTCGACTAACTAAGGTGGCATACTAACTGAGCCACGAACTAGAGTAGATAAGGATAGCTATCATGTAGCTATTATTCATGGGCGGTGTACCAACCGCATCTGCAACTGACAAGTCAGTGACATAAATGCACAACGGTCACCCTGGCATATCACGAGTGGAGCTCGATATCTCAACACTCCCCCTCGAGCTCAATCCCAATTCCTGCACACCAAGCAGGTCTCTGAACTTGCGTAGCTTCTCTGCACCCAATGCCTTCGTAAATATGTCAGCTACCTGATCCTCTGTGCTGACATAAACTAGATCAATAAGACCTAGTAAAACCCTCTCCCGCACATAGTGATAATGCACCTCAATGTGCTTTGTTCTAGCATGACAGACTGGGTTATTTGCCAAGTGTATACTACTCATGTTGTCACAATAAATGACAATTGGCCAATTTGTAGGCTGATGCATATCATAAAGTAGCTTATGCAACCAAGCTACCTCACATGCAGCCATTGCTGCACCCCTATACACTCAGCCTCTGTGCTGGACAAGGCAACTGTAGGCTGTTTCTTGCTGCTCCAAGTGACTGCAGCACTCCCAAAAGAGAATACATATCCACTGGTAGATCGTCTATCAGAAATGCTACCAGCCCAATCAGCATCAGTGTATCCATGCAACTATATCTGAACCCCAATCTCATAAAATAGTCCATACTGCAATGTGGACTTCACATACCTGAATGTATCTAGCCGCATCCAAATGCGGTTTCCTTGGAGCCTGCATAAGCTGACTTACCAATCCAACAGCATAGCTCAAATCTGGCCTGGTAATAGTCATATAAATCAAGCTTTCTACTATGCGTCTGTACATAGTAGGATCTTCCAGAAGCTCACCTACATCTGTGCTCAGCTTCACATTCTGCTCCAAAGGAACTGAAATAGGCTTACAGCCTGTCATCCCATATTTTGACAGCATGTCCAATCCATACTGCCTCTGCAAGAGCTGTATCCCACTTGGTGATCTAATCACCTCAATGCCCAAGAAATAACGCAGCCCAAATCCTTCATCTCAAACTTCTGCTTCAATAGCATTTTCACATGAAGGATATCTTCATCACTGTCACCTGTCATAATCAAATCATCAACATAAATGACAAGTAGCATAATACCTTTCTCTGTTTTTCTCAAATAAAGTGAGAAATCTGCCTTGGAAATCTGAAAGCCAATAGTGACAAGATACTATCCTATCTTGTCCGACCATGCTCTAGGTGCTTGCTTCAAGCCATACAAGGCTTTCTTCAACCTGCAAACAAACTCAGGATGAACAGCATGCACATAACCTGGTGGCTGCTCCATATAGATCTCTTCTTGCAAATCACCATGCAAGAAGGCATTCTTTACATCCATTTGATGTAAAGACCATCCCTTTGATGCAGCCATAGCAATGACTGCTCTTACGGTTGCCATCCTTACAACTGGACTGAATGTTTCTTCATAGTCAATGCCATATGTTTGTGCATACCCCTTGACTACTAATCTTGCCTTGTATCTGTTCACAGAACCATCTGCATTGTGCTTCACCTTATAAACCCACTTACAGCCAATTGCATTCTTACCTTTAGGCAAAGGTACCAATTCCCATGTAGCATTTGCTTCCAAGGCATCCATTTCTTCATCCATGGCTTTCTCCCATTTTTCTTTTCCCATGGCTTGCTCAAAAGAAGTGGGTTCTGGTTCCTGTATCACTTTGACCATATATGCATAGTGAATGGCTGTAAATCCATCATATTTCAGCCTATCCATAGGATACCTAGCTCTCATAGACCTGCGCAAAATAGGTTCACTCCCAGGTGCTCTCAAAACATCCCTGGTCTTCCTTATTCCAGGTGTAACAATAGAAGGAATACCCAACTCATCATTAATGCTCTGTTCTGAGCCACTGGATTCACCATCCACATAAGAGTGACCTGCATTCACATCAAACATAGGCTGATCAACCTTCTCTTTTCCTTTTTGTGATACCTGCATACCACTATCTGCATTGCTTTGTGAAGATTCTCCTAATCTCAATCTGCCTGTCCATGGCGAAAAAAGTGAACCACTGCTAGAGGACGTTCCAGGTCCACTAATATTTTGTGACTGCTGCTGTGAATTCTGTGCAGCATTACCATTTTGTGCATCTACATCATCAATCACATTTACTGGTTTATACCAGCTACTCATCTCATCAAAAACAACATCTCTGCTCACTATAAACTTATGAGTAGAAGGTTTATAGCATCTATACCCTTTTTGCTGCAGAGAGTAACCAATAAAGATGCACTTCTCAGCTTTTGGATCCAACTTGGATCTCAACTCATCTGGCACATGTACATAGGCAATGTAACCAAAAATTTTCAAATGAGAAATATCTGGTTTCCTACCAGTATACCTCTCCTCTGGAGTCATCCCATGTATTGCTGCAGTGGGAATCATGTTCATTATATAGACTGTTGTAGCAACTGCCTCAGCCCAGTACAAATCTGAAAGGTCTTCTTGATTGAGCATGGCACGAGATACCTCTCCAATATGCCTGTTTTTTCTTTCTGCGATTCCATTTTGCTGTGGGTTATGACTACATGAATATTGCTGCTTTATGCCATGCTCCTGCAAGAACCTTGCAAACTCATTTGAGAGGTACTCTCCCCCTCCATCTGACCTTAGGCATTTTATTTGCAGGCCTGTTTCTTTTTCAACCATAGGTTTAAGAGTTTTGAAATGCCCAAAAACTTCACTTTTCTTTTTCATAAAATACACCCAAACTTTTCTGCTATAGTCATCAATAAAAGTGACAAAATAATGATAGCCTCCAAGAGATGCAGCTTTAGTAGTCCACACATCAGAGTGGATTAATTCCAATGGCTTCTCACTCTCTTGAACATGTCTAGGAAATGGTTTCCTTGCATGTTTTCCAAATTGACAGGCTTCACATACCTTATACATTTCTGCAACCTTGAATTTTGGCAATCCTACAACAATATTTTGGGCCTGCATTAATTTAAGTCACTGTACATTAACATGACCAATGCGTTTATGCCAGATATCAATATCTGCAACTACACCGGTCCCATGTGCAAACATTGCTGCACTCAATTCAGGCATGTCTGCATCCAACGTAAACATTCTGCCCTTCTTCTTTCCTTTTGCTATCAAGCGACCTTTATTTTTCATATCCTCAACAAAGCATCCATGAGGATTAAATCTGACCTGCAAGCCCTGCTCAACCATTTGACCAACAGAAACCAGATTCTTGGTGACATTCGGGACATGAAATACATCAGACAGGTATTTCTTTTTCCCATCCTGCATACACAAAGGAATTTTTCCAATCTGCACAATAGGATGTGCAGTATCATCACCGGTCTCTACAAATCCAAGTTTTTCCATTTTCCTTGCATCCTCCATCTATTCTACATGATCTGTCATGTGGTTTGATGCACCTGAGTCAACATACCATACATCGTTGCTTTCTTCTGCACTTGTCACAGAATTGTTCATGTGCTGCACCATAAACAAATGCTCATTTCTGTCATCGCCGTGTCTACTAGAAGATGCATAATTCCCTTGTTGCAATTTCCCATTCATGATGTCATTCTGCTTTTTATAGCAGTCTTTAGCCATATGACCCATTTTACCACAGTAGTAGGATTCAACATTGTTGTTTGCATTTTGGCCTCTTTGCCATCCACCACGACCTCTTTGGCTCCCCCTTCCTCTAGAGTTACCACGTCCTCCTCCATAGGACTGGTTTTCTTGAGTTTGCTGCATATTCTGATTTCTACCACGGCCTCCAAATCGGCCTCCTCTACCTCTACCTCTACCTCTTCCAGCATTTGAGTAGAAGACAGCTTCTTTTGAAGTTCCTCCTGAAGAAGATGCACCACCATTTCTCTGCTCCTCAGAAATTAGAAGAGCAATCAACTCCTCAAAATCAAGAAATCTTTCACGGAGGGAAATGGATGTTCGGAACTGTGCATAATCCTTTCCTAGACCATTCAAGGTCACAGAAACTAAATCATCATTTTCCACTGGCGACCCAATAAGTGCATCTGCAATCTTCTTCACCTTCATGTGGTAGTCATTGATGCTCATATTTTCTCTTTGCACATTGTGCAACTCTTGCTTGAGCTGCATTTTCTTGGCTTGCGTATTTGTGCTATACATTTTTGACAAAGTATCCCATGCCTCCTTTGGCGTACTTGCATCTTGAATATGCACAATCATAGAGTCTGAAATGCTGATAGACAGCCAGTACATAACTTTCCTGGCTCTCTCATGCCATGCTTTAAATGCCTGCATTTGTTGTTGATTGGGAACATCAGGAAGAACTGGTTCTTCTTCATTTTCTGCAACAAATTCCCAATATCCTTTTCCCATAAGGAAATTCGTCATTCTAAACTTCCATGCTTGGAAGTTTTTCTTGTCAAGCTTTTCAGTGACAATCTGTGAAAGAGAATCAGACGCCATTACAGAACACTGCAAAAAATTCTGTCACTGCAAAGAACACAGCTTCAGCCTCACAAGGGAAAATCTGCAAAACTGGCAAAAGTGATATTTGACCACACAGTCACTTCCTAGTGACAATTTTGCATATACAGGAACCAAGGATGATTCTGTAACTCCCAATGTCTCTGCACATGAGCATACGATGCAATATCTGTGGTAACTTTTCACCGACCTGTAGAACAGTGGTCACACAGCATAAAACAGGGCTTTTTCTTGAGTGCGTGCAGAAAACTTCCGCCTCCAAAACAGGCCCCGAAAAGGCCTCAAATCAAAAAAACAGGATCGTCAAGGGCTAAAGCCCTTGCCCGCAGCATGTACTGCCCTCTTGCTTCACTGCGAAGGGCGTCTCAACCTGAGACAATGCACTCTTGCAATTTCCGGCTGTGCTGCCTGGAGAGATCTGCTCCCAAAACAGAAAATGAAAGCAACATTGCTCCTCTTACCAGAACACCGCGAGCTTGGCTTGCTTTCTTGAGCTCCTTACCATGAACAAGGCTCTGATACCATGTCAAGATTGTGGGAGAGAAGGAAGGAGTCTCACTTGTAGCTTTCTTGCTTGCACAATGGGGGAATACACACAGAGGTGGAGGTTGAAAACAGTTTTCCTCTTCTTAGTTGTGTAAGCCAAAAAGAACTCAAGTACAAGGAAATAGAAGATCCCTATATATGGGTCTCAAACCAAACTCAACTAACTAAGGTGGCATACTAACTGAGCCACGAACTAGAGTAGATAAGGATAGCTATCATGTAGCTATTATTCATGGGCGGTGTACCAACCGCATCTGCAACAACTGACAAGTCGGTGACATAAATGCACAACGGTCACCTTGGCATATCACGAGTGGAGCTCGATATCTCAACAGGTGATATTGGCGTGCTCACACTGGAGAGATCATCGATCTCATCCTCTATGATGGGCTCAGCATCCTTGAGATGCTCTTGAGCATCGTTTACCCATTTCTTCACTTTTTCTATGGCCTCTAACTGTCGCTTCGGATGCGGGTATTCCCCTACCTTAGCGCTTCCCTTTTCGGCCATCTTAGGGGCTGAAGTCTCTGCCTCTGCGTCAGAGACCTTCTTTCCAGCAGGTAGAGTTGTAGCACTATCGGTTTTTAGTGCAACTTTAGCTTCCGATCTCTTCTTTTTCCACCTACGATTTTTCTTTCCTATCGAGGCTGCGTCAAGATTGCTAGATCCTGGCAGAGAGATATCGGCCTGCTTCGTTTGGGCTCGAGTCATGACCCGCAATGGGATAGGTGTGGCCTCCCCATCGAGGTTTTTGACACCAAACAGCCCCAATGGGACAGATGGTATGTTGGTTGAGCTAGCAGATGGCTTTCACTTTGAGAAATCAATGAAGAGATGGGTGATTCTGCACTCTGAACACCTTTCATCCGCCTTGTCTCTATTTTGCTGCTCTCTTTCAGGGCAGCATGATGAAACATGACCTGGGTGACCACAAGTCCAATAGATGATTGGATCCTGCGTTTGCCCCCCTAGGCCTCTACCTCATCCCCTTCCTAACGCCATCACCGGCACAGGTCAATAATCCATGAGGACCGCGTTGCCCTTGTCGTCGTGCGAGACGTAAGGGTATATGTAGGTCTCTTCCTCATTCGGCTCCTCCACGTAGTGGACTAGAGCATCGCTCGGTGGATGGGTCACGTAAGGACCAGGCATTCTAGGAATGCCTGTAGGGTTTATGTCCATTCTAGGGATGGCTGGTTTCATATCGTTAGGCACGGGAAGAGCCAATGGGACTCCCCTTCTGAAGAATGGATGTGGCCTATTTGCTAGGTAAGGCTGGCCGTAGGGTTGCGAGTACGGAAGTCTTTTTGGTAATCTACAATGTGCGACATCATGGCCGAACCTACCGCAGTTAGCACAAGGTCTTGACCTAGGGTCTTGACACTCGGCCAGCAAGTGGTTTCTGCCACAGTACACGCATTGGACATGCAGGCACGTTAGTCGTCTCAACATGTCTTGCAACTTGGCTAATTCCATCTTGACATCAGCCAAACCTTGGTCTATCTCAGTGGCTTTCCCCTTATCTTAGGATGATGGGATTGATCGCTCACTAGAGACTGATGCTCTCTCTGAGCTTCGCGAGTTGGTCTCCTCTAGATTCGAGCTCCTGGAGTTCCACTCCTTCAACTGATCATCGACTTTGATGGCTTCCTCAAACACTCTAGCTATCACGTCTCGCTACAAGCTCGAATTGCCTGCCAAAGCCTTATATAACTCCTTGTCCCAAATGCCGCTGATGAACACAGTCGAAACTGCACTTTCAGTCGGTCGCTCGCCCATAGGGATTCTCTTGAAGAGGCTCCTCACATGGGTTACGTAGTCGCGGATGTCCTCCTTCTCTTTCTGCTTGATGTTCATCAAGCGTACTAGTAGATTATCAGATTATCCAGGTTCGGCAAATCTCTTAATGAAGAGATCCTTGAGGCTATTGAAATTGGCACGCTCTGCAGCATCTAAGCTCGTATACCACGTCCTACCCTTGTCGCCTAGACAAAGCCCGAACGCTTGCGAGCATTGAGTTTGGTCGTTGAGGCCATTGGCTTCGCAGACTTGCTCAAACTGCTCAACAAAGCTGTATGGGTCATCATGAGGTTGGTACTTATCGAGTTGCTTGGCAACAATCGGTATTTTGGCTTGGCTCTTTGAGCCTTAGCTTGCCCCTAATCCTACGAGCAGCGACGTCGCTAGTGCGGTGGCACTCTTCTCTGCTACTGTATTATTGAGTAGCCGCTTCATGAGAAGCTCGCTCAACGTCAAGTATCCCTCTAGTGCTCTCTCATGGTCCGTTCGGTTTCGGCCATCTTAGTTCAGCACTCGCTGCACCTCATGCAGCTCTATGCTTTGCCTTTGGCTCCTAGCGTGTTGATCCCTATTGTACTCGGCTATGCTCTGCAATGCTTTGCGGGCTAGCCTTCTCTCCTCTTCTAGATCTGTGATGATTGCGTCTGCTGTCCTACCACGGTGCTCGTACCGAGCGTGCATGTCGTAACTGCTCACCAGTTGCTAAATAGCATCTAGGAAAATGTTCAAATCAAGCTTCTCATTAGACCGATGGTCTGAGCTCTCTTCCGCCATGGTCGAGTTCTCGCGCTCCACTAAGCTGTCAATCAGGTTGAATAGACTTGACAGATCAACGTCGTTGGCGCTCCTTGCTTGGTCCTACTCTGCGCTTTGATGGTTTGTCTATGTCTTGGTTCTCTCCTGCTGGTGGGTTCCTTGAGTGGTTTTATCTGAGTGAGTTCCTTGACTTATTGAATACAATCCTCAATTTATGATCGCTTAGTGTGTGTCGTTTCTCGTGTACTTGTGGTCAATCAGGCTTTTAGCTTTCTTATGTGTACTTCAAGTGTGGAATTCAATGTGAGTGCAGCAAACAATCTCTATATGGCTTACGCCCTCTTGTCTCGTCTCGGGCCTGATAAGCTTTGTCACTCAAGTCCTGGCCGTTCTAGCGGATTCTAGGGTCTGCGCTACTTCTTGCTATTCACTCGGGGGTCAATCACAGGTCCTACGATTGGATTTCCGTTCTCAACGCGTCAGGTCGCTGGGGAGTGCCCCTGTCCCTTGGTCATGACTCCTACGTCGGGAGCTGCCTACAAGGCATTCACTATGTTGTCCTGGAGCGGGTTGCACTTCTAGTCGGTCGCGGGGGTCAATTTTTGATGTTTTCTTTTTTTTGCCTAAGGGTGTGTCTGATTCTGAGAATCGGACGTCTGATTTACCAGTTGTCCGATTCTCAGAATCGAACCACGTGGGTCCGATTTTGAGCTGTCCGATTCTCAGAATCGGACAGGGGCCAAGTGTCCGATTTTTGAAAATTGGACAAGTGGTCCGATCGGACCAGGTGGGTGGTCCGATTGCTGACGTGTCCTAATCCTGGGTCTGATTCTACGAATCGGACAGGGGTGGGTCTGATTGCCTCGATCCGACGAGGTGTCCAACCAGACAGGTGGTCCGATTTCCTATGGGCTGATTTCCAAAATCGGACGGGCTGGTCCGAGTGGTCTCATCAGACAGGATGTTCCGATCGGACGGTTGTCCGAGCGTCCGATTTTGAGAATTGGACACTGAATTGGATATCCAATCCTGTCGACCCGAACGCACTTTGGAGCATGAAATCGTCAAAAATCTTAAGGTGTTGATTATTACAAGCTGCAAGATTCAACAGGAATGATGCTCGAGTGATGGGAAGAGATCTATATACCTGGGGATCGCCGATAGCAATGTAACTCCTCGCACTGATCAATCGAAATGGGTCACCCAAGCTCTCTCTCTCTCTCTCTCTCTCTCTCTCTCTCTCTCTCTCTCAACTAGTTGCAAATGAGGATTTCCTTGCCCTCCAAGAACTTATACCCCTGCTGGACATTACCTGGATGTTACCGATCACTCTCCTTGCAATTCCTAAACATTCAAATGAGCATTTCCTCCATTTTTCACTTGTTTTTCCCGATTTTCTCCCTATTTTACAGCAACAAACCCTATGCCTCTCGTGTGCAATTTCCTAATGTTAGCCTACTCTAAACGCAACAAGAGTCAAAAGCACACAAAATGTCCCAAAATACTTACTTATCTTTGAAGATCAAAAACACCCAAACTTCCTACCTATCTCAAGCTCCATTTCAGGGATGAATCCCCTACTTCGATGCTTGATATGAGGTGCGCAAGTGCTCAAGCTTGAATCCGTTTGTCCTGGCAACGGAACCAAAATGTAGAGGGAGCTCACACTCAACCGCCAAGACCCACGGACCGATTATTGCTTCAAGCATTTCAAGCAAGTTCTAATGGCTATCTCTCACCTAGCAGACGTGCCGTCAATCCTACGAGTGTAGTGAGCTTACCTTGATATCGATGTGAGTAGCCTCCTCCCTCACACACCTCGGTAGCTCCACGATTCTTGATGCAAGCTCAAGCATCCTCAAGCCTCCTCCATCGCCAAACTCCATCCTCCATAGCCGCGCGCACAAGAAAAGAGAAGAGAAGAGAAGAGAAGAAGAGAAGAGGATATGGTGAAGAGCTTCACCCTCTTGATCCCTCACTCCCACACACTCACTCCCTCACACTCTCACACTCCCTCTCTCAAGAGCACACATAAGCAAGAAGGAATAGAAGAAGAGAAGAAGATAAGAGCTCTTGTTAGCCACACACCAAAGAATGAGCTTCCATTCATTTTTTTGAACTTTATATACAAGCCCTAAAATCCCATGGGCACCCATCCCCTTTTTTACATGACCGGCCATTGTGGCAAGGTCCTTTTTCCATTTTACTCTTCTAGCATTATGCCTTTAGCCTACACCCGTCTAATATTTTATAATTGGCACAGGAGGGAGCCTGGCACTCTTTTACAAGAGTTTTCCAAGCTTTTGAGACGCCTTTCATTTAAAATTGTGCTTTTTGTCCCGGCTTAGCTTTAGCGGTCGCCTGCATGTCTTTGCTCTTTTTTCGTGATTTTTCTGCTTTTTCCTTCATTTTCTGCCATCTTGACTCGGGGTTAACACCATCTAGCCAGGTTATCTATCATCAATGTCCACACATATTGAGCTTGTCATCTCAACACTTTATCGAGTACAGAGGCTGAGTATAGAGGTGTTGCTATGGTAGCATGTGAGGTGGTATGACTGCAAAAGTTATTAGGTGATTTGGATGTGCAGGGAGATTGTCCAATTGTCATTCATTGTGATAACATGAGCAGCATATAGTTAGTTAGGAATCCAGTGTTCCATGCTAGGACAAAACACATTGAGATGCACTACCACTTTGTGAGAGAGAAGGTACTTGCAGGAGAGATTGACTCGGTATATGTCTGCACAGGATCAGATAGCTAACATTTTCACAAAGGCATTAGGTGCAGAGAAGCTTAATAGCACCAGTCAATTAGTGTAGTATGTTATGCACTATTTGACTTAGTAGGCCACTTTCCTTTATGTTGTATCTTATCTATACTTTGTGTCCATTGTATAATGTGTGGAAGAAGAAGAAAAATCAGCAAGAAAACTTTTTGGCCTCCATCTCTCTTCTTGTGTTCTTGAGTGAGCTTCCTCTTGTGTATATAGTGTGTGTTTGGCGTAGCAGCTCAAGCAAGTCCCTCCACCACACGATTCTTGACACTCTGACAACCTTATAGTCTGATTGATGAACATTAGTCAAAAGGACAAGGAGGACATAAGAGACCACATCACTCATGTTTGTAGCCTCTTCAAGAGAATCCCTACAAATGAGTGACCCAATGATAGAGCGGTCTCCACTCTGTTCATAAATGGAATCCGCAGGAAGGAGTTGTACAAGGCTTTAGTGAGTAACTCTAGCTTGCAGCAAGATGTGTTAGCTAGGATCTTTGACGAAGCAATTAAGGTGGATGACTAGATGAGAGAGAGAAGCTCTCAAAGTTTGAACCACGAAAACTCCAGTCAGAGGACCTTAGACAGGACCACAACCTCTAGCGAGGGATCAACCACTAGCACGTAGGACAGGGGGAAGAGTGTAGATCAAGGACAGGAGCTAGCTGAGGTGAGGATGGGGCTAGCACGACTGCACAAATTGGTGAGGAGACTAGTATGACCGCACGTCCAATGCATGCATTGCAGCAGCAACTACCTCCCAGTCGATGCCAAGATCCTAGATCTAGGCCTTATGTGAATTGTGGAAGATTCGGCCACAATGCCATGCACTATAGGTTGCCTAGGAGATCCCCCTATGTCTAGCAGTACACCCAACTATACCTAGGAAACATGCCACCAAATTTCTTTAGAAAGAGGAGCCCAGCTAGCAATTCCAGCACCACATGATGCAAAACCCACCATCCCTAGGATGGAGATCAACTCGACGGGCATACTTGGGCCACTAGGACCCTACGCGACCAATCCAACGAGTGATGCTCTAGTCCATTACGTGGAGGAGCCTAATGAAGATGAAGCCTATGTAAATCCTTACATCTAATATGACAAAGAGGATAATCCAGGCGTGATGAACTATCAACTAGTACCGATGATGGCGTTAGGTAGAGGTAGGGGAAGAGGATTTGCAAGGCTGACCAATCTTGTATTGGACTTGCAATCACCCGGGTCATATCTCATCACATTGTCTAGAGAGAGAATAAGTGAATAAGGAAAAATCCGACCTCAGATGTGTCGAGTGCGGCATCACTCATCTCTTTGTTGATTGCCCTAGACGAAAGCCATCCCCTAGCTCGTAAATCATACCATTAGTGCCCTTGGGGTTGTTTGGACTCGAGACATTTGATAGCAAGGATACACCCATCCTACTGCATGTCATGACCAGAGTATAGATGAAGCAGGCATGCATATCATGTTGAGATATCGAGCTCCACTCGTGATATGCCAGGGTGACCGTTGTGCATTTATGTCACCAACTTGTCAGTTGTAGACGCGGTTGGTACACCGCCCATGAATAATAGCTACATGATAGCTATGCTTATCTACTCTAGTTCGTGGCTCAGTTAGTATGCCACCTTAGTTAGTTGAGTTTGGTTTGAGACCCATATTTAGGGTTCTTCTATCTCTTTGTACTTGAGTTCTTTTTGGCTTACACAACTAAGAAGAGGAAAACTGTTTTCAGCCTCCACCCTTGTGTGTCTTCCCCCATTGTGCAAGCAAGAAAGCTACAAGTGAGACTCCTTCCTTCTCTCCCACAATCTTGACATGGTATCAGAGCCTTGTTCGTGGTAAGGAGCTCAAGAAAGCAAGCCAAGCTCGCGGTGGTCTGGTTGAGACGCCCTTCGCGGTGAGGCAAGAGGGCAGTATATGCTGCGGGAAAGGGCTTTAGCCCTTGGCGACCTTTTTTTTTAATTTGAGGCCATTTCGGGGCCTGTTTTGGAGGCGGAAGTTTTCTACACGCACTCAGGAAAAGGCTCAGTTTTATGCTGTGCGACCACTGTTCTACAGGTCGGTGAAAAGTTACCACAGAAATTGCATCGTATGCTTGTGCGCAGAGACATTGGGAGTTACAGAATCATCCCTGTTGCCTGTTGATGCAAAATCGTCACTAGGAAGTGACTGTGTGGTCAAATACCACTTTCGCCAGTTTTGCAGATTTGCCCTTGTGAGGGTGAAGCTGTGTTTTTTGCAGTGACAGAATTTTTTGCAGTGTTCTGTAATGGCGTCTGATTCTCTTTCACAGATTGTCACTGAAAAGCTTGACAAGAACAACTTCCAAGCATGGAAGTTTAGAATGACGAATTTCCTTATGGAAAAAGGATATTGGGAATTTGTTACAGGAAATGAAGAAGAACCAGTTCTTCCTGATGTTCCCAATCAACAGCAAATGCAGGCATTCAAAGCATGGCATGAGAGAGCCAGGAAAGTTATGTACTGGCTGTCTACCAGTATTTCAGACTCTATGATTGTGCATATTCAGGATGCAAGTACGCCAAAGGAGGCATGGGATACTCTGTCAAAGATGTATAGCACAAATACGCAAGCCAGGAAAATGCAGCTCAAGCAAGAGTTGCACAATGTGCAAAGAGAAAATATGAGCATCAATGACTACCACATGAAGGTGAAGAAGATTGCAGATGCACTTGCTTCCATTGGGTCGCCAGTGGAAGATGATGATTTAGTTTCTGTGACCTTGAATGGTCTAGGAAAGGATTATGCACAGTTTCAGACATCCATTTCAGTTCGTGAAAGATTTCCTGATTTTGAGGAGTTGATTGCTCTTCTAATTTCTGGCAGGAGGAACTTCAAAAGAAGCTGTCTTCTACTCAAATGCTGGAAGAGGTAGAGGCAGAGGTAGAGGAGGCCGATTTGGAGGCCGTGGTAGAAATCAGAATATGCAGCAAACTCAAGAAAACCAGTCCTATGGAGGAGGACGTGGTAACTCTAGAGGCAGGGGGAGCCAAAGAGGTCGTGGTGGATGGCAAAGAGGTCAAAATGCAAACAGTAATGTTGAATGCTACTATTGTGGTAAAATGGATCATATGACTAAAGACTGCTATAAAAAGCAGAATGACATCATGAATGGAAAACTGCAACAAGGAAATTATGCATCTTCTAGTAGACAGGGTGATGACAGAAATGAGCATTTGTTTATGGTGCAGCACATGAACAATTCTGTGACAAATGCAGAAGAAAGCAACGAAGTGTGGTATGTTGACTCAGGTGCATCAAACCACATGACAGGTCATGCAGAATGGATGGAGGATGCAAGGAAAATGGAAAAACCAGGATTTGTGGAGACTGGTGATGATACTGCACATCCGATTGTGCAGATTGGAAAAATTCCTTTGTCTATGCAGGATGGGAAAAAGAAATACCTGCCCGATGTATTTCATGTCCCCAATATCACCAAGAATCTGGTTTCTGTTGGTCAAATGGTTGAACAGGGCTTGCAGGTCAGATTTAATCCTCATGGATGCTTTGTTGAGGATATGAAAAATAAAGGTCGCTTGATAGCAAAAGGAAAGAAGAAGGGCAGAATGTTTACGTTGGATGCAGACATGTCTGAATTGAGTGCAGCAATGTTTGCACATGGGACCGGTGTAGTTGCAGATATTGATATCTGGCATAAACGCATTGGTCATGTTAATGTACAGCGACTTAAATCAATGCAGGCCCAAAATATTGTTGCAGGATTGCCTAGATTCAAGGTTGCAGAAATGCATAAGGTATGTGAAGCCTGTCAGTTTGGAAAACAGGCAAGGAAACCATTTCCTAGACATGTTCAAGAGAGTAAGATGCCATTGGAATTGATCCACTCTGATTTGTGGACTACTAAAGCTACATCTCTAGGAGGCTGTCATTATTTTGTTACTTTTATTAATGACTATAGCAGAAAATTTTGGGTGTATTTTATGAAAAAGAAAAGTGAAGTTTTTGGGCATTTCAAAACTCTTAAAGCTATGGTTGAAAAAGAAACAGGTCTGCAAATAAAATGCCTAAGGTCAGATGGAGGGGGAGAGTACCTCTCAAATGAGTTTGCAAGGTTCTTGCAGGAGCATGACATAAAGCAGCAATATTCATGCAGTCATACCCCACAGCAAAATGGAATTGCAGAAAGAAAAAACAGACATATTGGAGAGGTGTCTCGTGCCATGCTCAATGAAAAAGACCTGCCAGATTTTTATTGGGCTGAAGCAGTTGCTACAGCAGTCTACATAATGAACAGGACTCCCACTGCAGCAATACATGGAATGACTCCAGAGGAGAGGTATACTGGTAGGAAACCAGATATTTCTCATTTGAAAATTTTTGGTTGCATTGCCTATGTACATGTGCCAGATGAGTTGAGATCCAAGTTGGATCCAAAAGCTAAGAAGTGCATCTTTATTGGTTGCTCTCTGCAGCAAAAAGGGTATAGATGTTATAATCCTTCTACTCGTAAGTTTACAGTGAGCAGAGATGTTGTTTTTGATGAGATGAGTAGCTGGTATAAACCAGTAAATGTGATTGATGATGTAGATGCACAAAATGGTAATGCTACACAGAATTCACAGCAACAGTCACAAAATATTAGTGGACCTGGAGCATCCTCTAGCAGTGGTTCACATTCTTCGCCATGGACAGGCAGATTGAGATCAGGAGAATCTTCTCAAAGCAATGCAGATAGTGGTATGCAAGTATCACGAAAAGGAAAAGAGAAGGTTGATCAGCCCATGTTTGATGTGAATGCAGGTCACTCTTATGTGGATGGTGAATCCAGTGGCTCAGAACAGAGCATTGATGATGAGTTGGGTATTCCTTCTATTGTTACACCTGGAGTAAGGAAGACCAGGGATGTTTTGAGAGCACCTGGGAGTGAACCTACTTTGCGCAGGTCTACGAGAGCTAGGTATCCTGTGGATAGGCTGAAATATGATGGATTTACAGCCATTCACTATGCATATATGGTTAAAGTGATACAGGAACCAGAACCCACTTCTTTTGAGGAAGCCATGGGAAAAGAAAAATGGGAGGAAGCCATGGATGAAGAAATGGATGCCTTGGAAGCAAATGCTACATGGGAGTTGGTACCTTTGCCTAAAGGTAAAAATGCAATTGGCTGTAAGTGGGTTTATAAGGTGAAGCACAATGCAGATGGTTCTGTGAACAGATACAAGGCAAGATTAGTAGTCAAGGGGTATGCACAAACATATGGCATTGACTATGAAGAAACATTCAGTCCGGTTGCAAGGATGGCAACCGTAAGAGCAGTCATTGCTATGGCTGCATCAAAGGGATGGTCTTTACATCAGATGGATGTAAAGAATGCCTTCTTGCATGGTGATTTGCAAGAAGAGGTCTATATGGAGCAGCCACCAGGTTATGTGCATGCTGTTCATCCTGAGTTTGTTTGCAGGTTGAAGAAAGCCTTGTATGGCTTGAAGCAAGCACCTAGAGCATGGTCTGACAAGATAGGACAGTATCTTGTCACTATTGGCTTTCAGATTTCCAAGGCAGATTTCTCACTTTATGTGAGAAAAACAGAGAAAGGTATTATGCTACTTGTCATTTATGTTGATGATTTGATTATGACAGGTGACAGTGATGAAGATATCCTTCATGTGAAAATGCTATTGAAGCAGAAGTTTGAGATGAAGGATTTGGGAGAGCTGCGTTATTTCTTGGGCATTGAGGTGATTAGATCACCAAGTGGGATACAGCTCTTGCAGAGGCGGTATGGATTGGACATGCTGTCCAAATATGGGATGACAGGCTGTAAGCCTATTTCAGTTCCTTTGGAGCAGAATGTGAAGCTGAGCACAGATGCAGGTGAGCTTCTAAAAGACCCTACTATGTACAGACGCATAGTAGGAAGTTTGATTTATATGACTATTACCAGGCCAGATTTGAGCTATGCTGTTGGATTGGTAAGTCAGTTTATGCAGGCTCCAAGGAAACCGCATTTGGATGCGGCTAGACGCATACTCAGGTATGTGAAGTCCACATTGCAGTATGGACTATTTTATGAGACTGGGGTTCAGATACAGTTGCATGGATACACTGATGCTGATTGGGCTGGTAGCATTTCTGATAGACGATCTACCAGTGGATATGTGTTCTCTTTTGGGAGTGCTGCAGTCACTTGGAGCAGCAAGAAACAGCCTACAGTTGCCTTGTCGAGCACAGAGGCTGAGTACAGGGGTGCAGCAATGGCTGCATGTGAGGTAGCTTGGTTGCATAAGCTACTTTATGATATGCATCAGTCTACAGATGGGCCAGTTGTTATTTATTGTGACAACATGAGTAGTATACACTTGGCAAATAACCCAGTCTATCATGCTAGAACAAAGCACATTGAGGTGCATTATCACTATGTGCGGGAGAGGGTTTTACTAGGTCTTATTGATCTAGTTTATGTCAGCACAGAGGATCAGGTAGCTGACATATTCACGAAGGCATTGGGCGCAGAGAAGCTGCGCAAGTTCAGAGACCTGCTTGGTGTGCAGGAATTGGGATTGAGCTCGAGGGGGAGTGTTGAGATATCGAGCTCCACTCGTGATACGCCAGGGTGACCGTTGTGCATTTATGTCACCGACTTGTCAGTTGTAGACGCGGTTGGTACACCACCCATGAATAATAGCTACATGATAGCTATCCTTATCTACTCTAGTTCGTGGCTCAGTTAGTATGCCACCTTAGTTAGTTGAGTTTGGTTTGAGACCCATATTTAGGGTTCTTCTATCTCTTTGTACTTGAGTTCTTTTTGGCTTACACAACTAAGAAGAGGAAAACTGTTTTCAGCCTCCACCCTTGTGTGTCTTCCCCCATTGTGCAAGCAAGAAAGCTACAAGTGAGACTCCTTCCTTCTCTCCCACAATCTTGACATATCATTGCCAGGGCCCAGCAATTTAGATGTAGCCTCAATAGGAAAGAAGAACCAAAGGAGAAGGAAGAAAAATACTGATGCAAAGGTTACGCTTAAGGCTGAGGATGTGACAATGCTAGTGACTGGCAAGAAGGTCACAGATGCAGAGGTAGAAACTACCCCTCCAAAGAGGGCAGAGAAAGAGAGTGCAAAGGTAGGGGAGTATCCCCACCCTAGGCACCAACTCAAGGCAATATCCAAGGTCAAAGAATGGGTTAAAAAAGCCCAAGAGCACCTCAAGGATGCTGAGCCCATCTTAGAGGATGAGATCGAGGATCTCTCTAGTGTAAGCATGCCAGTGTCACTTGCATGACCAAGGTCAAGAGACACACCCATGCCATAGGCGGTGCCACCTAGGCCAAGTCTAGATGCCATGGGCTAGCCGGTCAGTCAAAATCAGTGGCCAAGGAGTGCAAACCTAGGAGAGAGACAAATAACCAGCAACCTCCTCGCAACCTTAGTGACCACCCCAGTGACCTTGAGTTTAGGAGACCTGCTCAAACAGCACCCCATGCTATGGTAGGAATTGAAACACTGGATAGAAGAACCGATGGAGTATAATACCACTGACTTGTAGGACCATGATGGAGTCATGCAAACACCCAACTCGACATGCACTCAGTGCCAAAGTCACTACACGTTAATGCCTTCTGGGAAGGCACTGAGACGCATGCAGTTTTTTCTATCCTAGCCCTAAGAGATGCCACACAAAAAGGGATCGTAAATACCGTGGTGGGAGTGAGTGTGTTGAGCCATACTGTGCTCCAGGATTGGGGAAACCTGCCTGTCAAAACCGCTAGGTTCAATGTCACTCTAGCTAACAAAATGAAAGTAAGGCCATTTGGAGTCTTAAAAAATTGGCCAGTGAAGATCGCGGGTGTCTAGTTCTATGTGAACTTCATTAACATGAAGGGAGTTGACTATGACATTTTGCTAGGATGACTGATGAGGAACGCTCGAGTCATTGAAGAATGGGGAAATGGTCTAATGTTCCTAGGGAACCAAACGAAAGTGGTAAAGGTTAAGATGGACACTTGGAAGATAACCCCTATCAACCTGGATGCCGTCTCTACCATGCTCAGGGGTGAACACCAATAAGAAAGTCTCATGAACCCCTAACCAAATACATTTCTTGCCTTGACGATGAGCGAGATTGGATGCATGTACTAGCAACCATCGATCTCCCATTCTCAAATGAGGAGGAGATGTACAAACATGCTACAAAAACTGCAACTATCTCAAGGAGGGAGCATGTAGTGACCCTATGTACGATGGACACTTGGAAGATAACCCCTATCAACCTGGATGCCGTCTCTACCATGCTCAGGGGTGAACACCAATAAGAAAGTCTCATGAACCCCTAACCAAATACATTTCTTGCCTTGACGATGAGCGAGATTGGATGCATGTACTAGCAACCATCGATCTCCCATTCTCAAATGAGGAGGAGACGTACAAACATGCTACAAAAACTGCAACTATCTCAAGGAGGGAGCATGTAGTGACCCTATGTACGATGGACACTTGGAAGATAACCCCTATCAACCTGGATGCCGTCTCTACCATGCTCAGGGTGAACACCAATAAGAAAGTCTCATGAACCCCTAACCAAATACATTTCTTGCCTTGACGATGAGCGAGATTGGATGCATGTGCTAGCAACCATCGATCTCCCATTCTCAAATGAGGAGGAGACGTACAAATATGCTACAAAAACTGCAACTATCTCAAGCAGGGAGCATGTAGTGACCCTATGTACGATGGCTAGGAGTTGAAGCAACCTACCTAGACCTACCCCTTCCCATGTTCCTAGCAACAAGCTAAAACTGCATGAGACCCTCCAATATCTAGTGGGCAAGTTGATAGGCAATCTCACTACTATTCTCAAGCCCCTCAAAGACCTCTTGAATGCTCCTAAGTGGAGATGGACTAAAGTGCATAACTTGAACTTAATGTACAATTGGGCCTTAGTTACCGACGAAGGACATGCCAGAGATGAGACTCCGGAGCAAACAGGAGAATCCAATTTTGATGATGAGTATGGGGACTGCTACTCCAGTAGTGAGGAGACCAAGGAGGAGGTAGACACCATAGAATCTGACAGTGAAGGTGAGGGCATGAGCTTCTTTAATGGCAGTCGCATAAAGAAGTATTATCCTCCCACACACACCCACTACATGAGCCCCCTATACTGGAAGCCCCTGTCAATGTCCGCATAGCAACGATTACCAAATTAGAGGATGAGGATGAGGGGGTAGTAACACTAGCATACCTATGCATCACAACCACCACCCGGTGCACGCACGCATTTGATGCCTTGATCAATGAGGGAGCCGACTTCAATGTCTTGACTCATGCTTAGTGGACCCTCATTGGTCAACCACAATTATAGACCACCAATGCTAAACTCAACCCATTCGGGGGCAAGTCATATGCACTCCTAGGGAAGTGCAAGATCGCAGTCTCTATTGAGTTTGAGAGCCTATCAGTCATCTTCTATGTTTTGCCAAATACAAAGGATGCAGGTCAAGAATCATTGTTAGGATGCACTTTCAAGAAACAATCACAATGCAACCTAGATTACGATCTGTAGTGTATTCACCTCACCATTAGCAATGTTCAAATCATGACAGCTTTCAGCAAGGGCAACAAGGCTCCACCCAAGCCTACCATGCTATCGATAGAGCTACCTAGGACCAAGCCTAGGGAGGGGGTCGTGGGCCATCACAACCCACCCTGACTACAAAATCACCACCAACCAAGGCCATCCCCAAAGCCATAGATCCCATGCTTAAATGGGTGCCAAAGCACCAAAAGTGACCTACTCATAGCCAACAAACATAGCCTTGCAAGGCTAACAACTATCATTCGAAACCTAAGAGACCGACTTGATGCTATCAACATAGGTGCACAATCAAGCCATGATGGATCCCCAAAGATTTATTGCAAGCCCTTGGATACGACAAAGCCAACACATGGATATGGGTTCCCAAGAAGGGAAACCCCATAAGCATAACCCAACCACGACCATCGCTTGCCACCCCACCCCCACACAACCACACTATCGCTAAGGCAGTGAACCCGCAGTGGTTTCAATCAAAAAACCCAACCAATCTATCAACCCAAATAACAGCTTGATACTTCGAAATCATCTAAGTCCAGAGAGCTTGGCACCCTAACTGCGCAATAGGAAGGCAACGCACCATCTATGCCACTGGAGCCACCCTTAGTACCCTAAAGCATCATTGGACACATAGATTTGACTATGGAGCTACCCTTCGATACACCATGGTCAAGTCCGTTGCCACTAGAACCATCACCATCCTGCCCAATTCCACCCCAACCACCAGCTGGTCTTAGGCCTTCCTATAAGCAACATTTATTTCTATCAGTTGCCAAGGACCTTGCTGAGAATATGGGAGATGACTTGGTGACTTGCATCAAGCTCTTGGATAACACCTTCACCACATTTTATAGGAGCTACAAAAGACTCTTGCTTGACAAACCCCTTGCCTATGAGGTTTGTATCTTACCCTGCACTTGGGAAGAATACAAGTTCATGACCATAACATCCCCCAAGGTCTCAAAGGAGTTGATTGATAATGGTGAAATCTCAAAAGAGCGCGCATTCATCAGACAGCTAATAACCTCATACCGCAAGCCCCAAAGACCTGCATCACCCATTGAGTTGGAGGAACTCACTTGCCTCGTTAAATTTGACTTATCGTTCTTACAAAAATTGTGTAACTTGTGTCTCGAATGGGAGAAATGGGGTTGCCAAATAATGACTAATGCTGAGCAACGATGTGCCATCAAAACAACTAAGTACAACCCAACTTACGTAGCACCAACCTCGTTTAGGGTCTTGGCCACCACTCGATCCAAACACCTAGATGACTAGGTCTTAGCCCAGGTCTTAGCCCATCCTTACATTGATCGTATCCTTACAGAAGAAGAGCTACATGTGGCTAGCCGCATCAACTCGAGTGCTTTTCCAACCAATGTCCTAACTTACATTACCCAAGTATGCGTTAGTCCTCATAATTTCGATCATCATGCCAACTTGGAATACAACCCTAGTTTCTACGATTGGCTTATGCCAAAGTAGATAGCACCCTACGGTGCTCAAATGTCTTGCCTCTCCCATGTCCAATCTTAGGAAGGATTCTTCTCATTCCCAAGGGGGAGGGGGTAAACATGAAGAAAGGTGAAATTGAGGAAAAGTGTCATAAGATCTTGGAAATGAATAGAACTTCTCAAAGGGAAATTCTTTTTGTTGCTTATCTTGCCATAAAATCGTGATCAATTCATGTTTATTTTCCAGCAAGAAAATGTCTTAGAAATACTAATGGTGAACCATGATATATGACAGGAATCTAAAATGGTAGGGCAAGATAAAGGTAGCAAGCTTCCATTCACGAAGGAAGAACAAGCTAAGTATGGCTTGATGGCAGAAACGAGGGGCTACAGCCAGTTCACATTCAAGCACACTGTGAACCTAGAGGACGTCGTCATGGAAGAGCCACCCATAAAATGACTCATGGACCAATGCAGCCTATAGAAGTACATAGAAAAGGTTGGGCATGCGGTCTGCACAGAGTTTTTGAGGATCTTCAATGCTAAAAGAAACTGTGGCATGGTGAAAACCATGAAAGGGGAAGAAGCCCACCAAGTAGAGGTGGAATTGAGCCCTGAGATGGTGGAAAAGGCCCTAGGCTTAACCAGTAGGACCGAGCAACTCCCAAAAAGTGACATGTACAGCATGCTAGGGATGGACAAGGCTACCGTATGCACAATGATGGGGTAAGTTTAGCGGATATTCCAAATCCTGAGATCAAGCTATAGGCAAAGATGGTCCATACTCTCTACTCTAGCCAAAGGTATAATGCCCTTATGAATAGGATCGGGGTGTTGTTTTTGGAGAGAATCGCAGCAAGATCCCCAAATGAAATAGATTGGAACGCCTTCGTGCACAAAACTATTGAGAGCTTAGCAAAAGCTTTGGTCACTGGTAGAATGGTAGCAGGAGAAGAATCCCCGACCTCCACAACAAGATCAGTTCGAAAAACATCCTCCTCCAAAGCATCCACCATCAAGTTTGGTGGGATCCTAATGGCCATCATCCAGGAGGCCTTGAAGGACACAGAGGAAGGTGGAGAGGGAGTAGGGGAAACCCCTAATTGACTACCTTACCATGAATAGGTACAGTCAAGAGAAAGGAATATAAGTGATAAGGAAGAGCATGAGACATAGTCCGGCCAAGGAGAGCCAAAGGCACAGACGAAGGGAACCCCATCAAAGCTATAGAAGGAGACAAAAAAAACAGACAAAGGAGACCGAGTTGAGGAAACCCCAAAAGGAGTCCAAGAGGGCCGAAGATGAGAGAAAGAGAAGAGCTGAGAAAGAGGCAGAAGAGCTAAGGAGAAAGGAAGATGAGGACATTGCGGAGGCCATGCACAGGTCTATAAAGGAGACCCACGGCTCGAGAGGAATGGCGACCTTGAGCCCACAGCACAAAGGCAAACCAAGTGGCAGCACTGAAGTAGCCCCAATCATTGTGGAAAAGGGAAAGGCCCCATTGTACCCCCTCCCTTCGACTCTCACCCCTCAAACTGCCACCACCACCTCCACCACATAGAAGCCAGCGTCTACCATGGACACCACTCAACTCATGTCCATGATGTAGTTCCTGGTCACAAAAGTACGAGAGATGGCGCTAGGGACAGGAACCAAAAGGTTGTTTGCGGCATACGTTGATTCAGGCAGGACCCAAGCGGCAAAATCTGGGAGCGTCCACCATAGCACTGCCAATGATGCCCCGGCCACGGACTATGATGCCTATGTGGCTGAACTCCTAGCCCAACTAGAGAGAGCCAAGGAAGAGAATAAGGTTGCTACTGTGGAGCTGGAGGCTGAAAGAGAGGTTGTGGCAGCCCTACAACTAGAGATGACACGACAAGCCTCTGAGCATCAGAAAGAATTTCAGAGCTTGAAGGAGCAACTCAGGGCCCAAGAAAAGAAGGCTCAAGAAAATGAAGATTGCCTAAGGTAAAGACTAGATTATGAAGCCCAAGACTTGGTGGCGGAGCAGCGGGGCCACAAGTGGCTCGTCCGAAAATATGCTGAGCTCCAGCAGCAAATGGCATGGGTGGAAGCTATGCATGCAGAACTACAAGGAAGCCCGCAAGAAGGAGACCATGCACCAAAAGAACAACACCAAGAACATGAGGATGCCCTAGTATTCCAACTGTGGACGACAATGGAAGAGTAAGGAAGGTTGGAGAGAGAAATAGAAGCCGTGTTAGAAATGAGGGATGAGGCCATCGACAAAGCCACAAGAAGCCTACAAGATGACCTGAAGAACGCCCGGGAGGAGGTGGAGGCACTAATGGCCATGGCCGTGACCGAAAGGAAGCTACACCAGACAAAGCTTGAAAGTTGTGCACAAACCATTGAATATCTATTAGAACGGATCACAGAAGCCTACCAACAATACTCTATTGGTGAGCAAGGTAGAAGGATAGCCAAAGAGCAGCTGAATCGCCGAGATAAAGAGAAGATCGAGATGATGGAAATCTGGAGCAAGAAGCAATAGATGGTAATGATGCTGTCTCAGGAGATGGAAAGGGGTAAGGAAAACATGGAAGAAAAGGCACAGAAGTGGGAGGAACGTAACCTTGAAAGAGTGCACGGACTGACAGAGCACTTGGCAATATCAAAACATGCAGAGGCAAGCCTTTTTGAGCATTGTTCTTCATGTCACACAAGTTGAAGGTGAGGACTCGGTGGAGAGAATGAGGAGGAAGTTGGAATTGACAACCATAAATTTAAGATATGACCTGCAGGAGCGCACACTTCCAATCAGCATGGGCATAACCAAGGAGCAGCAACATAGCTGCTTGCGACAAGCCGACCTCTCCACCAATGAGCTCAAGGAACTTGGATTTGAGGAACAAGAGCAGCCCCACCCACCCCAATCCAACTCTCTATGGAAAAATATGCCGGGGAAGGGCCTGACCTCAAGCAAGCATTCGAAGAAGAACCAAAAATTAGGGAGGCTATTCCGCCCTTACCTAATCTACCCCCAAAAGAGCCAGAGGGTACCCAAGTTCCCGAGCGCATTATTGCTGCAAGAAGAAGAAGACGGGAACTTATGGAGCAAGCCCAGCAGAGGGCGCATGCACAGTCACAACAGCTTCCTAACAAGCCCATGCAATCACATGAGAATCACCGCCCCATTAGATAACTGGCCGCAAGAGCTGACTATCTAGCAACAACAAGAGCTCCAATCCTGACCCTTTAAGTTCTCCTTCCTCTACCCATGGGCCTTAAACTGAGTCTTACCCCTGGAAGTAGTGGAAGGAAATTGGGCAATACTCTAGCAAACCGATGTGTCGAGGAGCAGAGCATCATCATCACACAATGGAGGCAAGAGCCCACAGACTACTAGAAGGGCAAGGTCTATCAAGTTTCCAAAACTGTCCAAGGCTACGAGGCATAGCCAAAGTGGTGGAGGAAGATTTGGGACACCGATTTTGACGCATGGATGGCCTTCTGCAGCATGCTATAAGAAGAACGGAATGATCTCGCCTACATGTCGTACCCTCGCAAACAAGGAGTGGATTAGGATAGGGGGTGCATGGCAGGTATGATTTTCCAAAGATCTACAATGTCAATGTAGCAACTTCCGAGGAATGCATGACCTTTAGAATAGGGGACTTGCGCCCTTCTATTAATCGCTTCCTTGAGGACTTCTCTTCTTGCCCAAACCCACCCTTCATAACCACTTGTAATTACCTTAGGATCATTAGGTTTCTGCTTAAACAAAATCCAGTAGTTCAGGAAGCCCACCTCCCCCCACTCTTTTTTGACATTAATCTAGGAATAGATATCTATGCTATGGCTAGGCTCATGATGAGGGCAACCCTGCTTCCCTCATTTTGCATGAGGATCCTTGAAGACATGAATGATAGCCACTTTACGAGATGCAATCACCCCTTTTTGTCAACCACACCTCTCAATGCAAGGGCTAACATTAAGGAATACCTGCAAAGCCATGCCTTCTTGACTAAATCCCTAAGACCACCTCGAAACTCATCTGAGGAAGATCATGGTAGAGTTTGAGAGCACCCCAAGTATTTTAAAAAAAAGCACTTTGCATGCCACAAATCACTGCACCTAGCATTTTCATACCTAGCCCCACCCCCACAACACATGCTTAGGGCACACTAAGAGTAGGACATGTGGAAAAGCAGAGTTGCAACAAGAAGAATGTGCACAAGAGGGAGATGAGAGCTCAAAGTACAAGAACAAAATCTTGTTTACTAAGTTGTTTAAGGTACAACTTGGGTACACTCTATCTCACACTTGATAGTGACCCATAGGCTATTTATATAACATTTTCCAAGTTAGGGTTAGGGTTTCCCATGTCCCTTAAGGCCATTCACATCCATTTTCCCTCATATACCCTTACTTAGGGTGAATTCCTATGCCTATATTGTAACACCCCCCCCCCAATGCCAAGGTGGCATTGCATCACAAGACATGTTAAAGTTCCCCTCCCCCCTCAATCAAATGGGATACCTTTATAAATCAGGCTACAAGGATATTCATAGGTAGAGGATGCTATAAGACTCAAAAGAGTCGATCATCTGTGGATGGGAAGGCAAAGTTGGCCTCCAATTCCTTAGATACCAATGGAACACTGGGACACTTACTTGTGATATGCCCGGTCTTTTTGCATTTATCACACTTCATTTTGTCAGGGTATTTCTTCCAGCAATTGCTTACAATATCCCTTTTTTGTGACAAAAGGAGCACTTAGTAGAAGTGGTATGAACTAACACTTGCTC
Source organism: Lygodium microphyllum (assembly GCF_053477565.2). NCBI lineage: Eukaryota > Viridiplantae > Streptophyta > Polypodiopsida > Schizaeales > Lygodiaceae > Lygodium > Lygodium microphyllum. The sequence goes on from NC_141154.1 coordinate 54,976,588, forward strand.
ATGGGAAGCAACTGCTGACATTCCTTCAGTATGGTTTCTCTCCTCTTCATCTAGGAAAGATTGGATGGTATTTGCCAAATTTGGGTTCGGGATATTAGTTAGGGTAGTCAAAGGGTTGGAAAAATCTTCTTCACAAAATTTAGCAAGATGGCAATGGCATCTTCATCATGGATGGGTGCTTGAACTAAGGCAAGCTCTGTGCCATAAGCCCCTTCATATGTGAAATAAACTTGCTTAGATCTTCTCCCTATTTGTATTCCAAGCTTAAAAACTCAAACTTGAGAAATATCTTGGAGTTCTTCCATGTAGTACCGTAGAGCCTTTCAAGCTCATCCTACTTTTCTTTGGCAGTTGAGAGTTGGTCAATATGATGAATTAAAGATTCATCTAAATGAAGCATGATGATGGCCTGAGCACGTTCATCATCTTCTACATCAAGGTTATTGGATGGGTCAATTACTTTGGTCCCTTTTATGAAGGGCCAGTAGCCTCTTTCCATCATTTTGTATTTTACAAAGAATTGCCAAGGATGGAAATCTTTTCCATTAAATTTGCGAATTTGAGGCCTTACAACTGCATAGGCCATGGTGAGAGCGGAATTTAGGAGACGGGAAGTGCTTAAAAATAGCTAAAAATTATGAATATCAAGGGAAAAATATTCACTGTCAAAGGCGGCGGCTCGATCTAGGACGATTTTAAGCGCCAAAGTGCTTTAAAGGCGCCCAAGCGACACTTGGTGATTTTTCATAATTTTTCAGACAGTCGTGCGGGTTGACACAAGCTACTGGCCAATGCGGGATGCTAAGTCGGACGCCCAGGATTTTTCAGAGCTCGATTCGGAGTCCGGACGGGGGAAAGGCCACAAACCGGTCAAGATTTGAAAAGGTGGACATGAGTTTGGCCAAGTGGGCATGACCCTTGGGAGCCCAACTTAAAATGTCACATGAAACTTTGGGAGAGGGAGATGAAAAAAATCATGATGAAGATGAAGAATACGTGATCAGGAATGGCGCCGATTTTTGCGCTCAATGTTGATCATGGCTCCTCCCTGCCTGCAAACAACCCCCCTATCTGACATTGGCCCTTGCCTACACTCCGTATGCTGATCATATCGCCGCCCTTCGCCCGTGGAATGGTGGCCTGGTTTGGAATTTCTGATTCTAGTCTTTCTCTCTCCTCCCTCTCTCTCTTCTAAAGGCAAATTCATGTGGGGAGAAGAAGGAAGAAGAAAGAATGATGGAGGCTTGTCCGGCATGGACCGGATTGCTACACGGGCTGAGAATGGTGATTTGTGATGTTGCTGGACATGAAGTGTTGCTGTTTTCCAAATCTACAGCCATGGATACAAAACCCGAAACACGCAAATAAGCGGTAATTTAGAATTTTCAAAGGAAATTTGAGTTTTTATGGCTTTTGATGGATGAAATGGTGTTCATGTGGGATAATAATTGTTTATGATACTGTTTTCTATGAGTTCTTGCTGGTCATAATCAAAAAATCAGAAAAATATGCATTTTGTGGTTCAAAATAATATGTTAAAACACGTAAAACATGAAAAACAAGGGAAAATGAGGGTTTTTGGCATAAAAATGGAAAAATGGATAGGAACATCAACTAAACTTTCATTTTTCTGCAAGAAGGAACTAAGGGCCACAGCCCATAACCTGTTTTGAATTTCCAGCAATTAAATAATGCAGGAAAATAAGGGAAAATAGGGAAAAACCATGAAAAATAGGGGAAAAATGCATTTTGGGTTCCGAAAAATAAGGATAAATAAGAGCAATGTTTGTGAATGTTTGTGGGGACTGAAGCATGAGGATTTGCCTCAGTTCAACCCCGCCTTCTTGTTCTAGTGTGGTTTTTTCCGCTTTCTATACATAAAATGATGTCAAAATACCCTATACACCTATCCAACGATGCACTATTTAAACGGGAAAGGGTAGAGTTGTGGAAAAAATGGTTAAATGCCGCTGAGCATGAGGAATAATTTGCTGATTTTATATGCATTGCATCTAGGACGGAATAATAATGATAAAAATTAAAACCTAGTAGCACGAAGATCACTTCGGTGCTAGGTGTTGCAGCGAAGCATAAAGCGGTTAGAAAAGAAAAGCATGAAAGAATGTTTTTTGCACTTGTGCACGATACTGTTTTGCTAAATGTTTGAGCACTAGGCATCCACCTCTTTGCATGATCATTTAGAGGAAATTAAAAGTATCAGAGTTAGCTCCTGGATATGCATAGCAATTGTTTTTAGTAGGCCTGTGACCCACCGTTGAGAGCGTGAGGTTCCTATGCTGTAGGCTAGTCGTGGGATCACAAAGGGGAAGTCAAGTGAGGGAATGGTACATTCCTGGATACGTTTATTTGGTACCTTGAGCGACGTTTGTGCGAAATGTTTAAATGTTGAGCGACGCATCGAGGGGCCAATCCCCAAGGTGTAGGAGAGTCGCAAAGGGTTGACGGCATTCAGCCGTAGGAGGAACCCCATGTGTATGTGATTCGAGCCTTTTGGCTATGTGAAAGGGACTCCCTCTGAGGAGCAATATTGGGTTAGGATCAGTTGGACTACAACGTATTACAAACGCAATGTTTAGGAAGGCAGAGATTTTGATAGACGCTCCTGGCCGCGAGGCCGAGGGGTTGTCTTGTGCATAGTGACGAGGTCCGGCTAGTGCATGAGCCAGTGCCGGCCCGTTTTTAGGTCCATCAGTGGTGCGTCTGCCGGGAGCTGCTTAAAAGTGGCGGTTCTCGAATCCTGGTTGTTTAAGGACCAACTAGTAGTTTATGCCAGAGGATACTAGGCTTGACCCGTTATTTATTGATAAGCATCGTCTAGCAGAAATCCAAAAGCAAGAAAGAGACGAAAGAGCTAGGCGACGTGCTGAAATTTTTAGGAGATATTCCCCTAAGCGTAGCGGTGCTGAACCCTTACGAGGGAGTGGATCTAGTGGTCTTAGGACCACAAGCAGTAAGTTAGGAGAAGGTGGAAGCTCTAGTGCTCCCCTTCCTTCCATAAGCCAGTCCACGTCAATTGCGGGAGGTGTAACCCCACCGTTCCCTATTCCTAGTGCAAATCCAATCCTCGTCATGGCGCAGCCTATTGCAATTCCAGCAGGAACGACGGATTTGCCGGCTCTAGGTTACCCGCTACCCATTTTTAATGGGCTAGTTGAGGAAGATGCGGAACTCCACATTAGGGAGTTTCAAAAGCTGATGTTTAACTGTCGCATTCAAGAAGAAGGGCATTTAATGATGTTCTTCAACATGACTCTCAAAGGAAGAGCTGCTATATGGTATCATGGTTTAGAAGCCGGAACCATATTGAACATTGATGCATTTTATGGAGCTTTTCGAAGGGAGTTTGCCCCTGAAAGGGGTGGGCAATATTGGTTGCGTGTACTCAACGTGACCCGCCAAGATCCACACGAGGATATTCGTGCTTATGCGAAGAAGATAAAAGAGGTCTTCCGTAAGTTGGACACCTCTATTCCTATCCCCGCAGCTGCCCAATTGCAATATTTCCTACATGGTTTGGACTTTAATATCCAATTGCAGTTGAGTAGTGTTCCCTTGGGGGATATAGATACTGCCATTACACGAGCACAAGAGGTGGAATCCCGACTACAAGCAGCCTATGCTTCTAGAGGCAATTCGAACATGGGTTTAGTATTGGGAAACAATATGGCAATAGCCAATGGCAGTAGTGGCCAAGGGATAGCGATGGCTAACCCTAATGGGAGAGGGAACATGATACAGAATGTCCCTTTATTACCAGCTCCCCCTAGCATGTCGATGCCTACGGGCAGTCAAATGGCTCCAAGTAGTGGAGGCCAGGCGGTCAATTCTAACACCATGTCTGCAGCTCAACAGCCTGTGCCTAATCGAATTGTTAGGCCGATTGAACGACATGGAAATGACCAAGGCTATGAGTCGAGTTCTTCCAATGTTCTTGGCGAGGTTAAGGACATGATGAAGCATTATACCGACATGATTACGGAGCAGTATGTGACAAATAGCCGTTGATGTCAACTTCCTTAAAAAACAACAAAATTTAATAGGAAGTAGATACCCAGAGGAGGGTGCACCTTCGAGGTTTAGTTGTAAATGGTGTGGCGGGCAGCACTATCCAAGAAATTGCCCAAATGTTAAGTGCGACATTTGTGGAAAATCTGGCCATTTAGCAGCTACTTGCTGGAGTAAGATCAGTTCTCTCCAGCGTGGTAGTCGGCAACCAGGGCCTGTTAATCATCGTGCCCAAGGAAATGATTCCCAGCCAGAAAATGGGCCTAAACAAATACTTCAACGACCAAAGACTACAGTGGAGGAGCTACCAAGTGGTAGTGGGGTTAGTTTGATTGAGGCTGTACGCGTTAATGATGCTGAAACCTCTAATCTACGAGCTGTCCTTACAAGAGGTAAAAAGGGTAGAGAAGCCGACATGGATAAGCCTGTCGACGGAAACCCTAAACAAGGCGATAAAGGAACGCAAGTTTTGGATCCTGCCCTAGAAGGGGGACCTTTGAAGCCCATAGAGAGTAAAGCCGATAAGGAACCACCAAAGAAGAAGGTGAAAGTTAAGAAAGAGGCAATAAAGCCAGTTCAGCGACCTAAAGAGCGGATGGTTTGGCGTGAAAAGCGAGCTCTATCGAACTATCATGAATTCGATTTGGCGAGCTCTCTTTGCGAAGTCAAGCCGGATGTGAATCTTTTACAGCTTATTAAGCTTTCCCCAGGAGTACGCAAGGAATTTAGAAAGATCCTACGTACCGGGTATATCGTAGAACCTTTGGGTATTGCGCGAGTTGGTGATGACTGGTTTGAGCATGCTGAGAAGCATTGCCCAAGAGTTGCAGCCTATGTCGATGGGATATTAGTAGATTATGCCATTGTCGACACGGGATCATCTGTTAACATTATGAGTTCTGAACTGATGGAAAGGTTAGGTCTTGCGATTCAGAAAGATACCTCCACAATTCTCAGAATGGCAGATGATAGTTTGAGACAGCCGGAAGGCTGCATTACTAAGGTCCATGTCACTGTTGCAAATGTAGAATGCATGCTAGACTTTAGGGTGATTCGTTTTGCAGGGCGGCCAAGTTACCAAGTATTACTTGGACGACCTTGGATCTTGCAAGCGGATTGCCAAGTGGATATACCCGCCGGTCGATTGATATTCGGCAGAGGTGCCCAGCGTGTGGTGGTTGATGCTTATCCTGAGTCCCCGCAGAGTGAAAGAGCTCCTCTATCTTCTACAGAATTGGAGACATTAGAAGATTTATCTGGCAGTGAGACATCATCGAGTGATGAGTCCAAAGAGGGATCCACCACGGAGGACATCTATCAGGTCACTTTGAATGAGCCGATAGAGGGCCAAGATCGTATAAGAGATGCAGATGTTATCGAGCTAGACCTTGGTACGCTTGATGATTCGCGCCCAATCAAATTGGGGTCCATGCTCAGTACAACAGAAAGGGAGGACTATGTGGCCTTGATCCAGGAATTCCGTGATATCTTTGCCTGGAGTTATGATGAGTTGAGAGGCATTCCTCCTAGTCTTGCTGTTCATACAATTCCGTTGAAAGAGGGCAGTCGTCCTGTACGGCAGAAAGTAAGGCGTATGCCTTTCGAATTGAGGGACGGGCTGTTTGAGGAGTTAGAGAAGCTTCGAAAAGCGGGTTTGATTTTTCCTGTGCAACACACGGAATGGTGTTCGCCAGTTGTGATTAGAAAGAAGAAGAATAATCAAATCCGTTTATGTGTAGATTTTAGGGAGCTGAATAAGCAGACAGTTAAGGACTACTACCCGTTGCCATTTATTGACCAGATTTTGGATCAATTAGCGGGTAGGGAGATATATTCGTTTATGGATTGCTTTGCAGGATACAACCAAATGGCAATTGCAGAAGAGGACAAGTTGAAAATAACTTTTATCACTGTATTTGGCACTTTTGCTTACCACGTGATGGCTTTTGGTTTATGCAATGCGCCTGGTTCGTGGCAACGAACAGCTGATAAGACATTCGGTGACATATCCCCTGAAGAGTTGAGGGTGTTTATTGATGACTTAGGGGCTGCCACCGTGAGAGAAAGGCAGTTGATCATTTTGAGAAAATGCTTTGAGCGCTGTAGACAATTTTGCATCGCCCTAAACCCACGGAAGTGTGCTTTTGGAGTACCTTATGGGCTATTGCTGGGTCATGTGGTCAGTTCGGTAGGAATTGCGACAGACCCTGAGAAGGTCAAGGTTATAGTTGCCATGGGTCCACCACGCACTCCGAAGGAGGTTCATAGCTTTCTGTCTTCGGTTGGTTACTACCGTAGATTCATTAACGCCTTAGCAGAAAGAACGTTGCCACTTACAAATTTATTGTCCTTTAGCTGTTCGTTTGTGTGGGGTGATCCTTGCAAGGTAGCATTCGAGGACGTGAAACAAGAGCTAGCAAGAGCGCCCGTTTTAAAAGCACCTAAAAGAGGTGAGGTGTTCTATATATTCTCCGCAGCCACCATGTATAGTATCAGCTGCTGTTTAGCCCAATTTTGGGAAGAGAAGTGGTACCACCCGATTGCTTTTGCTAGTCGGAAGCTGGGGGTATCCGAAATCAATTACACCTACATGGAGAAGCTGTGTCTAGCGATGGTCTTTGGGACCAAGAAATTTAGGCATTACATTCTTTATGAGAAAGTCGTGCTTTATACGAAGGCGGAGGGACTTCGACTATTGATGAATAAGTTACAGCCGCCTGATCGTTTAGCGAAGTGGTTGATCACTTTGCAGGAATTTGATTATGAAATCAAGAGTAAGCCACCAAGGTTGCAAGGCATCGTGGAATGTCTAGTGGACTTTGGGGAGCCGAAAGAATCTGTGGCTGAAGGTAGTGACATGGAGATGATATTTAAAATAGATACGGCATCTATTCCCTCCTGGTATGCTGCAATAACGCATTATTTATCAACGGGAGAGGCGGGATCCGAACTATCTAAGGCTGAGAAAAGGAAAATTAAGCAGCAAGCGTTAAAGTTTGCCTTGATCGCAGGTACATTATATCGGCAAGGGGTTGATGACATCTATCGCCGGTGTGTGATGCCTGACGAGGTGCCATTCATTTTGGAAGAGTGCCATGATTCTGCTTGTGGTGGCCATTTTGCTGGACGGCTTACAGCACAAAAGGCTTTAAGAGCAGGTTATTGGTGGCCTGCCATCTTCCAGGATGCGTTTGCGTATGTTAAGCGATGCGATATTTGCCAACGACATGATAGTCGAGAGAATAGGAAACGACCACTCACCCCTATTATGGCGATACTTCCATTTGAGAAGTGGGGAATAGACTTTGTGGGTCCTATTACTCCGTCATCGACTACGCAAAAGCGATACATCATTGTAGCAACTGACTACTTCACAAAGTGGTCAGAAGCACGGGCAACAAGGAAAGATGATGCTAAAGAAACTGCTAGTTTCCTTTTAGAGCAAATAATATGCCGGTTTGGTCCACCGAAAGAATTAGTGTCGGACCGCGGAACCCATTTCCTGAATAAGGTGATCAAAGGTTTGACAGAGTTGTGGAACATCAAGCATAACAAGACAACCCCATATAATCCGCAAGCCAATGGGCAAGTCGAAAGTACCAACAAGCAGCTTGTGGGCATCCTGTCCAAAACTGTGTCGGAAAAGAAACGGGATTGGGATAAAAAGTTATACGTGGCAGTGTGGGCTTATAATACGACTTTCAAACGAGCCACTGGCCATACCCCGTTCAAGTTAGTATATGGGGAGGAGTGTGTCTTGCCTTTAGAAATTGAGCTGCCGACTATTCGGTTTGCCATCAATCATTCTTTGAGCGATGAAGATGCACTTTTTGAGCGCTTGACGACATTGGCACATTTAGATGAGCTTAAGTTGCAGAGCTTATTGCACCAAGAAGTGGCGAAGCGCCGAATGAAGCAGCTACACGACCTCAAAGCCAAGAAATACACCTTCAAGAAAGGACAGCTTGTTCTGTATTATGACGCCCGACGTGAATTATTCCCAGGCAAGCTAGAACCCAAATGGGATGGGCCTTATAAGATCGTTAGAATAGGAAAGAATAAATCCACAGTTTTGTTAGCTGACCTTGAGGGGATAGAATTTAAAAATAAGGTTAATCTTAATAAGATTAAACCTTATTACTTCTGATTGTACTAATGCTATGACTGCCTTGCAGGTCTAGGCAAGATTGATCAAACATCTGCAAGGAAATCGTGATAGAGGTTGATGGGTCGTCTGATCCCTTATTTAGAACACCCATATTTGGAACAGAGATATCATCAGGGAAAGCTCATTTGGTGGAGCAAAGGATACAAGGTGATTGAGCAAGAAGGCGGGACATTTATTTGGGAAATCAAGGTCTTCTGCCATCACTGCCTACGAATTTTGATGAGTATCCCTGTTGAATTCAATGATGATGGAGGGATGGAGCCTACAGTCCACCCGTTGAATATGCTGAATTTCGATTACCATAATTACGCGTAGAGTCCAGGATGGCAGGATATGTAAACCCTTTATGGACGTACACCTTGTACTTTGATGGGGCGTCCAGGGGTGCATGCAAAAAAGGAAGTGTAGGAGTTGTCATCCGAGACCCCCGACGACGCATTGTCATGAAGTTAGCTGCTTATCTCGGGGCGAATTTTACTAATAATATGGCCGAATACAAAGCCCTGATCATGGGTTTGAATATTGCAAAAAAGGGTGGTATCCGCCAGTTGTTGGTGAAAGGGGACTCTCAGTTGGTTTTAAATCAACTCAATGGGACGTACATGGTACGGAACCCGATCCTTTGTATGTACCATCATACTGCCATAGCCCTGCTAGACGAATTCGATAGAGTGTCTTTTCAGCTGATTCCACGGAATTGGAATCAGTTTGCCGATTCATTGGCTAATCTTGCGTATGAAGAGGACCTCTTCTTTAATTGTGGCCCTTGTCCCGATATATCTATTGATAGTGAGACAGGACCTGGTCGTTTGTGGGGTATGCTTTCTGAACATGCCCTCTTTGGCAGACGATGGTTGATTTGGGTGATGCAGAGGGTAAGCGAGACTCATCTACCTTTATTATCGGGGACCCATAGACTGATTCGACGACATGTGATGCGAACACCTCTTGCGATATACGCAGGAGGGATAGGTCATAATTTAATGCACCTAGTTTAGGGCTACGAGCCATTGTTCCCCTGGGAATGGTATGCTTTGATGTCTATCATGGTTGTTTCCAGGTGGATGTTCTGCATAGTATTGTTTTATTTCATTAGGCCAAGAGGGCCGATTCAATTTTGTAGCAAAGTCATGTCTGATTTCATTAGGCCAAGAGGGCCATTTCCCTGTCTAGTGCGGGTGCGTTTAATTGGGTTTTTGTTTTAGTGTTGTGCTGGACAGGTTTTTCGTGGTTCGTGGAATTTGGTGGAGCCTGGAGGAGCCTTTGCTGCGATGGAAACATCTCGTGGCCAATCCAGGTGATATTTCTCCTTTATGAGTACCTTTCTTTCATGTTATATGTGTATTTGTACTTGTCGAGGGGACACATTTTTGTTGGGGACCGGCGACCAAGGCATGAAGTCCCAGGTTTAGGTTGAGTATGTTTGAGGGAGGTCGGAGTAGTCATTGCCTCCTGTAAAGACATTGTTAGACATTGAAAGACCTGTTTTAGAAGGAAGTCCTAGTGGCCCTGTCCTGCTAGCCTGCTAGGCAGCCGTTCTAGGAGTTTTTGTTAGTAGTGAGGCAGTTAGAGAAGCCTGCCAGAAGATAATAAAGATGATACCCAGAAACCCTGTATATTCCAAACGATGAATATAAATACGAAGGTGTGTAAAAAGGGGTTCTAACCCCTCTCTAAGAAATGAAAAGAAAAGAAATGAAAATATATAAGCAGTTGATCATTGCCTTGCGAAGGCCTGGTAGGTTCCTGGGGACGAGTCAGACCCGGGGCCGATACCTTGTCTTCCTAGGGGTGGCTTCTTGCTGGAAAAAATAATATCAAAACCAGGAAGGTTGGAGCGAAAATAAAAGTGAGCGTTAGAAAAGGATTAAGTGTCGCCTTGCGAGGGCTTGGTAGGTTCTTGGGTGCCGAGACAGGTCCCGAGGCCGATGCCCTGTTCTCCTTGGGTCACTACGCTCAGCTCCCTCCTTTTTACATGCCCAAGTATGTTCATCCAATAAAAATCCTAAAAGAAGACATGTACTGAAAGAAAATATTCTTTGATCAGGCTATAGGAGTCCTCGCCTTGTAGGAGCTCCTAGTGGTGTTGTCTTTAGTTGGTGAGTAGTTCAGACTACCATTTAGGGCAACCTCTTTGATAGGTTTTTTTTTAGTTTGGCTGTGTTAGAGCAGCTGGTTAGTGACTTACTTCGGATCTTCTATTAGATGATGCTAGGCCTACTCCTTGTGGATGTTATGCCTTGGTTCTACCAGGGGTAGGGGGAGCATTGTGCTGAGTTTTATGATGATAATTGTTTTGTATCAGTTTGATGCTTCTTTGGTTGTTTATGTGCAGATATGTTCGTGGATTCGACGGGCTGAGTCACCCTATCCCGTGGTCGCCAATGAGAGCGGAATTTAGGAGACGGGAAGTGCTTAAAAATAGCTAAAAATTATGAATATCAAGGGAAAAATATTCACTGTCAAAGGCGGCGGCTCGATCTAGGACGATTTTAAGCGCCAAAGTGCTTTAAAGGCGCCCAAGCGACACTTGGTGATTTTTCATAATTTTTCAGACAGTCGTGCGGGTTGACACAAGCTACTGGCCAATGCGGGATGCTAAGTCGGACGCCCAGGATTTTTCAGAGCTCGATTCGGAGTCCGGACGGGGGAAAGGCCACAAACCGGTCAAGATTTGAAAAGGTGGACATGAGTTTGGCCAAGTGGGCATGACCCTTGGGAGCCCAACTTAAAATGTCACATGAAACTTTGGGAGAGGGAGATGAAAAAAATCGTGACGAAGATGAAGAATACGTGATCAGGAATGGCGCCGATTTTTGCGCTCAATGTTGATCATGGCTCCTCCCTGCCTGCAAACAACCCCCCTATCTGACATTGGCCCTTGCCTACACTCCGTATGCTGATCATATCGCCGCCCTTCGCCCGTAGAATGGTGGCCTGGTTTGGAATTTCTGATTCTAGTCTTTCTCTCTCCTCCCTCTCTCTCTTCTAAAGGCAAATTCATGTGGGGAGAAGAAGGAAGAAGAAAGAATGATGGAGGCTTGTCCGGCATGGACCGGATTGCTACACGGGCTGAGAATGGTGATTTGTGATGTTGCTGGACATGAAGTGTTGCTGTTTTCCAAATCTACAGCCATGGATACAAAACCCGAAACACGCAAATAAGCGGTAATTTAGAATTTTCAAAGGAAATTTGAGTTTTTATGGCTTTTGATGGATGAAATGGTGTTCATGTGGGATAATAATTGTTTATGATACTGTTTTCTATGAGTTCTTGCTGGTCATAATCAAAAAATCAGAAAAATATGCATTTTGTGGTTCAAAATAATATGTTAAAACACGTAAAACATGAAAAACAAGGGAAAATGAGGGTTTTTGGCATAAAAATGGAAAAATGGATAGGAACATCAACTAAACTTTCATTTTTCTGCAAGAAGGAACTAAGGGCCACAGCCCATAACCTGTTTTGAATTTCCAGCAATTAAATAATGCAGGAAAATAAGGGAAAATAGGGAAAAACCATGAAAAATAGGGGAAAAATGCATTTTGGGTTCCGAAAAATAAGGATAAATAAGAGCAATGTTTGTGAATGTTTGTGGGGACTGAAGCATGAGGATTTGCCTCAATTCAACCCCGCCTTCTTGTTCTAGTGTGGTTTTTTCCGCTTTCTATACATAAAATGATGTCAAAATACCCTATACACCTATCCAACGATGCACTATTTAAACGGGGAAGGGTAGAGTTGTGGAAAAAATGGTTAAATGCCGCTGAGCATGAGGAATAATTTGCTGATTTTATATGCATTGCATCTAGGACGGAATAATAATGATAAAAATTAAAACCTAGTAGCACGAAGATCACTTCGGTGCTAGGTGTTGCAGCGAAGCATAAAGCGGTTAGAAAAGAAAAGCATGAAAGAATGTTTTTTGCACTTGTGCACGATACTGTTTTGCTAAATGTTTGAGCACTAGGCATCCACCTCTTTGCATGATCATTTAGAGGAAATTAAAAGTATCAGAGTTAGCTCCTGGATATGCATAGCAATTGTTTTTAGTAGGCCTGTGACCCACCGTTGAGAGCGTGAGGTTCCTATGCTGTAGGCTAGTCGTGGGATCACAAAGGGGAAGTCAAGTGAGGGAATGGTACATTCCTGGATACGTTTATTTGGTACCTTGAGCGACGTTTGTGCGAAATGTTTAAATGTTGAGCGACGCATCGAGGGGCCAATCCCCAAGGTGTAGGAGAGTCGCAAAGGGTTGACGGCATTCAGCCGTAGGAGGAACCCCATGTGTATGTGATTCGAGCCTTTTGGCTATGTGAAAGGGACTCCCTCTGAGGAGCAATATTGGGTTAGGATCAGTTGGACTACAACGTATTACAAACGCAATGTTTAGGAAGGCAGAGATTTTGATAGACGCTCCTGGCCGCGAGGCCGAGGGGTTGTCTTGTGCATAGTGACGAGGTCCGGCTAGTGCATGAGCCAGTGCCGGCCCGTTTTTAGGTCCATCACATGGCCATTATAGGAAGGTCTTACCAATTACCTTAAGCATGGCAATGTCTAATCCTTTACAGATGGCGAAGCACAACTGAATAACAGAATTGATAACCAAGTTTTAGAGTTGAAAACGGTTGGAAATCATACATATGCAATATCTCAATATGGATTTAGGAGGTCCTGTTCTTCGAACAACACTTAATTTAGGCTTTACTGTTTTTCTAGGAACACCATATTGGGGAATATGGGAATTTTCCATAAGTTTGGGACACGTGGTCAAATCTTTAGATTTGTCATAACTTGTACATTATAACTCCAAATCGAGCGCTCTATACCTCAATAGATTCCATTTCTCATGTGCTTTCTAATGATAGGTCACATCCTATGTTTTTGAGAAACTTATGGATATGTTATCCGGGTGCCACCTTTTTAATATTCAAAAAATGGAAATTGGGAGATTCCCAAACTCACTAATATTGTGTTTAGGTTTCAGCGAGGTGAGATTTGACTTGACTTTCGATAGTGTGGCATATTAGTGGAGTTCTTGGTGGAGCGCGGCTTATCAATCAATTCTATGCTTTTGGATGAATCAGAAGAGAGTACAATGACACTCATATCTCTGATGTACCATTAGACTAATATTGGGATATGGTCTATATGTGTTTATAGTTCTACACATAACCTTAAAACCAAGAAGGAATGGATAAATATTATAAAGAACCTTGATGGATTTAATTTTTGATTTAAAAACTAGATTGAGTCAACACCCAGCTAGCAGCATGATTAAAATGCAACATTAGTGGTTACAAGCACTCATCTCAAGATTTATGCCACTTGAGATGTAAGATGTGGAGTGTTTGCTGAATTAAAGAGATCCAATGAGCGTAAGAACTTTGAAATTGATCTTTCAAACCTTCAACTAACTTTGGAGAAGATTAATCAGTGATTAGAATCACTGTTAGTACTCAGACAGTGAAAATTTTGAAGAAGGAAAAAGCTTGAAGATTCCTAGCTATGGCTGCCAAAAAACAGACAGTTAGGGTTTGGTTGATTGCAGCCACCATAGGAAGAATTTCACCAAACCCTCTTAGAGAGAGATAGCTCACTTGGGGGGGCTTTGAAACCCTATGGTGGCCAGAATGATTGGGCCACTTGCAGACCACACCATGCCCTAGAGCATCACAGTGCCCAAAACTGCATCGTTTTCAAGAGCTGAGCAATGCTGCCCTCCATGTTGACTGATCCCTATGTTTAACATGCCATGCTGAAGCGCCTTATGTTGGGGAAGAAGTTCTCAATTGAAACTAGGAGCTGAAATGCTCTCCTTTGGCTTCCCCAAGTCCTCGAAGGTCAGGGGGTCGAGCTGGCTATGGAGGTTGAAGGTCCAAGATGAGAGAATGAAGCTTTTCTTGTGCACTTAAAGTGAGGCTGAGGTTAGAGGAAGCTGAAACGATCAGAGGAGACTCTAATACCATGTGGAAAAGCACAGTTGCAACCAGAATAATTTTCACAAGAGGGAGATGAGAGCTCAAAGTACAAGAACAAATTCTTGTTTACTAAGTTGTTCAAGGTACAACTTGGGTACACTCTATCTCACACTTAATAGTGACCCATAGGCTATTTATATAGCCTTTGTCAAGTTAGGGTTAGGGTTTTCCCTGTCCCTTAAGGCCATTCACATCCATCTGCCCTCATATACCCTTACTTAGGGTGAATTCCCATGCATATATTGTAACAAGACACACCGAGGGAGGTAACACTTGCCTATGGTTAGACATGTCACCCTAAGCTACACGCACTGCACCCTCCGTCTACACCAACTAGATCATCAAGTATGGGACACCACCAAGGCTTTCCCAAGGTAGACCCATCTCCCAGTTCCATAAGCATCGGCACCACACACTCCATGGTCTAGCAGACACACCCTAGGTGGTGCACCTTCTTTTCTTTCCAAGTACAAGCAAAGGCCCCACCACCAGCTCCAAAGACCCCATCATCCCATGCCCTATGCCATCTGGCAAAGCACACCCAAGCAAGGGGTAGATGCAATAGCCCCAATCCAAATGTGAATGAAAAAACTCATTTGGAACAGCACAGGCAAACTCAGCCAACGGAGCGTTAAATGACGGATCCGTCTAACACCATCTTAAATTTCAACCAAGGATCTGTCAACATGCCATCCTCCAAGAGGGGACCCATCTAATAGCATTTTTAATTTCAAAGATGGACCCGCCCCTCAACATCCCTCCAACACTAGTGATCATACCCAATGCTAGGGCCTTTCAGTTCCATAAATCCCTCCAACAACTCCATGAATCCCTCCAATACCAAGGCTTATTTCAACGTCAAGAGCCTCCCAATTCCAGAAATCCCTCCAACACACCCTCAACACAGTATGTCCACAACCTCAAGGCACCCCTGACCACCCCGTACCACCGTCCCTCTCACCACCAACAAGTGCCAT
Source organism: Lygodium microphyllum (assembly GCF_053477565.2). Taxonomy (NCBI): domain Eukaryota; kingdom Viridiplantae; phylum Streptophyta; class Polypodiopsida; order Schizaeales; family Lygodiaceae; genus Lygodium; species Lygodium microphyllum. Next base: position 54,991,741 of record NC_141154.1, read on the forward strand.
AGGACTGGCACTCGTCTAGGAGGGGGGTAATGTTATCCCTCAGACGAATAAGGTGGAACATCAGGAAACTCTAAAGCATAGGGCAAGGCCAAGGAAAAAGTAAAACAGAAGATGAAGGCGCGCCAAGAGAAAGCACAAGTCAATAATCTTGTAAAAAAGTGCAAGGCACACCATGATTTATTTTAAGAGTGCCGAGCTCCCACCATGATTTATTTTAAGAGTGTCGGGCTCCCACCCATGCAAATTGTAAAGGTAGATGGGCGGTAGGAAGGAAGCTAGGAAGATCTGAGGACAATGGAAAAAAGGGCCCCGGTCATGTAAAAAGGGGATGACCACCCAAATGGGATTGAGGGCTTTGTATATAAAGTTCAAAAGATAAATGAGAGCTCATTCTGGAGTGTGTGGCAAAAAGCTTCGTCTTCTTCTCTTCTCTTGTCTTCTTGTGAGTGCTTGAGTGAAAGAGTGAGGGAGTGTGAGAGAGTGAGGGAGTGAGTGTGTGAGAGTGAGGGATCGAGGTGAAGAAGCTCCCCATCTCCTCTCTTCATCTTCTCCTCTTCACTTCTCTTCTCTTGTCTCGCACGGCTATAGAGGATGGAGCTTGATGGAGAGGAATTGAGGTTGCTCGAGCTTTGCCTCAAGGATCATGGAGCCATCGACGTGCAAGAGAGAGGAAGGTACTCGATTGATGCTCACTACACTCCCTGGGTAGGGATAGCACATTGGCTATGTGAGAGGTAGCTATGGACACTCGGCTTGAAACGCTTGACCAATAAGCGGTCCCCGTAGGTCTCGAGGGTTGAGCTAGAGAGCTCTCTTCAACTCCATCTCATGTAAACAATTTCTCTCTCTCTAGCATGTACAATGGATTCATTCATGCTATCGCCCCGAAAGAATGGAACACCATGGCCACACCTCTCTCTCTCTCTCTCTCTCCCTTTGTCTCTCTCTCTCTCTCTCAAATTACTTCATGTCTGTACTCTCTCTCAGTTTAGGGTTGTATATACAATTTCTCCCTCTCACTCTACATTCTCTCTCCCTCTCCCTCTCCCTCACACACACACACACACACACACACACATACGTATATAAATCTTAATCACTCACTCACTCTCTGTGTTTATCTTCCTCTCTCTCACACACTTTCTCTCTCTCATGCATGTAATCAGTCCACATTGTATCATAATGCCTCACATCAGATTATAGCATCTGTTGTAATAAACACTTCTCTTAAATCATACATACATACATACATACATACATACATACATACATACATACATACATACATACATATATATATATATATATATATATATATATATATATATATATATATATATATATATATATATATATCTCATAATGTGAATGATTGGGTAGACACTCGGTGTTTTTAGAACTTTAATTTCAATGGATTGGTAGCTCCCTCCTCCCCCTCTCTCTCCCTTCCCCCCTCTCCCCAACAAATATGATACAACACAATTCATACAAGCAATCCAAATGTACATTTATATTGTGTTAACTCTGGAAAAAGTGCTTTTGCTTGTCAAATTAAGAGAAACAAAGTCTCCAAAGGCTTGCCATCCAATTGGATTGTATAACAGTGACTTTCTCAGTAAAATAAAATGAGGTTGCGCTAAGAGAGGTAGTGTTGGCATTGCATTGCTGGCCACTATATAGGTGGTGTTGGAAAAGTTCTTCTACTTCCAAATATAATGTGCAAGTTTTCTTCAGTGAGTGTGGGATGGTGTATAAACATTTTGGCATTTGCATCCATCCTAAACACTCAGAGGTACACATAGTATAGGTTCTTGCATACCAAATACGATTTTCCTTGTGCAGCATGGTCCATGAAATCCCAGAAATTACATGTTGGAATCTTTGCAATGTGCACATCATAGCACTCATGCATGACACTTGAGTTAGCTATCTCTAGTTTTGAAAACATTATGCTTCAAGGGCTTCACCATTGTGTGGCCCTTCATAGTTGCATCTAGAGCCAATGATAAGTCTATCCTTTTCCCTGCAGTGGCCTATGAAACATCTCTTCGATATCTACACGAGCTCTCATTAATATCTACCTCTTGTGCCAGCTTTTGTAAAACAAACCCACCACTCTCCAACATGTGGATTTCTTCTACAATCAAATTAGTGCCTTGTGCCACTAGCCATACTTGTGGAACCTTGGGCTGTGTGTGATGAATGGAAGAACAAATGTTCCATGTATGGTCCACACTATCATTACAAAACCACATGAACTGGTGCCACATTCCATGTTGATTGCTAGCTTCTTCTCTTGAGCTAGACCACTCCATGATGCCCCAAAACGAAGGTGTAGGCAGCCCATGTGATGCATTTTTTATAGGTTTTTTGAATTTTCCCTCTCTTTATATCCCAACCATCCTTGACATTGTACATGGCTGCGAGCTGGAATCCTTCTTATAGCCCAAATGGTGTCATGAAGGAATGTCTCCACCACCATTTCCTCCAAACAATTTGGTGATACTGCCCTTGATTGGTTGGAAAGCAAAGGGTATGCTTCGACCATGTGCATCACATTAATGATTGGCCATCCGCACAGTGTTCAATGGTGGTTCGAACAACGTAATGCAAGGAAGGGAGAGATCTTGCTTATTTCATTGGGAACAAAGTCTTCAAATATACACATCACAGTATGTGCACCAGAGTTTTCAAGATGAGTATAAGTGCTTGTGCCGCATGTGGAGGTATGCAGTCACTGAAGATGATGCAACAATGCAATATCGATTCATTCGGGCTTGGTGGGCCAGAGAGAAAGTTGCGGGTTGCAATATACCAGCAATGGATTGTTGGCTTAGTTGGTGGCATATCAGATATCCACGTTGGAGGTGGCACTTTGTCGAGTTCACAAAAGTAGGATGTGACGTGTGGTGCATTTGTTTTCTCATGCTCCATACCTTCTAGTGCTATATTTTTATCCAGCTGGTGGAGCACATTCCTCATATGCCAACCACGAACTTGGCAAAGCCGATAACTATTGGGACACTCTAGCTCTCCGATACATTTGCTTCGGTGAACAGTACAGAGGAATGCCATCGATGTTGACGCGGGCTTTGTCTAACAATGGCCATCGTACTTTTGCTCCATACCCTCCATTGGATGCATATTGTTTGCTACTACCAGTGGAAGCTCGTACGCCACATTGCCATCATAGAAAATTGGGATCTCCTCCACTCTCTCTATAGCACTCATATTCTAAAGCAAATGACGTTAGACTCAATGTCGGTCCCCCGAAGACAGTATGTACTCAACCACACTTATAGCATAAGAGGATTATTGCATCCCCTCCTCCTCCACATCAAGCGTAATAGGGATGATTTTGTTTTTCTCAATGTCCAAGGGGGGTGGTGAGACTTCCACTGTGATTGTTGTTTTCTCAACACTACAAGGACTTTGGGTGAGGTCTATGGTGGGGGAAGGCTACAATGTAGGCCCATTTCCTTGTTTGACAAGATAGTCTTGCGAGACCAAGGTATCCAACCAGAACATATACCTAGACAACTTCATGGTCATTGTTACAATGGACCGGCATGCTTTGTATTCGACCATTTGCATGGTTGATAGCAAGAACATAGTAGTCATTGCCATTGCAAATGTCTTCCTTCTTCAACATCAGGAACCGACTACTTGTGTAGTGCATAATAGGTTTGGGAGAGAGGGACGATACATATATATGGACCTCGGTATTTGGTGTAGCACTAGATGTTGGATCCATTTCCAAAGCTATCTACACACGTACGAATACTCATGTTAGATATGGGTGTCATTGAAAGACTTAGTGTGGGGTGTATGTCATATACAAGAGAGGGAGAGAGAGAGAGAGAGAGAGAGAGGGAGGGAGGGAGATAGAGAGTGTACATACATGTGTGTGTGCGAGTGCTAGATATATAAAGTATTTGGCATGAGAGAGAGAGAGAGAGTGTGTGTGTGTGTGTGTGTGTGTGTGTGTGTGTGTGTGTGCGTGTGTCTATGTATGGATACGGGTGCCAAATATGAGAGAGGGAGAGAGAGAGAGAGGATATAAAGATTTGTGTGGGAGGGAGAGAGCAAAAGAGGGAGATAGAGAGAGTGTGTGTGTATGAGTGGATGTGGGTGCCACAAAGAGAGAGAGAGAGAGAGAGAGAGAGAGAGAGAGAGAGAGAGGGGGTTGGAAAGCACCAAGAGGGAGCCAGGGAGAGAGACCGAGTGGTAATGGAGAGAGAGAGAGAGAGAGAGAGATCTATACATACCTACGAGATTAAGAAAATATTCCACAACTTGAGGGAGGGGAAGGCATTGTATCATAGGGGGTGTGTGGCCTTATATAACCACTTTGAGATAGTGGGGCATTAGATGCATGTCACAAAGAGAGAGAGAGAGAGAGAGAGAGAGAGAGAGAGAGATGGAGAAAGGGAGACTAGGAGACATGTGCCATACAAAGAGAGAGATGTGAGAAGGGGGGAAGGGGGGAGGAGGGGTGCTAGTCATATTTTTCTACACCAAATATTGGGCCGCGGGCAACCCCTTCTTTAGCAAAAAAATGATCCCAATCCACATGCACTCTCTCTCATCAGCCATCGTGGCCCACACACACTCTCATACCTGGACCCTAAACCCAAAAAACTAAGATAGATGTGGGCGCCGGTGACCCCTTTCTCAATGGCGGGTAGAACGATCCTAATCCACATGTACTTGCACTCTCTTCATTCCCTTTAAAAAAAATCCCATACAACTAATGTATTAATGTATAATCATTTTAACTGATTAATTAGTATTACTACACTAACTCATTGATTTATATGAAATGATTAATACTAATGTAAATCAATAAACAAGTTAAGTAATATTAGTATACCAATGGTTCACTTCATACTAATTAATTACTATAATAACTAATTAATCAATAAACTAGTTGATATACATGAACTAAAAAACAAGCTAATTATTATCAATTAAAAAATTAATTAATAATTTAATTGATATAATTTGACTAATACACTAATTAACTAATCAATGAACTAATTAATACCATCTTGGCATATATTATTTGAATTATATTAAATTATTAATAATTAATTAATAGATTAATATTAATTCATTGAGTAATAAATAGTTTTAATTAATAAATAACTATGTGATAGAATTATTTAATATTTAAAATAAAATAAATACATAATATTAAAATCAACAATTACTACTTGAATAAAAGATATTTTTTTATTATTAAAAACTAATTTATAACTAATTAAATATATTTAAGTAATTTATAAATAATTAATAAATAGTTAATTAGTAATTATTAGTTATTAATTTTAATTATTTATTTATTAATTTTAAGTAACTATTTATTGGTTATCACCAATTTTTTTTAGTTGTTAGTTATTATAAGTGATTAGTTATTAATTTCAACTAATCGATCAATATATAATTTTGTTGGCTAAGTAATTGACTTAATAGTTTATTCAACAAATTAATTATTTGTAAATTATCCATTTTAAGTAATTTATTATTTAATTAATTAATATAAAATATAATTTTATTTGTTAATTAATAATAAATTTCTTAATTGGTTAAATGGTTATTTATATAGCTACTTGGTTTTTAATTAGATAACTAATTATTAATTTATTGGTTAATTAATTGCTTGATTAATTAATTACTTATTAAATAATGAAATCTAAAAAGTTATTAATTAATTAGTTGTTCAAAAAAAATAGTGACTTAATTAATGAATAGATTGATTATTAAGTGAATTTGGTTAATAACTAATTAAATACTTAATAGTTAATTTGTTGATTTATTCAATAGTTAATTTTATTCACTTATTATTTGACTCAATAGTTGTTAAACCAATTAGTTATTTAGTATAATTAATTCACTCATTAGTAAGTTAATTTACTAATTAAGTTAATTAGTTAGATTAATTAGTAATTAGTTAATTAACTTATTAACTAATTAGTAATTACTATTAGTTAATTACTAATTAATAGTAATTACCCTTACTTAATTACTAGTTAATAGTGGTAATTACTATTAGTTAATTAACTTATTTTAATTATTATTAGTAGAATACTACTTACTAATTAATTAAATACTTAATTTTTAATTTGTTAATAATTAATTATTTAGTAAGTTAATTTACTAATTAAGTTAATTAGCTAGATTAATTGGTAAGTTAAGTAGTTAGATAAATTAGTAGTTCATTAATTAACTACTTCGTAATTATTTAATTTTAATTACTATTAATAAAATACATTTAATTAACTAATTACTAATTACTTGATTAACTATTAATTATATAGTAATTACCGTTAATGATTAATCATCTAATTAATTAATTAGTTAATTTCTCAATTTAGGAGAAGAAAAAGTGTTATTTGCTCTTTTTGTGTTTATATACATATGGGGAGAGAGAGAGAGAGAGAGAGAGAGAGAGAGAGAGAGAGAGAGAGAGACGGGCGTGCATAGTGGAAGTGTGGGCGCGTGAATGAACAGGCATGGGTGAACGGGCAGGCGCAGTCAGATAAGTCCACTACACCAGGAAGGGGGCGTTGGCGCCACCCCCTTCCAAGATTCCACAAAACCTTCCCCTCCCCCCCGGTAAGGGTATGGGCTTTGTGGCTATACCATGGCGTAGGAGCCAGAAACACCTATATAGGAAGTAGTTGTGACTCTGAGCTCAGCTTGGTTTCCACTCTAAGTGTGATTCCCTATGCTCAGTGGTGAACCCTCATATGTGCGGCATCGCGAGGGTGTAGTTCTAAGATGTGCCTCAATGTTGTATCTTTTGATATCATGAATACAAAAATTCCTTAATAATATATCTTGTGTACCATTCCACCTGGCTGGAGCCCCAAGAGAGACACCAAGGAAAAATGGGTTTCTACTGCAAGTAAATCTATCTTGTAACATCAACAAGCTTTTGTTTCATTCTTTAAAGAACCACAACAAGGAAAAGAACAAATCTTCACACAGCATCATAGTAGATATCTCCCACGGATTTGATAGAATCAACCATATTCTTCAACATCTTCATAGAATCCATCAAAACTAGCAAGAACACAAAAGAATACACCACTTTTGAATGGAAATAATCACATAGTATTCATCTTCATTGTCTTCATAGTCTTCTCTCTCAATCTCTCATAGAAAGATACATTGTTTTGATAGAATTGTCTCTCTCTCTCTCTCTCTCTCTCTCTCTCTCTCTCTCTCTCTCTCTCTCTCTCTCTCTCTCTCTCAATCAATAGTACATCATCTCCTCACTACAATACTCAATAATCCTCTCTTGGTCGTGGATGCACCTCCCAAGAGGTGTGGGAGGTATAAAAGGGCACCAAAGCCACTACAGTGTCTCTTCATAGCTCACTACTGTCACTTCACTTCAGTCTTGTCTTCAATCTTCAACAGCTACTTTTTCCATTTATTTTAGTTCTTTTGAACTTAGATTCATTCTTTCCAAAAGTTAGAAAACTTTCCCAAAGTACACCCTCATACCACAAAACACTTACAGAAGATCTACAGAACATAACAGAAACAGAGTAGAAACAAAGGCTCTACAGAAGGTCTATAGAGGGTTACAAAAGGTCAACAGAGAACAACAGAACCTCATAACTCATACTAAAACCATTACAAACCATTAAAAAATATTCAACAATCTTTCAAAAAACCTCAACCTTCATCAATCATCAATCCATGCTTCATACAGAAGAAAATCAGAACAAAATAGAAGCTAAAGAGAAGGTATCAAAACCAATTAGAACCTCAACAGAACCTATCAAAACATCATAGAGCCTCATATTTCTACTGAGAATCATCATGAGCTTTCAAAACATAATCAATATCATCCAAAAAACACTTCCAAAACAACCAAACATCACTCAAAATCCATAAAAAAATCAACCATTCAGACCTCAAAAACAACAAAAATCAACCAAAAAGTCTAGTCATTCTAGCATTCAACATATCCCCACACTTAGAAAGGAAGCGTCCTGCAACCCAAGGAAAATAAGAATGTAAGTTCAATAAAGAGCTCAATGTGATCTTTTGTCTTCAACAGTATTTCATAAAAGCATCCAACCATGACCCCAACAAGTAACCTATATATCTGATAATACTACAATGAAAGGAAAACACCCTTTTGGATATTATCTCCATTTTTTTCAAAAAAAATGATAGCAACACAAACTCATAAATTATATAAGAGCTTTCTTTAAATCAGTGTCATCTTCTAATAGCTTTTAATCCAATATCTTCTTTATCAATCCACCTTCAACTTCAGCTCCATTTAACAAAAATAAACAATATACACATACCATAACTCACACCACTTACATAAACAATATCTAAATGGCCCCTCTTTGAGAGGAAAAAGATAGATACATGTATTCAGATAAAGCATCAAAGTTACAAAGGATAACATATCAATGAAGATGATCCATTTTAAAGGATTGATGATTTTTAAACCTTTCTAGGGATAAAGATTCATCCACAAAGGTTTTTGGAGGATTTTGCAAGAATTATAAACAACACATTCTCTCCAGTAGGATAACAAATCTGATTGGCAAGCACAAAGCATGAAAATAAAGCACATCCAGTTGATGGGTATCCACATCTATATTGACTTCCAAACATAACTTTGGCACTTGTTTTGGATCACCATGAGAGTGACGGTGCATAAAGGCTAGATACCATGAAAAATGGACAGTCAGACTCACTAATGGATCCAAAGATTGAGAATGAAGTTGAGCAAAACGTAAATAGTTGTGAAAGGCTTGATTTGCAGTCTTCGATTCTCTTGGAATCACAGGCCAGTTAATTTGGGGTCCCATCAAAGAATCTCCAGCATTCCAGCTTCTTACTCTCAGGATTGTTTGATCAAAACCTTCATATTCTGTAACCAACTGAGGGGGAGTATGAATAAAAAATGAAAGAGACAGGAATGGAATAAGGGATAAAGAATGAAGAGAGGGATAAGTGAAATCATAAAAAGAAGAATAAGATAAGGTAGGAGAATCCGAAAATTTAGTAGTATCAAAAAGGAAGGGAGTAAGGAAATGTGGTAGGAACATGGACAGGAAATGAGAAGATGGGGGAGGACAAGGAAGAAGGGGAGAAAATACCTAATCAATGATGAAAGGACATTGCGTAAAAATAGGAATATGGGGTGCATCTTTAGGTTGAAATAGAAGGGGTAAAATGGCATGTGGGGTATTCTGGAAAAGAGATAGATAAGCGTCATACCTATGAGCCATTTGTTGATAGTAGGTCAAGGATGGAACTGATGGTCCTAAGGCAAAACATCTAGCATAGGCCTCAAAAAATAAAGGATCAAAAGGAGGTTGCTTGGAAAGATAGGATAACAGATCCACCCTCAGTTGGTTGACATGTTGCACATGAGACGAAGCCTTTAACTATCTTTGATTTAAGATCACAGAATCTAGCATAGGATGCCAAGAATTCTCTAGACAGTCGGCTATTCTAAAATAATACTTTTGAAACATTTCATCAATCTTAAGCTCCAACTAGTGTACATAGAGTACTCCTTGCAAAACTACATCTCCAATATACCAAGAGAGGTCTTCATCATCTAGAATTAACAAGTCACTTTTGAGGTACATTGAATTTGGGACTACTGAATCCTCAAACACCATCCTGACCACTTCAGACAATAGATCCGTAGACCAGCGTCCACTCCAGCCATCCTTTGGAGGAGATAAATCCATGGTTGAAAGTTTAACATAAAAGGCTAACTTTTGTTGTTGATAATGAACAAAGAAAGAGTGTGTGGGAGGAACAAACTCCATAAACTGCTCAAAACTAGTTCATAAGATATCCATCCTAGATTGCAATCTCTCAACCTTGCCCTGAAATACAAGACATAAAGTGGCATTCCATTGAAGAGCAGCCAAGTCCTGCTGAGACATAGAAGGAATCACGGGGACACTAGGACTTGGGGAATGGATCATGACTACGCCAGTTGATCCTTCAACTATTTAATCTGGGAGGCTTGGGATTCTATTGTATTGTGAGTAGTCTACAAGTCTGACAATTTTGTATCCAGAAGAGTCTTGAGATCTTGAGCTTCTTTGGATAGTTTCTCTTTCTCTTCAGAAACCCTGGTGACCTTTGACTGAGCTTCTACTAACTAATTTTTCAAAGAAGATATTCCTTCTCTCTGGGTCTCAATCATTTTGGTCTGCTGCTGCTGCTCCATTTGCTTAAACAGATCGGAAAGAGTGTCTTTGGTAGAGGCTAGCTCTATGGTTTCCTTATTCATATTGTCTTTGGATTGCATCAATTCTTCATAGAAAGAAGAATATAACTGTTGAGCACAAGCTGTCATTGAGAGTTCAATAGAACTCTAGATGTCTTTACAAAGGAAAGGAATGGCATCCCTTGTCACTAAGCGGTTCACAAAAGGAACTAATATATCCAAATAACCCTCTCGATGTGCCCTGAATAAGTTGTTGCATGTGAGTTAGGCAGGGAGTTCACTTCCAGAGGTAGCATGAATTGACACTTAAGGAATGATTGGTGGAATTGTCTCTGCTACACACTTCAAGCACTTTCACTAAATGATCAGTGGAGAAGGGGAGTCAGTATCCTCCATGTCAATGGATTCTAAATCTTCTAAAGGTGGAGGGGAACTGGATCATAGGGAGGAAGAGGTAAAACACATTTCTTAAGGCCTGAATATGTCAAAAAAGCATATAAATATGAACCAAAGGTTACATTGGTAACATTCCCTCTAGTCACCTTGACAAAATGCTGGTCTATCTTCGTAAGAAGATAAGTGCTCAGTCAATGGCAACCCCTTTGAAAGCCATCCTGGAAGCTGTGAAGAGCTCCTTGAAAAAGTAGTGAGATGGTGTCTTGGCAGGCATGAACCTGTCCTAGAGGAATTGGGAGACTAGCTTTCAGAGAGGATCAGTGATCATTGAGAAAGACACTCTTGAAGTGTTAATCACATTCTTGAAATTGAGGATCTCTTTAGTCTACTTTTGTAACAGCTTGAGGATCTCTTCATTTGAGAATAACTGTTTGGCTGTGACAAAGGGTTCCCCTTTGTAGGGAAGGGACAAAGCCTTCTCTAACCCTCTAGGTGTTATGACCATGGAAGTACCACGAACTAAGCTCGATTTCTTACTGTATGACGCGAGAAACTCATCACAAGGGGCTGGATCATCTGGAATCAAAGGGAGAGGAGCAGCCACAAAAGATGCAAGGTCAGCTTTTGCAATAGGCTCAAACGTCAGGAGGGAAGAATAATCCCTACTGATCAATGGGACGTACTAAACAGGAGGAGGCGTACGGGGTGCCATTCATATAGTGAACACACAACACAACTCACAAACAAAAGGATGCCTACAAAACCAACAGAAAATATCAAAGATAAGATATCAACCAAGGTTTTGAAACGAGACTCGACCAACTATCCCCAAGCAAGGCACATCCTAAAAAAATTCGACATGACCTCGAGACAAATGTGATCGAAAGGTTCATGCTGTGCAAGAGACATGCACCTACTAAGACCCCATATCAGGCAGATAAATTGAAAAATCAATTCAGACCGTACCCTTAAGCGTATAAGTAAACCAAATCAATAACCACACACAATATAACTAGAACATCATTGACCATCAGTGACAAAAAAAAACTATTCTAAAGACTACACATGCCCATCCCGTGAAGCATGTTTATTGAAAAGGGGAATAAGAAAGTGCAGTGAGGGGAATGATTTTTAATAAAGGGTTCGTTTTAATAAATTATTAAAAATGGGTGAAATTTTATTATGTTTTAAACCTTAGAAAATAAAATGGTGGTTCGTTTTTAAATTGTCATTCACAATTTATTAAGGTGGAACAATGCTTTTAATGAACCCCGAACATCGATACCCAAACAAGGTCTCTAAATGTAGATTCATGAATTAAGAATTTAATGTATCTGAAGTGCTCTTTTTTTTAAAAGCGTGTGTATTTTTATGACGGCTCGTTTATTTTATTTAATTAAGGTGCCTCTGAAACGCACGTAGCATGTGTAAAGTGAACGATTGGTTGATTTTTATTTAATTAAAAATAAGGTGTGTTGAGTGCGGATGCGCGTGCCATGGTGGTGATTAGGGTTCATTTTAGGAACTAATATTTGAATTTTGGGGTAGTGAAAAAAATAAACGAGAAGGAAAAAGAATTACTTGAGTGTGTGTGTGTGTGTGTGTGTATGCAAGGATATAAAATACATACGTATCAATCCCACAATGCAAATGAGTCTCAAAAGAGAAAAGCCAACAACTGAAAAAGGTTTAAACATGGTAAGCTCATAAAAAACCAAACCAACACCTCACTAAAAAAAAAAATCAAGAAACATGTGGTGTTTGGTAAGATTTTTGGCAAGATAATACTAGATTTTTCTTACATCTTTTCATTTATGTTTGGCATTTAACATGCTTTTTTCAAGAATTTTACCAAAAAATAAAAATTTGACCATTTTGTAAAGCATTTTCAACTTTAAAAAAATCAAAATTTAAGTGAAATATGGATGGATTTTTTTATATTTTTATAAATTTTATTTATTTTTAAACAAAATTTTACCAATTTTTAATGGATTTTAAATGAATTTTTATTTTTTGCAATTTACTTATGAAATTTTAACTTTGAAAATAATTCAAAAATTATCTAATTGGTCAAATGATTTTTTTTCCATTTTTTTGTAATTTTTTATGAATTCTTAATAATTTTTTTCGATTTGTATGTGTTTTTAAATATTTTTAACAATTTTTTTAAATGAAAAATGGGGTACCCAACTACGTGTGAATAGTAGTTGCGCACATCCAAGAACGAGGCCGACGTACGTCCTCACGCGTGAACACTCGCTCGAAAACCCACACGGACGCCCACGAACGAAACCATGCATGTGAACGCCAAATGGGCGCCCGCACGGACCACGCACACGCGAACATGTGAATACGTGAACATGCTTAATATGGGGGTGGGGTTAAGCCAACTGGGGAGCTGGGGTGGTTTAGTGAGTGGGGGGGGGGGGGTTTAAGGGTAGAGGGAGGGGGGGTTTAGTGGGAATAGGGTTGAGGGGTTTATGTGAATTGGGAGTTAGTTGGGGGGTGAGTGTAAATGGGGTGGGTTAGGGTAATGGGGGTGGTTAGTGAGGGAATGGGGTTTAGAGGATTGTGGGGGGGGGAGGTGAGGGGTTAGTGGGAGGGATGTAGGGGAAAGTTAATGGGGATGGGGTTAGGGAAAATTTTGGGGGGGGATAGTGGGAATGGGGGGGGTGAGGTAGGGTAGGGGGAATGTGCGGGCAAGGTATATGGGCAACAGCGGGGGGGGGAGGGGATGGAGGGAACATTGACATCGATGATGCGAGGAGAGGCGGCAACGACAGGTAGGCACTGCGACTAGCGTGAAGAGGCAACGGTGTGGTTGGCGAAGACGTCGACGGCAGGGCTAGCGGGTGACGGCGACAAGGGCGGAGGCAGCGGCCGGGGCGATGTCAAGATTGTGGGAGAGAAGGAAGGAGTCTCACTTGTAGCTTTCTCACTTGCACAATGGGGGAATACACACAAAGGTGGAGACTGAAAACAGTTTTCCTCTTCTTAGTTGGGAAAACCAAAAAGAACTCTAGTACAAAGAAATAGAAGAACCCTATATATGGGTCTCAAACAAAACTCAACTAACTAAATTGAAATACTAACTGAGCCACGAACTAGAGTAGATAAGGATAGCTGTCATCTAGCTATTATTCATGGGCGGTGTACCAACTGCATCTGCAGCTAACAAGTCGGTGACATAAATGCACAACGGTCACCCTGGCATATCACGAGTGAAGCTCGATATCTCAACACTCCCCCTCGAGCTCAATCCCAATTCCTGCATACCAAGCAGGTCTCTGAACTTGCGCAGCTTCTCTGCACCCAATGCCTTCGTAAATATGTCAGCTACCTGATCCTCTGTGCTGACATAAACTAGATCAATAAGACCTAGTAAAACCCTCTCCCGCACACAGTGATAATGCACCTCAATGTGCTTTGTTCTAGCATGATAGACTGGGTTATTTGCCAAGTGTATACTACTCATGTTGTCACAATAAATGACAAATGGCCCATCTGTAGGCTAATGCATATCATAAAGTAGCTTATGCAACCAAGCTACCTCACATACAGCCATTAATGCGCCCCTGTACTCAGCCTCTGTGCTCGACAAGGCAACTGTAGGCTGTTTCTTGCTGCTCCAAGTGACTGCAGCACTCCCAAAAGAGAACACATATCCACTGGTAGATCGTCTATCAGAAATACTACCAGCCCAATCAGCATCAATGTATCCATGCAACTGTATCTGAACCCCAGTCTCATAAAGTAGTCCATACTGCAATGTGGACTTCACATACCTGAGTATGCGTCTAGCCACATCCAAATGCGGTTTCCTTGGAGCCTGCATTAACTGACTTACCAATCCAAGAGCATAGCTCAAATCTGGCCTGGTAATAGTCATATAAATCAAACTTCCTACTATGCATCTGTATATAGTAGGGTCTTCCAGAAGCTCACCTGCATCTGCGCTCAACTTCACATTCTACTCCAAAGGAACTGAAATAGGCTTACAGCCTGTCATCCCATATTTGGACAGCATGTCCAATCCATACTGCCTCTGCAAAAGCCGTATCCCACTTGGTGATCTAATCACCTCAATGCCCAAGAAATAACGCAGCTCTCCCAAATCCTTCATCTCAAACTTCTACTTCAATAGCATTTTCACATGAAGGATATCTTCATCACTGTCACTTGTCATAATCAAATCATCAACATAAATGACAAGTAGCATAATACCTTTCTCTATTTTTCTCACATAAAGTGAGAAATCTGCCTTGGAAATCTGAAAGCCAATAGTGACAAGATACTATCCTATCTTGTCAGACCATGCTCTAGGTGCTTGCTTCAAGCCATACAAGGCTTTCTTCAACCTGCAAACAAACTCAGGATGAACAACATGCACATAACCTGGTGGCTGCTCCATATAGATCTCTTCTTGCAAATCACCATGCAAGAAGGCATTCTTTACATCCATCTGATGTAAAGACCATCCCTTTGATGCAGCCATAGCAATGACTGCTCTTACGGTTGCCATCCTTGCAACCGGACTAAATGTTTCTTCATAATCAATGCCATATGTTTGTGTATACCCCTTGACTACTAATCTTGCCTTGTATCTATTCACAGAACCATCTGCATTGTGTTTCACCTTATAAACCCACTTACAACCAATTGCATTCTTATCTTTAGGCAAAGGTACCAATTCCCATGTAGCATTTGCTTCTAAGGCATCCATTTCTTCATCCATGGCTTTCTCCCATTTTTCTTTTCCCATGGCTTGCTCAAAAGAAGTGGGTTCTGGTTCCTGTATCACTTTGACCATATAGGCATAGTGAATGGCTGTAAATCCATCATATTTCAGCCTATCCACAAGATACCTAGCTCTGGTAGACCTGCACAAAGTAGGTTCACTCCCAGGTGCTCTCAAAACATCCCTGGTCTTCCTTACTCCAGGTGTAACAATAGAAGGAATACCCAACTCATCATCAATGCTCTGTTCTGAGCCACTGGATTCACCATCCACATAAGAGTGACCTGCATTCACATCAAACATGGGATGATCTACCTTCTCTTTTCCTTTTCGTGATACTTGCATACCACTATCTGCATTGCTTTGAGAAGATTCTCTTGATCTCAATCTGCCTGTCCATGGCGAAGAATGTGAACCACTGCTAGAGGACGCTCCAAGTCCACTAATATCTTGTGACTGCTGCTGTGAATTCTGTGCAGCATTACCATTTTGTGCATCTACATTATCAATCACATTTACTGGTTTATACCAGCTACTCATCTCATAAAAAAAAACATCTCTGCTGACTGTAAACTTACGAGTAGAAGGGTTATAGTATCTATACCCTTTTTGCTGCAGAGAGTAACCAATAAAGATGCACTTCTCAGCTTTTGGATCCAACTTAGATCTCAACTCATCTGGCACATGAACATAGGCAATGCAACCAAAAATTTTCAAATAAGAAATATCTGGTTTCCTACCAGTATACCTCTCCTCTGGAGTCATGCCATGTATTGTTGCAGTGGGAGTCTTGTTCATTATGTAGACTGATGTAGCAACTGCCTCAGCCCAGTACAAATCTGGCAGGTCTTCTTCATTGAGCATGGCACGAGATACCTCTCCAATATGCATGTTTTTTCTTTCTGCAATTCCATTTTGCTGTGGGTTATGACTACATGAATATTGCTACTTTATGCCATGCTCCTGCAAGAACCTTGCAAACTCATTTGAGAGGTACTCTCCCCCTCCATCTGACCTTAGGCATTTTATTTGCAAGCCTGTTTCTTTTTCAACCATAGCTTTAAGAGTTTTGAAATGCCCAAAAACTTCACTTTTCTTTTTCATAAAATACACCTAAATTTTTCTGCTATAGTCATCAATAAAAGTGACAAAATAATGACAGCCTCCAATAGATGCAGCTTTAGTAGTTCACACATCAGAGTGGATTAATTCCAATGGCTTCTTACTCTCTTGAACATGTCTAGGAAATGGTTTCCTTGCCTGTTTTCCAAATTGACAGGCTTCACATACCTTATGCATTTCTACAACCTTGAATTTAGGCAATCCTGCAATAATATTTTGGGCTTGCATTGATTTAAGTGGTTGTACATTAACATGACCAATGCGTTTATGCCAGATATCAATATCTGCAACTACACCGGTCCCATGTGCAAACATTGCTGCACTCAATTCAGGCATGTATGCATCCAATGTAAACATTCTGCCGTTCTTCTTTCCTTTTGCTATCAAGCGACCTTTATTTTTCATATCCTCAACAAAGCATCCATGAGAATTAAATTTGACCTGCAAGCCCTGCTCAACCATTTGACCAACAGAAACCAGGTTCTTGGTGATATTCGGGACATGAAATACATCTGACAAGTATTTCTTTTTTCCATCCTGCATAGACAAAGGAATTTTTCCAATCTGCACAATAGGATGTGCAGTATCATCACCAGTCTCCACAAATCCTGGTTTTTCCATTTTCCTTGCATCCTGCATCCATTCTGCATGACCTGTCATGTAGTTTGATGCACCTGAGTCAACATACCACACATCGTTGCTTTCTTCTGCACTTGTCACAGAATTGGTCATGTGCTGCACCAAAAACAAATGCTCATTTCTGTCATCACCCTGTCTATTAGAAGATGCATAATTCCCTTGTTGCAATTTTCCATTCATGATGTCATTCTGATTTTTATAGTAGTCTTTAGCCATATGACCCATTTTACCATAGTAGTAGCATTCAACATTGCTGTTTGCATTTTGGCCTCTTTGCCATCCACCACGACCTCCTTGGCTCCCCCTGCCTCTAGAGTTACCACGTCCTCCTCCATACGACTGGTTTTCTTGAGTTTGCTACATATTCTGATTTCTACCATGGCCTCAAGATCAGCCTCCTCTATCTCTGCCTCTACCTCTTCCAGCATTTGAGTAGAAGACAACTTCTTTTGAAGTTCCTCCTGAAGAAGATGCACCATCATTTCTCTGCTCCTCAGAAATTAGAAGAGCAATCAACTCCTCAAAATCAGGAAATCTTTCACGGACGGAAATCGATGTTCGGAATTGTGCATAATCCTTTCCTAGACCATTCAAGGTCACAGAAACTAAATCATCATCTTCCATTGGCAACCCAATGGAAGCAAGTGCATCTGCAATCTTCTTCACCTTCATGTGGTAGTCATTGATGCTCATACTTTCTCTTTGCACATTGTGTAACTCTTGCTTGAGCTGCATTTTCTTGGCTTGCGTATTTGTGCTATACATTTTCGACAAAGTATCCCATGCCTCCTTTGGCGTACTTGCATCCTGAATATGCACAATCATAGAGTCTGAAATGCTGATAGACAGCCAGTACATAACTTTCCTGGCTCTCTCATGCCATCCTTTAAATGCCTGCATTTGCTGTTGATTGGGAACATCAGGAAGAACTAGTTCTTCTTCATTTCCTGCAGGGAATTCCCAATATCCTTTTCCCATAAGAAAATTTGTCATTCTACAGTGGTCGCACAGCAAAAAACAGGGCCTTTTCCTGAGCACGTGCGGAAAACTTCCGCCTCCAAAACAGGCATCGAAATGGCCTCGAATCAAAAAAACAGGGCAACCAAGGGCTAAAGCCCTTACCCGCAGCATATACTGCCCTCTTGCTACACCGCGAAGGGTCTCTCAATCTGAGACAATGCACTCTTGCACTTTCTGGCTATGCTACCTGCAGAGACTTGCTCCCAAACTCAAAAAATGAAAGCAACACTTGTCCTCTTACCAGAACATCGCGAACTTGGTTTGCTTTCTTGAGCTCCTTACCACGAACCAGGCTCTGATACCATATCAAGATTGTGGGAGAGAAGGAAGGAGTCTCACTTGTAGCTTTCTCACTTACACAATGGGGGAATACACACAAAGATGGAGGCTGAAAACAGTTTTCCTCTTCTTAGTTGTGTAAGCCAAAAAGAACTCTAGTACAAAGAAATAGAAGAACCCTATATATGGGTCTCAAACCAAACTCAACTAACTAAGGTGGCATACTAACTGAGCCACGAATTAGAGTAGATAAGGATAGCTGTCATCTAGCTATTATTCATAGGCGGTGTACCAACCGCATCTGTAGCTAACAAGGCGGTGACATAAATGCAGAACGGTCACCCTTGCATATCACGAGTGGAGCTCGATATCTCAACAGGAGAATGGCGCTCCAAAGGTGACCGACGGCGGCCGGGAGCAGGCGGAGGGAGTGGGCGGCCATGGGGAGAGAGAGGGAAGGCAATGGCGAGGAGGAGATGGAGGGAAGGAAGAGAGGAAGAGGAGGAGGAGAGAGGAGAAGTGGAGGAGGAAGGGAGAAGGGGGCAAAAAAGGGCGGGGGAGGAGGAGGTACGGGAGGAAAGAGATGGAGAGGAAAGGAGGAGAGGGAGCGGGGAGGGGGAGATGGAGTCGGGGAGAGAGAAAGAGAGGGAGAGAGAGAAAGAAAGAGAGAAGGGAGAAGGGGAGGGGGAACCGTCGGGGAGGGAGGGGGGTTGGAAAATATATATTTTTTAAATAAATAAAAAGAAAGAAAGAAAGAAAAAATGGGGGCCGCACCCGTCCTGCACACGTGCACAGGGCAAGGGTAAAAAAATTTGTAGTGATGGGAAGCAATGGGGGCCAGGATGACGGCGCGGGTGCGGAATGACACGACTGACATGACATTAGGATGAAAAATTAAAAAAACAGCGGTCACGCACAATGCGAGAGGTACGACAAGCGTAAATTGGACGGAAAATTTCATAAAACTCAAACTGTGCGCCAGAATGAAATGCGATAAAAAGGAAAATTGTGTTGAAAGGCGAGGGGAAGACAATGGAAAAGTGCAGTAGGGAATCCAAGAACAAATCAAAGCATTCACATGGGAAAAATGCAAAAATTAGGCCCAAAAATGCATACGGGAATTAATATCGAAAAATCCGTTCTTTGAAATGAAGTGCAGAAAAAAGGAAAAATATGCAAAAAGTCATGCCGGACAAGCCTATTAGGTCAGAACACAACGAAGATAAGACCCATTCACATGGAAAAAACCCAAAAATTACCCCCGAAACGGGACGCAAAAATTAATATAAGAAGAGCCGAGCACCGAAATGAAGGGCAATAAAAAGGAAAAATGTCTAGAAAACAATGTTTCACAAGACTGTCATGTTGGAATGCATTTCCAGGGGGGTTAGGGGGCAGTCACATCGAAAAAACAAGAAAATAGAACTCGAAAACACAAATAAAAATTAATAACAAAAAATCCAAAGATTGAAATAGGGAGGAGAAAAAATGAGAAATATGCAAGAAGGGTGGCCCGACAAGGCTAGCCAATCAGAATTGAATTCCTAGGAGAATAGGGCATGTTCTTATGAAAAAAGAGCAAAAATACGCACGAAAAAGATACGAAAACCCGCAAAAATTAATAATGGAAAAATCGGATGGCGAAAGGACAGGGTGTAAAATAGAAAAATGTCCAAGGGAAGGCGTAGGACAAGGCTGTCATATCAAATCAACATTTCAAAACAATAAAGGAGCATTCACATGGAAAAACATCCAATTGGCGAGAATTTCTTCAAAAATTAATAACGCAAAAACAATAAGCCGAAATAGGGGGATGTAAAAAGGAAAAGTGTGTTATTCAAAGGGACAAAGAGGGCTATAAGGTTGGCATAGAAAAGGGAAAAGAAATTGTGCAATAAAAGCAACTGCAATGGAAATGGCCTCGACGACAGGGGAGACAAGGATGGGTCAGGGGGGAGGGACCCCATCAGGGTAGAACTAGTACGTAGTAAACACGCATGATTGGGTAATGACATATGTAGGGGGGAATGCACATCAAACGCGCAGGACGCATCCCAACACTTAAGATCTGACCGGTTAGGGTAGATGGATCGACACGACCTAGGACTTGTCAACTGATTAGACACTGACATCCCCACACTTAAGACATAACATGCACTGGAAAATAGAAAGGTCAGGTTAGGAACACTTGGCCCATTTCATAGATGGCTAAAGGGAACCGTCGTTGTTGATGCAAGAAGATCAGAGCCATCGGCAGGAGGTGCCAGGGCTTAGTACGGAATATGTCCAACATGGCAGGGACCATGCAATAGCACCCAAGGAGGTAGCTTTTTTGGTAAAGTCTGTCGATTCAAGTGTCGAGGACTCTTAGCTCACAGGCACTCAGGAGAATGATAAAACAGTCGCTCGCCCCATGACGCCCCATCACTCAATGAATAAGCATGAAATCCCATAACTCACGTCCGATTTAGAATTGAACAAGGGAAAAATGATGTGGAGGGAGTATGCTAGGTGCATAGGGAAACGAGAACGTACCTAACTCCAATGGTCGTAACGTCCTTCAATCCTCAACTCTCAATAATTGATTGAGGAAACACCAGTCACGCTCAACCCCCCCTTTGTTGCACACTCTGTTGATAGATGCATGAGGGCAACCCATTCCTTACACCCATTGATGTTAGCCTCACAGTCACTTGTGCAGAGGTTGTATGCCTTTGTGTGCATTTGATGGTGCAACTGTGCATCCCACCCTATGTCGACATACAGTGCAAGAAGAAAGGCCATGGAGCCTTATAGTGCAATGCACAGGAATAGATAATGCTTTGTGCATTGAAAGGCTCAACTCGTGTGTGCAACACTCCATTCCACATAGCTCACCTCTCATTTGAATTGAAGGGAAAGGACTGGTCACTCGGCCCACCCTCTGTCTCACACTCATTGATAGATACAGAGGGCAGACCTGATCACATCCCCATCCGGATAGGATGAAAGCTCACATCTCTCAATGGGTTGTCAATGAAGACCACTGGTTGATTATCGACAAGGTGTCGGTGAAGAGGCATACCCAAGGAGGTAGCCAACATATCTAGTACTTGATTTTATCTATAGAGCATGTTGTCTTTGGAAAAGGTAGTCTGTTGTAGGAAATCAGTCCTTCGAAAGAGATGGCTGAACAGCACATCTCTTTCAAAAGAGATGGCTGAACAGCACACCAAGGGAGGTGGCTCGAAAAAGTTGCGCCTGAAAAGGTTCCACTAGTGATTCAACTATTCTGGGTGTTTCCACCTTTTCCATAGCCAACTTCCCGTCCCAGGGTGTTTACCACCTTTTCTTGGAACGAGGCTTGCTATGACAGGGAATTGCTTCCTTTTCTCCCATAGCAATTTGTTTGTTTTTTTTTGTCTTTTCGTTTCTTTTTTTTTATCTTTCCTATTCCCGAGGGTGTTTCCACCTTTTCTCAAAGAATACGTCAACATGACAGAGACCAAAGTCCTTTTCTCCCATAACCGATATTTTTTTTCTTTAATAAAGAGAATGGTAGGAATACCATGTGTCAAGACCATCCACATCACCACTGTTGGATCAGATGAGAAGAGAACAGAGTAAGGATGGGAAGTGTCTAGGAGGGGCTAGCAGGACGAGACTGCCTCATGAGGAAGATCATAAGGGCTATTAGGAGCACGAGGAGAAGGACAGTGCGATGCCCAAAAGGGAAAGGGTGGGTCGATTGTGATTGTCAAGATCCCCAAGGAGGGAAGTACTTCTTCAGAGGATAACCATTGATCAGAAAGGGATCATCAGAGGCCTGGACTTGGACAGAGCCATTCAGATTGACGGCAAGTACCTTATAAGGACCCATCCAACGTTGATGAAGCTTTCCATGAAACTTCCCAAATCGTAAATCATAGGCCAGGTCACCCTCCTTGAACTCCTTGTGCTTGATGAAACTATCATGATAGGCCTTGCATCACGCTTGAGTGGTTTCCATGAATTGTAGGGCCATCGGCCGAATCTCATCCAAACATTCCAAATGCAGCAAGCGGTGCTAGAGAGACTCATCATCTCCGAGGCATTCTTTGACTGCCACTCGCAAAGAGAGCAACTCCAGCTCAATAGGGAAGACAACTATTGTTCCATATACCAACTAGAAAGGAGTTTGTCCTATAGCGGCCTTGTAAGAGGTTCTGTATGCCCAGAGGGCCTCTATAAGTGGTTCATCCAAATCACAGTGATGTGCGACAATCGTCCTTGTTAGGATGGAGCAGAGGATGGGATTGGTGACTTTGACTTGGCCGTTGGCTCTGGGGTAATAGGGAGTGGACTTCCGATGGTGGATCTTATAAAATTCTGTCAACTCTTCCATGATCTTGTTAAGGAAGTGTGTACCTCTGTCACTTACGAGCTCTAGGAGACTGCCAAAATGGGTGATGATATTCTCGTATAGGAACAATGCCACACTATTTTCATTATCCCACTTCAAAGCTTTAGCTTCACACCACTTGGTGACATAATCCATACATACTAGGATGTATCTGTTCTGCTTCCGTCTGCTGGGCAGATCAATGGGACCCATGGAATCAATCCCCCACTTCTCGAATGACTTTAGGGGAAGAATGGGATGCAAGGGCATGGCACTGGATTTGGTAGGCTTTCCCATTCACTGACAAGCATCACACTGTTTACAGTAATCATAAGCATCCTTATAGAGAGTTGGCCACCAATATCTTGCAAATAAAGCCTTTCTGGCTATCGCTTCTCCTACGAAGTGTCCACCACATGGATCATCATGGCATGCTTTCAATACTATGCCAATTTCTTCTCCTACAACACATCTTCGCAAGACTTCATCTTTGCCCTTCTTGTACAGTGCACTGCCTAGGAAGGTGTAGGGGGATGATTCTGATACAAGCTTCTTCTTCTCTCTGCTAGAGAGGTAGGGGGATATTTTTGAGTTGCCAGGAGGTTGGCTATGTCTGCATACCAGGGAGTTACAGCCTCAACCAAAAATAAGGAAGCATTAGGGAGGTCCGGATCATCCTATTCCTCTTCAATAGTTTGAGGGATCCATGACAAATGTTCGGCTAGGACATGGGAATAGCCTGGCTTAGTGATCACTTCAAAATTGAACTCCTAGAATAGGAGAAACCATCTCATCATTCGTCCTTTAACATCTGCTTTGTTCATCAGGAAGGACATGCTTCATAGTCCACGTAGAATTTGAAATGCGTCGACAATAGATAATGTCGAAACTTCTCCAATGCAAACACCATTGCCAAGCACTCAAGCTTTGTCACTGTATGGTTCCATTCTCTATCAATAACATTTTGGCTTGCATAATATATTGATTGATCCAACTTGGAAGAACCCTTCTGGCATAGGACAGTGCCTAGCACTTTGACCGATGCGTTTGTGTGCACATGGAACTCCTTTGTCCAGTCAAGAGGATGTAGGATGGGTGCTCTAATGAGGCACTGTTTTAGGGTGCTGAAGGCTTCTTTGGAGTTATCAGTCCAAAGGAAATCTGCATCTTTCCTTAGGAGCTTGTGAAAAGGGGCTTCCTTGGTTGCAAAATGTGCAATAAATCTTCTATAATAGCCCACATGGCCAAGAAATCCCCTCAATTGCTTAAGGTTAGTTGGGGCTATCAAGGTGGCAATCTTCTCAATCTTAGCAGGATCTGTTGCTATCCCTTGTGCAGAGACAATGTGGCCTAAAAGAACTCCTAATGAGATTTCAAATACACATTTTTTGGGGTTGAGAGAAATCCCATACTCTCGGCATTTGTCAAAACATTGCTCTAGGTGTCCCCAATGCTCACGGATTAGGCTATAGACACAGATGTCATCGAGATACACCTCAATGAAATCATGCAGATGGTTTTGGAAGGCAGCCATCATTACTCGTTGAAAGGTAGCAAGAGCATTATAGAGCCCAAATGGCATCACTCTGTAAGCATAGGTCCCCCATTCTATTGTGAAGGTTATTTTGGATTGGTCCTCTTTTGCAATTTGGACTTGGTTGTATCCGTTGAATCCATCCAAGAGGGAATACAACTCATGGCCTGCCACTATGTCCAATAGTTGGTCTATGAAAGGGATAGGGAAATGATCCTTCTTTGTCTTGGAGTTCAGCTTCCTAAAGTCCACACATATTCAGAGTTACCCGTTCTTCTTGGGTACGACCACAATGAGTGAAACCCATTCACTGTTAGCCACAGGATAAATGAACTCAGCTTC
This sequence comes from Lygodium microphyllum, assembly GCF_053477565.2. NCBI lineage: Eukaryota > Viridiplantae > Streptophyta > Polypodiopsida > Schizaeales > Lygodiaceae > Lygodium > Lygodium microphyllum. Next base: position 55,016,405 of record NC_141154.1, read on the forward strand.
AAGGAGCTTCAGTAACTCTGTCTTCACCAGGGTTGAGTAATCCGGGTTTATTCGCCTCTGATGTTGTCAACTGGTTTGGCATCTGGTTCAAGGTCAATGTGATGTTGACAGATTGTGTGTGGGATCAATCCCCTTTAGATCTTTATACAACCATGCAAACACATCTAAGTTTTCCTTTAGTAGGTCTTGCAGAACTAGGTGATGTTTAGTACAGTCAGCATCCAGGAATATCAATTGCCTTTCACCTTCCACTTCACGGATAAATGTCCCATGGATTGCTTTTGGGTAGAGATCCGACTCCTTCAAGGAAGTGGTCTCATCTTCTGATGATGCATTGGAACTATTGTTGTCTTTTAATGGAGGCTTAGCTCGCTCTTTGGGAGGCTGAAAGGGTATCATTGAGGTTTTGAGTTTGGGTTAGGGATGAGTTACTTCTTGACTCAAGAATTCATCTTCTGAAGATGTAGCCAAGAATGTCACATAGCATGAACTTCTTGTGTTTTGTTTAAACTGTAGGACTGGGAGTTGTTGGCAAGGTGCATTGTCATCATCTTCTTTAAGGAAGGGTAACTTTGGACGACAAAAGCCACTACTAAATGAGGGCTTATTCTTCTTAATCCATTTCTTATAAAGGCTTTGCATATGGCATGATTCATGGATCAATCCAAAGGGTACCACTATCATTCTATCAAATAGAAAGGGATCTTCTGCTTCTGAGGCTTCAAGAATGTCAGGAATGTCTTCCTCATCTTTTCCTTCTGTGAGTAGGATAGATCCTTCTTGTGCGCTTTCATAATCTCCATCTGCATTATCACTTTCATCCTCTTCAGGTTCTATTTCTACATTTGTAGTGGGTGTTCTGTAAGAGAAGAACAAGATCTCTATTATGTCCTCTACTTCTGCTTATGCTTCTGACTCTGTCTCTACTTCAGCTTCTGGCTCTATCTTTGGCTCTGTCTCTGCTACTATCATGTAATAGGGAGAACAATACATCCACGCTTCTATCTCACTATCAGAGGTGATTTTAGAAGTCAATTCGGGTTTAGGCAGAAGGTATTCTCCCATGGACAAAAAAATTGCTTCCTTCGGTAGTTGGCTTATAGTGCCCATTGTTAGGGGTTGTGCCTTTGTTTTCTTGGGAAAGATCTATTTGACAGCCTCTTCATCTCCTGATGTACCATCTGTTACTTCACTGGAGGAGTCTGTTATGACTTCGATGGATGTGGATCCATTTCCTTTTTGCGATCCATACAACTTCAACACCACTTTATTGGGTCCTCTACCAAGTGTTAGGATTCCTTTGAACCAGTCCGTCCTTGCTCTCGCTTCAAACAGTCAAGGTCTTCCCAACAATAGAGGGTATGAGGTCTCGTAGGAATTTAGTTTGACCACCAAATATGTCAGTCAATAGTCTCTTCTTGCAAGGGTTGTTTTTATGTATGAAGGATGCCGAACAGTTTGATTCTGCTTTGGTCTGCCAATCTGATAAGTCCCACTTTTATCTTCCCTTTTTCTTCTAGGAGTGGCAACATTTGCACTTCTTCCTCATGAGGAGGTACTTCTGCATCTTCTATTTCCTAGACCTCTGGTCCTATCTCTACAACAGTCTCTATGGCTCTCAGTGGCTCTATACTGCTCTGTACTTCCTTATTCTAGATTTCATTGTTTTGCTTTTCTCGAGGAAGGTTGAACTTCACAGTCTTGGTAGAAGGAATATTCTCTTTTGGAACTACGGATTCTCCTTTCTTTGCTCACGTTATTGCAGCCACTTCCAATTCTACCAAATTGGAAGCAGGTTCTTGGGTCTTCTATTGGGTATTAGAAGTAGATTTCACAAGGGTTGGACTTGGACAATCTTTTCTAGTGTGGCCTTCTCCTTTGCATCGATTGCATAAGGGCTTCTAATCCACATATCTTCTAGGGTTTGGACAATTCGGTGAGGTATGACCCTTTTCTCCACATCTATAACATTGCACCTCTGATCTCTGACCACCGCCAGATTTTCATCCTCTGTAACTTTGAGAGGGAAACCTCCTTGGACCAAAATTAGGACCAAACTCCCTAGGCTTTGGTCCAATGTCCTGCATTGTCATTTTAGATTCCAACAAGTTTAATCTTGCGTCTTCATCTTTCTTTCTTCATTCATGCATCTCTTTCAGAGAGCAGATATCCTCTGTATGGTTCTTCCTCAAATAGTATGAACAAAAGGCTCAAGTAATGGTTGGTTTTTGGGTACATTCAGTGGCTAAATGTCCCGCTTAATGGCACTTTTTTCACTATGTATTAGAACGCATCACATCTCTCCCACCTCCTCTAGGATTGGATATATTGGCGGTATTCACCTTCAATGTCTGTAGCTGCTCTGTAATCACATCCATAACCTCTTTCTTAATACTTGCGGCTAAGTTGGATAGGTAGTCCTTCAATTTTTCACCTCCTGAAGTACTTGTAGTAGGGTTTTGGGAAGCTTCTGTGATTACTGGATACACTGGTTGGGTTGATCCTGGAGGTCCTTTGTTCTAGCTCTGATTCAGAGCTCTTGTTGGGGTTGTTGATTCCAATGGGTAGAATTCCACTGTTGTTGAGTCACCATTGGAGGAACTATTTGAGACCACTATTGTTGTGATTAACCATCATTTGAGGCATTGTCGTTTGTGGCCACTGTGGATTAGGTGCATTGTACTGCGGCATTGTTTGCATCTGGGGGTAGGGGTAGGGAACTGTCCCTGGAATTGCATTTGGTGGGTATACCATTCCTGACATGGGAGGAGGTAAGACTCCTCTTCTTGAGGTCATTGACAACCTTGCTTCAACTCGGTCATACAATCTTGCACCTTCCACTGTAGCTTGCAGATTGACTGGTCTTCTCAATTCCACCAACTTGCAAGATTTTGGTTGTAGGCCTCTCAGGAACACTCATTTTTGGATGCCTTCATCCAAATGATGGCTAGTTAATCTCTTCAGGATGGATTCCATTCGCGAGACATTAGCTTCTACTCTTTCTCCATAGGACTAACTTAGGTTCATGAACTCCTCTCGCATCCGCTCTTCAAAACCTTCACACATGAATTTAGTGAGAAAGGCCAACTTTAGGTCATCCCATGTGCCAAAAGTTCCTACTGCTTGTCTCTCATACCATTGAAATGCCGCGCCCTTGAACATGGCAAGGAATATCGCTAACCAATGCTTGGGGTTCTGGCATTGTTAGCCACATGTGCTACCATAAACTCTGCTACATGAAGATCAAGGTCTTTATTGTACTCTCCCTTAAAAAATGGCAATGGGACTACATTTGCTGGCCTGTCATCAATATTTCCAGAACGAATCTGACTAGGAAGGGGACCTTGAGTTACCATGGGGACTTTTGTAAAGAGTGCTTTTAAGGTGTCAAAGGAAGCTTTTGCTGCAAGCTCGCTCTTAGACTTGATTTTTTCCTTCTCTCTTCTCACGTACCTCTGGACTCATTCTAGTGCTTGCCTCTTGATCGCATCATTCATCAGGGGGTTGGCTCCACAACTAGTTGGTGCTCCACAGAAGGGTAACAGAAGGCTTTAGTCTCTGGAGGACTCTCTTGCCAACATTTCTTCTACTTCTTTCTTTTCAACATCTCTGAATTCTGCTTTCATGCCACTGCACAGAGGAAGGTATTCAGTTCTAAAGGTGTCAAAGTTCATGCGTCTAAGCATTGTTTTGGTGCCATCATCATAGTAATGCTAGCTTCTGATGGTTTCAACAGTGTATATCGGAAAAAACACTTTTTCTGCCAGCTTTCAGTGGGTTGCTAATTGGATAAACAGAAGATTTTCAGAACACCAAGCATCCCACATATCTTGTTGTTGGGCATCTACAAACAGGTCCCAACTCTTTTCCTTCTTATTCTTGTGAACCTACACAGACCACGACTCCTGAAGCTTCTTGACAATCTCCCACTTGATGATGTTTGGAAACTTCTCAATGAATGCCAAATCTTCCATAGATGGTCATTCTCTCTATTTGTGCACTTCAGTTTGTTCCCAAACAATTTGTCACCAAGATGCACGTCTCTGTTGCTTCAATGGGAACAGGAAATAGTCCACCACATAGAGCTTACATGATGGTAATATGTTTCCACCATTGTGGGATGAACTTATTGTAGAAAGTGACTTTGGAAATAAGAATCTCCAACTCTTCAATGGAAGAAGGAACTTTGCAAGCATCCATTGAATTCTCCTCTTCTTGGCAATACCGTTTCCTTCATTTTTAGCCTCTTCTAATGCTTGTTGATGGCAAGTTTCCCTGGCTGGGCACCAAAAACATAGAGCCCTAAGAGTGACACCAAGGAAAAAGGGGTTTCTACTACAAGAAAATATATATTGTAACATCAACAACCTTTTGTTTAATTCTTTAAATAACCACAACAAGGAAAAGAACAAATCTTCATGCAATGTCATAGTAGATATCTCCCATGGATTTGATAGAATCAACCATATTCTTCAACATCTTCATAGAATCCATCAAAACTAGCAAGAACACAAAAGAATACACCACTTTTGAATGAAAATAATCACATAGTATTCATCTTCACTGTCTTCATAGTCTTCTCTCTCAATCTCTCATAGAAAGATACATTGTTTTGATAGAATTGGCTCTCTCTCTCTCTCTCTCTCTCTCTCTCTCTCTCTCTCTCTCTCTCTCTCTCTCTCTCTCTCTCTCTCTCTCTCTCTCTCTCTCTCTCTCTCTCTCTCTCTCTCTCTCTCAATCAATCAATAGTCTATCATCTCCTCACTACAATACTCAATAATAACTCTCAATAATCCTCTCTTGGTTGTGGATGAACCTCCCAAGAGGTGTGGGACGTATGAAAGGGCACCAGAGCCATTACAGTGTCTCTTCATAGCTCACTACTATCACTTCACTTCAGTCTTCTCTTCACTCTTCAACAACTACTTTTTCCATTTGTTTTAGTTCTTTTGAACTTAGATTCATCCTTTCCAAAAGTTAGAAAACTTTCTCAAAGTACACCCTCATATCACAAAACACTTATAGAAGATCTACAGAAGAGAAAAGAACAGAAACAGAGTAGGAACAGAGGCTCTACAAAAGGTCTACAAAGGGTTACAAAAGGTCAACAGAGAACAATAGAACCTCATAACTCATACTAAAACCATTACAAACCATAAAAAAATATTCAATAAGCTTTCAAAAGACCTTAACCTTCATCAATCATCAATCCGTGCTTCATACAAAAGAAAATCAGAACAAAATAGAAGCTAAACAGAAGGTATCAGAACCAATTAGAACCTCAACAGAACCTATCAGAACATCACATAGCCTCATATTTCTACTAAGAATCATCATGAGCTTTCAAAACATAATCAATGTAATCCAAAAAACTCTCAAGCACTTCCAAAACAACCAAAAATCACTCAAAATCCATAAAAAATCAACCATTTAGACCTCAAAAACAGCAAAAATCAACAAAGAATCTAGTCATTTCAGCATTCAACATTGCCTTTTTGTCATGACAGGTTTTACCATGAAGTCCCGTAAAGGTCTGTAACACTTGGTATCAGAGAAACTCTAGCGCAGAGCATACTAGCTCGAAAGGGGACTTCATGGTAAAGAGCCAAGAGGAGCAGATGACACATCATGCAACGCAATGACACAACCCCGACACGACACTACACTACACGACATGACACAACCTTGACACAATACAACGCAACACGACATGGTGCAACACCCCACGTCATGACACCCTCCCGTGGGTGAGTTTTCTGCTGAAAATTGGAAGAGATCCTGTTGTGCCAACAAAGTTGAGAGGGAGCTGTGGCATGATAGGAACACGCGGCATACCATTCAAAAATGTATTGGAAAGAGCTGAGGCTGTGGGAGGACACTTTCTTTGAAGAGGAAGATGAGCTATGTCACTGGCTCAAAATCACATACAAGAAGAAAGAGCTACAACTCAAAATGATCGAGCAGACAAGGAAAACCATCAGGATGCTAAGGAAGACCCAACAAGGAGAAAATGTGCTGGATGATCTTGAAGAGACGGTTGAAGACCTGGAAGAGGTTGACTACCAGTTGATCATGGTGCAAGAGACCAGACTGTGGCAAGTGAAGACGGCTGAAGACCTTGACACGGTGTTATAGGAGAAAATCATGTTGAGGTGGGATTGGGAGACTACCTCTGGATTTGAAGAAGCCAAAGAGAGGGCCAAACCATACTTAAAGCAGATGCGGGCTGAAAGAGTCCAAGAGCTGAAGAATAGAGCGAAGCCAACCAAAGAAGAACCAAAAATCCAAGAGAAGCAAAAACAGGTGAAAGAAGAAAAAAAAATGGTCGGATGAAGATGAAGATGAAGACAAGGGGGATGATGAGCTCGACATTGATCCTAGAACACCTCACCCCTACGAAGAAGCCAATGACTACTACCTCGACTATTACCCGGTAGGCTACTACCCTAAAGGCTACCCTAAAGATCAATACTTTGACCATGAATACCCTCCTGAAGGAGATGGATACTACCACCCTGAAGATGTTCCCATCGACTACCACCCAGAAGGAGAATATATCTACACCGACTACCCCAATCTCAAAGAATGCCAAACCAAAGAAGTTCCAAAAGAGAAGCAAATGATAGAAATTATGTTATGGGAGAAGGATGGAAAATAGATGTGAGTTCAAAGGTAGAAAATATTATGATGGAGTTAGGATACTAAAAAGAAGAGGACGCAAGGTGGACATGTTAGAGGGATGAAGCACTGTGCCCACAAGTTGTAGCCTAGTTGGTTGAAGAACTAGTGTTAGAAAAATAAAAGGGGGAGGATGAGCTCGATACTGATCTTGGAACACCTCTACTCATTGAAATTGAGGGTGAGACTAGGTTTCCGCCCTCTTGTGAGGCATGGGATGCCTCTAATGAAGAAGAATATTAAGAAGTAGATGGAGAGATAGAGTTAGAAGATGAGAATGGAAGGGCAAAAGCACCTGAGGCAAGGCATCCGCTACATGGAACCAACACTTCTACATTAGATGATGATATAGGTGAAGAAAAAGAAAAGAGAGAGGAGTTAGATGAGAAGAAAGAAGAAGAGGGGGAGGATGAGCTCAACCCAGATCTTGAAACACCTCAGCCCCGACAACCCCAATGACAAACCCTCATAGTTCAATGATGATAGGCTAGAAAAAGAGTTGGAGAGAATCATGAAAATATGGGATGAGACAGAAGAAGATGATATGAAAGAAGAAGAAAGAGATTTGTTAGATGGAACAATAGAGAAGATCAAGGAAAAGATGAGACAAGAAAATAGAAGAAAAGCGATAGAAGAATAAGTAGAGTTAGCTAGGAAGAAGCTAGAAGAAGAAGAGAAGCTAGACCATGATAGGAGAAAACAAGTAGAAGAAAACAAGAAGAAGAAAGTTAGAAAAAAGATTGAGCAAGAAGAAAAAGACGAAGGAAACAAGTTGAAGAAAAAAATATGAAGAGCCAGGAAGCCAAAGGAAGAAGATAGGCTAGAGGAAGACGAGCAAGAAAAGATAGATCAAGGCAGGAAGGCCAAAGGAGAAAATATAAAAAACACAATATTAGTGAGTTTGGGAATCTTCCAAATCCCATTTTTTGAATACAAAAAAGGTGGCACCCGGATAACATGCCTATAAGTTTCTCAAAACCATATGATGTGATCTATAATTGGAAATCACTTGAAATATGGAATCTATTGAGCTATAGAGTGCTCGATTTGGAATTATAGTGTTCAAGTTATGACAAATCCAAAGATTTGACCACGTGTCCCAAACTTATGGAAAATTTTCATATTTCCCAATATGGTGTTAAAAGTCAAGTAGGAAGAAAAAGAGCAAAAGATAGAGAAGAATGAGAATGAGAATGAGAATAAGATGAAGAAGAAGGCAAAATCAAACGCTAAGAAACAGAGGTATGCTAATAGAGCCAAGATGAGAGATGAGAATGAACATGCCTCCAAAACTCCCCAAACTCAACTTGTGGCTAAGGACAAATAAAACCTAGCTTTTGATCCAAGGCCACATCCCATCCCAGCCAAATCAGATCAAAGTAGGAACCAAGTGCACGTCAGCAATGGAGTTATTGGCTACGCCTTTGAGTTTGAAGAGACAAACTTATGAGCTTGAAAAGAAGGAGTTAGAGGACAAAACCTCAAAGAAGGGAGAGCATGAGTGCTTGCAATATGGTCCAACCAAGGTAACTTAGTGCCATGGAAGGGAACTTTGCTAGTTGAGCCTTGGAGAACTCTCCAACTCACTCTTAAGGTAAATGTCTTTGGTCTATGGAACCCGTTGGGACCATACTCAATGCTAGCAAAGATTGAGATCTCAGCATTCAAGCTACAAGTAGTGCAAGGAGTTGTCATTCCAATCTTATGGATCCATGACACACCAAGCACCACACAGATGGGTGTCACCCCAAGAGCTTCAAGGATACCTCTACTTTTGCAAACCAAAATCTAGTCTAAGTGTATCGACTTACTCCATTCCCCACCAAGAACCTCAACTCCAAATGAGGCTAAGAAGAGCCAAAGAGGTGCCATGCACCAAGACCACACCTTCCGTGCATGAAGGCAAACTGAACCAACCAGCTTGTCTAAGTACAAAGCAAGCAAGAAAGATCCGGCAAAGAGGCCAAAGAAAACAGCCCAAGTACTTGACTTGGTGATGAGGGCAAAGCGTCTTGGCAAACAAACCAAGAGACCCAAGTCCCCAAGGCCCCGAGATCGCACCTACAAATCTTGGCATGCAAAGCCATAAGCACCAAGCCAACTCAAGTTAGGACTATGAAGCCTCCACTCCTTAAATGTAATGGAGTCGAAGGTGGATTGGAATGCATAAACAATAAAAGAACTAAGTCTAGATGGAAATACCTTGGCCAGCTTGATAACTTAACCTGAGTTAAGACCCCCAAGTCGTAGTCCAGCAGACACTGACTAGCTTGATAGAAAAGGTTGCCTTAAGACCCCACTAAGGAGTCAGTTGTCCTAGACTGGCAGACACTAACCAGCTTGATAGTTGTGTTAAGACCACGGAGTGAGTCAAGAAACCACCCTTAATTGCTGAGGACAACAATTCATTAAGTGGGGGTGAGTGTAAGGGTATTGACTTTGTAGCTATACCATGGCATAGGAGCTAGAAACACCTATATAGGGAGTAATTGTGACTCTGAGCTCAGCTTGGTTTCCATTCTACGTGTGATTCTCGCAGCATCACGAGGGTGTAGTCATGAGATGTGCCTCAATGTTGCATCTTTAGATATCATGAATACAAAGATTCCTTATTGGTATATCTTGTGTGCCATTCCGTTGTGCCTTTTTGTGCCTCATGACATGTTTTACCATGAAGTCTCGTGAAGATCCGTAACACCCCCCCAAAAGAACAAAAACAAAAACCTTCTTCCCCCCCCCCCCCTCTCCCACAAAAGCAAGAAAAACCTCTCCCCCTCTGTCCCCCCATAAAACCTCCCCCCATCCACATGTCTATTAATACTAAAAGTATTAGAAAAATGCTTTGTCATGTATAAATTTTTTTCCCATTAACAAAAGTACCATTAGTTAAAAACTATCAATCTTTTCAATAGCCCCAAATATCATTCTTGAGTGTTATTTTGATTGATTTTAGAATTTTAAAAATATTATATTTTTAATATACCATTTTTACTTGAAACATATTCTAAATGTTTGATTATGCCATCTAGCAATGTTTCAATTTACACATTATCTTGACACCCCTATTGAGGTATTATACAAGCCTACTAGACCCATCAATAGGTGGTGTTCTTACCTATTATATTAATAGTTACTTATCCTACTGTCATTATATTAGAAAAAATTGTAGCCAAATAGATTTTCCAAACCTTCTAGAATGAATAAAAAGACTGGGTGACTCTATTTCCAAAGAGCTATTACAATTTTCCCTTTGAAGGATACCCAAGATGGGGGGAGAGAGAGCAAGGGTGATGAGAGAGAGGACATGTGGTATGTGTAATTTTTTCTCACGAGAAAGGGGTCGCCAGAAGTCCCTTATTGGATGAAAAAAATTTCTAGTGACCTATTCCTGGCAAGGGTAACCTTTCGCCCAACTAGATTTGTGGGTTTTCTTCACCCAATAAGGGGCTGTCGTGGTGACACCTTTTTGGCGAAAAAACAAATCACAGTTCCGAGAATATACAACATGGGAAGAAGAGAGAGCATGGGAAGAGAGAGTAATAGAGTGATGAGAGAGGGATGAGAGAGAGAGAGACAACATGAATAAAGAAATGTTTGAATGAGTGTGTTTTTTAAGCAATAAAGCAATGTTTGAACAACTGTGTATAAGCATCTACTTTGTATGACTATCTCATATTATGCTTCTAGGAGTGTAAAGATCTACTATTTAGAAAATTATATCTCTCTCTTTTGCTCATAAATTTAATTAAGTGAATATTTGTTAATTAGTTTATAAAATGTGGGAGACAAAGAAAGGGTGATGAGAGAGAGGGCATGTGATATGTGTAATTTTTTCTCGCCAAAAAGGGTTCGCCGACAACCCCTTACTAGACAATTTTTTTTCTAGCGACCTATTCCTTGCAAGAGAAACTTTTCACCCAACTAGATCTGTGGGTTTTCTTCACTTAGTCATTAGATAATTTTAATGGTAAAAAACGGGCCCTCTACAAAAATACAACCTTGAACTTTCTCTCTCTAGAAAAATAGCACATTTTCTCATTTTTGGGCCAAAAAGTGTCACCATCTATACCAAATGGTCAAGATATTGAATCAACTTCTTCCCTAAGGTGAAAGCAACATCATTAAATGCCCCAATTTCAAAACTTTCAAAAAATGAGAGTTTCTTCTAAATCCTTTCCCGCTTTTGTAGCAATGGTGCAAAATCCACCACATGTAGGTGCAATGCCAGATACAAACTCACAGAATCCACCACACATATGTGCAATGGCAGACACAAACATGCAACAACCTCCTCTCAACACCAATGCCGAGTATCACCTCCACATAGACGTAGAGAATGTTTATGCCCCATTACAAAAAAAGAGAGGAGGAAATTACATCTCAGAAAATAGTGAAGATGCAACTACATGAGGGAGGAGCAAGGCATGTCAACCTTTGGTGTGATGGTTCTCTTTATCCCAAAGATCCTCACACTATTAGTATCCCACCCTTTTCAAACCGGACTACCCTTCTTAGGTTTGTCAGCGATGGCAAGAATGGCCTTCTTGGCTATTGGAAAGCTATATCTACAACACCTGCAATGGAGAGTGCAATGATGCACATCAAGAGAGCAAAACCATCACTAACTTAAAGGTGGAATGTAACCTCCAAGAAGAATAGATCAAATCCCAACAATAGGAGATAGAAAGGCTAAACAAGCAGCTGCAAATTTTCAGAGAGAAGTAAACCTTGCTTGACCCTCGACAAAGGAAACGAGAACTAAAGAACATAGAGGATTTGAAGGTGGGATCTGGAGGTATCAAGAAACAAATAATGGCTATCAAGTTAGGAATCTCGTCTTACTACTTTGTGCTTTTTTTTAAATTATGTCTCCTTGCTTTACATTGTCCCTCTTGTTTTAGGGATGTGCTAAAGCCAAACAAGGAAAATTGTAACCCCAATGTCAACCTTGCAAAGCAACTTAAGCCACTTGATAGCTCTAAGATTGCAAAATAACTCATACAGGAGAAGAAGTTTAAGGTAGTGCAGAGGCAAGTTGTTGAGATATTTGTGAGCCAGAACACGGCTTTTGTGGAGGGTATACAAAGAGCCATGGATGAGAGTGGTATAATTCACAATGGCTATGATTTCTTACAAAAAGAGGTTACAAGTTCATTTAAATCATAGGGTATTAAGCCAAAGCTCCTACCCACAATTGCAACAAACTGGAGACTTCAAAAATATCTTAACTTAAAGTAGGAGGAGTATGTTGGTAAGCCCTATCACATCAATGGAGAGTTTTAGGCAAAACAGGGTTTGGTTGACTATGACAAATACAACAATATCTTCATGGATCTGGAGATACTATAGGTCCAAATGGTTGAGTTTTACAACATCTCACATGCAGAGAAAAATGGCATATTGAACTTTACATTAAAGATGGATGAGTGTTAGATCTTGAAAGACATTAAGATGGAGAGGGTAGCCATTACATTGATTGACATGCCAAGGGATGATCCCTGTTACTTCAGTGTACAGTCCGAAATGAATTTATGGTGGCTTGGGACATTTTTTGTTGTGTTAGATAATTATAAAGCATTGGAATGGGTCTTTTAGAAGACCCCACTACTAGATGTTATTAATTCTCAAATGAAAAGATAGAAGACACTACTAGTTCCAAACAGGGGCAAATTTCAAGTTACTTGGCATCTTGCATCAAACTTGAATACTCTAAAGTGCTTATATAATTGTAACAGAGGCCCAGCCACCCTTTCTTGCTTGTATTGCATGGAGGATGTAAAAACACTTGATCAAAAGTGGTAGAAGAAGGTGCCTAATCATCATCATCTCGACAAATATTTCAATCCAATCTTTGATATACCTCTATTGAATGTACATATATGTACAATGCATGCACTTTGTCGGGTGATTGAGAAGCTTGTCAACCTATACATTGGATTTGCTTCAAAGACCAGGAACTACACAGAATGAAAGAAGGGGATTGCCACTCTTGAGATGTTATTGGCAGACATGAAGCTTCATGGAGGAGAGGTACAAATCGTGCAGGATCAAAAAAAGTCAAACAATGAAATAGACATACCAAGAAAAGTTTCTCGTGGAGGTGTGAAGGCAAGACGATTCCTCTCAAGACCCATCGACAACATGGGATAAAAGCTTACCAAACATGGAAAGTACTACAAAAGGACACATATAAGTAGGATTGAATTTGAGCAATGGAAAAGGCTACACAAGACAGTAAAGGATTAGGAACCTCTTTCAAGACATGCAAAGCCAGAAGTGTGGCGTGATGTGGATATCATATTCCAGATGCTAAACAAGGAGACATGGATAAATATAGACAAGAAGAAGTATTCAGAGATTAACCATTTACCTACAACACATCATATACAATCATATGCCATATTTCATTGAAAAGTATGGAGATCCATGTATTTGGAGCACACAAGGCATGGAAAAGTTCCATTACATGGCACGCAATGTGTATTTTAGGCATACCCAACATGGTGGTGGTAGTAGAAAAGCTAACAATCTTTGCAAGCTATTCCAATGGTTTTATAGAAGGATATTGTAGATACTATGGACAAAAGAGGAATTAAAATCATCAGCCATTGCATAAGCAATATGAGATGCTAGGATAAAGAAAGACAAGAAGATTGAAGCATTCAAAAATTTGAATGCACTTGAAGGACTCGAAAAATGGAGGCAAGGTCGACACTATCACAATCGTTTTTGGATTAGAATACAAGAGAATACATTTGATGTTCTAGAGTTAGTGTCTAATGCTTTTGTTATCAATGAGCTGATTCTCTCCCCCTGCCACTCCACCTCCCCCTCTGTTGACTCCCCTGGCGCTATGGAGGGAGTCGTGTCTAGTGCTCCCTCTGGTCATGGGCAGTCTCCATGTCATCCCATGCTAGTTGTTCCAGCTGTTCTCTCTGCTCCCTCTTGGCTACCCTTCTCATGCATACAAACTCCTCCACCTTTGCTTGGTCTATTTCAAATTGCCCCATAGCCTCTACATGCCTTATAGTAGTGGCATGATTTAGTTCTTCTTGTTGTACAAGGCACTCCAATTGTTGCTAGCACTCATTAACTTCTCATAGCGCTACCTCCTCGGCCCACTGTCGATTGTCTATGCCAGCCAATTGTTGAGATTCAACAATCACACTCATTGACAGCCTCTTTGTATGGATCTTCAGGGCCAAGGACATGCAAGCTTACCTATCCCATATGCACAGTGGTGCCTACTACAGTTTCCTACTTTCCTATAAAGCATTGTACTTGCTTCCTTTTTCTTAATGCAATGATAGTACTCTTTTCTTATCAATAAAGTGTCATGTCATTGTTCACATACACAAGATTGTGTTTATGATTCCAAATCTCAATCTTGGCACCTAATTCACTTGTGTAATAAACAGTGTCTTTGTCTCCTCCATCATGAGTTTACTCTTCTCCTTTCATCCACCATAACTAACTGCCATGTCCTAGATCGGGCTCATTCTGACATGGTATCAGAGCCCAGACGGGCATGGCACTACTCCTTCAGCTCCATTTTACTTTCATCTAGCTCAGCTTGAGCTCAGCTTGAGCTCAGTCTAGCTCAATACTTCATCTTCTACTCTTTTTTCTCACTGCCCTATTTGGCAGCCATAGCCAAACCTGCACCCTGCCTGCTTCAAGCTCTTGTATCTCACTCCACAGGTCAAATCTCTTGGATCTTCCTTCTGGAAAAGTGTTTCCCTACTTCCAAAGCTTCTTCTTGATACCTCAATCAGTGAACTTGGGCTCCTATAGCTCTAGCATTGTCATTCTTCTTTGCTTCTATCTTGTGGCCACCATAGCCAGCCTGGACATACCTCTGATATAGGGTTGAGATCTCCCTCTACAAGTCAAATTAGCTTATGACCTCTTCTTGGAAGATGTTCCCCAACATTAGGCACAACTCCCTATCACATTAATTGATGACATTGTTGCTCTCTGGCCGCGGCATTGGAGAAATCGACTGCGCCTGTCCTAATCTGTGCCCGATCTGATTTCGTCACTCTGACTGCCCTGCGCACGATGCAATCATGACGAGTACTATAGGGCTTTGATTGCCCATGAAGTAAGCTATCTTTCTATAAAAAAAGTTTTGAAAATGATTAAGTATTGAGTTCACAGCAGCTGAAAAACCAAGCCCCTGTCTCAGAAAGCCTAATTCCACCATAGCCAAAATCTCCCAAGCTCATTTTTCTCTCATTTTCTCACTCCTGCCACTAAACCAAGCTAAAGCCTACTAAATCTGAAGTTCCCAGCATCAAATCAAGGAGGGAAATATTTGGATTTTGAAGATCTTGAAGAATTTTGCAGATTTGGAAGACTCAAGGAAGAAGATACAAACATAGTGTCCATTGACACTCATCTAGTGCTCTTAGCACTTGTGTCTTGTGACACAACCAACTCTTCTGCTGCTGAAATCTGAGAAATTGGTGCTGATTTGCTACTGCTTCAACCATCCAACATGGGAAAAGACTCTCCAAATGCTCGGTTCAAGGGAGTCGGGTTTCACACCTGGCAAACCCGCATCAAGCTCATTCTGATGAAGAAGGGTCTTTGGGCCATTACCAATGGCAAAGAGAAGAAACCTCGGGATGTGGACCTTGCAGTTACTTGGCAGAAGAATGATGACAAGGCACAAGCCATCATTAAACTAGAATTGGATGACAGCTACATCCATCATGTGGATGCCTGTGACACGTCCCATGGCACTTGGGACAAATTGGATACCTTATTTGGTGCACAGTCAAAGTCGTCTAAGTATGGTCTATTGATTGAATTTTTTTGACTTGATATGAAGCCTCATACATCCCTGGCATCCCATCTAAATTACATGGAAAGTCTCCTAACCCAACTTGCAGGGATAAAGCTAAAAATGGATGAAGATGTTTGTATTGGTGTCTTGTTAAAAAGTTTGCCTCCTGCCTATGATAATGTATCAACCACTCTAACCAATATGCCTGATCCTCAACTTGTTGATATTAAAGCCTCTCTACTAGAGGAAGAAAAGAAACTTAAAAGCAAAGAAGAGCCTAGCACTTCAAAGGATAAACAAATGTTATATGTAAACAACAGAAACAAAGGTAAAAAGGAACCGCTCTTCTGTGACTTCTGCAAAAGGACCGGACACACTGAGAAGTTATGTCATGCTAGGAAGAGGTCCCAAAAGGCCTATCTTGCAGCTATGAAAGAAGAAGAAGACCATGGACCAAAAGATGAAGATGAAGATGAAGATGAAGATGAAGATGAAGACCACCAGGATCGGAAGGACAAGACTCATCAGTCCTTCTACTCTCATTACTCTGATAGAGTGTTTTAAAAGCCTTGTATTTCCTTGCCCTAATGCTTCTTGTCATAAGCTTTGTAAACTCCTCATGTAGCTTGGCATTACAGTCCTTGTACACTTTGTGAGGCCCCTGTTACAGCCTCTGTATGTCCATCATGTTTTGGTGCCCACACTTAGCCTTTTCTACGAACAGCCTCTGGTGTCTACCGTGTTTGTGGTGTGCCCACACTTTGCAGGTGGTTCTCATTACAGCCTCTACACACTTTGTGCCTTTCTAGTTGTGATTGAGGAGGGGTGTTGAGATTCAACAATCACACTCACTGACAGCCTCTTTGTATGGAGCTTCAGGGCCAAGGACATGCAGGCTTACCTATCCCATATGCACAGTGGTGCCTACTACACTTTCCTACTTTCCTATAAAGCATTGTACTTGCTTCCTTTTTCTTAATGCAATGATAATACTCTTTTCTTATCAGTAAAGTGTCGGTGTCATTGTCCACATACACAAGATTGTGTTTATGAGTCCAAGTCTCAATCTTGGAACCTAATTCACTTGTGTAACAAACATTGTCTTTGTCTCCTCCATCATGAGTTTACTCTTCTCCTTTCATCCACCATAACTAACTGCCAAGTCCTAGATCCAGCTCATTCCAACACCAATATACCCGGTTGTATAAGTCACTCTACTTATGTTAGGAATATAAATAAACCTCTGGCCCCTAGAATGGTAAAGCCACAATTTATAGAACAAGAAGAAGTGGAGGTTAGCATATTCTCATAATCCTAGAGGCCGGCCTCCACCTCCTCCCTAAGCATGCTAATGATACACTTATCATTAATATCTTGGCACTCTTCAAAAGAGGGGCCGGCTCCTAATTCTTGTGGCTGAGAGTCATGGTTGCGGCCATGGGCTGGCGCTGGGGCTAGGACTCTAGCTCTACTAGGGCTCCAGCTCGGCCATGGGCTAGGGCGCTATCATTCTTGGGGTTGGGGCTCCGGCTCCAACTCTAGCTCCGGCCATGGGCTGGGGATCCTAGGGCTAGGACTCCTAGAGCTAGGGCTACTCTTGCAAAACTTTCTCAACAAAAATCTACGATACATACCCTCTCTGCAATCTTGTATTGAGAGTGTGGGACGCTTGATATGGTTTTGTGTTCTGGCACCCTGGATGGACAAGAGGGATCGCAAGGATGTCATGCATGCAAGGGTCACGGATGGTGAAGTAGCTGATCATAACTATAGTGGAGCCTCCTGTTAGTGTCAAAGTCTCTTGCCATCACAGTAACCCTGTGTGCATGTGTAGCAAGCGTGTAGGAATCCTCCATGAATTCAATCAAGAAATCTTCACAGATCTCTTGGAGGAAAAAGAGGGCAGATGCGGTCCACTAATCCCTCTTCTATGATGCTCGTCGCTCGCTGATCTCTTTGACAACCCTTTGGAAAGGGAGCCTCGAGATTGCAGGGTGCATGGTGCATGAAATTCACCTAAGCTTATTAAGAACTCCCCTATGCACATTGTATCTTCATGTCCTAGACTGAACTTGTAACTTAGCATCACCTTGGTCTAATGTGAGGCTTTGTTGTGGTTGGCCTTTTTGTCATGACATCTGCAAGCATATGACAGTAAGTCCTTGGGCCTTGCATCAAACCAAGAAGGTCCTCGGGCCTTGCATCAGACTATGATGGCCCAAGAAGGGAAGGTCATCATGGGGAAAGGGGGGTGCAATTGATGGATATAGGGGCCTCTCTCACACCATGATGGCCAAGGAGGGGAGGTCATCATGAGGCAAGTGGGCACGATTGACAGATTGAGGGGCCTCTCTCGCACCATGATGGTCTAAGAAGGGAGGTCATCATGGGGCAAGGGGGGTGTGGCTGAGAGATTGAGGGGCCTCTCTCACATCATGATAGTGGCCTCTCTCGCACCGTGATAGCCCAGGAAGGGAGGTTATCATGGGGTGAGAGGGCATGGTCGACGGATTCAATGGCCTCTCTGGCACCGTGATGGCCCAAGAGGGGTGGTCATCATGGGGCAAGGGAAGCACAGTCGAAAAATTGAGGGGCCTCTCTCACACCATGATGGTCTAAGAAGGGAGGACATCACGAGGCAAGGGGAGTGCAATCAATGGAATAAGGGGCCTCTCTTGCACCGTAATGGCCCAGGAGGTGAGGTCATCACAGGGCGAGGGGGTGTGGTTGACAAATTGAGGGGCCTCTCTCGCACCGTGATGGCCCAAGAAGGGAGGTCATCATCATGGGGCGACGGGGTGCGGTTGACAGATTGAGGGGCCTCTCACACCATGATGGCCTAGGAAGGGAGGTCATCTCATGGGGCAAGGGGGCAAGGTCGACGGATTGAGGGACCTCTCTTGCACTGTGATGGCCCAAGAAGAGGAGAAGAGAGACAAAGAGTAATGGAACCCTACTGCAAAGAAGACAACCAGGCTTGGAAGATGAGAGGCTAAACATACCTTGGTAGATGAGAAGCTTTGCGTTCTAACAGTAAGCTTAACATACTTGCAAAAAAAAAAAAAGGAATGAGCTGTCGCCTTCAACGAAAAAAATAATAATGTCTTCTACAGTAATCTTGGGATAGGCTCTGCCAACGCTAGGTTGAACCTCTGTGACATTAGGGTTCCTTAATTCTCTTTAGAAGGGGAAAGGGAAAGTCTATTCATCATGATCACATCCTCAACTTCAAGCTGATTAGAAATTTAGTGTCCATTTCTTGTGTTTTGTCTACAAACTCGTCCTATTATGTGCTTGGTTCTAAGCCTATTATGTACATTCCATATTGGGTTTGATTCCTATTATGTGCTTGGTTCTAAGCCTACGTGAATAGTTATTATGTGTTGCTACTAAGGCTCTCTACATGGATCTTCCTTGTGGAACTTTGTATTTTTTTTCACTTTTAATCAAATTTTGTTTCTCTCAAAAGAACAATAATAATAAGGAATGAGCTTCAATCGAGGTCGTGGTCTATAACAATCTTGATGCGGATCACTTCAATTGGCGTTAAATGTGAATAATATAGACACACTTCCGAGAAAATCAGTCTTATGAGTCGTGTTCCTCCGTCCTCTCCACACACTCATCTACGGTTGGCTCTAACAAACCTCGCATTTTCTAACTGCGATTGGCTTTGATGAACCTCGTGTCTTCTCCCTCCTTTCTTTCCTCTTGTACCTCTTGTCTTCTACTTGCTTTCCTTTCCATCTCGTACAAGGTATGCTTAATCTTCTCTTACTGGTCACAACAGTGTATGACAATGGCCCCTCTCACCGCCTCTCATCTTCTCCTATCACAAACCAAAAGCAATCCCTCTTGCACCTCTCGTCTTCTCCTTGCTTTGCTCTGTCCTTCTTTAGGTCATTTGGGGGATCTTCACATTTAGGTCAAAACATTTACATCACTAGCCAGACTAGGAGAACTCTCCCATGTGATAAGGGGGCCATTTGGTAGTCCTTGGGACTTACCTTAGTTAGTCCTTGGGCCTCACTCGCGCCGTTCTTGCCCATTGGCCTTCAACATGTCGTGGGATTAGCATGGGTCACAATGGTGTGATAGAGGCCCCCCCTAGGAAGGTCCTTGTGCCTCATTGATGTTGTTTTGTCCCATTGGCCTTCAACATGCCAAGTGAGATCAGCATGGGTCACAACGGTGTGATAGAGGCCCCCCTAGGAAGGTCCTTGGGCCTCCTTGTGCCTTTCTGGCCCATTGGCCTTCATCAACACGCTTAGCACGATCAACATGGGTCACAATAGTTTGATAGAGGCTCCCCTAGGAAGATCCTTAGGCTTCACTCAAGCCGTTTTGGTCCATTGGCCTTCAACACGCCCAGCGCAATCAACATGGGTCATAATGGTGCGATAGAGGCCTCCCTAGGAAGGTCCTTGGGCCTCACTCGTGCCGTTTTGGCCCATTGGCCTTCAACATGCCCAGCGAAATCAGCATGGGTCACAATGGTGCGATAGAGGGCCCCCTAGGAAGGTCCTTGGGCCTCACTCGTGTCGTTCTGGCCCATTGGCCTTCAACATGCCAAGCGTGATTAGCGTGGGTCACAATGGTGTGATAGAGGCTCCCTAAGGAAGGTTCTTGGGCCTCACTTGTTCCATTCTGTCCCATTGGGCTTCAACATGCGTAGCGCGATTAGCATGGGTCACACTGGTGCGATAGAGGCTCCCCTGGGAAGGTCCTTGGGCCTCACTCACACCGTTTTGGACCATTGTCCTGAAGTTCCTTTTTTTCTATTTTCTTGATTTTGTTTTATTTGGTTCCTATTTTCCTGATTCTTTTACTAACCTTTGGTTCCTATTTTCTTGAGCCCCTTTTTTAGGATTTGTGATCAAGTGATGGCCCAAAGTTGGCTGTTCAACGTCATTCTTCTTGTGGATGATGAGATTGCCCAAGAGCTTCCAAAGGAAAAGCTTTTTGAATTTTTTTAGAAAGTAGGTACTATGCTTAGAGCACACAAGCTCTCTTGTATGTTTACAAAAGATTTTCCATTAGAGCAAGTGCTAGCATTCACTGCCTTTAAGGACTATGAACGTGAGTTCAAATGTCTAATCACGGTGAGTGTTGGTGTGTTGGATGGAGTGACTTATGTCCATCCAAGGCTTTGGTCATCAAATAGAGCAAGTGCAAGAGAAAGCTTAGAAGGGATTTGGAGAACTTACCCTCATGTGGCATAGCGTGCCTGGATAGCTGTCCCCTGCATTCGAAGAAATGTCAACTTGTTCAGTATAAGTATGGGTTTTTGGATTTTTTGCACCTTGAGCTACAAGATGACATGGAAGCACAAGCTCCATCCACCTCTGAGAGCGCTCAGCTGGATGAGGATTATGATGAAGAGATATCCATCGACTTAGAGGAAGAGCCCGCATTGGCAGGTACTAGCGACCCTGTGGTGCCAGGATTCGATGTGGATGCCACAAGGAAGGGTAAAGAGATTGAGGACGAGCCTCAAGGCCTTCCTTTATCATGCATGTTGAGCTTCAAGATGGGCTCAAAAAACGAAGAGTTTATTCTTTTAGTGGACATTATACATCAACTAAATATATGTGAGGACTATTGTCTTGCAGCATTAGTTGAATTCAGCGATGCTGACATTGGTTGTGTTGCAGATGAAGAACATAAATATTTCTTGGCTGACTCAGAAGTTAAGGAGGGGGATTACATGATAGGAAAACAACTACTCACATAGTTTTTTGAGGAGCCTAAGTCACAAGAGAGCCAGCTCCCCCCTCCCCACCGGCAAGAAAGAGACTACTCAAGCTACAAAGCATTTAGGAGTGTTGGACATGGGTAGGATCCAAGAGAGAGAGGTAATGCCAGACACTGGGGGGACATTCTTGCTATGGTCAAGAAGAATTCTAGAAAATGATGAGAATCATATGGTAGTGTGTGTTTCTTTTGTTCTTAATGTTAAGTGGTTGCTATTGCTATGGCATTTTTCAATTTTGATATGTTTGATTTCTAGCTTCTCGTTTACGAAGATGAGTTCATTAAAAGAGACAAAGGAAGCAAGTCGTTAGGCAGTGCATCCTCATCTTCCTCCAATTTAAAAGTGATCAGAAAGGATTCTGGGTTGGCTCACTATGTGGGACGTTTCAATCATAAAAAGGTAACAAGTTGTATGTACACATGTACATATACACAACTAAGAGACAAATATCTATATACATATTACTTGGCAATGTTTCCTTACAAGCATCTTCTCTTTTCTTGTTTCTTGACAGATCATAATATTTCACAAGGATTTCTCTCCAAGCAATGCGGTGCTACCTCTTTTTGCACTGACGGTAATTTTGAGGTATTTGGGTGGCCATCCTGTGGCAACCAATACTGAGAAGGTGACATTGGTAAAAAGAAATTTTCTTTACGAGTTTTTGGTATAGGATATGGATGCCATGTGCTTTCAATGCCATATTATTTGTCATATGCAGGTCAAGCTATTGCAACGGGGATGACACAAGTTGAAGATATGCTTCCATATGGGAAGAGAAGATTCATGAGGGAAAAGAAAACAAGGCTATGCAAGGGTCCACTGCCGCAACTTAATGAAGGACCCTCCATGGTGATGCTGATGTCGAAGGTGGAAGATGAGAATGACTAAGAGCCTCCTGTTAGCGTCAAAGTCTCTTGCCATCATAGTAACCCTGTGTGTATGTGCAGCAAGCATGTAGGAATCCTCCATGAATTCAATCAAGAAATATTCATAGATATCTTGGAGGAAAAAGAGGGTAGAGGTGGTCCACTGATCCCTCTTCTATGATGCTCACAGATCTCTTTGACAACCCTCTAGAAAGGCAGCCTTGAGATTGCAAGCTGCATGTGGCACTAAATGCACCTAAGATCATCAAGAACTCCCCTATGCGCATTGTATCTTCTACTCCTAGACTAAACTTGTAATGTAGCATCACCTTGGTCTGACATGAGGCTTTGTTGTGGTTGGCCCTTTTATCGTGGCATCTACAAGCATATGATAGTAAGTCCTTGGGCCTTGCATCAAACCAAAAAGGTCCTCGAGCCTTGCATCAGAATGTGATGGCCCAGGATGGGAAGGTCTCATGGGGTGAGAGGGGTGCAGTTGACGGATTGAGGGGCCTCTCTCGCACCATGATGGCCAAGGAGGGGAGGTCATCATGAGGCAAGGCGGGCACGGTCGATGGATTGAGGTGCCTCTCTCACACCATGATGGCCCAAGAAGGGAGGTCATGGGGCAAGGGGGGTCATGGCCCAAGAAAGGAGGTCATGGCACGATTGATGGATTGAGGGGCCTCTCTCGCACTGTGATAGGGGCCTCTTGCACAGTGGTGGTCCAGAGAGGTTATCACAGGGTGAGGGGGCGCGGTCAACAGATTGAGGGGCCTCCCTCACACCATGATGGCTCAAGAGGGGAGGTCATCATGGGGCGAGGGGAGCACGATCGATGAATTGAAGGGCCTCTCTTGCACCAAGATGGTCTAAGAAGGGAGTTCATCGCGAGGCGAGGGGAATGCGGTCAATGGATTGAGGGGCCTTTCTCACACCATGATGGCCTAAGAGGGGAGGTCATCACAGGGCAAGGAGGCACGATTGACAAATTGAGGGGCCTCTCTTGCACCGTGATGGCCCAAGAAGGGAGGTCATCATCATGAGGCGAGGGGGGTGCCATTGACAAATTGAGAGGCCTCTCTTGCATCATGATGGCCTAGGAAGGGAGGTCATCTCACAAGGTGAGGGGGGGTGAGGTCGATGGTTTGAGGGGCCTCTCTTGCATTGTGATGGCCCAAGAAGAGAGGAAGCGAGACAAAGAGTAATGGAACCCTATCGCAAAGAAGAAACGAGGCTTGGAAGATGAGAGGCTTAACATACCTTGGTAGATGAGAAGCTTTGTGTTCTGACAGTGAGCTTAACATACTTGCAAAAAAAAAGGAATGAGTTGTTGCCTTCAACGAAAATAATAATAATGTCTTCTACAGCAATCTTGGGATAGACACTGCCAATGCTAGGTTGAACCTCTGTGGCATTAGGGTTCCTTAATTCTCTTTAGAAGGGAAAAGGGAAAGTCTATTCATCATGATCACATCCTCAGCTTGAAGCTTATTAGCAAATTTAGTGTCCATTTCTTGTGTTTTGTCTACAAACTCATCCTATTATGTGCTTGGTCCTAAGCCTATTATGTACATTCCATATTGGGTGTGATCCCTATTATGTCCTTGGTTCTAAGCCTGCGTGCATAGTTAGTATGTGTTGCTACTAAGGCTCTCGCCATGGATCTTCCTCATGGAACTTTGTATTTTTTTTAACTTTTAATCAAATTTTGTTTCTCTTAAAAGAATAATAATAATAAGGAATGAGCTTCAATCGGGGTCGTGGCCCATAACAAACTTGATGCGGGTCACTTCAATTGGCATTAAATGTGAACAATATAGACACGCTTCCTAGCAAATCAGTCTTGTGAGTTGTGTTCCTCCATCCTCTCCACACAGTCATCTACGGTTGGCTCTAACAAACCTCGCATCTTCTAACTGCGGTTGGTTCTAACAAACCTTTCATCTTCTAACTACGGTTGGCTTTGATGAACCTCACGTCTTCTCCCTCCTTTCTTTCCTCTTGCACCTCTTGTCTTCTATCTGCTTTCCTTTCCATCTCATACAAGGTATGCTTAATCTTCCCTTACTAGTCACAATGTTGTATGATGATGGCCCCTCTCACTGCCTCTCGTCTTCTCCTATCACAAACCAAAAGCAATCCCTCTTACACCTCTCGTCTTCTCCTTGCTTTCCTCTATCTGTCTTTAGGTCATTTGGGGGATCTTCGCATTTAGGTCAAAACATTTATACCACTAGCCAGACTAGGAGAGCTCTCCCATGTGATAAGGGGGCCATTTGGTAGTCCTTGGGCCTTGCCTTAGTTAGTCCTTGGGCGTCACTTGCACCGTTCTTGCCCATTGGCCTTTAACATGTCGTGCAATCAACATGGGTCACAATGGCGTTATAGAGGCCCCCCTAGGAAGGTCCTTGGGTCTCAGTGATGTTGTTTTGTCCCATTGGCCTTCAACATGCCAAGCAAGATCAGCATGGGTCACAACGGTGCGATAGAGGCCCCCCTAGGAAGGTCAAGGACCTCACTTGCACTGTTCTAGCCCATTGGCCTTCAACACACTTAGCACGATCAGCGTGGGTCACAATAGTGCAATAGAGGCTCCCCTAGGAAGATCCTTGGGCCTCACTCCAGCCGTTCTGGCCCATTGGCCTTCAACATGCCCAGCGTGATCAACATGGGTCACAATGGTGAGATAAAGGCCTCCCTAGGAAGGTCCTTGGGCCTCACTCATGCCGTTTGGGCCCATTGGCCTTCAACATGCTCAACGCAATCACCATGGATCACAATAATGTGATAGAGGCCTCCCTAGGGAGGTCCTTGGGCCTCACTCGTGCCATTCTAGCCCATTGGCCTTCAACACGCCAAGCATGATTAGCATGGGTCACAATGGTGTGAAAGAGGCCCCCCTAGGAAGGTCCTTGGACCTCACTTGTGCCGTTCTATCCCATTGGCCTTCAACACGCGCAGCGCGATTAGCATGGGTCACAACGGTGCGATAGAGGCTCCCCTAGGAAGGTCCTTGGCCCTCACTCATGTCATTCTAGCCCATTGTCCCGAAGTTCCTTTTTTTCTATTTTCTTGATTTTGTTTTATTTGGTTCCTATTTTCCTGATTCTTTTACTAACATTTGGTTCCTATTTTCTTGAGCCCCTTTTTTAGGATTTGTGATCAAGTGATGGCCCAAAGTTGGCTGTTCAACGTCATTCTTTTTGTGGATGATGAGATTGCCTAGGAGCTTCTAGAGGGCAAGCTTTTTGAAATTTTTTTATAGAGCAGGTTGTGATGTGCTTAGAGCATATGAGCTCTCTTATATCTTTATGGTAGATTTTCCATTAGAGCAAGTGCTAGCATTCGATGCCTTTAAGGATTGTCAACGTGAGTTCAAAAGTCTAACCGCGGCGAGTGTTGGTGTGTTGGATGGAGTGACTTATGTCCATCCAAGGCTTTGGTCATCAAATAGAGCAAGTGCAAGAGAAAGCTTAGAAGGGATTTGGAGAACATCCCCTCATGTGGCATAGCGTGCCTGGATAGTTGTCCCCTACATTCGAAGAAATGTCGACTTATTTAGTACAAGTACAGGTTTTTGTATTTGTTGCACCTTCATCTTCAAGATGACACGGAAGCATAAGCTCCGTCCACTTCTGAGGGTGCTCAGCTGTGAAGGATGAGGATTATGATGAAGACATACCCATCGAGTTCTTAGAGGAAGAGTGAGCCTTGGCATGTAGCAACCCTGTGGTGCCAGGATTCAATGTGGATGCCCCAGGGAAGGGTAAAGAGATGGAGGACGAGCCTCAAAGCCTTCCTTTATTATTCTTGCCGAGCTTCAAGATGGGCTCAAAAAATGAAGAGTTTATTCTTTTAGTGGACATTATGCATCAACTAAATATGCGGGAGGAGTACCTTCTTGCGGCATTAGCTAAATTCAGCAATGTTGATATTGGTTTCGTTCAAGATGAAGAAGATAAATATTTATTGTCTAACTAGAAGTTAAGGAGGGGGATTACAGGACAGAAAAATATTTACTGTCTCACGGCATTAGTTGAATTCAGCAATGCTGATATTGGTTTCATTCAAGATGAAGAAGATAAATATTTATTGGCTAACTAGAAGTTAAGGAGGGGGATTACAGGACAGAAAAACAACTGCTCACATAGTTTTTTGAGGAGCCTAAGTCAGAAGAGTTTCCTCCCAAGATAGAGATTCCTCAAGCTACAAAGCATTTAGGAGTGTTGGACATGGGATCCAAGAGAGAGAAGTAATGCCAGACATTGGGGGGACATTCCTGCTATGGTCAAGAAGAATGCTAGAAAACAATGAGAATCATCTGGTAGTGTGTTTTCATTTTTTTCTTAGTGTTAAGTGGTTGCTATTGCTATGGCATTTTTCAATTTTGATATGTTTGATTTCTAGCTTCTCATTTGCAAATATGACTTCATTAAAGGAGCCAAAGGAGGCAAGTCATTAGGCAATGCATCCTCATCTTCCTCCAATTTAAAAGAGACCAAAAATGATTCCTGGTTGGCCCACTATGTGGGATGTTTCAATCATAAAAAGATAACAAATCGTATGTACACATGTACATATACGCAATTGAGAGACAAATATCTATATACATATTATTTGGCAATGTTTCCTTACAAGCATGTTCTCTTTTCTTTTTTCTTGACAGATCATAATATTTCACAAGGATTTCTCTCCAAACAATGCGATGTACCTCTTTTTGCACTGAAGGTAATTTCGAGGTATTTGGGTGGCCATCCTATGGCAACCAATGCTGAGAAGGTGATGTTGGTAACAAAGCAATTTTCTTTACGAGTTTTTGGTATAGGATATGGATTCCAGGCGCTTTGAATGCCATATTATTTGTCATATGCAAGTCAATCTATTGCAACGGGGATGACATAAGTTGAGGACATGCTTTCATATGGGAAGAGAAGATTCATGGGGGAAAATAAAACAAGGCTATGTAGAGGTGCACTACTGCAACTTGATGAAGGACCCTCCACAGTGATGCTGATGTCGGAGATGGAAGACAAGAATGTTTGAGAGCGCTCCCCAAAGAGAATGAAGCCGTCATTAAGTCCACCTTCTCCCGGTTCTAACTCTTGATTGACATCATAGCTCATGGAATTCCCTCTCACTAGATTGATTCCATGCGTTTTGGTGCCTTTCCTTGGATATCATTTTTAGCTTTCTTGTAATTGCAAATTTCTGTATGGTCTTCTATTGTGCTCTGTGAATTAGTCTTTTGTATGACCATTCATGTAACTTTAGTAGGCTTACTTGAATGTACCAAACTTTGTTTCTCAGTATCCATTCATGTAAACAAACTGTTTGGTAGAATTTCCAATTTGAGTTTTGAGTATCAATGTTTTGTTTGTGTTTGAGTGGTCTTGATCATCTAACCTTCTCCATTAAGTATCTTGGATGTTTGAACTGGTGACATGCTTTCTTTTTTTGGGTATAGAGATTGATAATATTAGATGTCAATGGGCTGGTCTTGTAAAGAAGGTGAAGCCCTTTTTGAGATACACATCTACGGTCGTGGTTTATTGCGGGACACTATGTTATGTTGTGGCTAGGACTTCAACAGTTTATAATAGACTTTTTGTTGAAGGGATTTTGGGTAGGCATATGGTCATCAATGCCAAATTGGTATTTGACTCCTACACTTCTGCTGCTAGCAGTAATATACAAATTGATCTTGAGCAGCGTCTTTAGTTCTTTTATGATAGGGCCCGGTGCTATGAGGACCCAGAAATTGAGCATCCCTATGAGCTAGGACATGGACTGTTTATAAAATCTTTTTCACATATAGACATTGAAATTGACCTTAATAATACAACATTTATTGATGAAACACAAGAAAAAAGCAAGGTACAATCCAGTTGGAAGCCTCGTCAAGACTCTTGGCTTTGAGGGTGATGAGGATGATGATTTTTTTGAGAGATTGAAGCCATATCTTTTGCGCTTGTATTGGTTTCCAGGATGTGCTACTGAATATGTATGGTCGAATGATATAATGTAGAAACACATTATTCTTTGATTCCTAAAGACATTTGGATAGTGTATTGTGCTATATCTTCTTTGATATCTTGTGAATTTAAGAAAATGTCTGAACTACATCATCTTTGTATTCCTCAGAGGCAAGCGCTATTAAACACACCAAAACAATAGCATTACAACAATAAAAGAAAAATGACACAAATAACCAATTCTTAACAAAAGGGTTGTGTGTTATAAAAGACCCATCTCTTAAGAAGGGTTGTGTGTTACAAGGTACAGCTTGTTGTGTTAATTACATCATATCGATAACACCATCTTTGCACTAAAAAATACACCAAAACAATAATGCAACTAATTGTAGAGAGAAAATTGACAGGAATGATACAAAAATTATCAAAGGCTTGTGTGTGTTACAAAAGATCCATTCTATAACAAGAGGTGTGTTACAAAAGGTCCCTTAATAGAAGGGTTGTGGGTTACAAGGTACATCTTGCAAGAGAAGCTCAGGTTACAAGGTTGCTGTTACAAGAGTAGCTCAGATTGGCAGTACTAAGCGTTGGACTGAACTCTGCCTTGAAGGTCCTTGCACACTATCTATGATTTCCTTCTTTTCAGTACACACTTTCTATTGTGTATGAAGTAGAAGTCTTTTGGTAGCATGCTGGCGGGTGGGTGGTTCCATGTCGTGGGAGGGGGTTGTGTGCAGTGGGGCATGTGTCGTGTCATTGTGGAGAGTGGTTTCTGAGGAGGGAGGGTTTCCATGTCATGGGGGGAGGGGGGTGGTTCCATGTCGTGGTAGGGGGCTGTGTGCAGTGGGGCGTGTGTCATGTCGTTGTGGAGCAGGGTTTTTTGGGGAAGGGGGCACGATTCGGCGGAGTGCCAGGCGTGCCATGTCATGGGGGATGTGCCATGTCATTGGGGGGGGCGGGTAGGGTGGAGCGGGGTTTTTTTAGGGGGGGTGCACCGTGTCATGGGGGGTGAGGTGGGGTGGGTTGAGCGGGGTTTTTTGAGGTGTGGGTGGGGGGGGTGGATACACCGTGTCGTGGGGGGGTGAGGTGGAGTGGGGGGGTGACGTGTCCTAGGGCGGGGGGTGTGCCGTGTCGTGGGGGGGTGAGGTGAGGTGGGGTGGGTTGAGCGGGGTTTTTTGAGGTGTGGTGGGGTGGTGTGGATGGAGTGGGGTTTTTTGAGGTGCGATGGGGTGGTGTGGATGGAGAGAGATTTTTTGAGGGGGGTTGCCATGTTGTTGGGGAGGGGGAGGGGGGGACGCTTGGGTGGAGTGGGGTTTCTAGAGGGGGGAGAGGGGGGATTGTGCCATGTCGTGAGGGGGCACATCATCAAGGTAATAGAGACCCTATCATATGCAAAGTTCTTACCATATACAAAAGTTCTTATCATATACAAAAGAGACAGACATATGCAAAGTTCTTACCATATAGTGAGTAAAGTGTTGATTACCCCAAGCTTCTGTATTGCCTTTTTAAAAAGGTTCAATTGGTTTTTGAAGTCTTTGATATCATCATCATTCCACTCAGTTTTATCACAATAAAAGAATACCTTGTTCAGTGTTTCCCAAACATCGACTTTTGTAATGTTCTCACTTTTAAACAAAGCGACATCATCATTGTGCAATCTAGCGAGAGAACCCCACAATTTGATATCATGGCACAATCACTTTTGTAATGTTCTCACTTTTAAACAAAGCGACATCAAATCCTTGCAGTAACCGGTTCTCAATATCCTCTTCAAACATTTCCCCTTCTCTTCAACCTCTTTATCTTTACTTGCAAGATCCTCTATCTTCTTCTCTTGTATTGTATCTGAAGAATAACTATCCATATATTGAAGATATACAATAAATCTAACATCCTTCTGTACAAGAAGACATTGATGTTGATTCTAATGAAAAGGACAATCTGCTTCCCACTTCTTGAATTCCTCATCAATAAGGCTAAACCTTGTTTGCAAAGTTGTTCTAGCAGCATTGGTAGTTTCCATTATATCACTATAATGGACAAATCCCTCAACCTCTAGGCCTTCCACATGTCTATCATAAAACTCCCTAAAATCCTTCAGTTTATCTTCAATATCCTTCAAGAGCTCTTGCAAATCAAAGGGAACATTGAGCATATCTATGATGTAAACAAATCTAGATGAATTTCCAGTTGCATGAAGAAAATCAAAGAGCTTTTCATCACAGGTATTCTCCAAATCCTCTTCCTCCATTCCCTCTAAAGAAAACTTCCTTTTAGTCATCTTGATTACTCACAAAACCAAATCCTGAAAACAACAAAGTAAATTTAGGGACAATGTACCAATCCACATTTGGTCACATCTAGAAGATTAAAGCAAGATTGCTAGAAAAATTTAGTCAAACCCTTCATAGAATTTCTAACTACTTGATATTCTATCGAGAAATCACTCTTGGCTTTAAAGTTTAGACTCCTTATATATGACATGCTCACTAACAAATTTTGAGAAAGGGTTCAATGTTATCTTCCTCCTCTTAAACCAACAAACATAGAACAATGTTATCTTTCTTCTCTTAAACCAACAAACATAGAAATATATGTAACAATGATACTTTACTTCATTCATCTTGCATGTCTGAATCCCTAAAATATCACACATGTTAGATTGGTCAAAATACAATAGCAGTGCCTTATAAAAAGTGAAATCTCCCTTTGAGAAGTAGAGAAAGCATGCAATTTCTCGTCCCATCGATCAATTTTTTTTTTACAGTCAAGACTCATGAAACGTGACAACAATAATCCAAACCACTTCGCAATTGATAAAATCATGTTTCATACGTCAGTCAATCCAAAAAACTTGACGAAATCGTGTTTCATACATCCAAAAGATTTGTCTAAGATAATGCATCTAGAATATCAAAACCACATCATTTAACATATGTATAAGATTAAACCAAGATTGATAGAAAATATAGTCAAACCCTTTATAGAATTTCTAACTTCCTGATGTATCTTTCTCCTCTTAAACCAACAAACACAAAATAGCGTCGAACAATATCACCTTGTTTCATTCATATTGCATGTTCAAATCCCCAAGATAGCACACATATTAAATTGATCAAAATACAATAGCGATGCCTTTTAAAAAGTGAGTTTACTATTTGAGTAGTAGTGAGGCATGCAATTTCACGTTTCATCAATTAGTTTTTTTAAAACATTTAGCACTCATGAAATGTGATAACAATATTCCAAAACTATTTGCAAATGGTAAGATCACATTCCATACATTAGTGAATCATTTCGCATGAAAACTAGCAATTTTGATCATCTTTAATGCCTCGAAATTTAGGATTGAAGAGAAAAAGTTCGATACCTAAGAATTGTATTCCTTGGGAATAAATGGGTCTTTGTAGGAATACGCATGATTTGGCCTTGCGATGCACACAAGATTAATGTTTTGTGGAAGACAAAACAAAATGCGAGGAAGAAAAATTAACATAAACTCGACCCTGAGTTGTTGTATATATATGCCAAAGGTCACCACACGTTTGTTCAAGAAGTACTATGCACTCATTCGGAAGAGCTACATTTAAAACAAAAAAGAAGAAATTAAAAATTATCTTTTACCTTTAAAAAGCAAAGCCATAAAAGTGATATCATGCCAAAAATGTCAGTAATACGTGGCACAAGTTTTGAGGTAAAAATGATCTACCCGTTGCACGTATCAAGTTGACTACACATTACAGCAGCCACATGTGTGGACAAACATCCTTTTGAACCCAACTTCTAAACCACAAAAGATTTTTTTTGAAGATAGCTCTTTCTATGCTCAATAACACCAACACAAGGCTAAGTTGGTCATAGCTCAAAATTATTCTGCAGCACAAGGTGACTTCGGAAGATTCCATTGCCCAGCATATGCACTAAGGGCTCAAAAATAAAAATTTTTTGACAAATCTGAGCTAGCTCTATATCAGTGTAATGAGTCTAGCTAAATGTTTCCAAGGAGAGCTTGACGTATGAAACGTGATTAGTCATGGCTCTACCCATAGACAATAGTCATCTCGCATTTCATACTCAAGAGGAATCCAAGTTTCCTCAAAAAGAATCATGGATTGATCACACAGAATGATAATTTTTCTTCCACCAATGTTGATAATAATTATGAGTGCATCAAGTATATTACTAGTGGATTATTTAGTTTGAGATTTTGATATTGATGTTGCCATTCAAATTGAAAGTCCCACATTCAAAATAAGATTTGAGATTTTCTAGATGACCATTGCTTTACTGTGAGACTTGTAAAACTTTATAACATAAATGATCTTTGATGAAATATGTATTCAAAAAAAAGTGATGTGTGAAACACGAGAAGGTGTAGGTTTCTCTTGTCATGAAGGCCCAGTTCACGTTTCATACATCTTGGGCCTTGAATTTTTTTAGAATTTTTGACTATTTTTAAATGAATTTTCTACATTTATTGGCAATTTAGGGGTAAAAGTAGGAAATATTTAATTTTCAAAAATTTTAGGGTGGGTAATTTCCAGCGGACAAACTCCCAAAAATTGGCAAAAAGTAAAAGGAATTTTTAGAAATTTTTCTGAATTTTTTTTATGGAAAAATTAATGTAGTGATGAATTACATCACCTAAATCACATTAATCAAATAAGTCAGTTAGGAATAAGTCAGTTAAGTCTGGTTAGTGGGGGTAAGTCAGGTTAGTCTGCCCAAGTCAAGTCAGGTTAGTCAGGGTTGCTTAGGTTAGGCTAGGTTAGTCAACTAGGTGAAGTCAACTAAGTTAGGCAACTCAGCTAGGTCAACTAGGTTAGGCAACTAAGTTAACTATGGTTAGGTGGTTAGTGGGTGGGGTTAGGTTAGGGTGACTAGGGGGGTTAGGTTAACCTAGGGGGGTTAGACTAACTACATTAGGGGTAGTTTAAGGTAATTAGGGTTAGATTAACTTAATTAGGGTTAGTTTAACTAAATTAGGGTTAGTTTGACTAACCTAATGAGGGTTAGAGAGGGGTTAGAGAGGAGGAGATAGGTGGTGGCGGCGGGCGGGCCACTTCCGGCGGCAGTAGCGACTTCCGACGGCGGTGGTGACCAGGCCGGCGGCGACGAGGTCGACGGCGACGTTGCGGCACGGCGGCGGCGTTGCGGAGTCTGACGACGGCGCGAGGAGGTCGAGGCGGGCAGGCGACGGCCTGCAACGGGGAGCGACGAGCGGGGAGGAGGCGGTGAGGAGGGAGGCGGAAACGCAGGGAGCAGCGGGAGAGGGAGGACGGACCGCCGCGCAGGGGGAAAGGGAGAGGAGGGGCCGCCGCGCAGGGAAGGAGAAGGGAGGAGGGAGGCCGGCACCGCGCAGGGAAGGAGAAGGGAGGAGGGAGGCCGGCACCGCGCAGGGAGGAAGAAGAGAGCAGGTCGGGGGAGGAAGAAGAGGAGGGAGAGGGCGGATGGAGGAGAGAGGGAGAAGGGAGAGAGAGAGGTGCAGATGGTGGAGAGGGAGGAGGGCGGCGGGTAGAGGGAGAGGGAGAGGGAGGGGGTTGGAGAAAAGGAGTGGGCGGTTGGGGGGAAGGGGTGGGCAGTTGGGGGGAAGGGGTGGGCAATAGGGTAGGGGTGGGCAATAGGGTAGGGGGCCCATGGGGGGGCCATGGGTTGGGTAGGGGTCAAGAGGGTAAGGGGTGGGTAGGGACAAGGGAAATAGGGGGTAAGGGACAAGGGCGCGTACCCCCGTCCTGCGCACGTGCGCGGGGCGGGGTAAAAAAATTTGCCGTGACGAGATTGAAATGACGCTGGGAAGACGGTACGGGTTATGCGGACACGACCGGGGCGCGTGGAGACTCGTAAAATCGAAAAAGGGCGCGTTCACGCGCAAAACGGGCGCGCGAATACACGTAAAAATAAAGAAAAATTAATAACTCCCAATCCGGACGTCAAAACGAAATAGCGTAAAAACAAAAAGTGGGCAGGACGGCACGCGGAAGAGAAGAAAAATATATGACGGAGATTCCGGGATGGGTAAAGGGCGGTCACGTGCAAAAAACACAAAAAACGAACCAAAAAACGCAATTAAAAATTAATATCGAAAGATCCGGGCATCGGAACGAGGTGCAGAAAAAAGGAAAACTATGCAGAAAGATGTGCCCGACAATCCTATCACCTCAAAACATAATTCCGACTGAAATAAGACGTGTTCTCATGGGAAAAACCCAAAAAACAACCCTGAAAATGGGATCGGAAATTAATATCAGACAAACCGTTCACCGGAATGAAATGCAGTAAGAAGGAAAAATGTCCGCAAGAAGGAGTGGCACAGGGGTATCACGTTAAAACGCAGTTCCGGTGGAAGGAGGAGGGGTTCATATGCGAAAAACGCCAAAAATACTCCCGAAAACACATGTAAAAATTAATAATAAAAAATCCAGAAGTCGAAAGAGGGTGGAGGAAAAAGGAAAAAGGTGGGGGAAGGCACAGGGGACACAGATGTCAAATCAAATTGGAATTCCGATGCAAACAGGGCAGGTTCACATGGAAAAATGTCAAAAATACACACGAAAAAGATCGTAAAAACCCGGAAAATTAATAGTGGACAAACCGTGTATCGGAATGATGCGGAATAAAAAGGAAAAATGTCAGGAGAAAAGTGATTGGCAGGGCTATGATATCAGATCACGGTTCCGAAGCAAGAAAAGTGCGTTCACATGGAAAACCGGCTAAATTGCGCAAAATGCTTCAAAAATTAATAACGCAAAAACCGTGCACCGGAACAGGGGTAGGTAAAAAGGAAAAATGGTCAGTTCAATGGGGGGAACAGGGCTATAAGGTTGGATTAGGACTTGGGTGAACGTAGGGTGCATTCACATGGAAAGACCTCAAAATCAGGGAATGAAGGAAAACTGCAGGGGAACAGCCCCAAGGGTGGGTGGAACATAAACGGGTGGGTGGAGAGGGATCCCATGAGGGTAAAAGCAAGTTAAGGCATTCATGCATGAACAGGTTAAGGCAGATGCAGAAAGGTATGCACGGTAGACGCGCAGGGACGCGTCCCCACACTTAAGACCTTAACGGATAGGGTTAACCGAGCAACAGGGACCTAGGACCACGCCGCAGACCATCCACTAACGTCCCCACACTTAAAACATGACCGTCACGAAGAAACCAATGTGTAGGGTTAGAAAAACTTGGCCCGTTTCGTCAAGAATCAAAGTTGAGTGTCGACGGCACGTCCAGTGTGGTTGTCGACGCTGGAGGGACCAAGGCATCTTCTCGGCACACGTCCGTCATGGCAGGGACCACGCGGCAGCACCCAGGGAGGTAGCTGGTTGAAGAAATCGCAGGAAATTCGTCGATGATGATGAGGGATACTACACTCAACTCACAGTCACTCAATTGGAATGAAAGAACAGTCACTCGCCCCATGACTAATATCTCTTGAGGAATAAGGATTGAAACCCATATCTCATACCCGGTTGAGGAATCGACAAGGGGGGAATGGTGCAGAAGGAGTATGCCAGGGTGCACAGTTGATGGTGCAGTAGTGCGTCCAACCGGTCTGGCATAGGTGCAAGGAGGAAGGCAAGGGAGCCTTATGGTGCAATGTACAGAACAGGGTGGCGTGTCTTATAAGGACGGCAAAGACCCATCCCGTGGGTGCACAGGGAAAGTGGAACATACCTGACTCCAAGTGTCGTAACGTCCCTCAATCTCACCTCTCGGTAATTGATTGAAGAAACTCCAGCCACACTCAACCCACCCTCTGTCTCACTCTCTGTTGATAGATACAGGAGGGCAGCCTTTTCCTGAAACCCATTGATGTAATCCTCACAGTCACTTGTGCAAAGGTTGTATGCCTTGTGCGCATTTGATGGTGCAACAGTGCATCCCACCTTGTGCCGACATATGGTGCAAGAAGGAAGGCCAGGGAGCCTTATGGTGTAGTGCACAGAAACAAATTGTGCTTTGTGCTTTGAGAGGCCCATCCCGTGCGTGAACACTTCATTCACACTTCTCACCTCTCATTTGATTCGAAGGGAAAAGACTGGTCTCTCACCCCACCCTCTATCTCACTGATAGATACAGAGGGCAACCATACTCACTTCCCCATCCGATTAGGATGAAAGCTCACGTCACTCTATTGTTTGTCGATGAAGATCGCGTCATCAATTGTTAAAGAGGCGTACCCAGGGAGGTAGCCATCACATCGAATATTGTATTGGACAGGAACATGTCGTCTGCTGGAGGACAGGTAGTCACTTTACAGAGAGACCCAGGACACAGCGTACCAAGGGAGGCAGCTTCGGAATTGGATCCTAGGGATATCAATTAATGAATCCACTTTCTGGACTGCTGGGTGTTACCACCTTTTCCACAGCCAGCTTCTCGCCCAAGGGTGTTTACCACCTTTTCTTGGCACGAGGCCTGCTATGACAGGGAATTGCTTCCTTTTCTCTCATAACAGATTTGTTTTGTTTTTTTTTCTTCTTTGTTTTTTTTCTTTTTCTTATTTTCCCCTATTCCCGAGGGTGTTTCCACCTTTTCTCGAAGAATAGGTCGGCATGACAGGGACCTAAGTCCTTTTCTCCCATGACCGATATGTTTTGTTTTTTTTTTTCTCTCTCTTTTTTTTTCTCTGAAAAGTGAGCAAGGGAATGGTAGAAAAACCATGTGTCAAGACCAACCTCGCCACTGTCGCTGGTGGAAAATAGAGGATAAGAGATCAAGGCTGGAAGGGGGGTTTAAGGGGACAGAGGGTTGCGCCCACTTCATCAGGAATGTTTGAAGAACGGCTATCAGAAGTAGCATCATAAGAAGTACAGTGCCGCGCCAACGAGGGAAAGGATCAAGTGTCCGTAATTGTCAAGATCCCCAAGGAGGGAAGTACTTCTTCAGGCGATATCCATTGATCAGAAAGGGATCATCAGAGGCATCAACGATCTGTACTTGGACAGAGCCATTAGGGTTGACTGCAAGTACCTTATAGGGGCCCATCCACCGCTGTTGAAGCTTGCCAGGAAACTTGCCAAAGCATGAATCATAGGCTAGGACCAAATCACCTTCTTTGAACTCCTTGTGCTTGATGAAACTGTCATGGTAAGCCTTACGTCGAGCTTGCGTGGCTTCCATGCATTGTAGAGCCATCCTACGAATTTCGTCCAAACATTCCAAGTGCAGGAGACGGCTTTGCAGTGAATCATCATCCCCCAAACGCTCTTTGATAGCCACTCTCAAAGAGGGTAGTTCCAATTCAACAGGAAAAACAGCTTCTGTTCCATACACCAACTAGAAAGGTGTCTGTCCCGTTGCTGCTTTATGGGAGGTTCTGTACGCCCAGAGGGCCTCTGTAAGTCGATCGTCCCAATCACGACGATGTGCGGCAATTGTTCTTGTCAGAATCGAGCAGAGGATGCGATTGGTGACTTCGACTTGGCCATTGGCTCTAGGGTAATAAGGAGTGGACTTGCGATGGCGGATCTTATACAACTCTGTCAACTCTTCCATGACTTTGTTGAGGAAATGAGTGCCTCTGTCACTTACCAGCTCTAAGGGACTACCAAAACGGGTGATGATATTCTCGTACATGAACAGGGCCACGCTGTTACCATCGTCCCGCTTTAGGGCTTTAGCTTCACACCACTTTGTGACATAATCCGTACATACAAGGATGTATCTGTTCTGTTTCCTTCTGATAGGAGGATCGATCGGACCTACGAAGTCGATGCCCCACTTCTCAAACGGCTTCAACGGAAGGATAGGTTGCAGTGGCATGGCACTTGTCTTCGTGGGTTTCCCCATTCTTTGACAAGCATCACATCTTTTACAGTAATCATAGGCATCCTTGTGAATGGTAGGCCACCAATATCCTGCTAGCAGAGCCTTCCTGGCTGTAGCTTCTCCTGCAAAGTGACCTCCACATGGCTCGTCATGGCAAGCCTTCAGAACAATCCTAATCTCTTCTCCTGCAATACATCTTCGGAGCACTTCATCTTTGCCTTTCTTGTACAGTGCACCACCTAGCAGGGTGTATGGGGCTGATTCTAGCATGAGCTTCTTCCTTTCTCGACTAGAAATACCAGGAGGGTACTGTTGGGTTGCCAGCAGATTGGCAATGTCTGCATACCAGGGAGTTACAGTTTCTACCAAGAATAGGGAAGCATCAGGGAGGTCTGGATCATCCTGCTCCTCGTCTGCAGTTTGTGGGATACGCGATAGATGATCAGCCAGAACATGGGAACGGCCAGGCTTAGTAATCACCTCAAAGTCGAACTCCTGGAATAAAAGGAGCCATCTCATCATTCGACCTTTCACATCTGCTTTGTTCATCAGGAAGGACAGGGCCTCATGATCCACATAAAATTTAAAGTGGGTAGATAGGAGGTAATGGCGAAACTTCTCTAGGGCAAACACCATTGCCAAGCACTCCAGCTCGGTCACTGTATAGTTCCATTCCCTATCAGTGACTTTTCGGCTTGCATAATAGATCGGTTGATCCAGCTTCGAGGAGCCCTTCTGGCAGAGGACAGCACCTAAACCTTCAATTGATGCATCAGTGTGTACATGGAACTCTTTTGTCCAATCAGGAGGTTGCAGAATGGGTGCTTCTATCAAACACTGCTTCAGAGTGTGGAAGGCTTTGTCACATTCTTCCGTCCAAGTAAACTCTGCATCTTTCCTCAGAAGCTTGTGCAAGGAAGTTGCCTTTGTCGCAAAATGGGCTATAAACCTTCTGTAGTAACCCACATGGCCTAGGAATCCCCTCAACTGTTTGAGGTTGGTGGGTGCTGCCAGAGCTGCGATCTTTTCAATCTTTGCAGGGTCCGTTGATATCCCTTGTGCAGAGACAATGTGGCCCAACAGAACTCCAGAAGAGACCCCAAAGATGCATTTGTCGGGGTTGAGGGAAATCCCATACTCTCGGCATCGGTCAAAGCATTGTTCCAGGTGTTCCCAGTGTTCACGGATCAAACTATAGACACAGAAGTCATCCAAATATACCTCGATAAAGTCGTGCAGATGATTTTGAAATGCGGCCATCATGACTCGTTGGAAAGTAGCAGGGGCATTGCAGAGCCCAAATGGCATCACTCGGTAAGCGTAGGTCCCCCATTCTGTGGTGAAGGTTGTTTTGGATTGGTCTTCTTCCGCAATTTGGACTTGATTGTATCCGCTGAATCCATCCAGAAGAGAATAAAGCTCATGTCCTGCCACTATGTCCAACAGTTGGTCTGTGAAAGGGATAGGAAAATGATCCTTCTTCGTCTTGGAATTAAGCTTTCGAAAATCCACACATATTCGCAATTTGCCATTCTTCTTGGGTACAACCACGATGGGTGAAACCCATTCACTATTTGCCACTGGATAAATGAACTCGGCTTCTAGAAGCTTCAGCAGCTCCGCTTTCACCAATGTGGAATAATTCGGGTTCATTCACCTCTGTTGTTGCCGTACTGGCTTGGCATCAGGCTCCAAGTCAATATGATGTTGACATATTGTGGGATCAATCCCCTTTAGGTCTTTGTAAGACCATGCAAACACGTCCAAATTTTCTTTCAACAAGTTGTACAAGGTTGACAACTCCTCTTCTGGGAGGCTGCTACCCACCTTCAAGTGGCGTTCAGTGCCTTCTACATCCACAAAGGTTAACCGCCTTTCACCTTCTACTTCACGGATGAAGGTCCCACGGACTGCTTCTGGATACAGATCCGACTCCTTCAAGGGAGTGGTGTCCTCGTCTGATGTCCCACTAGAACCCACTTCTTCTTTTGGTGGAGACTTAGGTTGCTCTTTAAGACGTTGGAATGGGATAAGAGTTGTTTCGGGTTTGGTTTCAAGATTAATTACCTCTTGGCTTGAAGACTCCTCTTCTGAAGATGACACATCCAGGAACGTCACATAACAGGGACCCTCTGATGCCTGTTGGGTTTGTGGGACTGGTGCTTGTTGGCACGGTGCATCATCATCATCTTTCTTTGGCAAGGATGGGTTAGGACGGCAGGAGCCACACTTGAAAGACGGCTTGTTCTTCTTAATCCATTCCTTATAAAGTTTTTGCATATGAGAAGATCCATTTACCAGACCAAATGGTACCATCACCATTCTGTCCCATAGCATGAGCTCATTGGCTTCTGATGCTTCTGGAACTTCTTCCTCAAATGTATCCTCTTCAGGTGGGATAGACTCTTCCATTTCACTTTCATAATCTTCTTCGTCCATATCATATCCATCCTCCTTTGTCTCTGTCTCTGTTTCTGCGTCTGTTTCTGCTTCTGCTTCTGCTTCTGCTTCTGCTTCTGCTTCTGCTTCTGTCTCTGCTTCTGCTTCTGCTTCTGTCTCTGTAGGAGCTCTGTAACAGAAGAATAGATTCTCTGTTTCCTTTCCTGTCTCTATCTCTGTTTCTGCTATGGCCATGTAACAGGGAGAGCAGTACATCCATGCTTCGATCTCACTGTCAGAAGTGATTTCAGAAGTCATGCCCGGTTCAGGCAGGAAGTATTCACCCATTGATAATGGCTTTGCATCTTTTGGAAGTCGGCCTACAGTATCCACTGTTAAGGAATGTGCCACTGTTTTCTTGGGAAGGATCTGTTTGACAGCATCTTCGTCTGCTGATGTTCCATCTATAGCCTCATTAGGGGAGTCAGAAGAT
Source organism: Lygodium microphyllum (assembly GCF_053477565.2). Lineage (NCBI taxonomy): Eukaryota > Viridiplantae > Streptophyta > Polypodiopsida > Schizaeales > Lygodiaceae > Lygodium > Lygodium microphyllum. Next base: position 55,057,116 of record NC_141154.1, read on the forward strand.
AATTCCAAGGAGGTGGATCCATGTCCTTTTTGAGAACCATACAGTTTCAGCACCACTTTGTTGGGTCCTCTACCCAAAGTCAAAGTTCCTTTAAACCAATCCTTCCTTGCTCGGGCTTCAAAAAGCCATGGTCTGCCCAGTAACAGAGGGTAGGATGTACCATAAGAGTTTGGCTTCACCACCAGATAGGTTAGCCAATAATCTTTTCCAGCCACTGTAGTCTTCACATATGAAAGAATGCCCAAAGGCTTGATTCTACTCTGATCCGCCAGTCTGATGAGCCATTGGGTGGGTTGCACACCTTGTAGGCCTAGATCCTTCATTGTCACATCCGTCATAATGTTCACTGACGAACCACCATCAATCAGTGCGTGTGAAATGAAGCAACCTTCTATCCATACACCAGTCTCTGGAGTACCTGGATCTAGGAAAGCATTAGCTACATCCACTTCTTTTACAGGCTCTGGAGCCTTGTTGGACTTTGTTGCTGTTGAAGGAGAAATCCTTAAACCACGTCGTCTTGTCAGTATACTTTTGAACATTTTCCGGCAACTGGGAGACAACATCAATAATTGTCGGAATGTGAGGTTTGGTCTAAAGGTATCTAGATCTCTGATCAGATCGTATTCCTTAATAGGATCCACTGGCTTCTCTAACCGATTAGGGAATGGGGGAACACCCATTTTCATTTTCCCTTTTTCTTCCAACAGAGGAATTACAGGAACTTCTTCTGCCACTTGTGGCACTTCCTCCTCTTCTGTCTCCTGGACCTCTGGTCCTGTCTCTGTAACTGTCTCTGTAACTCTCTGTGGCACTGTAGTGCTCTGTACGGCACTGTTAGGCTCTGTTCTGTTCTGTTCTTCTGGTGGAAGACTGAACTTCACTGTTCTGGCAGGAGGGTTATTTTCTTTCTGAATAGGTAGTTCCTTCTGCTTTGCACGCGTGATGGCAGCAACTTCCAATTCCACTAAATTGAAGGTAGGCTCTTGGGCCTTGGACGGACTATCAGTAGCACTGTTTTTCACTGGGGCTGGGCTTGGACAGTCTTTTGCAGTGTGGCCTTCTCCTTTGCATCGACTGCATAAGGGCTTGTAATCCACTGACCTTCTGGGATTTGGACAATTTGGTGAAATGTGTCCCTTTTCTCCACATCTGTAACATTCCACTTCTGATCTCTGACCACCGCCAGACTGTCTTCCTCTGTAACTTTGAGAGGGAAATCTTCTGGGTCCGAAATTAGGACCAAACTCTCTAGGCTTGGGTCCAATATCTTGTGTTGTCATTTTGGATTCCAGCAGGTTGAATCTTGCGTCTTCTTCCTTCCTTCTCCTATCATGCATCTCCTTCAGAGAGCAAATGTCCTCTGTATGATTCTTTCGCAAACAGTAGGAACAGAAGGCTCCAGGAATGGTTGGTTTTTGTGTACATTCAGTGGCTAAATGGCCTGCTTGATGACACTTACCACACCAAGTATTTGACCGCATCACATCTCTTCCTGCTCCTGCAACATTGGATATGCTGGCAGTATTCACTTTCAGCGTCTGTAGTTGTTCTGTGATCACATCCATCAACTCCTTTTTGATGTTTGCAACTGAGTTGGATAAATAATCCTTCAAGCTTTCTCCTCCGGATGTACTAGCAGGAGGGTTTTGAGGAGTTTCTGTAATCACTGCATAAACTGGTTGGGCTGGTACAGAGGGGTCTCTGTTCTGGTTCTAATTCGGTGCTCCTGTTTGAACTGTTGGCTGTTGGCTCCAGTTGGTAGGATTCCACTGTTGCTGTTGATTTGTCATTGAGGAAATTGGTTGGGACCATTGTTGTTGTGGGTGAACCACCATTTGAGGCATGGATTGTGGCCACTGTGGATTTGGTGCACTGTACTGTGATACCGGGGACATTTGTTGGTAAGGGTAGGGAACAGTCCCTGGAACTGCATTTGGTGGGTACATCATTCCTGGCATCAGAGGAGGTAGGAATCCTCTTCCTGTATTCATCGCCAATCTAGCTTCCACTTCATCGTACAGTCTTGCACCTTCTGTTGCAGCTTGCAGGGTGGCTGGTCTTTGCAGCTTCACAAACTTACGGACTTCTGGTTGTAATCCTCTGAGAAACACCCCCTTCTGAATGCCATCATCTAGATTATGGTTAGTCCATCTCTTCAGGATGGATTCCATTCGTGAGACATAAGCTTCCACTCTTTCTAACGCTTGCCTTTTTATTGCGTCATTCATCAGGGGGTTGGCTCCACTATGTTGTTAGTGCTCCACAGAGGGTTAACAGAAGGCTTCAGTCTCTGGAGGACTCTCTTGCCAACATTTCTTCTACTTCTTTCTTTTCAACGTCCCTGAATTCTGCTTTCATGCCACTGCACAGAGGAAGGTATTCGGTTCTGAAGGTGTCAAAATGCATACGTCTGAGCATTGTGGTGGTGCCATCATCATAGTAATGCCAGCTTCTGATGGTTTCAACAGTGTAGGTTGTGAAAAACACTCTGTCTACCAACTTCCAGTGGGTTGCTAATTGAACAAACAGAAGATTATCAGTACACCAAGCATCCCATGTATCTTGCTGTTGAGCGTCCACGAATAAATTCCAACTTTTTTCCTTCTTGTCTTTGTGAACCTCTACAGACCAAGACTCCTGAAGCTTCTTCACAATCTCCCACTTGATGTTGTCTGGAAACTTCTCAATGAATGCCAAATCTTCCATGGATGTTCATTCTCTCTGTTTCTGCTCTTCAGTTTGTTCCCAAACAGTTTGCCACCAAGATGCAAGTTTCTGCTGCTTCAATAGGAAGAGGAAACTGTCCACCACATAGAGCATGCATCATGATGGTGATGTGTTTCCGCCATTGTGGGATGAACTTCTTGTGGAAAGTGGCTTTGATTATGAGGAATTCCAACTCTTCAATGGAAGAAGGAACTTTACAAACATCCATTGAATTCTTCTCTTCTTGGCAATGCCCTTTCCTTCATTTTCAGCCTCTTCTGGTGCTTGTTGATGGCAAGTTTCCCCGGCTGCGCACCAAAAACATGGAGCCCCGAGAGGAACACCAAGGAAAAGGGAATTCTCTTGCAAGAAAATCTATCTTGTAACATCAACAAGCTTGTTTATCATGTTTCATATGATCACAATGAAGAAAAGAACACCAGGCACAACAAATCTTCATGCAGCATCATGTAGATCTCCCACGGTTTTAATAGAATCAACCATATTCTTCAACATCTTCACAAAATCCATCAATAGAACAAAGAAAGCAAAGTAATACACCATCTTTGAATGGAAATACATCACATAGTATTCATCTTCAATATCTTCATAGTCTTCTCTCTCAATCTCTCATATACAATCACTCTGTTTCAGTAGAATTGGCTATCGCTGACTCTCTCTCTCTCTCTCAATCTATCAATAATACATCATATCCTCACTACAATCTCTCAAAAATCACTCTCAATAATCACTCTTAGGTCGTGGATACCCCTCCCAAGAGGTATGTCTGATATGAAGAGTCACCAGAGCCTCTACAGTGTCCTTTCATAGCTCACTACTGTCACTTCACTCTAGTCTTCACTTGAGTCTTTAGCAGCTACTTCTTCCACTTCTTTCAGCTCTTTTGCACTTGTATTCACCTCTTTCCAAGGCTAGAAAACTTTCCCAAAGTCACACATACATTCCACAGAACACTTACAGAAGCATACAGAACAGTCTACAGAACAGTACCAGAACAGCTACAGTACAGAACAGAACAGAAACAGAACAGTCTACAGAAGCTCTACAGAAGACCTACAGAAGGTTACAGAAGATCATCAAAACCACATAACTCACTCTCAAATCATTCCAAACTCTCACAAACCATTCAATAAGCTTTCACAATATCTCATTCTTCATCAATCAATACTCCTTCCCTCCTTACAGAAGACAATCAGAACAAAACAGACCAAAACAGAATAAAACAGAAGGTATACAGAACCATTCAGAACCTATCAGAACATCACAGAACCATCAACAATCATCATGAACTTCCAAAACACAATCAATATCATCCAAAACACTCTCAAACCACTTCTAAATCAATCAATCATCTCATAAAATCAACCATTCAGCTCTCAAAAACAACAAAAATCAGCCAAAAAACAAGTCATTTCAACACTCAACAGGCCTACATTGTTTGATTGAAATTTGAGGTGGACTATGGGAGTAGTGTTTGTTTACTACTATGTGATTGTATGGATGACATTATATCATATATTTGGAGGTCTATCCTAATTTTGATGTATTTTTTGTTTTTTCTAGATGTTTCAGACAGATGGCTAGAACTAAGGCCTCTGCAAGGAAACATAAAGTTGATCCTATAGGTCTTGCTTCAAAGATTCATTAGTCCTCCAAGCCTTCCAAACTTACAAGGAAATCAAAGCCAAGGAGAAGGTTTTCACAGCATGTTTAGATGCCTAAAGGAGATTAGAAATGCAATGAAGGCTCTGGCTAATGCAATTCCAAAACTACATTTTCAAAGGCTTGTCAGAGAAATCTGTGACAAGTGTTAGATTTCAAGCTCATCTATTTGTCTTCAATTATGACTATACCTAACACTTAGGATGTCCAGCTATACCACACTATGCGGACATTGAATAAGTCGGTGTTTTAGGACTTAGCAGTCTTTGGTGTGAATAGTCCTTGATACCTTAGGTTGTACTATTCACTTTAGTTATGTGTGAGAATGGATAATGAAAGAGAGAGAGAGAGAGAGCACACTGCTCTACACTATTACTCCAACTCTCTGTCTCTATCTCTGACTTTGAACATGGTATCAAAGCACCCATGAATGGGCTCACTGGTGGAGTGCATGCAGAAAGAGGACTTGAAGAATGAGATGCCAGGTTTTGCAAAGTGAAGGGGCTAACTGCCATTGCCTGTCATTTGTCTCTATCTAGGTATGTGTTGATTCACCTATCTTGCTTGAAGAAGAGGTTGCCTGGGCTTGGTTGGAGCATTTTGAGGATCTCATTGGACACATTGGAGTGTGTCATTGGCATCATTTACATCGATTGCTGCTCTGCTAAAAGCATCCCTGCAGCCTGTATGTTTATGATAGATCTGGGAACTGCTTATTTGGCTAGAAATCATGCTCATATGCATCAATAGCATCAACAAGGAATTAAACAACTTGAAGACCTACTCTACAAGGTACTTTGAAGACTCCACATGCTAATGCTTGCCTAGGAGGTGAGATATGAGCAGATGTACTACTGTACAGGTCTGAAATAGAGGGTTCACTATTGTAAACAGTGACTATTTAGCAAGTACTTGGCATTGGGTAAGAGCTTGAAGCTCCCTAGCATGCTCAAAAGGGTCTGTTGACATAGACATGTTTATGAAGGCATATGTACTGGACGGCATGCTTATGAATTGAAGTTTGGTGCAAAATACTCAGATTTGAAGCATTTGGTTGGCTTGAAAAACTATCAAGATCTGTGGACAGCAAGCACTACATGGTCTATTACTTGATCTTGAAGAGAATTAGATGACTCTAGTTAGTTCCATGTACTTGATGACTTGGTTTTTGCCTGTCAAATGCTTTGAGCACTGAGAAGGAAGTTGAATGAAAATGTCTGGAGCTAAAGCAAGTGGCTTGACATGATTTTGAATGTCAATAAATAGTGAATGAACAATAAATGCCATGTTTGCTACTGTGTCTCTTTGAAGACGGGACAATCCTAGAAGCTGTCAAGTTCATGTATTGATTCCCATGTATGGTAGCATATGTCTGTGACATTTTGGAGAGTTTGGTGGACTAAAATTCATTGTCTTTGGCTTGTTGTGCCTGACTAAAATCTGCAACAAGTGTACCCTGCTCTTGTACTTGCAGTACATGATGTACTTAGTGTTAGACTAACGTGTCTAGAACTCCATATGTTGAGATAAAATTTTGAACTACTGTAAGTGTTTTTGGGCATGTACACTCCATGTTTGGCTGGAAGAGAAGTTGCTAGTTATTGTTAGTTTCAACTTACAGACTGCTTGTCTATATATGAAAAATGTGCATAAATACATGTTGGTTATGCATTGAATGCAATCCCTATATGCAAGCTCCCAATACCTAGGTGATTGCCAAGTTTTAGGAGGTATATGTACCACTGTTTTCAGGCTGGAGTAACTAAATGTCTAAGCACATAGAGTGCTGAAAATTGTTATAAATACTTGCAGGCTGAAACTAAACTGTTAAGAAGAATTGGTTTGCAGGTAACCTACAACATGGCAAATGCAAAAAGGGCAGACAATTTTACCCAAATTGTGGGGGAGAAGTTGGACAGCCATAACTATGCCATCTAGAAGCTGTTCAGAATGGAAAACTTCTTGATAGGTAAAGGATATTGGAAGTTGGTGACTGGAGTCGAAGCTGAACCTGAGCTCCCAGATCGACCTACATCTGATCAGAGATGACTATATCAAGCTTGGACAGAAAGAGCTTGCAAGGTCTTGCACTGGTTGTCTCTATGTATATCAGATGCCATGGTAATGCAGATAATGAACTGCAGCTCTCCTAAGGATGCTTGGGACATCCTAGTCAAGTATTATGGCACAACCACAAGTGCCAGAAAGATATAGTTGAAGCAGAAGTTCAACAACATGGAGAGAAAGAGCAAATCCATATAAGATTATGTCTTTGAGATCAAGACCATTGCAGATCAGCTGGCATTTGTTGGTTCACAGGTTGAAGATAAAGACATGGTTGCTGTGACTTTGAATGGCTTGGGTCCTGAGTATAAGTCTTTTGACTTTTTTGTGTCTGTGCAGGCTGAAATTCCTCATTTCAATGAGCTAGTTGCATTGCTTATCCATGAGGAGGTTAAACTTGGCTTGGCTACAGGGTCAAGCAGTTCTAAAAACAAGAATGCAGTTTTTTATTCCAATCAACACAGCCATGGCAGCCGTGGTAGAGGCTATGGGTCTGGCAGAGGAGGCCAGCAAAATGCATCCTATGGAAGTAACAACCGACAGGTTTCAAATGCAAGAGGTGGTGGAAACTTTAGAGGCAGGGGGAGATATAGTCCTAGAGGCAGAGGCTCCTGGCAGCAACAGCGCCCATCTGACAATCCAAATAAGGATAAGGATTGTCATTACTACGAAAAATATGGGCATATTGTCAAGGACTACTGGAAGAAGAAGGGCAATCAGAAGGGCAAACAGCATGGACATTTTGCTACGTCTAGTCAAGCAAATGATGCTTCAAGTGATAGACTGCTTGCCATGCAGTATGTAAAAGACAGGGCTGCTGAAAAATCCACTGATGATGTAGTTTGGTATATTGATTCATGGGCATCGAACCACATGACCCCTCACAATGATTGATTCACTAACATGGTGGCTGAAAAACATGGCTATGTATGTACAGGTGATGACACGTAGCATAGCATTGAGCATAAAGGCAAAGTGCCTCTTGTTCATGATGGTAGAAAGAAAAATTTGCATGATGTACTGCATGTTCCATCGATTACGAAGAACTTACTGACTGTCTTGACAGAGTAGAACTTGCAGGTTAGATTCAATAAGTATGGCTGATTTATTGAAGAGTTTGGCAATGGATGTAAGTTAATAGCTCATGATCACAAGAATGGCAGAATGTTTACTCTTTATGCTACTTTGCCAGAGCTGAATTCAGCTATGTTTGCCCATGGTTCTAGCACTATCAAAGATTTGGAAATTTGGGACAAGAGAGTGGGGCATGTGAATTTGCAAAGATGCAAATTATGCATTAAAATTTGCTTGTTACGGGTTTACCCAAGTTCCAATACTCAAATATTGGTCATTTATGCGATGCTTGCCAGTTTGGTAAGCAGTCGAGGTTGCCATTAGTCAGGCATATAAGGCAGAGTACACGTCCATTGTAGTTAGTGCACTATGATGTTTGGGGGCCAGCCCATAATGCATCTATGGGAGGCTCAAAGTATTATGTGACATTTATTGATGATTACAATCGCTATACTTGGGTTTACATTCTGACAACAAAGGATGAATTGTTTGTTGTTTTTTAGTAGTTTAAAAAGCAGGTTGAAAAGGAATTTGAGTGCTATATCTCTTGCTCGAGATCAAATAGCGGTGGGGAGTATGTGTCAAATGAGTTTGACAATTTTCTGGCTGGAAATGGCATACACAGGCAGTTTACCTACAGCTACACTCCTAAGCAGAATGGGGTAGTTGAAAGAAAGAACAGGGCCTTGATGGAAGCTTCTCATGCCATGATGAATGAGAAGAAAATTCTGCTCTATTATTGGGTTGAGGCTATTATGACAGCCATGTATATCTTGAATCAGACTCCCACTGCATGTATACATGAGATGACACCGTTTGAGAAGCTGTATGGCTATAAGCCGGATGTAAGTCGCATGAAAGTCTTTGGCTGTCTTGCTTATGTGCACATTCCATATGAGAAAAGGAAGAAGCTGGATCTAAAAGCGCATAAGTGTGATTTCATTGGATATTCGCAGGAGAAGAAGGCATACAAATGCTATGATCCCTCTACCAGGGAGACTTTGGTGAGCAGGGATGTTATCTTTGATGAGATGGACTCTTGGTGTGTATCATCGGCTGCAGTGCCATTACATATGCCTTCCACTCATGTAACTACAGTTGATTCGCAGCAGAGCACTGCTATGATAGGTCCTAGTGGTCAGACAGTATCCTGGACAAGGAGATTGAGGAGCTCATTGTCCCCACTAACACCAGTATGTCAGTGAGGGGGAGATATGATTTCTTGGACAGCAAAGGAAAAGAGAAAGCTACTGAGGATGCATATGGTATGATGACACTTGGTAGAATGAATTCTGGATATGAGTTTGCCGACACTTTAGATAGTGAACTTGGTATTCGGCTATCTATACGCCTGGTATGAGGCAGAGCAAGTACATTCTGCCTCATGAGAGAGGGGAATCGAACAGTGCACCGCAGCCTAAACAATCACAGAGAGTCAGACAGTGGCTACTCTGCAAAGCATTATGCTTACATGAAAAAAGTGATGGAGATCAAAGAACCAAGAACATATGCTGAAGCAGTGAAAGATGAGAACTAGTGTACAGCTATGGATGAAGAAATGAATGCCTTGGATGAAAATAAGACATGGGATCTTGTGCCACTGCCTGAAGGGAAAAAGAACATTGGCTGCAAATGGGTCTACAAGATCAAATGCAAATCGAATGGCAGTGTTAAAAGGTACAAAGCCATGCTGGTTGCTAAGGGGTATGCCCAACAGTATGGACTTGATTATGAGGAAACATTCAACCATGTTGCCAAGATGGAAACCATACGCACTGTGATTGCCTTGGCTGCTACTAGAGGCTGGAAATTGCAGTAGATGGATGTGAAGATTGCCTTTCTTAATGGTGACTTGGTAGAGGATATCTATATGGTTCAGCCAGAAGGGTATGTACATCATGATTTTTAGCATTATGTATGTAGGCTAAAAAAGGCATTGTACGAGCTGAAGCAGGCTCTGAGAGCCTAGCAACTACTTGCGGAGCTTGGGATTTGCTATTGGTAGGGCTAATCACAGCCTATTTACGAAAAAGACTGGCTTGGTAGTGCTGGTCATATACGTCAATGATTTGATAATCACTGGTGATGATGACTTGGGCATAAAGCATGTAATGAAGATGCTGAAATCTGAATTTGACATGAAGGACCTAGGAGAACTGAAGTATTTCTTGGGCATTGAGGTAGTTCCAGCTGAAAATGGTTTATGGCTGATGCAGAAGCACTATGCCATGGAAATGCTGAAGAAGTATGGCATGGCTAAATGCAAACCACTGGATACACCTCTTGATCAGAACGTCAAGCTAGACATGAGCATTGGGGCTGAAGTAGAGGATGTGACTATGTACAGGGCAGATGGTTGGCAGTCTAATTTACTTGACCATCACTAGGCCTAACTTCAGCTATGTTGTAGGGCTCATAAGCCAATTTATGCAAAAGCCCAAAAAGCCACATTTGGATGTAGTTAGACACATTATGAGATATGTTAAGTCCACTGTAGATTATGGGTTGTTCTATGTCAGAGATAAGCCCTTGAAACTAATTGGATATACGGATGCAGATTGGACGGGATGCTCATATGACCGTACATCTACTACTGGCTATGCTTTCGGATTTGGTAGTAGCATGATCAGTTGGAGCAGCAAGAAGAGCCTACGGTTGCTTTATCGAGTACTGAGACAGAGTATAGGGGTGCTGCATTAGCAGCATGTGAGATTGCATGGCTGCTCAAGCTTATGGCTGATTTGGATATACAGGTGGATGCTCTAGTGACCTTGTTATATGATAATCTGAGTAGTGTACTCCTGGCTATGAATCCAATATACCATGCCAGGACAAAACACATAGAGGTACACTACCACTTCATCAAAGAGATGGTTCTTGCAGGGAGAGTTGATCTCATGCATGAAAAGACTGATGAGCAGGTTGCAGATATCTTTACCAAGTCTCTCAGTTATGATTGTACCCAACACTTAGGATGTCCAGCTGTACTACACTATGCAAACATTGAATAAGTCGGTGTTTTAGGACTTAGCAGTCTTTGGGGTGAATGGTCCTTGAGACCTTAGGTTGTACTATTCACTTTAGTTATGTGTGAGAATGGATAATGAAGAGAGAGAGAGAGCACATTGCTCTACACTGTTACTCCAACTCTCTGTCTTCTATCTCTGACTTTGAACAACAAGCATAGTCTTGGTAGTTTTACTTGGATTGGGTAGCTTTCAATTGTATTTAGGAGGCTGCACAATATTTTTTTATTGAGTTTTTCCAAGATTCTTATATTTGTGTTGCTCATGCACATAGGCTTGCACTTATGGATAAAGACATGATAATTCTCAGAAGGTTGAGATACAGGTTTTCAAAGGTCCTTGGACCAGTCCCCCTTTTTCTGATGTGAAGGCTTTCAATATTTTAAATATGCCTCCATATAGAAAAAAAAAAGGTGATCTATGTCCTAAGATTAGAGATGTCACCCATGAAAACGACACAAGACTACATGAGAAAGAGGAAAAGGCTACAAAAGAGTAGGCAGATAAGTGGAGGGAGTATAAAAGAAAGAAGGATGAAGAAAAGGAAGCAAAGCAACTCCCCTCTTTTGAAGAAGAGCTATCTACCCTTCTTAAAAAGGCTAACCCTAAGGGCTTCAATGTCTGTTGCTTTTCACCTAGCAATATTAACAAAAGATTTGCTATAGTATATTTTGACTCTAACTGTGTTCAAATTCTCAAGAATAAAATGAGAGAAGTAAATGACTCTATTCTTCTTACTGGGATGAGGTGTAGTATACCAAAATTTATTTTTACTCACTATATTTCTCTAGCAATAGACTTTCATGTTGATGCTTACTATTTCTGTTCCTTTGCTAGATGTGTAATGCATGAGCTTCCCTTTTATATACAACAAAAATTTGAGATTCTTGATCCATCTATCTCATACTATATGAGGAGTGAGCTTGATGCAAGTGCATTTGATCATTGGTTCAATCCAATTGACTTTGAAACTTTGGAGGTTCTTCTAATTCCATACAATGAAAAGTAATTAATTTGATATTTTGTTAGATCTTATGAGAACTTTTTTCACTAGATTATTGAAATATGATTGTTTTCAGTTCTTCTCATTGGAGCCTAATTGGAATAGAATGTGTGGAGAGGCAATGTTTCCTCATCAATTCTATGAAACGAAGCCATGGAAATGCCAAGTTATAAGTTATATAATCTAGGGTCTCCTTGATATTTTGATCTTTTTTTTGCAAGTACTCTAAATATTTTGATCCTTTTTTGCAATTACTCTAAATTTTATTGCCTTTTGGTACATAGCTGTAAAAAGATTGATTGAAGTGTTAGAGAAAAAGTATCCCATGCCTTCTGATTTTGTTGCAACAATGCAATATAGACAAGTTATGGTAAGGTCTTGATTAATATGGTTGGAACATAATAAGAAAATTTATTCTATAAACTACCATAAACAAGTTTCATAGTTTTACTTTATATTGTTGATTGCAATGTCCTCATCAGGATGATAGTCACTCTTGTGGTTGGAGAGTAACTATAAATGCCAGAAGATTGGTTAAGTTTATTTATCCAAATGATGATAAACTTATAAAGGTAAATTTGTGAAAGATACTAAACTTTAAGATAGAGGTTTATTGAAAAGTAGTCCATGTAAAAATTTCACGGCGCAGCAACAGAATCTGAAAAAGAGAATCAGTAAATTCTTTAGCTCCAAACAACTGATACAAAGATGGCTCTGTCCACCCGTGCACTTCCACTGTGTGAAGCTTAGATGGCGATCTAGACAGAAGATAGGTGAAGAGCTTAAGGCTAGCTGGAACAACAACTCTGACTGGGTGAAAGATGAATGATAGATGGCTGTGAAGGGGTTTAGCTTTTATAGCCTGCGAAGGCCGTTAGGTCAGCCTGACCAACCTACCGTATAAGCCTCCACTAGTCAGTCAAGGAATATTCCAGGGAATATTCCCTTTACCATCGGGCCGGGGGTAGCGGACCCCCACCAGGGGGGCCGTTGGCCCCCTTGGGACTGCCCAGCCAGGGGCCGCTTCTGTGGCCCTCGGACCCCAAAATAGGGGCCCCTTTTAACTCCCTTATCCCGCAACTCGATGCAATGCGCCTTGAGTTGCTACCAACGTAATCACTCCGTCTAAGCCAAAGATTAGACCCACAACGGTCACCTTTTTGCCATCCGGTCACATAGACCTCATCTGATATACAAGTCAGGACTCAACCAATGTCTGGGCTCACATTTTGCTTCTCCTCATAATGGGGGCCTTACAACTTTGAGCACCATGGATCATTGGTGGCACCTAATGAGGGTGGGGCATTGAACATATCTAACACCCCCCCTCAATGTCCACCCATAGGTGAACTATCGGCCCAATGCCGAGTCTTTGAAGATGAACTTGAAGAAGATCCTTCGTAAGTGCTTTGGTGAAGATATCTACTCCATTCTCCTCTGTTGGACAGTAGACCAGTTCCACTATCCCATCCTCCATCAAATCATGCACATAGTGATACTTGATCTCTATATGTTTGGTACGTGCATGAAACACTAGATTTTTGGCAATGGGGATGCAACTCTGATTGGCGCATCTCAACACAGTTGATTCTTCATCCTGCACTCCCATATGCCATAGAATCCTTCTCAACCATACTGCTTCACATGCAGCAAAACAAGCTGCCTTGTACTCTACTTCAGTAGAAGACAATGCCACTGTTGGCTGCTTCTTACTAATCCAAGAGAAAATTCCTGAACCCAAAGAGAAACAATAACCAAAAACTGACTTCCTAGAATCACTGTCTCCTGCCCAATCTGAGTCACAGTTCCCCACAAGAGAAGTTCTGAAACTGTATGTGATACCATAGTCAAGAGTTTCCTTCAAGTATCTGAGCACCCGCATCCCAGCCTTTCAATGACTCTCATGAGGTTTGTTTGAGAACCTGCTCAAAACACCAACAGTAAAACTGATATCTGGTCTAGTGTTACACAAGTAGATCAGACTGCCGACCAACCTCCTGTACCTCCCAGTGTCTGCTAGTGTTGATGTATCCTCGACGGATAACTTTGCATTCACTTCCATAGATGTAGTTATCTCCTTGCACTCGGTCATGCCAAATGCCTTCAAGATCTCCCATGCATACTTCTTTTGAGAGATGAAGATCTTTACTGGCTCTTGCCAGACTTCAATCCCCAAACAATAGTGCAGCAAGCCCAAGTCTGTCATTTCAAACTCAGAACTCAAAGCCTTTCGAGTTTGGTTGATCATATCTTCATAGTCACTTGTAATAAGAAGGTCGTCCACATATAGGACAATCACTACAGACTTTTTACTATCTCTGTAAACATACAAGTTAGCATCTGAGGCACATCTTTTGAAAATAGGTTCAAAAAGAACTTATCTATCCGCTGGTACCATGCTCTGGGGGCTTGTTTCAGCCCATGCAATGCCTTCTTTAGCTTACACACTTTGTTCTTAGAATGGGGGCCTCAAACCCTGGTGGCTGAGCCACATACACCTCCTCCTTGAGGTCACCATTTAAGAACGCTGACTTAACATCTATTTGATACACTGGCTACTTCTTGTGGGCAGCCACTATAAGTACCACGCGAATAGTGGTCATTCTGGCAGTTGGGGCAAATGACTCTTGAAAATCAAACCCTTCAACTTGTGAAAATCCTTGGGCAACCATCAGCCTTGTACTTTACGTTCCAGATCCATTTGGTGCCAATAACCTTCCGCTTTGCTGGTCAATCCACTAGCTCTCAAGTGTCATTCTTCATTATGCTATCATACTCCGCTCGCATAGCAGCCTTCCATGATGGATCTGCAAGTGCTTCTTCTAAGTCAGTTGGCTCCTTTACTTCTCTCATAATCTCAACCATCAAGGCCATATTGACTATGTGAGTAGAAGCCCTCCTTTGCTCCTCTATTCTCTGAGACCTCCTTGGTCAGTCTGCCTTCTCCTCAACAGATGCAGGCATAGGATTATTGTGATCATAGAGCTGCTTCATCCAGTGCAGCAATGGCTTTTTCGGTGGGGTGATGTCAGGTTGGTGAACTTTTTCCTCATCATCTGAAGATGATGCTTCCTCCTCCATAGGGATAGGGACAGCTCTCGGGACAGGTTCATGGTGGACTACTTCTTTGTTTGATGATAAAGTGGAAGAACTTGCCTTCTCCTCCTCCACTGTATGCGGCTCCTCCTTGAACACCACATCACGGCTCAGAATTATCTTCTTTGCCTCTTGGTCATATAATTTGTAAGCCTTCTGCTCATCACTATAACCCAAGAAGATACATTTTCTGCTTTTTGGTTTTAACATTCTGAAATGTGAGACAGATGGTTTCTTACCAGTGTAAGCCTCATGAGGTGTTTTTTCCTTGAGAGCCTTTTTGTAGCTCCGATTTAGAATGTAGACTGCAGTATTAACAGCTTCAGCCCAAAAATGGTTAGGCAATCCCTTGCCCTTTAGCATGCATCTTGCCATCTCCATAATGGTGTGATTCCTGCGTTCCACAACACCGTTCTGCTGAGGCGTGTGAGGCGTCGTCAATTGACGCTTGATCCCTTTGCTCTTGCAAAATTCTTCAAACTCCTTTGAGTTGAACTCGCCACCACCATATGTTCTAAATTTCTTCACACTTTTCCCTGTTCTCAACAAGTTTTAGCCATTCTTTAAACTTACCAAAAGCTTGAGCCTTATCATGAAGGAAGTACACCCACATCTTCCTACTGTAGTTGTCGACAATCAACATAAAATAAGAAGATCCCCCCAAGGCCTATGTAGGCATCTTACCACACAAGTCAGCATGCACCAACTCTAGAGAGGAGCCTGTGCTCTATTCTTGCTTTCTTGTGGAAATGCCTTTCTCTGTTGCTTGCCCATCATACAAGCTTCACATGGTTCCTTCAATTCAGTTATTGTAGGTAGGTGAGTAACCATACCTTGCTTTTGCATCTCCTTCAACACTGCAAATCCGATGTGTCCAAACCTTTCATGCCAAAGCTTACTTGTGCCCACTCTAGTGGTGGCTATAAGAGCACTTAGCTCATACAGGTTGTTCCTTCTTTCTCCTTGCCAACAATTGTGTGAGCGCTATGAAGAATTTCTGCACCTGTCTTCTTGAACCTCACTTCATGACCAAAATCAGTTATGGCAGACAACTGATAACAGATTTCTCCTGATTTCGGGAACATACAACACATTTGAAAGCTTTTTGACTTCACCATTTGCAGCAACAAAAGAATAGTACATGTGCTCGCAACAAGGCATTTAGCATCATTTCCAACCGTCACAGTGATGGATTCTTGTAGAGGCTGCATAGAACTGTATAGACCTTTCTTGTTGGTCATGTGACGGGAGGCCCCACTATCCAACACCCATGAGTCAGTGTGGTAGATTCTTTTTGCGCCAAGGAGCACACTTCCTCAATGGTCGCCATGAATAATTCCAACTCTGCTTCAGCTGTATTGGCTGTCTCTTTCCCTTTACTTTTAAGGGTACCATTCTTTTCATCTGCCTTCTTGACATGACAATCTGCAATTGCATGTCCTTTCTTCTTGCAGTAGAAGCACTCTCCTTGAAACTTCTTCTTGCTGCCCTTCTTCTTTTTGTCACCATCATTTTTGGTGGAGGAACCACATTTGCCTTTTACATTGGCAGAGAATGCAGCATCTCCATTGTTGCTTCCTTCTCGGGCTTTCGGCCTCAACTCCTCCTCCATCAATAATGCACAAAACTCCTCAAAAGTCAAAGCTTGAGGTCTCACCTGAGTATTAAGGGCAATTACTAGTCCATCAAACTTTTGTGGACAAATCCGAAGACACCTCCGAGCTAGCTCTTCGCTAGTCTTTTGTATCCCAGCGCCAGCCATCTGATCGTGCAGATTCTTAATCCGAGTGATGAATGCTTCAATTGTCTCTCCTTCAGCAAACTTCTCCGCTGCTAGTTGATTCTCCAAGTTTTGAATCCTTGTTTGGTTTCGTGTTTCATACTGACTCCTTAGTACATTCCAAGCCTCTGACGCTTTGGTTGTATGCTGAATCAAAGTCATAACACTATCAGAACAGCTTGTAACTAAGAACACCATATTGGGGGATATGGGAATTTCCCATAAGTTTGGGACACGTGGTCAAATCTTTGTATTTGTCATAACTTGAACACTATAACTCTAAATTGAGCACTCTATAGATCAATAGATTCCATTTTTAAAGTGCTTTCCAATGATAGGTCACATCATATGGTTTTGAGAAACTTACGGGCATGTTATCCGGGTGCCACCTTTTTAGTATTCAAAAAATGGGAATTGGGAGATTCCCAAACTCACTAATATTGTGTTTAAGGCACACAATGCATCTGCATTCCTTCGTTTCCAAGCTCGTAGAAGATCTTCATTCGGAGGAATCATCACACTAGGATTTGATGGGTTGAGGGTAGGCTGTGGTTCTGCGTCAATCCCCAGCATAGTCTCCAGAAGCTCATAAGAATCAAGGATAGTTGTAATTTTGAACTTCCACAAGGTGTAGTTTGTACCATCTAACTTGCCTTCGATGAAGGTTGGTGGACGAATCCTCAGTGTTTGAATAGCCAATATAGCAACACCACCTCCTACATCGCTTCCTGATGCGCCAGAACCGCTTCCGGAAGTCGACATAGTTTCTCTTTGCTGTTGAAGACTTTGCCTCTTGCACAGCCCCCTGGGCTCTGATACCATGTAAAAATTACACGACGCAGTGAATAGAATCTGAGAAAGAGATAGAGAGTACATAACAAATAAGAGGAGAATCAGTAAATTCTTTAGCTCCAAACAACTGATACAAAGATGGCTCTGTCCACCCGTACGCTTCCACTGTGTGAAGCTTAGATAGCGATCTAGACAGAAGATAGGTGAAGAGCTTAAGGCTAGCTGGAACAACAACTCTGACTGGGTGAAAGATGAATGATAGATGGTTGTGAAGGGATTTAGCTTTTATAGCCCGCGAAGGCCGTTAGGTCGGCCTAACCGACCTACTGTATAAGCCTCCACTAGTCGGCCAGGGAATATTCCAGGGAATATTCCCTTTACCATCGGGCCGAGAGCAGCGGACCCCCGCCAGGGGGGCCGGGGGGCCGCTGGCCCCCCTGGGACCCCCCAACCAGGGGCCACTTCTGCGGCCCCCGGACCCCAAAATAGGGGCCCCTTTTAACTCCCTTATCCCGCAACTCGATGCAATGCGCCTTGAGTTGCTACCAGTGTAACCACTCCGTCTAAGCCAAAGATTAGACCCACAATGGTCACCTTTTTGCCATCCAGTCACATAGACCTCATCTGATATACAAGTCAGGACTCAACCAATGTCCGGGCTCACATTTGGCTTCTCCTCATAATGGGGGCCTTACAACTTTGAGCACCATGGATCATTGGTGGCACCTAATGAGGGTGGGGCATTGATCATATCTAACATTCCATTGTAAAAAGTAGCAATGAACTTAAAAAATTTTCTTATAAATGCATGATAGCTTACAAGGGATTGCTGTACATGTGAGCATGTTTGATATATAAGAGCAAAGGTCATGAAGTACATAATTTTCAATTGTATGCAACCGACAAGAATGGACAATAGTGGAGACTTTAACATTGAAGGATAGGAGGTGTATATAACTATAATAGGTGAAGCTATGCCTTCAACACCCAAGGCAACCAAAGCATCAAATAAATACAAAATGGCTTCTAGAAAGGATGTCCCTTCTCCTAAGAAAAGTTCTCAAAAAAAGAGGTAGATTTATCTCATTGCTTGTAAGCCCTTATGTGTATAAGTCATGGAGATGACCGACAAAGTTTGCCACAAAATTTGTACATGTATTTTATATTGATAGTAAATAGATATTTTCTTCAATATTCTTGCATTGTATATTCATCTCTCTCCTCATTAATATCTATTAAAAAAACATGTTATAAGTGTTTAGTAATCAAGAAGTGAAATCAGATATACATCTAAGTGGATATAATATGATATAAAAACTTACTCATTTGTTATTAAGTTGAAATACAAATGAGTATGGTAGTTCAATGTCTTCATTCTATAAATCCATCCTCACTTGATTTAGCGTACATGATGATCTAACCTTTAGGATTGCAATAATTTCCTCATTGTTGAGAAACACGGATCTAGAGTTAGTTAGCTATGATGGATGCAAATCAAACGCACGATACATTATCAGAATGAGAGATTGTAACTCAAGTGAATTAGGTTCCAAGATAGATTAGCTTGGACTCATAAAGATAGTCTTAGGTAACTCAAACTGATAGTTCCATTTCCCTGTCATGAGTGTCAATAAAGTACATGCTTTTATAGCTTTTGGGTAGTACCACTATTCCTCACCATGCTTATGGGATTTTGGACATCTCTTCCTAGAGCTTCTAGAGCATACATCTTTGTCATATCTCTCATACAAAGCCACTTATGGTCAAGCATCATTTGCTATTCTCAACACCCCCCCTCAAATGCTGAGTCTCTACCCTGGTGGCTTCCCCCCTCCCCCCCCCCCCCCCCGCATGTAAACATGGACTAGGAGACTAGCTATTTGGCAGCCTAGTCAAGTTAAGGCTTGAAACTTTACATCTTGGTAGGGTTTTTACATCCACTATGGGAAATTATTTGTTGTCAGCAATGGAAAGTATCTTCTTCATCTTCTTTGTGCTTCTTTGGCACCCTTCGATGATGTCTTTAATCTTCTTGTTCTTCATAATCTTCTTGTGCTCTAGTCACTTTTTTTTTGTGAGGTCCTTTTGGTTTTTCTTCTCAGTGAGTTTAAGATGGGTACATTGCTGTGACTTGACAAGCTCTCTTTTGTAATACATGACATAGATTTTGGGGTATATGATTTGTGGGGTCTATTTTTAGCTTGGTCTCATGGATCATCATTACATTGGTATTGATTGTTTGAGCATAGTGCAGACAATTCAAGTTTGGGCACAATTTTCTAACAAATAAATCCTGGAGGATCTCTTTTGCTACATCAAATAGTTCCTATTTATTGAAAAAACCAATCAGGATGTTGTAAGTTGCACGATCTGGTACCACATTTTCTTCTTCCATCATCTTTACTGTGTTTGACATGCCATCCATTTGGCCCAGCTTAGCATACGTTCGAAGAAGGTTGTTGAACAATGGCAAGTCCAAGGACGCTCTTGACAAATTATAGATTTCTTGTATCAATGACTCAATAATGTCAGCTCTCCCCAGCTTTGAGAATCCTGAGATCAATATGAAGTATGCATAACATCCTTGTTTTATGCCCCTGGCCTTCAACTCCTCTAAAAGACAATGTGCCTTATCAACGAGCTGAAGCTTTTCTTTTGAAGATGACGTTTTCCAAGGATGCAGCTAGGAGAATCCTGTTACACAAACTGCAACACAAACCGCAACCATGCTGAAGTATACTAGAAACATTTTTTATTATAGATTGCCAAACTGATGCCGAAGAAGATGTTTGAACATGATGATTCTGCCTATGAAGGTGACCCATAAAGAAGCACCCCAAGCTGTTGCAAAAATGAGGAGATAAGCAAGGTGAAGGGCTACTTCAAAAGCAACGAAAGAGCTCAAGCCTCCATGATTGCCAAGGCTGCTGTTGTTGTTGCTTATGGAAGAAATCAAAAGCCCCAGCACCATGAAATACATCGAAACCACGAACCGAGTGATCCACATCTTCTCTCGCCAAGTATCCCCTTTTTTCATGCCTAAACTTTTTAACAACAAAGCACATGGAGTGTTGTGTGCATAAAAAAAACAGGACAACTCCAAGAGAGCGATATAGAAATTGAACCGACACAGATCAGATC
The DNA here is from genome assembly GCF_053477565.2 of Lygodium microphyllum. Lineage (NCBI taxonomy): Eukaryota > Viridiplantae > Streptophyta > Polypodiopsida > Schizaeales > Lygodiaceae > Lygodium > Lygodium microphyllum. Next base: position 55,077,484 of record NC_141154.1, read on the forward strand.
CTGCGTGCTATCATCTCCACGATTTCTTGAAGTGTAGCACTTCAAAAAAAAAAACTTGATGGCAAAGCCTCAATACTTGAACCACGTAATCTTGAAATGAAGAACAAAAATTGGATGACTTTAAGAAATGGAGAGAATGAGAGAATGGAAGAGAGGAAGATTGAGAAGTGCACACACTAGCCAACTAGCTCGGTTATGGCTCTGATACCATGTTGAGAAACATGGATCTAGAGTTAGTTAGCTATGGTGGATGCAAATCAAACACATGATACATTATCAGAATGAGAGATTGTAACTCAAGTGAATTAGGTTCCAAGATAGATTAGGTTCCATTTCCTTGTCATGAGTGTCAACAAAGTACATGCTTTTATGGCTTTTGGGTAGTACCACTATTCCTCATCGTGCTTATGGGATTTTGGACATCCCTTCCTAGAGCTTCTAGAGCATACACCTTTGTCATATCTCTCATACAAAGCCACTTATGGGCAAGCATCATTTGCTATTCTCAACACTCATTGTACCAAACATCAAGATCCATTATAGGATCTTTGCTAAAATTATTAAGATTTTGGTCTAAAGCAACCAAACTACCACCAACATAATGCCATCTACTATAATAAAAGCTACATATTAAATTTTGAATAGCAATCATATATTTACAAGCTATAGAGTCTTGATCTATCTTACACATAATTTTTCCTTCTATCCTAGTGTTTTGTCCCTCATCAACAAATTGTATTACATGATCATATATTAGTCTCTTCACTAAAAGCATGGCCTTTGATCTTCTTATCTCAGCATTAGAAAAGAAGTCAAAAATGTGTTAATAGGTATGAACAAAGTAACTTTTCTTAGCCTACTTGAGATATTAGGTTTTAATACTCTCTATATCTCATAAAATATTTTGCATCTATAGCCCTCACTAGCATCTACACTTAGCAAAGGCCACTAAAATCTTGAAAAATCGGGCAAAGAAAGGGGGGATATTGATCCCCATTGGCTACGCTGCATGGGGACAATATAAAAATGGTCATAGAAAAATATTCCATTCTGTGTAAGCATTGTCTTCTTTCTACCTTTGTACATCTCTTCTCCGATCGAGCCATACATCACATCAATAACATCAACAATCGACTCACCAATTTCCATTCGTCAAGATTAGAGGGATAGACATCTATAAGACAAATGAACAAATGTTATAATGGAAAACCTTAAACCAAGTTCAAGAAAAGAAATAATTTAAGAATCAAATCCTTACAATTTGGTCTATGCATTGGAAGATTTGAAGTTCCAGGCTCCAAATATAGCTCTCTATGTATAAACACATGTTGCACCAGTATCTCTTTTATGCTATTCTTATTTACTCCAAGCTTGAGATCTCGGATTCTACCCTTCCAAGAAGAGATGAACGAGCTCTCGTATCTTCACATTTTTCCATGTTTTGTCTATTGCATGGTAATCCAACTACCTTTGCTAATGATTGTAGGAATCCATCTTCCATCTTTTTGGAATGAGTTAAGCATTCATATGGATGTGATTTGGGAGCTTGGATGCCTTGTTGAAGGTTGAATTTCTTTATCTATGGCCGAGAGAGAGAGAGGACTAAGCTACCACAAAGGAGGGAAAAACATGATAGGGATAAAAGGAAGGAGGGAAAAAAATAAGTGCCAAGCTCTTTACTAATTTGAATTTAGATTAAACATGTCATTATCATTAATCCAGACATATCATTATATAAAAATGGTTGGGATTGTATATCATTAATGCAAAGAATGTCATAATCACGAATATAAGAGGCTAAAAATATATATTGATAATAAAAATTTGCAATATATATATATATATATATATATATATATATATATATATAGTAAAATAATTTTTTGTATTTTTTAAAATAGAACTTTCATTACGGAGGCTCTACTCCTATTGGTCTAGAGCACTCTCTCTCTATCTCCTAAAATACATTTTTGAAACCTCAAAACTCCCCTAATGGGATGTCCCTCTAGGACAAAGCCATGGAAGACATGGACTATTTGTTGGCTAGTACTAATAAAAGGGAATCCCCATATCCCACCTCTATTGCACATGCATTGCAAGGTGTTGTAGCTAGCAGTCCTTTGTCTGAGGAGCCCATAATGCATGGTGATAGGGAGACCGTGCATAGGAAAAAGAAACAAAGTGGAGCAATTGCAAGTTCTCATAGACCAAGATACATGATGGAGTCAAGGCAATGCAAAATTAGGGATCGACCACAAAGTATACAATTTGATGATGGAAATATGGAAGAGATATATATCTATGATGATGATGATGATGGTGAAGAGATACTAGTCAATAAGGGAAGTAAGTGCACCAGATGTAGGGACATCAATCTATGTAGAAGAGGTAGTAGTGGCATGAGAGGAGTGAGCTTTATGAAGGATGTCACCTAACTTTGTGAGAAAGTGTTTTGGTATGGAGGGTAGAAAAAATTCAACAACAACAAAATCCAAAGTCATCAAGCAGGGTTAGTCACACCATGCCTTTGGTTCAAGAGAGCCTATAAGGACAAGGCCATTGCACAATGGATATGGTTTTTCAACTGTGACATCAGGCATACAAATGTTGTGAAAAAACAAGTGATAGTATCACCAATTATTTCATATTTGTGGTGAGTTGATATAGGAACAAATATAATGAAAGAAAAGTGTAGTAGCCTAAAACATTCTAGTTTCAAGTTTGCTTGCTTTACAACACCACTAAGGAATGAGAAGAGTAAACCTCCTACTTTTGTAGAAGGTGGTTCATGTGGGAGGAAACACAAGTGGAGGCATGGAACCTCCAAAGATGCACAAAAGACAAGAGAGGCAATTGCTTGCATGGTTGCAACCTTCTTGGAGGAGAAAATGCAACTTGAGAGGCAATATTCAATCTTTCTAATCTTGATGGAGAGTTGTTATGATGTACACATCAAAGAAGAGCATAGGTGTATTTGTCCCAATGGGTATTTCTTTCCTACAAACATATGTATTATATGTGCGTGCACATACTTGGCCTTCAACCCACAACCTACACTAACTCCCATTGACCTTGCATTTGTGTTAGCACAAACACAAGATATGCCCCATTATGTAGGAAGCCCAAAGTTAAGCACATCGCAATTATTGTTTTGGCTCACTTGTCATCATGCACATAAATACGGTGTGACATGTCATTTTTATTATAAGAAGATTAGGGGGTAGCAATCTTAGAATCTTTCTAGATATTCTACTCTTTTTGGGCAATGCAAAAGTTTGGAATATTTTCTTATGTAGTGACTATTTAGTACCATTTCTTCATCTATTTTGGATAGTGTATGTGTCATTAGGAGCTCCCAAACAATGATGCACGCATGATATATCATATATCTTTATATTAAAAAATAGCAATAGCATGTGGCATGACTTTTATGTAGTGAATTGTAATGTCAATGTTATTTGTATAAAAAATCCAAGGCTTTGTCAAAAATCTTAAAATTTTATTTTCAATTGCAAAAGCACAAAATTGCAAGCTTGGAAGAATAATGCACTCCAATTGCATCTTCATTCAACCTATAAATCTGTGATTATACATAAATCTAATCAAAGTAGAATTAAAAACCGTTCATAATAAAATAGAGAAAAACCAAAACATAAAGGTCTTACAAGTTGAATTGTTGCAATGTTGCAATCAATACCAACTCATCTTTAGGCTTTGATAAATTGAACTGTGATTGCACTCTTACATGTCTTGCCTTGTTATTTCTGTATAGCTCATCAATGCTCTACATCCATGCCACAATCCTATGGTTTCCCTCCCAAACATAAAACATTTTTTTGCTTAGTATGGTCCAATCTTCATTACTTTCTAACTCCTTTTTAAACTCCTCATTGACCAATTGTCAATTTTTATCCCACTTGAAAATAATGTTGCCATCTACCTCTTGTTGTCTCCCATCTAGCAAGGAAAGTGAGAGGATGAAAGAGCCTTTGGTAGGGATATAACCCTCATTTTCAAATGCCACCTTGAGTACAATAAATCTTGTCTAAGTTTCATTACCCTTTGATTGCAAATGCCTCAACATAAGGGAACTAGGGGGCGAGGGACTTACCTAGATTGATTATTAAAGCTTCAAGGATTTCAATTCCATATGGTTTTTCTTGTCATGAATTATGTGTAGGGGGACTTTCTTGAGCTATTGTGCCAAACACACACTATACACACAACAGGAAGCTTACTCAAGAGAACATAAGAAGAGAGATGGAGGCCAAAACATTTTCTTGTTGGTTTCTTCTTCTTCTTTCATGCACGATACAATTTACACAAACTATAGGTAAGATATAGCATAAAGGAAGGTGGCCTACTAATTCAAACAATGTATAACTCGCTATACTAATGAACCGGTACTATAACTATGCTAGCTATAGGTATGTGCAATAAATTAAATATAATAAGTGATAAGTTAGTGTCCATGTGAGGATCATAAGAACCATCGACATGTTAAGTATAGGCATGCAAACCCATCTAGCCAAGTAGTCCATCATCAACATCTGCACATGTTGAGCTTGCCATCTCAACACTCGCCCTCAAGCTCAACTATATCTCTGCAACTCTAAGTAAGCTTCAAAATTTCAAAGCTTCTTTGCATCCAATGACTTCATGAAAATGTTAGCTATTGATCCTATGTGTTGACATATACCAAGTCAACATCTCTTGCAAGTACCTTCTCTCTCACAAAGTGGTAATGCGCCTTAATATGTTTTGTCTTTGCATGGAATACTAGATTACTAGCTAATTGTATGCTACTCATGTTGTCATAGTGAATGAAAACTAGACCATCTGCATGCACATCTAAATTACCCAATAACTTTTGCATCCATACCACCTCACATTCATATAGCAACACCTCTATACTCATCCTTTATACTCTATAAAACAATTGTAGGTTGCTTTTTGATGCTCCATATAACTACTACAATGCCAAGGGAAAACATGAATTAGCCTAGTAGATCTTCTATCAAACATGCTACATATGTGTATCCAAATACATGTATATCTTACCTACCTTAGAAAAAAGTCCATAATGCAAAATGGACTTTACATGTCTCAATATGTGCCTAAGTGCATCCAAATGAGGCTTTCTAAGCATCTACATAGATTGATTGACAAGTTCAACAGCATATCTCAAGTCTAGCCTTGTGATAGTCATGTAAATTAGACTCCCTACTATCCTCCTAAACATATAGAGTCTTCTCTCTCATCCCTAGTATCAATACTGAACTTCACATTTTATTCCAATGGCATTGAAAGAGGCTTACATGCTATCATACCATTCTTGAATAACCTATCCAAGCCATATTGCCTTTGGGACAGCTCTATAACCATCATCACATCTTATCACCTCAAGTACCTTAGCTCACCCAAATCCTTCATCTAAAACTTCTTCTTCAAAAGATCCTTGACTTTACCAATCCCACTATCACTGTCACTTGTAATAATCAAGTCATCTACATAGATGACTATGATGACTAAGTCTACATCTGAATTTCTTACATAAAGTAAGTGACTAATATCAAAAACATAAAATTCAATGTTGATAAAATACTCTCCAATCTTCTCAAACCATGCTATAGGTCATGCTTTAGCCTATAGAGTGCCTTATTTACCCTCCACACATATGTGGGATGCTCTAAAACCTCATAACATGTTGGCAACTCTTCTTGCAATTCCATATGTTGGCAACTCCATATACACCTCTTCTTGCAATTTATCATGCAAGAAGGCATTTTTAACATCCATTTGCTACAAAATCAAACCTTTATTTGTTGCCAAAACAATCACACATCTAACAATTACCATCGTAGCAATTAGACTAAATGTCTCTTCATAATCTATGCCATATGTTTGACCATAGCCTTTTGCAACCAATCAAGCTTCATACCTGCTAATAGAACCATTTGCATTATGCTTAATTTTGTAAACCCACTTACATCCAATAGCTTTCTTACCCTTAGGCAATGGTACTTGCATCACATCAATAACATCAACGATCGACTCAACCAGTTGCCATACCTCAAGATTAGAGGGATAGACATCTTCAAGACAAATGAACAAATGTTATAATGAAAAACCTTAAACCAAGTTCAAGAAAAGAAATGATTTAAGAATCAAATCCTTACAATTTGGTCTATGGATTGGAAGATTTGAAGTTCTAGGCTCCAAATATAGCTCTCTATGCATAAACACATGTTGCACCAGTATCTCTTTTATGCTATTCTTATTTACTCCAAGCTTGAGATTTTGGATTCTATCCTTCCAAGAAGAGATGAACGAGCTCTCACATCTTCACATTTTTCCATGTTTTGTCTATTGTATGGTGATCCAACTACCTTTGCTAATGATTGTAGGAATCCATCTTTCATCTTTTTGGAATAAGCTAAACACTTATATGGATGTGATTTAGGAGCTTGGATGCCTCGTTGAATGTTGAATTTTTTTATCTATGGCACACAGAGAGAGAGAGAGAGAGAGAGAGAGAGAGAGAGAGAGAGAGAGAGAGAGAGGACTAAGCTACCACAAAGGAGGGAAAAAAACAATAGGGATAAAAGGAATGAGGGAAAAAAATAAGTGCCAAGCTCTTTATTAATTTGAATTTAGATTAAACATGTAATTATCAGTTAATCCAGACATATCATTAAATAAAAGTGATCGGGACTATATATCATTAATGCAAAGAATGTCATAATCACGAATCTAAGAGGCTAAAAATAGATATTGATAATACAAAATTGTTATATGTATATATATATATATGTATATATATATATGTATATATATATGTGTATATATATGTATATATATATACATATATATATATATATATATATATATGTATATGTATATATATAATTTTTTGTATTTTTTAAAATAGAAATTCCATTACGGAGGCTTTCCTCCTATTTGTCTAGAGCACTCTCTCTCTATCTCCTAAAATACATTTTTGAGACCTCAAAACTCCCCTAATGGGGTGTCCCCTAGTGACAAGTCATGGAAGACATGGAACCTAAAACACCATGATCGATGCATGAATAAGCCCAATACATGACTACATTGCTTATGGTGTTCCTCTAATGTCAAGCCATGAAGAGGTGGAACCTAAACTCCATGCTCAATGTAGGCAACACATTAGTAAATTGCTCATAAAGTGTTTCTAAATAAAGTGTTTCTAAACAAGTATTATAAAATATTAGAAAAATGGGCAATCAAAAGTGATCCTTAAGACATGGAGCTTCCTCTAGCAATCTCTATTTCAAAATACACATAACACTCTAAAGACATGTATTAAATGGATCAAACTATACTATTTCTAAAATAGTTATAACATAATCTATCGTATAATTTTATTCTAAGTTGATACATCCATAAAGCCCCATAGCTACCCCTTTCCTTAGTCATGTTTAAGGATTTATATATACCATGCATGCCCCATAGCTTCCCCTTACAAAGATACTCTTAGGTATGTAGAAAGATTCCATGGTACAGTATATACCAATATACGTTATAATCCCATTGTCCATGCTAAAAGAAACTCCCTTTCCAAAAGGTTTCCAATCAAATTGGGAAAGAAACCCTTCCTAATATATGGTCTAGCACAAGGAGTTTTAAAATTCATTCTAGATATACAATCATTTACTCTCATAATTGAGTACTTTAAACATCTATAGAATACACTAAACCAACTATTATCCAAAGAGGAAATGTGGCCAACTTTAGATGGTGGATCTACCAACTTTAGATGGATCTACTAACTTTAGATGGATCTACTAACAAACAACATATTATCCAAAGAGGAAATGTGGCCAACTTTAGATGGGATCTACTAACAAACAACATATGTAAGCTAGCTAAAACATTCCTTTCATTTACACCAAGGCTATAGAAAGCATTCATATAATCTACTTGCTTGATATGTTTCTTCAAGAAACTTATGCCATGATGATTAACCTTTCCTAACAAAATAGGCACTATTGTTACAAACCATTAATATGGTATCAAAGCTTGCTCTCTCTCTCTCTCTCTCTCTCTCTCTCTCTCTCTCTCTCTCTCTCTCTCTCTCTCTCTCTCTCTCTCTCTCTCTCTCTCCAGTTTGCTCTTTCTCCACCGCCGATGTACCACATCCTGCATCCAGGAGGGATCACCTGCTATTAGCGACTTCGACGACTGCTACTACATCCCAGGATAGTATATCTCCCTGCATCTATTACATATACACATCGCACCACTTTATCACAGCCGATAGTTGTTCCCCTATCACAGCCGACATTTGTTCCCCTTTTGTAGCCATTATCTGGAGTACCAGAGCTACATACGCACATACACATACACGACACTTATCACACTCACAGCACCGTATTTTCAGTTTCCAGTTTTTAGCTTTTCATTCAGCACTTTTATTTTGGATAGCTGGACCTCTTCAGTTGTATCACAGTTTGTCTCATAGGCCAGTTTTTGGTCTTTAGAAGACGTTAATATAACTCTCTCTCTCTCTCTCTCTCTCTCTCTCTCTCTCTCTCTCTCTCTCTCTCTCTCTCTCTCTCTCTCTCTCTCTCTCTCTCTCTCTCTCTCTCTCTCTCTCCCTCTCCCTCCCTCTCCCTCCCTCTCCCTCCCTCTCCCTCCCTCTCTCTCTCTCTCTCTCTCTCTCTCTCTCTCTCTCTCTCTCTCTCTCTCTCTCTCTCTCTCTCTCTCTCTCTCTCTCTCTCTCTCTCTCTCTCTCTCTCTCTCTCTCTCTCTCTCTCTCTCTCTCTCTCTCGCTCTCATATAGGAGTCTATCTATATGTATCTTTGTTATAATAGGGTATGGAGTAGTTCCCATACAATATCATCACTGATGAAGTATCGATATTCATGAATTCAATCAAGGACATGTGATGAGAATCTATCAATGATCCTTTCCTTATTAAAGGTCTAGAATGGTGTATGCACTACTTATTAGAAAATTACATTCCCAATACCAAATGGAAAATGGCAATGTGTTTTATGATAAGAAAAAGTGCATAGTTCTAATAGGAGCTCTAGCAAGCTCTAGAGATCCTAAGGAGGTTGTTGATGGTGGAAACATATCCCTATCATGCTTGCAAAAGGTTTAGCGTAGCTAGAAAAAGTTCACCTTTCCTAGAGGTGGATTTTCCACACTTGGATCATTGTTTCGAAATGTGCACTCAAAAAATGTACTTTGTTATTGACCCAAAGTGCATTATATCTCTAAATTAAAATGGTATCACATTGATTACATTTTCTCTCCTACACGATGACATCTTCACAAATGTGTTAAACAAGTAAGATAGCTACCCATAGCTTGCCAAGCAAGAAGAATACCAAAAGAGAATAGTGAAAATAGGGCTCACCATGTTGTAATGTAAATGATTATTGTGAGAACCAAAGCTCTAATGACTCCACCAATGTCCATACTCGAGCTCTGCACTTCTTGCTCTTCCATCCCTTGCGTGCATGAAGCAGATTCCCTTACTCATTGGTCCAAGTCATGATCTCTCTCTCTCCCTCTCTCTATTTCTTTCTCTCAAGGTTCCTCAAGCTCTTTGCACACTTGATGTAGTAGCTCAATCTCTCTACCTCTCAATTTGGAAAGGAATCCTAAGAAGGCGAGGAGAAAGGGTAGAGGAGCAAAGATACCAGAGTAAGAACGGGCACACATGCCCTCACAAGACTTCTCTCTCCTTGCCTCAAAAAGATTATAGATGCACAAAGTACTCATAGGTAAAGAAACAGAGTAGTGGTAGAGAAGTAGATAAGCCTCTATTGCATTAGTCGTGGAATCAATTACAAATAATATTTCTCACTAGTTGTCACATTTAATACTAGTCCATCATCTTTTTTGCTACATGCGCTCACTTTGACTCTTTTCCAACCTTTCACCTGCTTTTCCCTTTTTCATGTTGCCCTTGGTTGTTTCCTCTCCCATCCTCCACTTTTGCCCCATTTTGTCATTTTTTACCTAACTGATTAATGTTATCCCCTCACTATTGTGGTGTCACTCCCATGCCACCTATAAAAGTGCATGGAAGTTGTGTGGAATGATAAGAGACGCGGGTAAGAGGCCGACTTGAAGATGAAGGAAGGGTAAATGTCGAAGGGTCTTTATGGCTCCTCAAGTTGCCTACTGCAAGAAATTGTGTGTGTGTGTGTGTATAGTGTGGAAAGGTGGGTGGTTGGTGTGATTGGGAAATGGATCTATGCTAGAGAAGTTGAGACTCTCTAGATCTATCCCACACTTGAGGACCCAATCAGTGAGAGGTGGTCATGTGTTGTGCAGTGATGTTTAGGGAGATAGGTCTACCAATTGCTTGGGGTGTCCTGCCATTAAGGACCCTAAAACCTGTTGTGGGGGAAAAATAGGCTAGGGAGTTGAGGATGGAGCCAATCAACAATAGTCACTAGGCAATCTCAAGCTTAAGAACCCTAAGGTGTTGTATAAGTACGATGGATTTTTATATACATATATATACTTTTGTACTCTTTTTTATATTTTTTCAAAGATGTAAAGATGCATACTATTCCCTTTCTTTTCCCTTTCTGCAGGATGGAGGGAGGAGGGGCTTTAATGAGCACTCAAGACAAGGTTTGCTCATTATCTAAGGTTGTATAGATGGTCAAATCGCCAAGTGATTTGTGTGTAGGAAGGGATGACTACAATTGGTGAAGCGTGTGATGTTCACGTCTTCTAGCAAGTTCAAACAATAACTAGTAGCATGGTGCCTTGTAGCATGAGACGGGCCATTGCATATTTGTCAATACCTGCATTGATGTCAAAGAACAAAGGGTGGAGCCCTTCCTCATTTGGTGCTCTCTTCTGGTTTAGTAATACCATGAGGAGCTTGAGATAGTTGCATGTGGCAATGAAGTGTGGGTCTGTGAAATTTTGGAATGTATCCATAGATTGCCAAAAGGTTGGCACCAAGTCCCTTTCTTGGAACTTAAGATAGACATCCAACCGTGTGGCTCTTCCATTGTAGGTCAATGGGTAGTGATAATCCACTCCATGCCTCCTAGGGTAAGGTAGAAAAGAGGGGTTTCCTCTTGATGTAGCACTGCAAAAAACCATACATGCCATGTTATTGATTTCTAGATTGGATCTTTGCCAGCCATGCTAATTGTGCCTCAAATCCTAGAATCCTTCTTGGTATTTCTCCAACCTTGTCACTCCAAAAATGCTCCTTAGTGTGCCAGAACCCTGGGCCTTGCAATTTCTCATCAATCAAGTATTGTCTTAAGACTTCCCCTGTTTGGATGGCCTATTCCATGGCATTGACACAGAGGGTCCATTTCAGCTTTCCACTTTTCATGTCAACTTTAAATTGCATGGGTCTATCCCCTAGCTCAACTCTTCTCAAGGTGGCAATCGCATCCTCCCAATGAATTGAGGTTGCCTCTCTCATCTTCTCAAAGGGGGTGTCTAGCACCTCTTGGGGCGTTGCCTTGCACCATTCTATGAGTTCACTTATCCTTGCAAACCTCTTTTTCTTTGGGTATGTCAATATTCTTGATGAAGTAGACTAATCTAATGAATTACTTGTAGCAGGCTAGTTAGGAGTGGTATCTTTGATATTTGGCATGTTGTACTCCTCCACATCTAGTGGCAAGGGTGACAATAATGGTTGTTTTATCTCCAATAAGTTTTGTCTAGTTAATTGCTCATCTGAGAATCCATATGCCTTGAGTTGATGCACTACCTTATCTCTTGTGGGCTTGTACTCATGTAACTAGAGGTCCCATAGTGTTTTGAAGTTCCTCTCTATCCATCTCTAATTTCCTTTTAAGGTCTTCTATCATGTCTTCTTCTATGGGCTCTGTAACTTTAGTCAATATATTGATGAAACTCCACTAGTGAATCTTCATTATTCTCTCTACCACTTCTACCCTACTATCCAAGGCCACTTCCTTATCATGTTTTTCTTTGCCAATTTGCCAACTCCTACATGGGTTCTTCACTTCTTGTTTCTAGTTGTTCCATCTTGTTCTTGGCTTGTTCTAACCCTTTGTTCTGCCACTTCGGCAAGCTTCCAAAGTGGCAACTTGGTCCCTTATAGTTTGTTGAAGTTCTTCTTTCTTCTTGTTGAGTTCTTCCATTCTTAGATCAATGTCTTCCTTGTTTCTATTGGATTCCTCCTATTGCCCTTCCAACTCGAGTATCTTGTCCTTCACCTGTATAGTTTCTTCTCTATTTTGTTGCAATTGGCTAATCTGGTATTCTTGTTGCTTCATCTTCACTTCTAGTTGAGCCATGGTGGCCCTAGCCCCCTTGTGTTGCTGTGCTTCCCATTTTTCCTTGCTCTCCTTCTCACTTATGTGAGAAAGTGACACTGAGAGCTATTAAATATTCTAAAAAGATGTTTGAATCCCTAAACCTGTCCAAACTCCCAACCATATCAACAAAATGTGCAATGCACACATTGCAATGGATATTGTCTCCCCTTAGAGTGCTCAAGACTAGCCCGCTATTGCATTAACTATGGATGCTTTGGGCATGATCCCAATTATTACCAAGCTTCTTGCAAGCTTCTAATACATAACCCAAATTTTGGCTATCAGCCAAAAATAGCAATTTAAACGAGGTCTAAACCACTCAAGAAAACCCCAACAAGTTCCATAATTAGCTTTAGCAACCCCACTAAATTAAGGACCAACTACTCCTACAAACAAAATCAATCTATTAGAAGTCATCTAGCCCCATCATAACATCTCCCCCTAGTGACCCTCTTGCATATTTTATAAAGGAACCATATGATGAAGAGGAATACATGAATCCTTATGTGTCATATGATAAAGATGGTCACATTATCCTCATGAATCACAGTCTAATCCAATCATGATGCTATGATGCAAAAGAGGGAAAGGAGAAAACTACCCAAGACAAAAAATAATGCTAGAACTACCACCAACCAGGGCATTTATCAAACAATTGTCCCAAAAAGTAAGAGCTTCCAATTAAAATCAATAGGACTTAAGATGCAATGAGTGTGGCATCACTTGTATGTATCGAGATTACCGTAAATGCCTAATAGTGATTTTCTGTTAGGTGAATTATTTATTTTTAAGCTAAAAATATGGATCCATGAAAAAAATTAGGCAAAAAGTAGGGTCATCTCTTAGCCCCCAAAATCATAGTGATTGCCTAAAATTGAAAATGTTGGCATAAATTTTAGTTTTGATAGCCTAAAATGCCTATTTCTATCAAGAAAAAGTATGGATATCCACAACCATACATACAAAAGTATATAGCAATATGTGATAAGGTACCTTGGGCAGTCACCTTATAGAACATGTAATATACCATGTGAGTTCAAAAGAAAGGGTATTTTTATTATGTTGACTTATAGTTTTCCAAAAATAGAAGGGGATTATAAATGCACCTCATGTAAAATTCACTTTAGGTATTTGTTAATTTGAAAATTTTTAGAAGCACATTGTTAGGGGTTGGAGGGGAGGCAGGGCCCAAGGGACTATGAAGGCGGGTGTGGGTTGGGGGAGGGAGGGAGGGAGGGAGGGAGGGTCTCTCTCTCTCTCTCTCTCTCTCTCTCTCTCTCTCTCTCTCTCTCTCTCTCTCTCTCTCTCTCTCTCTCTCTCTCTCTCTCTCTCTCTCTCTCTCTCTCTCTCTCTCTCTCTCTCTCTCTCTCTCTCTCTCTCTCTCTCTACACACACACACACACACACATCCTAGATAGTTTCCATGCCTTGCACTCACCTTGCATCTCTCCAAGTGATTAGCTAATTTAACAGGAGAGGCCTAGGAGAGGGGGTTGATGAATTAACACACCAAAATCCATGCATGCTTGGAAAACAACTCACCTCTATCCACATATATACTTAGTTACCTATATCTTTATAAGATTTCTTGATTAAAGCATCAGATTGTGAATCACATCCTTGCATAACATTATTAGGTTATAGGCTAAGCTCCGACCAAGAAGGTGTATTATAAAAGTGGTGCCAAATTGCACAAACAAAACGCACATGAACCTTTTAGTCTATGGGATGGACTATAAAAAGGGGCCTTGTAAAAATTCACATAATTTAAGCATTGACTCGGACATTGACCTATCATAACCATGTTTGGAATATGTAACAATAAAGCTTCGTGTCCCTAAATAGTCTGTGTGATCCCTATGGTTGTTGACTAGGTTGTCGAATATAAAAATTTAGTAGAACAAAAACTATTATGTAGCATGAGGACTCCATGAGGAATTCATGAAAAGCTCCCGAAAAATGGAAAGGAAGAAGAGTAAAAGGGCATAAGATTGGAGTAAAAGTAGTGTAGCGAGAGGCTTACTAAACTTCTTTCAAGTCTAGGAAGTGACTTGTAAGTGGCTTTTAAGTTTGTGATACTTCCTTAACCTTATTTAAGGTTTCTTTAAACAATGATACAGGTGGCCGAAATTGCTTAGGGTTATCACAATTTTCTAGCAAGATATGCCCCACATTCCATTGTCGTTTGATTTAGACATCCCTTTATAACCAATGTAGGGAACAAAAATTTTGGAAGTTAGATTATATATGCATTGTAAAATTGTGTGGTTCATCTCACTTGCAAACAATGAAATTTTCTTAATCTCAGATTTTTTGTATCTTGTAAAAAGGCTAATCTAGAGAACATTAGGTTGCATGAGCATCATGAAAATCTTCATATTATAGTTATGATAGATGCTTGTGACTTTAAGCTAATCTAGGCTTGAAAATTGTTGTTCAAGGAAACAATCCATTATTTTCTTTTCAAACATGTCTAAAGAGGAAAGTGCTCGTCTTCTTCTTTATGGGTCTTTTTAGACACATCCATCTAGAAGAGTGTGAAATCACCTAACTCGCCTCATTTTTATCAGTTTCAAAACATCCTCTTCTACAGTACAAAGTTTATTGGAAACATTTGGATTCTTCTTAAAATGAAAGCTTGATTTCCATTGAAGACTACTTGCATCACACTCACACTAGCTATTGTTGGGCATTGAGCATTGTTGTTTGTGCCAGTTGTTAGGCACACTCCTAGTAGATTATTTGCAAACTACTAGCACATTTATAGCACACTCCTACTAAGTCCATAGCACATTTTTAGCACATTATTTTCACACATAAACATTTGCTTAGCTAGTTCCTAGCATGCTATATCCGGCAAAGTTTGCCTCTTGAAGTGGTAAACATCAAATTCATAGAGATGTGACTTGTACCATAAACATGTCATTATATACTATGTTCCGTTGATTGCAATGACAAACTTTATGATGTTGTATCTTGTATTGAGATAAAAGGAGGCCTTCATTGAATATGTGTGCTTTCAATGTGTGCAATGATCCTTGTTTCATTGCTTTTTTTATGTGCTTGAGATGTGTAATGACTTTTGTTGCTTTGGAGTATTTACTTATTTGGGTCTTGGGTGGTACTTTGTATATGTTTTCTCTTCATCCCCAACACATCAAAATCTTTGGGAGTACAAAGGCACAAAGAAAATAAATCGTCAAAAGATTGACATAAGCATAGGCTTGAGAAGGGTGATTAGATTTTGATGAAGATTCCAAATAATTAAATGTGGCAAAACATTTCAATACATGAATACAATACAATGGGAGAGAGGTCAAGCAAGAGATTGTGGTTTAGTTCTTTAACATCTTGTAAGGATTAGAATTTCATAGTACAAGAGAGGTGGGTGAGATTCAAAGCATGTTAATATCTAACTAGCTAGCCCAGCTAGCATTGCCAGTTAGGCCACTAACCACACTTTGCATGGTTGGCATCATTGCAAAGCTTGTGAGGCTGCACCTTGCTTGCTTTGTATTTTTGTGAGCAAAGAGAAGCAATTGCGCTACCACACAAGTAGCACAACTACTTCCTTTTGCTCACAAAACATGAGATAAAAAGTGTGCTTCTTCCTACAAAATAAACAATGTGTGTGAGTCATTATTAGATATTGAGTATGGATCTATTGTGGGCATATGTTTGGACATGTGGATATGTTCCCATGGATATGATTTTTTGTTTTTCTAATATGTATGTATGTGTGCCTAATGTATGCACTTTGTGTCAATGAAAAATTACTTTGATTTGCATAAGTGCCAAAGCAATTACAATAAGGAAATCATATACTACATAAAGACCTTTCTCACCTAGCTTCACATACCTCCTCAAACAAGTATTTGCATATGTCTTTGTATACCCAAGTTGTATGGTAGTCCTCTCTCTCTCTCTCTCTCTCTCTCTCTCTCTCTCTCTCTCTCTCTCTCTCTCTCTCTCTCTCTCTCTCTCTCTCTCTCTCTCTCTCTCTCTCTCTCTCTCTCTCTCTCTCTCTCTCTCTCTCTCTCTCTCTCTCTCTCTCTCTCTCTCTCTCTCTCTCTCTCCAGTTTGCTCTTTCTCCACCGCCGATGTACCACATCCTGCATCCAAGAGGGATCACCTGCTATTAGCGACTTCGACGACTGCTACTACATCCCAGGATAGTATATCTCCCTGCATCTGTTACATATACACATCGCACCACTTTATCACAGCCGACAGTTGTTCCCCTATCACAGCCGACATTTATTCCCCTTTTGTAGCCATTATCTGGAGTACCAGAGCAACATATGCACATACACATACACGACACTTATCACACTCATAGCACCGTATTTTCAGTTTCCAGTTTTTAGCTTTTCATTCAGCACTTTTATTTTGGATAGCTGGACCTCATCAGTTGTATCACAGTTTGTCTCATAGGCCAGTTTTGGTCTTTAGAAGACGTTAATATAACTTTCTTTCTTTCTGTGTGTGTGTGTGTGTGTGTGTGTGTGTGTGTGTGTGTGTGTGTGTGTGTGTGTGTGTGTGTGTGTGTGTGTGTGTGTGTGTGTGTGTGTGTGTGTGTGTGTGTGTGTGTGTGTGTGTGTGTGTGTGTGTGTGTGTGTGTGTGTGTGTGTGTGTGTGTGTGTGTGTGTGTGTGTGTGTGTGTGTGTGTGTGTGTGTGCGTGCGTGCATTTGTATTTAAGATGAATTGCAAAGTTATGGTCCGATCTTTTAATTTTTACGTATGGTAAAATGTGCATACACAATACATTACATGTGTATACATAGGTAGGTGGAGGATCATTGAAAGTTGAAAGGACTTTCATATTATTATTTTTCTTTACTTTAAAGATCCCCATGGCTGAAACTATTTAGCAAAGACATTTGAGACTCTAACTTCAATGTTTAAAGCCTAAAGTTATGGTCTTCAAAAGACTAGTGTCCATGTGTAGCACACTTAAGTCCATATGTATCATTGATGTTTTCCCTAACTTTGCACACTTGAGTCCATATGTATCATTGATGTTTTCCCTAACGTTGCACACATAATGTAGAGACAATACAATCCATACATTGAGCATGGAGAGTATATATTGCAAGGGATGGTGCTGATTGTGAATGGTTGTGGTCGGGACCAACTTCCAAGACCTACTTTGGGATCTTCACGATAGTGGAGGTAGCACATTTTGGCATTGTATTATCTACCACATACCACACATTCCTAAATCCCTACCTTGTCAAACTCCTCCTTTGGTGTCTTCTTGTACTTCTTTGCCCCACTAGAATCCCTAGCAACCTCTATGCCCTCCTCAAAGAGGTCATATGATTGCATGAAATATTGGCTATAGAGAGGATCAAGCTCGCAACTAGACAGGGTAACAAACTTCTAGCCAAACCACCTCAACTACTCATTCTCTTGTTCTTGTTACCAAATTTGACATCTCTACTATCCATAGAGGTGGTTAAGAGAGTGGAGCAGCATTATGGCTACTATTACAATGTGATTGATTGTGCGTAATAGCACAATATGCTACACATCATGATGCCCTCAGGGAGACCCCCCTTGGAGAAGGCCTTCTTATAGATCATCAATTGGGGCCCCTTGATGGCATTCCAACTCTTCTATACCCTTGGAGGCAAGTAGGTGGAGGTGGAGCTAGTTGTGTTCTTAGATAGCATCAACTCCCTGATCTTGGCATCCTTGACATCAACAACCAGTAAACATTTTGTAGTTCCACATCTTCTTCATGTATATGGCATTTCCCTTTCCCTAGTTCATTAGCTACAATCTAACATACTAATTTCAACATAGTATATAGGTGCATGAAATTAGGCCTATATATATATATATATATATATATATATATATATATATATATATATATATATATATATATATATATATATATCCATCATTGGTTGATTGAATGCACTCTTTCACCTTTTGCTCCAGTGCCTCACAACCTAGAGCTTACCACCTTGTGTTCTTGCTTTCCATATGTAAGCTTTATGGTTAAATGAGCCACACTTTTTTGCAACTTTCCTACCTCCACCTATGACTTTTCCAACTGAGTTTGTAGCTCTACCCTTTTGCCTTCTTCATCAAATGCCCATGAGGCATGCTCTTGTACTTTGAGGTTGAGATCATGTGGAATGCACACAATCAATTGTTGGGAAGATGAATCAAGAGTAAAATCTTGTAGTGGTTTTGGTGATGATGAAGTGGAAGGCACACCAAGAGCTCACGATGGGCAATGGTGTGGAAAAATGCAAGATTGCATATCATCTCAAAGCCAATGGTTGAAACTGATCAACTAAATGCTCAGTGCAGTTTTGTGCTACTCTATTGACAGTAGCTAAGCAGAGAAGAGAGGTCTTTATGTGCTCTTTCCTTTACATTTTTTCTTGTTGTATACAACAAAACTAGTCTATACTAAGTTATTTTGAGTTAATGATAGAAGGACATAAGATTAAGCCAACTCTAGATCATTATGCCTATGTGATCCATCTTTTGGAACAATCAAGAAGTATTTCCAAGGCAAAAAAGATTTAAGGTCTTGCACTATTTTCCATCTAGTGAAACCTTCTGCACTGTGCTTAGTTCCTTGACAACTAGGAATGAGATGCTTTCAACAACTTGTCTGACTATACCAAACCATTTTTCAAGTGCTAAAATTCAAAGGATGCAATGAGAATCATGCATCTGCAATACCAATGCAGCTAAGTTAAGTGAATGTTTTAAAAGAAGCGTGTAGTAGACAAAGTGGGATATGCTAGCTAATGTTGTGGACTCAAACACCCTCTTGTAGTTGATATGTATGGCCTAAATCAAAGCATTGGATTTTAAATAGAAAAACCTCGGTTGCTTATAGTTTGGGAAAGTTTGGATGGTTTTCATTGCTCAAATGGATGCTAAATTATGTTGCAGGACAACATCAAACTTGACTAAGCCTTTAAGCTAAATCTAAGTGTAGCAAGAGGGGAAAAAAGGAGGAATGTGTGCATCTAATGCTTCCAACTCTATGCACAAGCTTGAGTTTTCATCCATGAGTTTTTCTCAAATGCGTACATGATAGGATTGAGGGGGAAGAAAATTAGTAAGAGTAGAAAAAATAGAGAGACTTGCTAATTAGTTCACTATAAGGCCAGCCTAAGATGAGGCTTGCTATTGCTGAGCATATGCCACCCATTGTAGGTGTGTGCATATATCCAAATGATATAGGGACTTACTCCTTGATGCTCTTATTTTCATGGTCATCTTTAGGCAATGTGGGTTTGGGCACAAAAGACATGTGCTATAAAAGCTAATTCACTAAAAGGAATAATGTGAAAAATGCACCTGATCCATAGTGGTGAAGTGACTCCGAGGTTGTGATGAAGGCCCAATGGACCAGATTTGGGTCTTGATGTGATTTTGTTGGACATTTGCATTGTTCTTCTTATTGGGGCTGTCAAGGAGATGGTGCTAGAGTTTGATACAAGTGGTGATGTAGTTGTGTACTTTTACCACTTGGGGACTTTGAAGATGGTCAACCTTAACCAACAGGTATGGTGCATGTTCTTTATGATGATTCTAGGTACTTGTCCTATGATGGATTCAACCTAGTTTTGGCTATGGGAATGATACACATGGTAGCTACTTCTTTGTTGAGATGCTCTTGATGTCCCCTAAAGCAACAAATGACATCCTCTAGTAAGAACCTAGCACTACAATTGACGTTTTCCTTGGTGATTACAGGGTATTGGGAGTTTGATGATACCCATTATCACCTGAACTTGAATTTTCCTTTGTTTTACTATCAGAAACACTTGTAACATTTATATGTATGCAATCGAGCATTCTATGACTAGCACCATCATAAGTATGATCTATGTTGGTAGAACATGGGCCATGTTGACTACAATCATGTTGATTATCCCTTAACACACCATTATCAAGCCTCGAAGAACACGTAATATGTTGATCATGTCCAAAATAAAAATAATTTCTACAATTCTTATCATTGCACTAGTTCTTTAGTCAACCATGGTGGCAGCTATGCAACAAGAGGAACAAACATTGAGAAGAGAAATTTCATCTACATGGAACAAACACACTGCAAGAACCAATATGATAGAGGATGGAGTCAACTTTAAGGACAAGAGACCTCCCTTTTTGGATGTACTGTAGATGGCAATCTATCTTATGATGAGGAGTCTAGGCTTCACTACTTCAGCAAGCCAAACAATTCACATTTAGAAAATAGCTCAAGAATGATTATGTGTATAATGGAGTGTGGCCCTCTCCATGCTTGTGATGATAGCTACAAGTACATGGCATGGGCTTTTTATCAAGGTGGCTATTGTTTGGCATCCACACAAGGGTTGGGGATCAGAAGCACATAGATCATGTCAAGAGGCTCTTTTATATGTGAATATGCAAGTTCTATTCTAGCCTTACCATAGAGAGATAGCTTCTATTTGATGTGATTATGTTGTTTATATTTATGAACATGTGTGCACTTACAATATCATTTGTTAAGTCTACCATGATGAAAACACTTCAAAAGTTTCTTAATATGAGCTAGTTGTGTTGCTTTTGTAGGTGAGCTCTTGACCATTGCAAAAGCTAAAAGTAGACAAGCTTTATATTATGTGAGGTAGCAAAATGAGAAGACTTTTTTGTACTTGCTTTTCTTATAATTAAGGAGTCCTTACCATCATGTCAATCATGCCTCCACTGGAATTTTCATGCAACAAATGTTGGAAATGCAGCAATGTTTATAAACCATGGTTATGATAGAGGTAATCTCTTTCCATACCTAATCTAGACAGACTATTACTATTGTTCCCAAGCTAGTATTTTTTGCTAGTAAAGATATCATGGAAGGAGAGGAGCTAACATTTAGTTATGGAGAGGCTCAAGTTAATGTACAAATTCATTTGTGCTATTATGGCACAGATTAGCAGTCTCTAAAGTATTTCCATTTGAAGAAACTTATTGGTGAGTTCTTTGTCCCTTTTTGCATGAAGCTTATATAGTTTTGGGATGTTTGATGTATTGTGCATCAAATGTGGCAATTCCTTATGGAAAGATTTCACCTCTAGGAAGTGTCACTTACTACCTTTTCCTTGCCCCAAAACATGGAGAACCTTCCCTTGGACTATGCAATAGGTCGATTCAGTCTTCAGCCTCAATATTGACTACCCTAAAGTCAAAGAGTAAGCTTGTTCTTACTGTTTTCTCCCTCTCTCTCATATTTTATATGTGTTTTTTTTGTCTGTCATGTGTGTGTGTGAATATCCCTTGTGTCTCTTGACTCTCAAGTCTGAGTAGCTAATTACTATTGCAAATTTATTAGACTAAAGTCTAAAATTTCTAAAATTTTTAGAAACTTTAGACATTAACACTTATATAACTCTCAAATCATTGAGAAACACTATTTTTCTCTTTAGTATTTACTTAAGGATTTCTAAAATCTCTAATTAAAAATCTAAATTTTTCAAAAAAAATTGACATTAACCACCATTAAACTCTCAAATTCTTGAAAAACACTTTTTTCCCTTTAGTATTGGCTTTAAATTTTCTTAAAAAAATTATTTTACGACTGAGATTGACATTTCTGCAAGCTAAATTAGTTGCAATGCCTTCATTTGATGAAGCTTCATGCCCATTCATCTACTTTAGGCTGACATAGATGTTTTGATCTAAAAGAGATGCCAATCTCCTCCAAATCTCTACAATGGTACAAATACATTGAACATGCACAAGCACAAAATATGTACAACTCAAAAGGAGAAAAGAGTGGGATTTAGCATTCAATCAATCCCATAAAGCTATCGACTCCACGATCACACCATCATGAGGATTCATGATAGGTTGGCATATAGGGACAGTCCCAAAATCCCAAAGGTCAGAGTCATCAAGGAGGCACTCCATGTGGTACAATCATAAAGTAACTCCCATCCAACTTGTCAAATGTGGGTAGAGAGGGCAGGAGTGGTGCTTGCCTCAGAAGAATAGAGTGGGAAAGAGTGATAGGATGCTGGTCAGTTTGAATCATCCCAAACCACACAATCCCCCATAGCATACATGTTGACCATAGATGTCCTTCAAGAAATACCTACAAGAAAACAAGATGTTGCCACTTGGATGTCATCCACCTGTACAAGGTTTGTCGATATGTGTATTAGAGAGAAATGTAGGCACATTGGTAGATGTTTGGCTATTTCTTGGAGAAACTTTGTGGGCCACATTGAGCTCTCTTGGATCAATTTAGAGAGGTTATGTCATTGCTGGAAAATATAGCAATAGACTATTTTATCAGTGGTCTTGTATGTCTATTGCGATTGGATGCTTTTCAAGCACTTTAGATGCTATACGAAGGTATACCATTGATCTTACATGAAGCTTAAGTAACCTTGCTTAGAGCTTCATTAAGCTCTTCAAGCCACTTTCAAACACAATTTTCTGTAATAAAGAAATATGTACATTCAACACCAACATCAAATCTGAATATGAGACCTTTGAAGAAGGCATTCAGTTGCACACCAAAAACATGTCATGTCTGACATAGTGATAGTTTGAGATTATGCTCTTGATCTAGCACGTCAGGACAATTCTGTTACCACTACTGGTGGACTATTCCCACTTGAGTGCATCCATCTCTTGCAGGCTGTTGAGTTGTAGGTCATGATATTCTGACTTTCAAGGAGGAACCTTTTGTTGAGAGACCAATACTAACTGCAAAGGGACAGAACTTCAATTTGAGGCAAAGAACTTCTGTTTGCTTACTCTCTAAGCTCCACTATCATTTCATTGTCACTATCACTGTTGTAGTAGTCACTGTCATTATCCTTGTAATCACTATCTCAGCTCCACTAGTCTATTTAGTAGGCAAAAGCTATTTTTTTTAAAACTGATTGAAAACTTCTTGGAGATGCCAATGATGGATCAATCATCAAATGCAGTGTATGCATCACCATATGATGTGCAAGATGAGATGAACTTCTTGAACCTCCTCCATCAACACCTATGAAAGAGAATGCACTGAAAGTAGATACACCCTTCTCAAACCTGAAAGGTATTGGCCCCAAAGAACATGTCATAAAGGCCGATGTTGGAAGAGTTTTTAATCTTGTAGTGCTCATTGTCCTGAGATAGCATTGCACTAGGTTGAATATTTTACCTTCGTACATTTCCATGTCTACAATTGTAGATTAAATGCGCTCCTCTGTATATTGAATTTTCCTTCCTTGCATCCTTGCTCTGTTGCTTCCTTATCACTTCCTTCTTATCTTCTTTGATTGACCCTTTTCCATCCAGTTTCACAAGGATATGATGCTCACCTCCTGCTCACAAAGGCTCATGAGAAGATTCTTTTAGGTGCCATACCCAATGGTATTGAATGTCAAAAGTGACATCAACTGACTGTTATTTGGCCATCTGGTTGTGGGAGCTTTTGCTCAACCACCAAGACCCACGGACCGCTTATTGTTTCAAGCGTTCCAAGCCGAGCACTAATGGCTACCTCTCACATAGCCGATGCACCATCCATATCTACGGGTGTACTGTAGCTCCACGATCCAAGTGTGAGCTTCAAGCAAGCTCCATCCTCAAGCTCCACGAGCATTTTGCAACATCGAGTAGCATGGAACCTTGTCCGAGTCTACTGGCAACATGTAACTCCTCCTCAATGAGAACCTTATCAGACAGAGAGTTCTCTTAGCTAGTTCCAGCTAAGTCCGTACCCCGAATGGTAGTCAGCACACTCGAAAGGAAGTTGGTGCCACATAGGTTGGGTCTCTTTGAGACCGCCATTTGGCCAATCGCTCCTCTGAGACTATCATAATCTGGGCTCCTGGTTCAGTCATTGCAATGTGGCTTTCAAACCAACGTTTTTCAAATTGAATTCAACCCTCTAATTGTCGCTTTAGTGGCTCTATCTCTAAGAGATTTGGTTGGCAGAGCACATCATTGAATGTTATAGTTAAGCGTAGTTTGTCAGCTTCCTCGTTAGAGATGAATCGCATGCGTTCATGCAGGAGCTTGTCATAGTGCTCTTCAAGATGTTCTTGCTCTTTCCAAGATAGGGGAAATGGCAAGAATTCTTCAAGCTGCTCCTTAGGGAATATGCCCATGTCTGCTAGGACATAGACACGTGTGAACACCTTGAGCTTAGCATCCAACTCAATTCAGCATTCTACGACACTTCTATGTTCAATGAGGGCTTGCTTGGTTGCTATCTCATGCAAGGTTCTAGGAGTTTCCATAGGCTTTAGCATAGCTGGGGGCTAATGCCTAGATGAGCAAGATTGGTCAACGCTTGGGTTGCTTATGCTCTCTAGGTTTCCATGTTTCTCTTGAGGCTTTGTTGTTGCATCATGGTTCTCCTTAGATGTGACTGGTATAAATTTGACACCCTGTTGTGATAGTGTTGTATCCACTCTTGATTGGTCAATGTGAGTTTTGTTTTCAGTGGATTGAGTGTCGCAAGCAACCGTTGATGGTAACGACTGCTTTGATTTTTTAGAACACACGGATGTGTTTGAGGTTTCACCGCTATTAGGAGAGACATCAATGGGTTCATTGGTGGATGGTCTCGATGCTTTATTCCTCAGCTCTTCAGCACTCTTGGTTTCAATCTTCTTGGGGTCCATAGCCACTTGCAACTACCGTTGTTGTTTTCATTCTTTTCTCTTCTTTTTCTTAGGCAATTGAGGTGTATCCCTTGAAGAGTCAAGACCTTGAACTAGGTCAGTCGTCGATGTGCTTGGCTGGGCCTCAGCATTCTCTTTCTCTGGTGTGTCCTCATGGGATGTAGCTGCAACCTATTGGACAGCCTTGCTAGGTTGATTGGTTAGAGTGCGCCATCTCCTTGGCCACATCTTTGAGAGGTTTCTCCTCATGCCTAGGCTTTAGGTGCTTTGGAAGTGCTGGAGTTGTTAAGGATGCTGGTTGC
This sequence comes from Lygodium microphyllum, assembly GCF_053477565.2. Taxonomy (NCBI): domain Eukaryota; kingdom Viridiplantae; phylum Streptophyta; class Polypodiopsida; order Schizaeales; family Lygodiaceae; genus Lygodium; species Lygodium microphyllum. The sequence goes on from NC_141154.1 coordinate 55,102,743, forward strand.
GGCACCTCATCCATAGGTGAACTACTAAGGACACGTTCTGCAAGGGTCGTTGTCACGGCCAAGGGCTGTGACTATTGTGATCCCTAATTGGAAGTAGTAGCAACTATTTCAGTGGACTAGCTACTGCTAGTAGATTGCAGTGTCAAGTCCCTTGGGCGATTGAAAGTGGTCATGTCTTTTGTTGCCCTTTGAGCATTCACTTGTGTAGATCGAGTATGAGTTGATCGTCACACGAGGTTGCACAGGCATATCCTTGGGCCGAGAGCTACGAATGGTGTCATGTCCCACCTCTTGGACATTTGGAAGCTTAGATGGAGATAGAGATTAGGATTGAGCAGCTACACTTGATGACTGTTGTTGTGCTTCCTGTGTCCATTTAGGGAAAGAGGGTGTAGGATATCTAGGACTCTTAGGTGGACTTGGCAGTGGCTGAATGATTTGCTCGAGACTATTAGATGATTGTTCCACTTGCTTTATTGAGCAATCAGCCTTCTCACGAGCAGCATTGAGCCTCTGGTGCTCATTATCCTCTTGGGGAATCAAAGGCTCCTTGGGCACTAGTGGCTTTTGTGTATCCTCAACGATTACATCTGATATCTGCTTGTCAAGCATGCTAGGCTGAGGATCTACCCTCCAATTAGTCCCGTTTGGTTTCTTGATTTCGACCGTGAGGGACTCGATCACTCCAATGTTTTTAACTCAAGACTTGGTCTTTTGTTTAAATCTCCTCCTACGCTTCTTTGCTCTTGATATGATCTGGCCTTCAATCGACAGAGGAGGTTTAGCAAGGGGTTTTGGTATCCAAATATATGGGTTACCTGCATAATACCCTTGAGCACGTAGCAACACTTTGGATATCCATCTCGACATTGTATTGGCTCTCCATCAATGCCTTTGTCTATAAGGCTTAGGCTTCTTTTGGGGTCTTCTACGATATTTGTAAGTCCAATGCCCATCCTTGGCATTGTCTCTTGACCTTCTTGTTTTAGGCATGGCCTCACTCACTAGTTCTCATTGTTCGACCTATGCTTGTATCAACTCTTCCAACAAGTCCTTACTCTCATTAGTAGGCTTGGCTATTATGTCAGCACCTTCCTTGCCTTTCCCTCAAGGTTCAATGAGGTCACCCTTGCTAAAGGTTGTGACTATCCTCACACCCGGTAGTGTTAGGTGTATCCTCTGTGCTACATAGTCGGCCTCACACTTGGTCGCCCTTTTGAAGGGTCTTCCTAGGAGGGTTTCCTTACCGCAATTAGCACTATTTGGAGGAACATGAAATAGGATAGGCAAGCTTTCAGTTTCAATTTTTGCAAGGATTTTGCACTTCCCTAGGAGTGCTTGTGGGTGTCCCTCGTAAGGGCTAAGAGTTACATTAGTCGGTGTGAGCTTTGGTTGGCCTACTAGGGTCCACGATTCATAGGTCAAGATATTAAAATATGCTCCTTCATCAATCAAAGCATCGATCGTATGCTCTCTTTTCGCGGTGAGTTTGACCCTAAGATAGGCAAGTGGTACTATGTCTTCGTCTTCCGGGTCTTGGCTTGTAAATTTAAGCCTTCTGACAAATGCCCTTGAATCCCCAACTGCACAACCAGATGTGGATTCTCCACTGATGTCTTGGATCGCCTGTGTAGTGCTATTGAAGGTGTATCTATCGTTAGGACGATCATATCTAGTTATCCTCGCTATTATAGCTTGATATTGTTGCTTTCCACTTTGACCAGATGCATCACTGCCACTGCACACTGCAGGTGGCGGGCGACCGTCACCGTCACTTTATTATTTATTCTTTTAGTGACAATTTGAATAAAGGAAGGCCCAATCACACATTGTGACTGTTAGAGTTCCCATTTCTTATCTCTCTCTTTCTTGCTCTTGCTCTCCTGCCATAGCTCTTGAGTGCAAGCTTCAATCCTTCTCACCTTTTAGAATACCCATTTCTGCTCAATTTGACAACTTTGTTAGTGGCTTCTTCATTTATCCTCTCAATATCCATTTCTGCTATGCTTTCCTTTGCTGCCAGGGCACTGAATGAACTCTTGTAGATCCTGAAGCTTCTAGATATTAAGGACAAGCTTTGGTTGTTGTTGTCCATCAAGATCCATTTCTAGTATGCCTAGCTTTCTCTTCTGGTAAGCTTTTCCTCTCCCTTCATCTTCTTTCTACTAGGAGAATGATAACAACAGATGGAGGAGCAGTAGTCGCGGCCTAAGTTATGAAGGCTTGAGCTTCATCCATGACAGTTGGACTATCATCAGCTGCATACAGAATACACTGGGCAACTGTAGCTTTGATTTTGGCAGTCACTACTTTGATAGTTCCCTGAGATGTTGAAGCTTGGGTGTTTGAGCAGACATATGATATATTGGTAAGATCGGGTAAGGCATCACGTTTCTTAGCATGCTGGACAGGAGCAACGCTTGCTGCCTTGTTACTGGCATCCTCCATTGCAGCTCTTTTTGATGAGGCCTTGGTATTTTTGGAATTTTCCTTGTTGTCTAGAGTAGTGGCAGGTGGCACACCTATTGTAATCGTCCGATCGCTACTTGCTCACCATTGTTTCCTGCCATATCTTTCTGGCCAGAGATCCAAATCCATGAGTGTTAACTGTCTGACGAACAAGGTGGAAAATATGAAAAAGCTAAAGCAGAAGACAAAGGCCAAGGCAAAGTGAAACAGAAGACGAAGGCGCACCAAGAAAAATCTAGAAACACAAGAAGCGCAGAAAAGTCCTAAATAAGGGAAAAAGGCGCACAAGGAAAAGCACAAGTCAATACTTTTGTAAAAGAGCGCAAGCGCATCATGATTTAATTTAAGGAGCGTCGAGCTCTCACCCGTGCAATTTGTAAATGTAAACGAGCGGTGGAAAGGAAGCTAGAAATATAGAAGAACAATGGGAAAAAGGGCCTAGGCCACGGTCGGCCATGTAAAAAAGGGGATAAGGGGATGACCGCCCAAAAGAGATTTAGGGTTTTGTATATAAAGTTGAAATGTGAATGAGAAGCTCATTTTTATATGTGGCCAAAAGCGGCTCTCCTCTTCTTCTTATTCTTCTTCTTCTTCTTCTTCTTCTTCTTCTTCTTCTTCTTCTTCTTCTTCTTCTTCTTCTTCTTGCTTGCTTGAGCTTGTGCTTGAGAGAGGGAGTATGAGAGCGTGAGGGAGTGAGTGTGTGAAGGCGAGGGACCGGGGAGGAGAAGCTCTCCATCTTCTCCTCTCTTCTTCTCTTCTCTCCTCTTCTCTTGTCTTGCTCGCAGCTATGTAGCTTGGAGCGTGGAGCTTGAGGATGGAGCTTGCTTGAAGCTTGCACTTGGATCGTGGAGCTACCAGAGTGCGCGGAAGAGGAGGTAACTCAATCGGCATGGAGGTAAGCTCACTACACCCGTAGATATGGATGGTGCGTCGGCTATGTGAGAGGTAGCCATTAGTGCTCAGCTTGGAACGCTTGAAACAATAAGCGGTCTGTGAGTCTTGGCAGTTGAACGAAAGCTCCCACATTTTGGTTCCATTGCCAGGACCAATGGATTCAAGCCTTGAGCGCTTGCGCGCTTCGAATCGAGCATTGAAGTAGAGTTTTTCCCGAACCGGTGCTTGAGGTAGATAGGTAGGAAGCGAGGGAGTTTGAAGAGGTATTCGATCTCCTTAGCAAGTAGGTTTTTGTTGTTTTGGACTTGGGAAAGCATGATCAAGTAGCGTAGGTAGTTTCCTTATAATTTTTTCTTGCATTTAGAAAGGATAGGAGAAAAACGTCGGAGCAAACAGTAGGGTTTTATGTTGTTGTATAACATGCTAAAATAGGGAAAAGAAGGGCAAGAAATGAAATTTTGGGTTAAATGTTAGTAAGGGAAGCAAGATTAAGGTGAGTGCAAGCCTGGACACGGTGATAAGGGGCCAAGAGTGGCAAGAAAGGCCACATTGTGCATTGCAGGGTTTTAGGAGAGTAGGAGAGAGGAAGAAAGATTTGTTGAGTGGATCCGCTTTGATCTAGCCATCCGGGAGTTATTTTCCCAGCCCAGGTAATTCCACACCTTCCACTGCATACGTAGGTTGGATCTGGAGCTACTCGACCAGTAGGACAGCCTCCATTGTTCAGCGCGATGAATTTATTGAAGTCTGGTAAAAAAAAATGCATCGCACTCGGCCCGTCTGAGTGATGGCGATTCTGGGCCGAGTCCCAAAATTGGCCCTCGGTCCACTACCGCTCAGACCACCTAACTCGAACGCGTCAAAATTTGGCCCTCGCCCCTGCTGACTTGGCCCAACCCCACTCGGACAAGTCGACATTCGGCCCGGCTAAATTCACCACTCAACCCTCGACCCACTTGACTTGGCCCTCGGCCCTCAGACAACCTGACTCGGACTGGCCGAATTTGACATTCGGACCAATTACATTCTGCCCTTTCTACTCGGCTCTCAGACGAGCCGAATTGGGCATTCGGCCCCTACAATTTGGACCTGTTGGGTCGAATTTGGATTTGCCCGAATTTTAACCTGTAGACCCTAAAACTGATCGAGAGATTATATAGAGCCAAAACCATAGCATAGATCAATCACTGGGCTGAAACTTAGAGCAAGTAGTTCAAAATTTGGCCATAAACGGTCCTCCAAATTGCGCATGGTGTCTACCATAACGGCCCTGCGGGCCAGGGGGGAATACCCCCCCAGACCCCTACAGAGGCTGCCCCCTCCGCACCTCCCTTGAGTAGGTTGGAGAGAAAATGCGCGCTATGATAGGTCCTCCAAATTGGACCCTAATATAGTAATGGCTCTACACGAGCATGGATTCTCACTTGCAAAAGAGCAACCAAAAGCCTATACCCAAACAGAGGCAAACAGAGACCCTCGAACCTCAATGGGCCAATCTAGCCAACAAGGGCAAAAAGGCCACACTGCAAAAACACATACGTGTTGCATTCGGGGTTAGTGTAGTAATACACAGGCGGCTAGGTGGAGGCGCCTTTACCCCCAACAACCTCCCACTTAAAGGCGAATCTACCCTAGTGAAGAGTGAAAAGGAAAAAAGACAGTACATGTACACATGTACAACAGGATGAGGAAAGTTGTCATCTCATCCCACGCCCATCAACCTCCTGAGGAAGGCAAAGCGCTTTGTAGAGAGGCTTTTCGTGAGCAGATCTATGGTTACTCAAGATCTTGACAAGATCAACAGAGTTGTCCTCAACAACCCCACGTATGAAGTGATATCTCACCTCAATGTGTTTCGTCTTTGCATGGAATACCGGATTCTTAGCTAACTGAATAGCACTCATAGAATCCGAATGCAGTGTACGGATAGCATCAATACCAAGGTCAGCAAACTAAACAACCCAACCAAATGGCCTCCTTGCAAGCCTCAATGGCTGCAATATACTCGGCCTCTGTAGTAGAAAGGGCCGTGCAATTCTGCACCCTGGACATCCAAGAAACGACACCTCCAGCATAGGTGAATACATAGCCGAAAGTGGACTTCTTACTATCTGCATGTCCTACATAATCAAAGTCAGTGTACCCCATGACTCTTGTATCCTGGCTGCCATAGTATATGCACATATCTGCAGAGTGTCCTTTAGGTACCTCATGATACCCTTCATGGCATCCCAATGCTTCTTGCCAGGTGTAGCCATATAACGTGCCACAACACCAACTGCAAAGGCAATATCTAGATGAGTGGCGATCATGGCATACATAAGATTTCCCACTGCAGATGCATAGGGAATCTTGGCCATCTCGGCCCTCTGCTCATCTGTCTGCGGACAATCAGCCTGTGATACCTTCACATAAGAAGTCAATGGACAGCCAATAGGCTTTACATCCTGCATGTGGAAGCGCTCAAGGAATTTATGGATGCACTCCCTCTGTGTGACAAGTAGAGAAGTCCCTAATGCCTGTCGCGTCTGATGCGCATACCAAGTATGTGAGCGGCATGTCCCAGATCTTTCATCTCAAAGCTCTTCTTGAGCTGAGCCTTAAGAGCATCTAGCTCATCATGAGCTTTCCCTGCTATCAGCATATCATCCATATAGAGTACCAAAATCAATAAAGAACCATCACGGGATTTCTTCGTGTAAAGACACAGATCCATAACACTCCTGATGTAGCCCTATGACTGCGTAAAGGCATCAAACTTATGATACCACTCCCTAGGTGCCTACTTCAAGCCATAAAGACTTTTCTTCAATTTGCACACTAGCTGCTCCTTGCCAGGTTCTGCAAAGCCCTTAGGCTACTCCATATAAATCTCATCATGCAAGTCCCCATGTAAGAAAGCCGTCTTGACATCCATCTGGTATAAATCCAAGTCAAGTTGAGCAACCAAAGCCAAGACTAAGCGCAGGAGGGTGGTCATCTTAACCACAGGAGAAAAGACCTCATCAAAGTCTACACCATGCTCCTACTTAAAACCCTTTGCTACCAATCTAGCCTTGTATGCCGGCTTGGGGTGTCCAAGGGTACTTTTCAGCTTGTACACCCACTTGCATGGCAAAGCCTTCTTGCCCAAAGGCAAGGAAACCAAATCCCAAGTGTCATTCTTATGCAAGGAGTCTATCTCAAACTACATAGCCCTCTCCCATGAGTGACTGTCACCCCTGCGCTTAGCCTCATCATAAGTGAAAGGCTCTCCTACATTTATAACCAAGACATAATGCATCGAGGGCTGAAATCTCTCAGGTGGACGTCTGTCTCTAGTAAACCGTCTCACGGCAGGCTCTGCCGCCTGCCTAGCTACCTGTCCAACACCCTGACCATGAGCATATGTTGCAGCTGTAGGCTGTCCAACTGGCTATGTGGGAGCTCTCGGCTCCTCCTGAAATATGACCCTGTGGATCTCAACAACTCTCTCAGGCTGCCGATGCATCTTATCTTCATGGAAGACTACATCATGACTGCGGATGACTTTCCGCGCCTGCGGATCCCAGAGACGGTGACCCATCTCGCCTGCATCCCCATAACCAAGAAAAATGCATTTGACACTCTTAGGATCCAACTTACTTCTCTTGTTCCTGGGCACATGGCAAAATGCCTCACATCCAAAGACACAGAGATACGCGTAAGAGGGAGGTTTTCCAGTCCATACCTCCTCTGCAACCTACAAATCCAAACCACTAGAAGGTGATCTGTTTATGACATGCATAGCTGTACTAACTGCCTCATCCCAAAAGCTTTGTGGTAGGCCTACATGGCTAAGCATACTGCGTATATGCTCCTGGATGGTTCTATTCATCCTCTCATCCAAACCATTCTTGGGGGGTGTAGGGGGCGGTCAACTGACGCTTAATACCCCTCTCATCACATAACTGCTCAAAAGCACGTGAGACATACTCACCCCCATTATCTATTCTTAGGCATTTTAGCCTATACCCAGACTGGTTCTCAACCAATGCAACGCATCTCTGAAACACAGCCAAGACATCGGATTTCAGCTTAATGGGATAAGCCCAAACTTTCCATGAAAAATCATCTATGAAAGTAACAAAATACTTTACACCACCCATAGACTGACAAGACATGGGCCCACAGACATTCGAATGTACCAATGCCAAGGGCTCACTCATGCGTGGCCTACCAGAATTCTTATGCATAGACCTAGTCTACCTGCCATAAAGACAATGCTCACATGAATCAAAACTTGCATAATCAAGGGACGGTAAGTACTGCAAACCAAAAAGCATTTTCATTCCCTTCAAAGACATATGGCCCAAACGGGCATGCCAAAGAGATAGATGTGGGATAGAACCCACAGACAAAACATGATCAAGGGAATAAGCGGATACAATCAAGGGATAGAGGTTGCCAGTCTTGGCACCTCTCGCAATCATAAGTCTGCCACGAGTGATCTTCCATGCAGAGTCTCCAAAAGATACATGATAAGTTGCGTCATTGCGTGTCAAAGCAGGTACATGACGTACATCCTACATAACAAAACTGCTACCAGAAGGAAACTGCAGCCTAACATCACCAATGCCCACAATATCAGGAGAGCTGTCATCACCCAAGCGCACAGAACCTGAAATAGTACGGTATGAATGAAACCACTCTCGGCAAGGTGTCACATGAAAGGATGCACATGAGTCCAAAAGCCAACACTGTGCATACATAGAGTGTATCTTTGTCAACTGCGAAGCACTAGAAGAAGCTGCAAGGATATAATCATCATCATCAACATCCTCAGACTGCATAACATTGATCTCTTCAATTTTAACACTGGACTTTGCAGGCACTATGCTGCGATCAGAAGACTTATCCTGCACTTTGTCTTTCCCCTTATCTTTGCACCTTTCATTGCACAATTCTTGGCATTGTGGCCTAATATGGCCCTTTTTCCCACAATGGTGGCAAGTAACATCTATATTCCTGCCACGGGATTTGCTACCTGACTTCCCACGAGACTTGGACCAAGATTTCTGAGAATCCCATCCACAGCCACTGCCACTGCCATGCTTTCCATATCCATCATTCCTGCCTCTAACTGTCATAGCATGCGACACAGAGAGGCATCCAAATTCTTACGGTTAACCTCTTCCTGCAAAAGAGCACTCTCAACATCAAATAATTTCAAGGTAGTAGTAGAGGCACATAATGCAGTGCGGAATACATCCCATGACTCATTAAGAGTACCAAGCAAGAAAAGAGGAGTGACATCCTCTGTAAAAGTGATGTCCTCCGAAGTCAAGTTCTTGATTATAGCATGGAACTAGCTTAAGTGAGCAGACACAATCACATTCTCCTTCATGCGCAGATCCATAAGCTACTTCAGCCAATACATCTGACTCGCTGGACTTTTCTTGTCACATAGAGATTCTTGATTTTATCCCACAACTGCCATGCACTCTATTCTTCCTCAAATACATTGTAATGAACCTGTTCTATGAAAGATAATACAATAGTGGACTTGCATAACTCATCAAGCTCAAGCCATTCCTCATCTAGCATAGTTGTAGGCAGATGCCCACTCAACCTCAATGGTTTGATATGCGATTTCTGCACCAATACCTGCCAAATCTGGCTCTTCCAACAAGAGTAATTTGTACCATCAAGCTTAGTCATGTTGAAAATAGCATGCTTAGTGGACGAACTCGCCATAATGCAGGCTGGAAGACTGTAGACATTTCAAAACTGCTTGCTGTTTATTGTAGAAAATGACCAAAAAATCACCAAAATTGAGAGAAAATTGCGAGAAAAGTGTAATCAAAGCTGTTGCCCACCAAGTACTAGTGAAAGTACATCATTTCAAAATATTTCAACATGAAAAATCCATGTCAATCCGAAGTTATATGCTTGTTGTAATAAATGACAGCAGGATACTGTGAGAGGTAATTGCTGACCAAATCACTGCACCAAGTCAAGAAATGATAGCCAAGACATGACCAACCATAAACGGGCATAAATCAGCACCAAACAATCATCAAGACCCTGAGCAAACACCCAAACATGTCACCAAAGCATCCAAAGCATCTGTCAAGTGAAGTAGGCATACCCCTTGGACAATAGGGCAAAGTATACATAACACTGGCAAGACCTAACACCAGTAGGTGTATGCTCACGAGAGTGCAAAGCCCAAGCTCAGGTCAAAATCAACTCCAAGATATCAGTGCATGAACCATGCAACATTTCAGTGTAAGAGATCCCAAAGTCTCAAGTATCTGCAAAATGCTCAAAATAGCATAAACCGCCTGCTCAATGTCGGTCAAGCATACAAGATGCTCCCACTGGCTCAAAAGGCAGATAAATGAGCTCAATAGCTCAAGCAAACCAAGTCAAAGTATCAAAGATAGGTAACCAAGGCAATGCCTCAATAGCATCCAAGATCGTAATGGAAAAAGCCAAGTCGTAATGGAGAAATCCAAGTCAATGTCCAACTGCTCAAGGGAATACTCAAATGAATGTCAAGACGAGCTCAAAACAACTGCCATCCACAGCCAAAGCATAAAGCATTCACCAAGACATCATAACCCGTACTGGGTAGCCTAGGCATAAACCATGTCATAGATGAAATGCCAGCTGCAAAGAAGGGACAATCAAACCCAAATCAAGCTCTAATCTCAGCTCAAAAGCATTCCGGATCATAAACAAGACATGTGGCATAGGTCGAATACATCATGACATCATACCGAGTAGTTGGGAGCACCCCGACCAATAGGCATAACCCAACTGTAGCATAAATAGCTTCAGCCCTAAAGTTTCTAGCAGCATATAACCTCTATAAACTGAGCAAATTAGTGCTCAATCCAAGCTCAAATCCATTGCTCCACTAATGTCTAGATGGGCAGGGCTCTCTACTCCTCCTCTTGTTGCCTCAGTCACTCTTCCTCCTCTTATTGTTTCTTACTACACTCTTCTTCAAGCCTTTTCGATTCCTCCTCTACCCTTTGCAGCTCTTTGTTTTTTTCAAAGGTGGACTAGGCTCTTCTTATGGGGATTTTAAGAATGATCTTTTTTCTCCCCCTTGGCTTGACAACTCTAAACCTTATTGCTCACTGACTGTCCTCTCACTCGAGGTTTCTTGCTATTTAGTGGGTCTAATGTCTCCTTTTCATTAACAACTCTTTTTCTATTTTCCTAGTATTCCTTGTGGAATTCATTCTCCCCCAGTTCTCCTACTGGAAGTGAGATAGTCGAGCTTGCTAGGGTGGGGGAGCGATGCTCCTCTTGGATAGGCGCAGCTGCGAGGTCTCCTCTACTACTTCTCTTTCTACCTCCCCTAGAACTTCTTGAATGATGGCCATTAGTACCCCTCCAAAGCCTATGGTTGAAGCCTTGGAAGTAGGGTTTTTTTCTTTCTAACTGCGTTGTGATAGCCGGAGACTCCCCTCTTGCTACCCTTAGTGCTGTAGCTAGTATCTTTACCAATGCTTGGATTGTCTTCTAGAGATGTAGGCATTCCAATTTACCTCGTCCAAGGTGTTTGTTGCAAGGCTCTCTCTAGCAGCAATGGCATGCCTATTCTATTCATGAGAGCGTTATATCTCTAGCTTGAGAAAAGGGTATGGACTATTTTTGCTTGCAAATGGGATGGTGGGTTTAGGAATGTCGGCCAGGCCAATCCCATCATTTGTGTAGACCTTCTTTTTGTCCATCCCCAACATCCCATATACGTTTCTCTTTGGCCTCTTCTCTGGTTTCACTACTAATCCTAGGGCCTTCTCCACAATCTCTAGATTAAGGGTAACTTCCACCCTTCTAGAGGTTTCTCCTTGCCTGATTCTTATCGTGCCATTGTTCATTTGGACATCAAATGTTCTCAGGAATTTGGTACATTTGCTGTGGTCAATGTCTTGCCCCACCTTTTCCAAGTACTTGGCAAGATTACATCATTCTACCATCTGTGTCACTGGCTCTTTGGATGTCACTACTCCTTCCAGATTGTGAATACTACAGTATTTTAATTGATTGAATGATTCGATTTCCATGGCCAATCCATATCTTCTATGCTCCTCCTCCAAGAAGGGGAGCATGTTGGCTTTATCTTGTTGACTTGCCATTTAAGTTCCTATCACCACAAAATAGGCCACAATTAGTTCTCTTTAAAGGGCATCTCTTGCACGAAATGTAAAATGACTAGAAATATTAGTGTCCGATGATGAAGGATATAACCCACAAAATGAGAATTCTCACACCCATCAATCCACACATTTTTACACATTCATTCTTTCCTTTAAGATTCAATTTCTATTTTGAGTTTTCATCAAATTTTCACTTTTATTCCCTTGGAAAATAAGAAAATCCTTCTTAGGAGTGTGAAAATCAAGGTGCACGGGCATTCAGTGCATTGGTGGTGTGCCTCACTTTCTCAAGGGCCAGTCGTAGAACTTGGGGTTATACTTTAGAGTCGCATAACGGTCCATATCCTATGGGTGAATGCCTACTTGAGTGCAATAAGTTAATACATCAATCAAGAGGTCATCGGAGTGGCGACTTGCAATGTGGAGTTTCTCCTCCGTTAGAATCTTATCCAAGTATGGGTGGAGCATGATATTGTCTTCTAATGTCCGATTCCTAGTTATGGTTAACACTCCAAATGAGGTTGGGACCACATAGATCTAGTTATACTTGGAAGTCTTGATGGCACGTCATTGCTCCGCATTAGCCATGATTTGGCAACCCTCTCGAGCCTATGAAATACACAGAGTATACTACTTGCACAATAAATTGGAACTCAAACTCAACTAGTTGTTGGAGTTTAGAAAGTTCCTATGGTGACATGGGAATTTTGCTTTTCTTGTAAGAGGTGATTAAGCATTGGCTTATGATCTCTTCTCGTAAAATTTCATTACCAATCATTTCATATGCAATAGTGGAAGTCTTAGTAAAAATGAATTTGTATTCTTCCCAAGAACACGACAAGGAATGTACCTCATTTGCTATGGGCTTGTTAAGTAGGCCTAGGTCCAAACGTTTGCAACTTCTAGCAAACGATGTGAAAGTTGAGTCTAGTTTTCGGATGCACATTACTAGATCATCCCCTATGTCCATGGCCATGTTGGAAGCCACTTCAAGAATGGATCATCGTGGTGGCGATGGCCTAAAATCTGTTGGTGGCTTGGGTTTAGTGGAACATGACAAGTTGATGCATGGTACTTCCACCTGAAAGGATTCTCAATGGGTGTGGTAAACTTGGTCTGCGAGTTTTGGAGTTTGATTGATGTTGTGAATGCATTTCCAATGATTGACATTTGTTAGACTATGGTCTATGCTTAGGGACCCACTTGAGTGTTTGGACCGTAGCTTTGGGTGTGGTTTTGAGATGAAGATGTAAAGGTACTATGGGAGTACATTGTGATGTACTACCCCCTCCTTAGGGTTGACACTAGATTTAGCTACCAGTGGCACTACAGGCTTTGGGACAACCATGTTGCCCTTTGCTAAAAGCCATTACTATTCTAACATTACCAGTGGCACTACAGGCTCTGGGACAACCATGTTGCCCTTTGCTAAAAGCCATTACTATTCTAACATTACCAGTGGCACTACAGGCTCTGGGACAACCATGTTGCCCTTTGCTAAAAGCCATTACCAGTGGCACTACAGGATCTGGGACAACCATGTTGCCCTTTGCTAAAAGCCATTACTATTCTAACATTACCAATGGCAAGATGTATGTGCAATGAGTCATAGTCAGCATTATGATGAACTTGTTTTTTGAAAATGTGCCCTAGTAGTGATTCTTTACCAACACTTTGCTTGTTAGGTAGCACAAAAAAGACGATGCGTAGGCTCTCACTCTCGATAGAGACCATTAGTTTGCATTTCTCCAAGAGTGGATAGAGACCATTAGTTTTCATTTCTCCAAGAGTGGAGACCATTAGTTTGGATTTCTCCAAGAGTGGATAATAGGACTGTCCCCAAATGGGCTAAGTTTTGCATTGGTTGGTTGTAATTGGGGTTGACCCATGGTGGTGTAGTGTTCATGCATTAAGATATTTGTATCAGTTGCCTCATCAATTAGTACATCAATGGTATATGTCTTTTGGGAGGTTATAGTGATTTGCAGGTAGGCTAGTGCTACCACTTTCTCATCCGCCTCCTCAAGTTTAGTGATGGTTGGAACCCTCATGTTTGTCGATGGTTGTATCATCGGAGGTTCATGAAGTGGATGCGATGGAGGGCAATACTTTGTGATGCAACTTTTGTTGAAGAAACCTATGCCCTCTCCTTCTAGGGTTTCAAGTTCCACATTCCCCATTCTACTGATATTTTGAACCTTGAAAGGTCCCAATCCCCTGAACTTCATTTTCTGCTTGTGTCCCTTGATAGAGTACAAGAAGACTTGGTCTCCTCACCCAAAGTCTCGCTATTTGACATGTTTGTCAAGCCAACTCTTGCATAATACCTTTTAGCAAATTAGAGCATGGGTTGCAATGAGATGAGTCTTAGATAGACATTTTAGCTCTACTAACCAATTTTTCCATGCTTCTTGGCCCTCCCATCTCTCTTGGGTTGCTATTCTCAAGCTTGGAATAAAGAATTCCAATATTGACATAGCTTTGGTTCCGTAGGTTAATCTAAATGGAGTTTGTCCTATAGCTGTTTTGTAGGCTATCCTATATGCCCACAAAGCTACCATGAGCTTGTTGTCCCAGTTGTTGTGTGAGACTGGCAGAGACTACTTTTGCTAGAACACCCACCAAGATCTTGTGTGTGGATTTGGCTTGACCATTGGCTTGAGGATAATATGGAGAGGACTTTCTATGGATTATTAAGAAGGTGGATAACAAGTGAGCCATCACTTCATTGATGAAGTGTGTGCCTTGGTCACTAACCAACTCTAAGGGGCAATATATATGTGAGATTACTTACTTCCACAGAAACTTGGATGTGGTCCTAGCATCATTTTTGCGAGTTTCTCGAGCTTCCACTCACTTGATGAGGTAGTTTGTGGCAACAATTATGTACTTGTCTTGGGAGTATTGTGTTGTAGGGCTAATTGGACAAATAAAGTCAATTCCCCACTTCTTGAATGGTTGGCACGCGATCACTGGGGTCAATGGGTCTTCTATTGGGTATCAGAAGTAGATTTCACAGGGGCTGGACTTGGACAATCTTTTGCAGTGTGGCCTTCTCCTTTGCATCGACTGCATAAGGGCTTGTAATCCACAAACCTTCTAGGGTTTGGACAATTTGGTGAGATATGACCCTTTTCTCCACATTTGTAAACACTTCACTTCTGATTTGTGGCCACCATTATACTATCGTCCTCTGTAACTCTGAGAGGGAAACCTCATTGGATCAAAATTAGGACCAAACTCCCTAGGCTTTAGTCCAATGTCATGCATTGTCATTTTGGATTCCAGCAAGTTGAATCTTGCGTCTTCATCTTTCTTTCTTCATTCGTGTATCTCTTTCTGAGAGTAGATATCCTTTGTTTGGTTCTTCCTCAAACAGAAGGAATAGAAGGCTTCAAGAATGGTTGGATTTCGGGTACATTTAGTGTTTAAATATTCCACTTGATGGCACTTTCTACACCATGTATTAGAATGCATCACATCTCTTCCACCTCTTGCAAGAGTGGATATATTGACGATATTCACCTTCAGCATCTGTAGTTGCTTTGTAATCACATCCATAAGCTCTTTCTTGATGCTTGCCACTGAATTGGACAAGTAGTCTTTCAAATTTTCACCTCTTGAAGTACTTGTAGTAGGGTTTTGGAAAGCTTCTGTAATTAGTGCATACATTGGTTGGGTTGATCCAAGAGGTCCTCTATTCTGGTTCTGATTCAGAGCTCCTGTTGAGACTTGGGTTTGTTGATTCAAGTGGATAGGATTCTATTGTTGTTGACTTGCCATTTGAGGAATTGTTTGAGACCACTGCTATTGTGGTTGAACCACCATTTGAGGCATTGTCGTCTGTAACCACTGTGGATTAGGTGCATTGTACTGTGGCACTGTTTGCATCTAGGGGTAGGGGTAGGGAAGTGTCCGTGGGATTGCATTTGGTGGGTATACCATTCAAGGCATGGGAGAAGGTAAGGCTCCTCTTCCTGAGGTCATTGACGACCTTGCTTCAACTTCGTCATACAGTCTTACACCTTCCACTGCAACTTGCAGATTGACTGGTCTTCTCAATTCCATGAACTTGCAAACTTTTTGTTGTAGGCCTTTGAGGAACACTCCTTTCTGGATTCCTTCATCCAAATGATGATTGGTCCATCTCTTCAAAAGGATTCCATTCGTGAGACATAAGCTTCTACTCTTTCTCCAGAGGATTGACTTAGGTTCATGAACTCCTCTTGCATCTGCTCTTCAAAACCTTCACGCCTGAATTTAGTGAGAAAGGCCAACTTCAAGTCATCCCATGTGCCAAAAGTTCATGCTGCTTGTTTTTCATAGCACTGAAACGTTGCGCCCTTGAAAGTGGTGAGGAATATTGCTAACCAATGCTCAGGGGTTTTGGCATTGTTAGCCACACATGCTACCATAAACTCTGTTACATGAAGATCAGGGTCTTCATTGTACTCTCCCTTATAAATTGGCAATGGGACTAATTTGCTAGCCTGTCGTCAATATTTCCAGGATGAATTTGACTAGGAAGGGGACCTTGAGTCTCCATGGGGACTTCTGTAAAGAGTGTTTTTAAGGTGTCAAAGGAGGCTTTTGCTGCAAGCTCATTCGCGGCCTTGATTTTTGCCTTCTCTCTTCTCACGTACCTCTGGACTCGTTCTGGTGCTTGCCTCTTGATTGTGTCATTCATCAAGGGGTTGTATCCAACCAGTTAGTATGTACTCAACTAAATAGAATCAAAGGGGCTTCAGTCTCTGGAGGACTCTCCGGCCAATATCTCTTTTACTTCCTTCTTTTCTACATCTCTAAAGTCAGCTTTCAAACCACTTCAGAGGGGGAGATATTCTGTTCTGAAGGTATCAAAACTCATTCTTTTGAGGATTGTTGTTGTGCCATCATCATAATAATGCCAGCTTCTGATTGTTTCAATAGTGTATGTTGTAAAGAACACTCTATCTACCAACTTCCAGTGGGTTGCTAATTGAACAAATAGGAGATTGTCAGTGCACCAAGCATCCCACATGTCCTACTGTTGAGCATATATGAACAAATTCCAACTTTTTTCTTTCTTGTTTTCATGAACCTCCACTGACCATGACTCATGAAGCTTCTCCATGATCTTCCTTGATGATGTTTGAAAACTTCTCAATGGATGCCAAATCTTCCATGGATGGTCATTCTCTCTATTTCTACTCTTCAATTTGTTCCCAAACAATTTGCCACCAAGATGTAAGTTTCTACTGCTTCAACAGGAAGAGGAAATAGTTCACCTCATAGAGCCTGCATCATGATGGTATTATATTTCCGTCATTGTGAAATGAACTTCAAGTGGCTTTGAAAATGAGAATCTCCAATTCTTTAGTGGTAGAAAGAACTTTGCAAGCATCCATTGAATTCTTCTCTTCTTGGCAATGCTATTTCCCTCGTTTTCAACCTTTTGCAATGCTTGTTGATGGCAAGTTTCCCTAGCTGCATACCAAAAACATGGAGCCCCAAGAGAGACACCAAGGAAAAGGGGTTTCTACTGCAAGAAAATCTATCTTGTAACATCAACAAGATTTTGTTTCATTCTTTAGAGAACCGCAACAAGGAAAAAAACACCACTAGCAAGAAATCTTCACACAACATCATAGAAATGAACTCCCACGATTTTATCTTAAAACAAAATCCATCATTTTCATCATATTCTTCATATAATTCATCAATCAACAAAGATAACACAAGAGAAACACCACTTTGAATGAAAAAATTTCACATATTATTCATCTTCATTGTCTTCATAGTTTTCTCTCACAGTCTTTCATAGGAAGATACATTGCTTTGCATAGAATTAACTATCTCTAACTCTCTCTTTCTCTCTCAATCAATAGTACATCATCTCCTCACTACAATACTCTATAATCACTCATAGTAATCCTTCTTTGGTCGCGGATGCCACTTCCAAAAGTTGTGTCTGATATGAAAGGTCACCAGAGCCACTATAGTGACTCTTCATAGCTCACCACTGTCACTTCACTCCAGTCTTCTCTTGAGTCTTCAGCAGCTGCTTCTTCCACTTCATTGAGCTCTTTTGAACTTATATTCACCTCTTTCCAAGGCTAGAAAAATTCCCCAAAATCACACATACATTCCACAAAACACTTACAGAGGCATACAGAACAGAAACAGAGCAGGGATAGAGGCTCTATAGAATCTCAATAGAGGGTTACAGAAGGTATCAGAACCTCGTAATTCTTACTACAACCATTCCAAACTATCAAAAAACCATTCAATGAGCTTTCAAAAGACCTCAACTTACATCAATCATTAATCCATGCTTCTTACAGAAGGAAATCAAAACAAAACAGAAGCTATCAAAACCTCATAGAACCTATTACAACATCATAGAGCCTTAGATTTCTATTGAAAATCATCATGAGCTTCCAAAATATAATCAATCTCATCCAAAATATTCTCAACAAACACTTCCAAAAGAATCAATCATCACTCAAAATCCTTCAAAAATCAACCATTTAGGCCTCAAAAACAATAAAAATCAACCAAAAAACATAGTCAATTTAACAGTCAACATTGAGACTACAGCACCTTGCGGGTTGTCGAGTCTTGGTTGAAGTGTCCTCCAGTAATTTGGTTGTGTGCTCTTACAAGTATGTCATGTATTTCATGCTCACACACACACCTACGTACCAAGAGGTCTTGCCCTAGCCTATAGAGATGACCTGCTATCAACTAATAGGGTTGTATCTTGAGGATGAGTTGCCCAAGTCGGGCTTTCTTGATGGGTCTTTCGGGTAGTCCGTGTTCAAGCACTTGGACTATATCATTTGTCCAATATGAAGTTAAGTCGAATCTAAACAAATCTTTTCTTGCACAGGTTGAAGAGATGCGCGCCTGGCAAATCGTCTGCGATACCCTATCTAGTGGCTTCTCCTGTGGGTATGCAGGACATGTGGTCAAATGTAATGCTGCTTCCCCTTGTGCACAACCGTAGAGAAGTCAATTTCTAACAACAGAAGTAACCATCGAGCAATGCGTCTTTGTAGCATAAGGTTTATTAACAAGATAGAGCTTTATGTGGCATTGAGGGTTTGTCATTGGGCTCATCAATTGCGTTAGCAGCTTGTTCGTATTCCTCATTGTCCGAGAACAGCAAATCGATCATGGCTAGCACATACATCCAATCACCCTCATCCTCACGGCAGGGATATACTTCATTAGCAGACCGTAATATTTTCTAACCTAAGTATCACCCTTCAGCATAACTGAGATGGTGTCGAGTTCAACTAGCATAGTCTTGCAAATGTCCATCTCTACCCTCACTACTTTCGTTCGATTGCCTAAGAAGATCAAACTATTGCCCCAGTCTTCTATGACTTCTGCATTTCGCATCTAGGGTCGGCCTAGCAGGATATCATAGTTGACTCCTTTCATGATGATAAAGTCTACTAAGAATTGGACTCCTACGATCTCAAGCGAGTCACCCCATGCCTAGAGCATTGTGTGGCTAAGCACACTGACTTCTACCCCCATGTCTACGATTCCTTTTCTTGTAGTTTCTCCTAGTGCTAGAACTAGCAAGTCTGCATGCATCTTCGTGCCTTCCTAGAAAGTGTTGCATGTAAGGATTTGGGTACTAAGTGCAATGTCAAGCTCAATATTTGTGTCACTATGTCGTAGTTATGTAAGTCAGCTACGCCTTGCTGAAGCAGTCCTTCCACCCACTGTTTCAACTCTTGCCGCAATGTTGGATGCTGCCTAAGCAGGTCTCCTAAGCTCAATGTTAATGGGGTGGTTACTACATCATAAGAAGATTGCTAGTTGCTTGCTTATCTCCTGATTTTGCGCTCCGTGGCCAATCGCCTTGGCTAGCTTGCTGGCTCATGGTATTCAAGCTCTGTTTATCGACACTGCTTGAGGTATAGTGGCATCTCTCGACTTCGATCGCGTAGGTGAAACCAGTGTGCTCACACTAGCGAGATCATCGATTTCATCCTCCAAGATGGGCTCAGTGTCTTTTAAGTGTTCCTAGGCCTTTCTCACCCACTCCTCAACTTTATCTATGGCTTCGAGTTGGTGCTTCGAACTAGGGTACTCCCCGACCTTAGCACTTCCTTTTTCCATAGTCTTTAAAGCGAATGTTTCTACCTTTGCGTCTGTGGCTTTCTTTCCTGCGGATAATGTTGTGGCACTCTCAGTTTTAAGCGTGACCTTTGCCTTGGTTTTCTTCTTTCTTCCCCTATGACTCTTTTTTTCTATTGAGGCCGTGTCTATGTTACTAGCCCCTGGCAATGATATGCCAGCCCACTTTGACTCTGTGCTCGGGTCATAACATGCAATGGGATGGGTGAAGCCTCTCTGTTGAGTGTTTGAACTTTGAACAGCCCCAATGGTACTAATGGCACGATTGCCAAGCTAGAGTATGGTTTCCATCTAGGGAAATCAACAAATGGGTGGGTGATTCCACTCTCTGCACATTTGAGGTCAGTCTTTTCTTGATTGGCTTGCTCCCTTTATGAGAAATTAAGAAAACTATGCATCTACTAAAAGTATTTGACCTGAGCCTTGGAAAATATTGGTCATAGTTAGTTTCAATCCCTCAATAGTTACCACTCGTGTATATACAACTCATAGAGCCAATACAAATTTGTTTTCTTTGTAGGACTGCCACATGCCTAGTGTGAGGCTCAAACATTGAAGGTATCTTAAATGAGGAGAGAATATATAGTCTATCATCATCGAAGCTACCGATCGAGTTAGAATATTATAGGCTATGGAGAGTCTTGTGACAAGCATATTTGAGTTATGATGGGCATGCTCAAATATAAGTTCTCTTCTTTAAATTCAAAAATAATGTGTTGAAAAAGAAGGCAAATGTATAACTTTTTGTGTTGAAAAGAAGAATATATTTTTGTTTGCAGATGGAATGTTCCATTTAGAGCATGGATAAAAATAGAGACATTTTGCACCATGCTACATAATAATGGAAATGAAATTTGAATGCCTTGAATAAGCTTTTATGGGATTATCTACTATAGCTTACTATGCCCTTTTTGGATGATGTACAAAGATCGAACCGAGAAAGGGTAGGGTTTACTGTTGCAAAACAGGGCAAAACAAGGCATAAATCATGCAAAAAATGGCAAAAAGCTTGCTTGGGATGCTTAATATCGGCAAGTGAGTGATTGGGAGCATCAAAACCTTACCCGAGAGGGGGTTTAAGAGCCAAGAGGCCAAGGGAGAGCTCATTTGCAACCATTGCACAGAGAGAGAGAGAGAGAGAGCCCCCGCAAAGATTCGATTCGATCTCGTTGTCGGAGAGCCTACCGCTCACTCCAGGTATACCAATCACTTCCCTTGGTGCCTTAGTTGGGATTTGGAAGTTTGTGCTTGGAGTGATTGCCTAAATCGTGAGATTTGATCGAAATCATCGTTGCGCGGCATTCATCGCGCCGCATTCGGCCCGTTCGAGCGGCCATTGTTAGGCCAAGTCCCAAACTCGGCCCTCGAACCCTGCCATTCGGTCGGCTTTACTCGGAAACCCTAATCGGCCCTCAACCCATCCTAGTGACGACATTCGGCCCCTTTGACCAACTCGACACTCGGCTCGTAGGCCACTCGGCCCGTCTGAGTCACCCACTCAGCCCCTGCAATTCGGACTAGTTGGGCCGTGTGTATTTGCCTCAACTTTTCAGAAATTTGACCTGACCCAGCTAGAGCTCGGCAGCATAAATGGTCGCAAGCCCTCCTGACACTTAGAACTTGATTCTGGCCCGCGGAATAGACAAAATCATACGGCGCAGCTACTTAGCAGTTTGAGTGGGCTGTCACAACACCTAGAAACCTAGAGACCTACAGGCAGTCCATTGAGCCATAAAACCCTGATTGGAACCCAAAATGGGCAAGGCAATGTAACCTAAAAGCCCTAAATCCTATCAAGATGGCTAGAGAATTGATCGACAAAGCCTATCATGCCCAAAACGAAGCGAGGGTGCATAAGACGCTTAGAGACTGTTTGTCGCACTCACCTAGAATTTCCGCACTTGAAGT
Organism: Lygodium microphyllum; assembly: GCF_053477565.2. Taxonomy (NCBI): domain Eukaryota; kingdom Viridiplantae; phylum Streptophyta; class Polypodiopsida; order Schizaeales; family Lygodiaceae; genus Lygodium; species Lygodium microphyllum. Next base: position 55,124,285 of record NC_141154.1, read on the forward strand.
GCACTTAAGAAAAATTGAAAGCCTGATTGAGCACAAGTACACTGGAAAGAACACACGCACTGAGTGGAGAAGAATTGAGAAATGTATCTAAATAAGTCAAGGAACTCGCTTAGATAAACCACTCAAGGACCCCACCAATAGGAGAGAATCCATAGAAGGAGACACGCGAAGTAGGACCACGCAAGCGGCGCCAACAAAGTTAATCTGATAAACCTACTCAACCTGATCGATAGCTTGGTGGAGCATGAGAACTCGACTATGGCAGAAGAAAATTCAGACCACAGGTCTAATGAGAAACTCAACTTAGGTGTCTTCCTAGAGGCTATTCAGCACAACTGGTTAGCAGCTATGATGGGCACACCCGGTATGAGCACCGCGGTTAGACAGCAGATGCTATCATCGTAGACTTAGGAGAAGAGAGAAAGCTAGCCCACAAAGCATTGCAAAGCATAGCTGCATACAATAGAGACTAGCAGGCCAGGAGTCAAAGGCAAAGCATGGAGTTGCGTGAGGTGCAGGAGTGCTGAACTTAGCCGGCAGAAACTGAATAGATCACGAGAGAGCCCTAGAAGGAGACTTAACGTTGAGCAAGCTTCTTATGAAGCAATTGCTAGACAACACCGCAGCTGAGAAAAGTGCTGCAACATTGGCACCCTCACTGCTGGCAAGATTAGGAGCAACCCAAGGCTCTAAGAGCCAGTCTAAAATCCCAATAGTCACAAAGCAGCTTGACAAGTACCAACCCCACAACGATCCATACAGCTTTGTAGAGCAATTCAAGCAAGTCTGCGAAGCCAACGGCCTCAGCGACTTGACTCAGCACTCTCAAGCGTTTGGGCTCTGCTTAGGTGACAAGGGCAGGACTTGGTATACAAGCTTAGATACCGCAAAGCGAGCAAATTTCAATGGCCTCAAGAATCTCTTCATTAAGAGATTTGCCGAGCTTGGATACTCCAACAATCTGCTAGTACGATTGATGAATGTCAAGGAGAAAGAGAAGGAGGACATTTGCCATTACTTAACCCACGTAAGGAGCCTCTTCAAGAGAATCCCTATGGGCAAACGACCGACTAAAAGAGCAGTTTCAACTGTGTTCATCAACGGAATTCAAAATGAGGAACTATATAAGGCTTTGGCAGCCAACTCGAACTTGCAGCGAGATGCACTAGCTAGGGCTTTTGAGGAAGCCATCAGAGCTGATGATCAGCTGAAAGAGCAGAGCTCCAGGAGCTCCAACTCAAAAGAAGCCAACTCGCGAAGTTCAAAAAGAGCGTCAACCTCTAGTGAACGACCAGCCCCATCATCCCAAGGTAAGGGGAAAGCCACCGAGACGCACCAAGACTTGGCTGGTGTCAAAATGGAGATAGCCAAGCTACAAGACATATGGAGACAACCAACACGCCCACACGTTCAATGTGTGTACTGTGGCAAAAACCATTTGTTGGCCGAGTGTCAAGACCCTCGGTCGAGACCTTGCGCTAACTGCGGCAGGTTCGATCACGACATCGTGCATTGCAAATTACTGAGAAGACTTTCGTACACCCAACCATACGGTCAGCCTTACCTAGCAAATAGGCCACAGCCACTCTTCGGAAGGGGAGCCCCATTGGCCCTTCCTCCCCCTAACAATATTAAGCCGGTTGTCCCTAGGGTGGACATAAACCCTACAAGCATACCTAGACCGCCTGGTCCCTATGTGACCCATCCGTCAAGTGACACTCCAGTCCACTACGTGGAAGAGCCAAATGAGGAAGAGACTTACTTATACCCTTATGTCTCTCATGACGATGAGGGCAACGCAGTTCTTATGGATTATCGACCAGTACCATTGATGGCGTTGGGGAGAGATGAGGTAGAGGCCTAGGAGGGCAAACACAGGATCCAATCATCTGTTGGACTTGTGCTCACCCAGGTTATGTCTCATCACGTTGCACTGAGAGGGAGCAGTAGAACAGAGACAAAGCTGACCTAAGGTGCGTTGAGTGCGGAATCACCCATCTCTTCGTCGATTGCCCAAAGCGAAAACCTTCTTCAAGTTCAGCCAAAGTACCATCTATTACATTGGGGTTGTTTGGTGTTGAGAACCTCGATGGGGAGGCCACACCCATCATGTTGCGGGTCATGACCCGTGCTTAGACGAAGCAGGCCAGCATATCACTACCAGGACTCAGCAACCTCGATGCAGCCTCAATAGGAAAGAAGAGCCGCAAGCAAAGGAAGAAGAAGTCGAAAGCTAAGATCGCACTGGAAACTGAGAGTGCTACGACCTTGCCTGTTGGAAAGAAGGTCACGGATGCAGAGGTAGAAACTTCAGCCCCCAAGACGGCCGAAAAGGGAAGTGCCAAGGTAGAGGAATACCCGCATCCAAAGCACCAACTCGAGGCCATAGATTAAGTGAAGGACTGGGTGAAAGAGGCCCAAGAGCACTTAAGGGATGCTAAGCCCATCCTAGAGGACAAGATTGATGATCTCCCCAGTATAAGCACGGCGGTCTCACCCCCTCGACCAAAGTCAGGAGATGCAACCGCACCGCAGGTGGCACCGCTTTAGGCCAAGCCTTGATGATGCAAGCCCACAAATCAGTCACGGCTGTTGTCCATGACAATCCGGTTTAAGAGAGAGATGAGCAGCTGACAGCCTCCTTACCACGCTAGTGACCACCCCTCTAACATTAAGCCTGGGAGACATGCTTAAGCAGCATCCCACCCTATGGCAAGACCTCAAGCAGTGGGTTGAGGAATCACAAGAACAAGCTGCGGATCTGCACGATCATGATGCAGAAACACAAAGACCGAGTCTGACACTGCACTCTCTGCCAAAATCCTTGCACATTAATGCTTTCTGGGAAGGCACCGAGATGCACGTAGTGTTACCAGTCCTAGCCTTAGGCAACACAACGAGAAAGGGGATCGTAGACACGAGAGCCAAGGTTAGTGTGCTGAGCCACGCAGTACTACCTTGGGAAACCCACCTGTCGAGACCGCTCGGTTTAATGTCACGTTAGCAAATGGCATGAGAGTGAAGCCATTTGGGGTACTTAAAATTTGACCGATGAAAATCGTGGGTATCCAGTTCTTTGTCGACTTTATAGTCATGAAGGGGGTGGACTACGATATCCTGTTAGGCCGACCCTGGATGTGCAATGCCAGAGCTATTGAAGATTGGGGTAATGACTTTTTCTTCCTAGGCAATAGAATGGAAGCTGTGAGGGTAGGGATGGATACTTGGAAGACCTCACCAGTCGACTTGGATGCCATCTCCGCGATGCTCAAGGGTAATGCTCAAGTCAAGAAGTCTTATGGGCCCTTGAGCAAGTATATCCCATGCCTAGAGGATGAGCGAGATTGGATGCATATCCTTGCTACAGTCGACTTGCCGTTCTCGGATCAAGAGGCATATGAGCAAGCCATTAAGATGATGGGCACGACTGACGGCATGCCCTCCGTACCAGTTTGCATAATGGAAGAAACCCTTCTTGGGAGACCTAAGCCCGTCACCTTCCAAGTGCCAAGCAACAAAAGAGAACTCCAGGAGGCTCTGGAATACTTAACAAACAAGCTAACAATTTAGTAGCAAACTTCAAACCACTCCAAGATCTCTTAGGCGAATCCAAGTGGCAATGGACCAGGGTGCATGATTTGAACATTATGTCAACTGGGCCCTAGTCCCTAATCAACGACAAGAAATATACCAAGCCCTAGGAGACGATGAGCAGTTTGATGCAGAGGCCTCTGATAACGAGTACAAAGATTGCCAATCCTTCAGTGATGAAAGTGAGGGTGAGATAGACACAGTAGAATACGACACTAAGGGACATGAAATAGAACAAATACGGGCAAACTCCAAGCCACAGAAAAGGAGTGTCTACAGGATAGAGCAAGGAATCATCCGCATGGATTGTGATCGCGCTTAGTTAGAACATGTAGGAGCCATAGACCTTGAGCAAGCAGGCCTAACCCAACCAGGAGCGACACGATACTTAGGACAAAATCACCATCTGAGCTGCAATCACCAGGGAAGACCCCCTCTTCTAGCGAAGACGGCGAGTTCGACTCTGAGTCAAAGGTAAGCTCGGACAACAACCCAGAAATACCTTGGCCGCCCAAGACCCGATGCACCAGCGGGGGCATACCCTTCCACCTAAGGCGCAGACGATTGAAGCAGGAAAGGGCGAACCAACCTAGGGACACACGAACAGATGAACAACGAAAACCATGGGACCTCCCTAAAAGATTTACGAAATTCAAGAAAGGAGATAGGGTAGTGATCCTGTTGGGTGCCAAATGGCAAGGGCAAACGAGCGAACCAATCGAGGGACTAGCCAAGGTCAAGGAGGTGAAATTAGCCCAGGAAGGGGAGACACCCAGACCAGCCTTCATTGCCGATGACTTGACTAAGGAAGAAGAAACAAGTCTTGTCGCTCTCTTGTGAGAGTACGTAGACATATTTGCTTGGTCCTTGGAAGAGCTTAAAAGGGTAGATCCAAGTGTAGTGACTCATAATATACCCATGACACTAGACGCAACGCCGGTGAAGCAGCGACCGTACCCATTGAATCCAAAGCACACTCATGCTGTCAAGGAAGAGATCGATAAGCTGATAAGAGCGGGATTCATTTACAAAATTGAGCACACGGACTGGGTATCACCCATAGTCATCATGATGAAGAAAAACAGAAAAAATAGAGTGTGCGTCAATTACAAGAAGGTGCACGCTGCTACTAAAAATGACAATTATCCATTGCCATACACCGAGCATATTTCTGAAAGAGTGGCGAGCAAGGAGGCCTACAGTTTTCTAGATGGCTTCTCAGGATATAATCAAGTGCAAGTGCATCCTTCCGACATGCATAAGACTGCCTTCACCACCAAGTGGGGTGTCTTTGCTTACATAGTCATGCCTTGTAGGTTGACTAATGCCCCTAGCTGCCACCTTCCAATGCCTCATGTGCACCATATTTAAAGACATGCTTCGCAAGGAGTTGGAAGTCTTTGTCGATGACCTCTGCGTTCACTCGACATGGATGGAACACTTAGACAAACTCCAAGCAGTCTTTGAGCGGTGTCGCCTATATCGTCTCTCCTTGAACCCCTTGAAATGCCAATTTTGGATGAAGCATGGTTACATCCTTGGCCACGTGGTGTCGAAAAATGGCATTGCCACTGACTTCTCAAAAGTCAGGGGTTATTGTCGACCTTCCACTCCCAACCAACTACAAGGGATTCCAATGCTTCTTAGGCCATATGGGATACTATTGGCAGTTTGTGCTGAATTACGCATTGATAGCCAGACCTTTATACAAGTTGTTGATTGTCTTTGAATGGGCTAAAGCATGCCAACGAGCATAGGAAGAGTTGAAGAAGGCTCTAACCATAGCACTAATTTTACGAGCCCCAAATTGGACCATTACCTTCCACGTGCATATTGATGCTTCTAAATTTGTTGTGGGACAGTGTTGTGCCAACCTGGTGAGCACAACCTAGACTATCCAGTGAGCTTTGCTAGCAGACAACTCACTGAGATGGAAATGAACTACTACAGAAAGAGAGGGCTTGGCCATGGTGTTTGTTGTAAATAAGTTCTGATATTATCTATTGGCTACACCCTTTACCTTTTTTGTGGACCATCAAGCCTTGCTATGTCTAGAGAATAAACCTTGCGCTACAGGATGCATAGCTCAGTGGCTCCTTTTGCTTTTGGAGTTTGACTCTCCTTGTCCTCAAGAAAATGGCCAGGCAAAATTCACGAATAAGATTCTTGTCAACATCCTAACCAAGGTAGTCTCTGCCTCGTCGTGCAACGACTAGGATAACAAGTTGATGGTAGCGTTGTGGGCTTACCGCACGGCTTATAAAACGGCTATCGGATAGATCCCCTTTAGGTTGACCTATGGAATCGAAGCAATTCTCCCTGTAGAATTCTTCGTGTCTAGCCTCCGAATCACACTTCACGAGCAGTGGGAAGGAAAGGAGGCATGGACGCAATGCCTAGTTGAACTCGAATGCCTCTCAGAGACTCGCCTTCTAGCCACTCATGGACTCATATGTGAGAAGGCACGACACAAGAGCTGGTTTGACAAGCATATCAAGCAACACGACTTCAAACAAGGTGACCTAGTGCTCCTATACTCAGTTAAGGGGCATAAGCAAAAAATGAAGTTTAGGGGTCTTGGACCTTTCAAACTCTGTGCAATCAGCCGAACGAGCAACGTTGGGCTCGAGACTCTAGACGATGAGGGAATAGGCTTTTTCAATGGTAGTCATGTCAAGAAGTACTATCCTCCCATGCATCCTTTGCATGAGCCACCAATGTTGGAACCGCCTGTCAAAGTACAAGTAGCCACCATCATTGAAATCGATGATAAGGATGACGAAACCATGGAGCCCGCATACCTGCACATCACGGTCACTGCCAAGAGAACATGCATCTTCAATGCCTTAATTGACGAGGGAGCGGACTTCAATGTCTTGACTCGCGATCATTGGACCCAACATGGCAAACCACCACTACAACCCACTATCGCCAAATTAAGCCCATATGGGGGCCGCTCATATGCACTTCTCGACAAGTGCAGGGCCGTCGCTTCTATCGAGTCTGAGACTGTACCAATGATCTTCTATATGTTGCCAGACGCCAAAGATGCAGGCACGGAGACACTACTAGGGCGAACCTTCAAAAAGCAAACTTGTTGCAACATTAATTATGAGTTGCAGCGCATTCACCTTGCCATAGGCAACATCCGCATTGTTACAACTTTCAACAAGGGCTGCGCGACCTCACCCCAGTCCTCCACACGACCAACAATAGAACTATTATCAGACAAATCTAAGGAGAAGGGTAGTGCTCGGCCACCACCCACCACCTCTCAAGAACCGCTGCTCATGGCAGCAAAAGCTAAGGCCCAACAACCTAGGTTTCAATGGAGGCCGAGACAGCCCCGCAACCACTGCCTAGGAGTCGACACACACACAACCTCATCAGGCCCGAAGCTCTAAACCTAGGAAACCAAAGCGCAGTTATAGAATTTGGCATCGGCCTAAACGACAGACATCGTCACATGAGCCATCACCTGCTAGAGCCAATCCGACTACAATGATCCATTCTAAAGGCAGTAGTCCATCAGAAGTAGCTGCTACTTCCCCAACCTTAAGCCAGGAAGTCCAACCGCAACCTCAAGAACACCCGCAACCACAACTATTCATTGTCAAAGACACTAGTACTATCAAACCCCAACCACTAGCACGTCTTAAACCCTCCTATGAGCGAAAATCATTTTTGACACTGGCCTCAGATCTAGCCGAAGCTACGGGGGATGACGTGGTTGATTGCATTAGATGGCTCAATGCCACTTTCAGAGAGCTAGCTCTGAGCTATGACCGCTTAGACTTAGGCTTGTTGCCCGAGCCTTTTGCAACCGAAGTTCGTACGATGCCTTGTTCTTGGGAGACGTTTGAACTTGCCTTCACAAAAGCAACTAACTTCACTATTGTATTGCTCAACAGCGAGATCTCTAAAGAGCAAGCCCTCAAAAAGCACCTCATCACATCGTATGATCAGCGAACCACTTTTGCCATCACTGATCAAGAAATTGTAAAATTATCCAAACTTGCTAAGACTGAATCCCCATTCTTGAGGCACCGGTACACTCTTAGGTTCCAATGGGAAGTAGAAGGGTGCCGAGTCATGACAAACACTAAGCAGCGCCGCACAATCAAAATAACAGAGTACGACCCCATTATGTCGCACTAACCTCGTATAGAGTGTTAACCACTCTTCGTGGCCACCCCTTGGAAGAGCACATCAAGGGACACCCTTACCTCGATCACCTACTAACCGAGGAAGAGCTACATATTGCTCGTCGCGTCACCTCCAGTGACTTTCTAACAGATGTTCTCACTTACATCACACACATGGTCACTTGAACTTTTGATCTAGACTGCGAAGCTAAATTAGAGTACAACCCCAATTTCTACACTTGGTTCCTACGTCGGTAACTCTTAGACCCATTGCAAGATGTCCTCAACCTCCAAAACCTTCAATCCTAGGAAGGATTCTTCTCGAGGTGGAAGGGGAGGGGAGTGAGGTGAATCAAATTAAAACCAAGGAAAATAAAGCAAAACGCATAAACACATAAGCAATGAGCGAGGTAAGAAAATGGCAAGAGAACTTTGAAATAAAGGGCAAAAAGTTAAAGCCAGAAGGGAAGATTCTACATTGGATGGGATTTTGATGCTTTCATTCAATAAACATATAGAGTCCTTTTTAACTATGACTTTTCTTACGAATTGTTAATTTTAAAGCACTAATGGAAACTTGGGAGTATGACAGGAACAAAAGATGTCATAGCAAGACCACGCCCACCGGCTTCCATTCACGGAGGAGGAAAGAGCGCAATACCGCATCACTCTTAAAAGCCACGCCTACAACCAGCTTAAGTTTCGAACCATTCACAACGTAGAGGGTGTGGTGGCCAAGGAGAAAGCGGCCAAGAGAGTCATCAAACAATGCAATCTCACCAAGTACCTCGAGAAATTTGCGCAAAAACCTGACCACACGAAGTGTGTGGAGTTTCTCAAGACTTACGACCCTAACAATGAGTGCGGCATTGCCACGGTAGGAAGGGGAGAAAATGCCAAACAGGTACAGGTTCACTTAAACCCTGCCTTGGTGGAGAAGGCGTTGGGACTGGAGCCAAAGATAGAGAAGAAGCAAAAGAGGGATGTGTATGCCATGCTGAAAATGAAAAAGGAGGATGTGCTAACTAATGACGGCATCAGCATCCAGAACATTTCTGATTCGAAAGCCATATTGCAAGCGAAGCTAGTACATGTGCTCTTCTCCAGCTAGTGTTACAACACCTTAATGCATCAAATCAGTGTGCATGTGCTGGAGAACGTAGTGGCTCACACCTTGCATAAAGTCGACTGGAACGGTTATGTACGCAAAACCATCGACTAGGCAGCTAAAGCACTAGCATTAGGAAGCACACTAGTAGGAGGGGAGTCCCCAGCTTCCAAGGCCACGGAAAGAAAGAAGGCCTCGTCTAAGGCCTTGTTTATTGCCTATGAAAGCATTTTGACTGCGCTCATCCAGGACGCAGTGAAGGAGACACAAGATGCAGAAGAAGGGGAAGGAGAAACGTCTAACAGGTCACCCCCTCGCTAGGACCAAGCGAGGTCCAACGACAGGACCGAGACTGATAAGGAAGGGCAGAAACAAGAAGAACAATTGGGCAAAAAGCAAGCCAAGAAACCCACAAAGAAGACGGCACAAAAGAAAAGGAAGCCGTCGCAAGAAGGAGAAAGAGGATCTGGAAAAGGCAAAAACAGAATCCCTCAAGGAGGCTGAGGAGAGGGAGAAGAAGAAGAAACAGGAAGAAGAAAAAGCAAAGGAAGAAGTTAACAAGGCTAAAAAGGTGTCAAAACAGGAGGTTGAGAAGAGGAAAAGGAAAGAACAAGAAGAAAAAGAGAAACTGGAGGAAGAGTACAGGAAAGCTGAATAAGAAAGGCAAAGAAGAGTTGCTGAGGAAGAAGAGGAACTAAGAAGGAAGGAGGAGGAGCACTTGGCTGAAGCCACACGAGGTCCATTGAGCAGCAGAGCAGGGCCGATGAATTGGGAGCCTGGAGCCCGTTGAGGGAAGAAGGGCCTAATTCCAGCATGCAGGTACTAGAAGTCATGTCGCCCGCTGTCCTTGAAGACAAAGGCAAGGCCCTTCTCCATCCTATCCCCGCCCTCATGGTTTCCCCCACCGAACCAACCATCCTCACCCCTAGCATCTCCACCAGCATGGAGGTCTCCAACTTCGTGGCCTGGATGCAATATTTTATCAATAAAGAAATGGCCTAGGGAAAGAGCATGGAGACCATGGCCACGGGGCAAAAGAGACCAGCCGCAGATGCTGAGTCGAGATAGGACCAAAAGCGTCAGAGAGTGGAAGCCTCAACCACCCCAATCCACACAATAGTGATGCCACCAGCCAATTACGATGAGTACGTTGCTGAGTTACTCTCCCAATTGGAGAAGGCTAGGGAGGAAAAGAAGATGGATGTGGCTAAGTTGGTGGCAGAAAAGGAGTCGGTAGCCGCTTTCCAGCTTGAAAAAACCCACACAATAGCCATGCAGCAACGACAGATCTTTAACCTCAAACAGAAATTAAAGGCCAAGGAGGACATGGAGGAGAGGTACAAGCAGCGGCTCGAGGATTAGAATCAAGAATTGGTGCAGATGCAGAGAGAGTATAAGCTTCTCTTGATGCAACATGGAGAATTAGAGGCAAAAACTGCCAACATCGAGCAAATGATGGAGGAATTGAATGCCAAAGAAGAGGAGAGAAAGCAGAAGAGGGAGTAGCAGTAAAAGAAGATCGAGTCTATAACCGATCAGCTACACTTCAGAAGGAAAGAGTACGAGAACATGAGCAAGGAACTCAAAGCCCAAGAGCAGAAGCTCGTAACCCTGGTACAGAAGCAGGGAGAAAGCATGGAATAAATGAACAAGAGAGTAGAGGAATGGATAGCGCAGAACGAAAAAAGGGTGAAGACACTGGCACAGCGCCTCGCTTTGGTGGAGAAAGAAAAAATCCTTGCAAAGAGTAAAGCAGACGCCGCCTAGACAGCCTTCAGTGCCCAGCAAAAGGCCTTCATTAACACACTATTGGACACGACCCGCCCAGAGGGAAAGGAGTCATTAGAGGAGGTACAGAAAAAACTGAGCATCGCATGCAGAGCCCTACATGCAGGGTTGCAGATGCCACCCCAACCTGTGGAGGTTAGGCTGAGCCTAGAAGAGCAACAGAAATACCTACTACTGGCCGGCCTAACCTCCCAGAAAATGGATGCAATGGGCTTTGAAGAAGGGACGCAACAAGAAGACTGGTAGGGGGAGAACACTGAGCTTGAATTCGTTATGGGGAGATTCAGAGAAGAGGTGATCCCACAACCCCCCTCGTCGCGTGCCCAAGAACAGCACAGGTTGATCCATCTGCGGAGAGACAAGCCACACTAAGGGAGAGACGGAGAAAGTTAGTTGAAGAAACCAGGAAGAAACTAAGAGTCAAACCAGTCGTGCAGTCGTGCAGTCGTGCAGCCGCACTAAGGGAGAGACGGAGAAAGTTAGTTGAAGAAACCAGGAAGAAACTAAGAGTCAAACCAGTCGTGCAGTCATCTGTACCCCTCCCACCGTGCCCCGAAGACCTCCCTCCTGGATTCCATACGGAGCTGGTGATTTGGGAGCGACAGGAAAAAGAAAAAGACCCATTCACCTTCAACTTCCTCATTCCCAATAGCATACGGAGGGTCCTACCGATTAAGGTGATGGAGGAGGTGCCAGCCAACTGGGACAGAAGTGGCTGGAAGAAAGGGAGAGGATCCCCACTCTGTGGGGGAAAGGAAGAAGCAGAGTTTTGGCAAAACAAGGTGTTTGAAATACCACATACTGTACAGGGATATGACTGCCAACCCTTATGGAGGAGGCGAGTGTGCGACATCAACATGCTTGCCTGGATGGCCTTTTGTAACACCCTGCCCTATGAGAGGAACAACCCCACATTCATGGTGTACCCTCATAGGGTAGGTGTGGATTTTGTTGCCACCCTCCATGGGCGTCATGATTTTCCTATCATCTATAACTCCAATGATGTCTCCTTCGAACATGCCCTCCTCTTCAACTCAGGAAGCCTAAATGATTCCATGACGCATTTCCTCGCAGACTTTCTTCATGCCCCGATCCAGCCTTTATAACTACCTGTAATTATCTTAGGTTACTTAAGTTACTACTCAAGCAGGACCCGACCCCACAAGAACATGGCCTGCCTCCCCTCTTTTTTGACCCTAATGCCATCGACAGCTATGCCATGGCACGTTTAATGATGAGGGCTAGCCTTCTCCCCTCTTTTTGCCTAGCTCTCCTAGAGGATATGAACGACAGCCAGTTCACTAGATGCAACCATCCTTTCCTCTCCACCACCTCCCTCCACGTCCGCATGAATCTCAAAGGATACATGCAAAGCCATTTATTTTTTAGCAAATCCATTTGACCCCCTTCTCCACCTAAATCAGATGCGAAAAATACAGGCTGTCATTCTACTAGTGTAATACTATTCCAAAAAAAAAATACGAATAAGAAAAAGAAAAAGAAAACGAACAAGCATACAAGGAAGAGCAAGAGGAACATTACGCATGGAATGGACACAACAACTCACTTACAGAAGTACTTAAGCACAATCACTGCACCTAGGGGTCCTCACGTTAGGCATGCCCGGTGGCTTCGGTTGACTGGCCCCGCTCCTAACCCCCTCGCCCTTTTTGCTCCCCCACTTCACGCTTAGGGCACATCAAGGACAGGACATACCTAGGGGGTACCACTCGCCTATGGTTAGACCTGTCACCCTACTCTACTTGCACCGCACCTCCCTTGCATGAATGGGGTCCTCAAGTGTGGGACATCACCTAGGCTAGCCTGTGGTTAGACCCAACTCCCCATTCCACCAACACGAGCACAATACACTACACAATAAGATCGACACCCTCCCCTTAGGTAGAGCACCGCACCTTTTCCTTTCAACATCACAAAGGTGACAAACCATCGACTTCGGAGACCCCCGTCAACCACTTGCTATCCATTTGGCTTCTCCAACAAACCTTATTACCAAGCTTCCATGAGCACCCGAGTTTACACATGGCCCTATCCTTACATGACTACCTCGCCAACTGCCTCCTAAACCCCAACAGTAGCCAAGAGTGCCATGGGACTGGCACCCATCTCAGAGGGGGGTAATGTTAACCCCAAGCCAAGAAGGCGGAAGAATGAATAAAAAAGCAGAAAGAAGATGGAAAAAGAGCAAAGACACCCAGGCGGCCTCTAAAGCTAGGCTGGGACCAAAAGCGTAATTTAAATGAAAGGCGCCTCAAAAACTCTAAAAACTCTTGTAAAAGAGCAGACGGGTATAGGCTTAGGGCATGAAGCAAGAAGAGGGAATTGGAAAAAGGGACCTTGCCACGATGGCCGGTCATGTAAAAAGGGATGGGCGCCCATGGGGGTTTTTAGGGTTTGTATATATAAAGTTCAAAATGTAAATGGCAGCTCATTCTTTGGTATGTGGCTAACAACAGCTCTTCTATTCTTCTCCTCTTCTTGCTTGTGTGTGCTCTTGAGAGAGGGAGTGTGAGAGTGTGAGAGAGTGAGTGCTTGTGTGTGCTCGTGAGAGAGGGAGTGTGTGAGAGCGAGGAATCAAGAGGGTGAAGCTCTTCACCATCTCCTCTTCTCTTCTTCTCTTCTCTTCTCTTCTCTTGCATGCACGGCTATGGTGGATGGAGCTTGGAGATGGAGGAGGCTTGAGGATGCTTGAGCTAGTATTTAGGATCGTGGAGCTACCGGTGTGTGCGAGAGAGAGGGCAACTCCTATCGGCATCAAGGTAAGCTCACTACACTCGTAGGATCGATGGCGCATCGGCTAGGTGAGAGATAGCCATTAGAGCTCGCTTGGAACACTTGAAACAATAAGCAGTCCGTGGGTCTCGGCGGTTGAGTGAAAGCTCCCATAAAGGATCTTGATCAGGCATGTTTTCATTAAAGGATTTACTGGGGAATTTGTTGAAACCTATAGTTAATGGGTTTAGGATGAAAAGATTTATGCAACCTTATTACTCACATATGAATTTAATTATACCTTGGTGTACTAACTTATCAATGACAAGCAGTGATGAGACAAGGAATGGTTTTGTGTTTCTCATGGTGATGGGACAAATGGCACAGAAAGTCATCAACACAAAGAAGACTTCCACTTGTGGGTTCAAATGGAGAAGATGATTGTTTCATTTGTTTCTTCTTATTTTTTACCATCTTCTTCTATGAATAGGCCGACTGTCCATGCCATGACTCATACATGATGTAGCTCAATGTCAATGCAAAAGTGCGCTAGACAAAATGGGGTGATGAGGATTTTGACCTAGCTGAAGAGGAGCAGTCCGAGCAACAGCATGACATCGATGCAGCACCGAAAGTTCCACCTCAGATTTACATCCCAAGTGTTGTGCAAACACCATTTGTTGATTCTACATTGGTGCTTGATGTTGAACATGCTGCCAATAAAGCATGGTTAGAGAAGATTGGCCTATATGATTTTGCATGCTTACCTTGGGCTAAGTGGGTAGCCAATGTGCATGCCTCGCAAGAAATTTTGAGGCAATCTCAAGGCAGAATAGGAGGTCAAATTGAGGTTACTACTGCAGTAGTGAGCTGTATGATTCTTCTTGTTAACCTCTTTAGTCAAGAGTGCACCCTCTAGATCTTGCAATTGTAACCCATTGGTATGTATGTTGACACACATAGCAGTACGAAATGTATCCCATGATTCAAGTTGTGTAACTAAGAGGAAAAGGGAAGAAGAGTGCCCTTGAATTCAATCCCCTATGAAGACAAATATTTGATAATGGAATGAAACTCATTTAAGTGGGCTAACATAGAAGTGCTCTCCTTCATGTGAAAGTCCATGAGTTACTTCAACCAATACGTCTGAGAAGCGAGGCTTTGCTTGTTATAAACATTGCGAATCTTTTTCCATAATTCCCATCCAAACTACCCATCAAAGATAACATTATAAAATACATGCTTAGAGAGGGATAATATGATGGTGGACTTATATAGCTCATTTAATGCAGCTCAATCATCTACATTAATAAGTTCACACTTGACACCCTTATGTTTCAAGGGCCACTAACTTACATTTTCTGCACTAAAACTTGCTAGATTTGGGCCTTCCAGTAGCTATAGTTGGTGCCATCCAACTTGTCAATATTAAATATAGCACTATCAATCGAGCCACTGGCCATGATGAAGGCAAAAAAGTGCACAAACTATCAAAACAAGCTATTGTAATTATTGTAAATAGCCCCAAAACCACTGCCAAATCAAGCTAAAAACAAGGGGTATTGACCAAGTAAGGAACCACCACAAACTCAATGTAAATAATTGAAAAATGAAGGTGACTACTCGCATAAATAGTGCAGTAAGTTACAATTATAGCATGCTAAAGATGACATACATCAATAAGAGATCAATGCAAAAGAGGAGCAATCACTGATATAAGACAAAATTGCAATTGCCAAAAAATAGCTCCAACTAGCAAGGAATGAATATGCAACTGGCACTAAGAACTATAGAAGAATCAGTGTGTCAGACTAAGATGTATCCCATAGGCATAACCATCATGCACAAAGTAGGTCTCACAGGTAATAGAAGAGACCAATTAAAGGCACAACAGACTAAGCAATGTAATGGAAGCTCAGTACATAACCAACCAAGATGCATACATAACTAACAACATTGTGACAGATATAGGTGCCTACCCAAAAGAAATGTTAGATTAGCCCACTAAGCATCAACTACGTACATAAAGCATGTACATGTCACCAAGTCCCATGATCTCATTGTAAGACCCTCAAACTCAATTGTATAACCAAAAGCTCAATGTAATCTCCAAATGTCAAGAAGTGGCTCCCACTAGAGTGAAAGTCAAATGCCAGATGAGTAGACAAAACTCAAAATGTCATGTGGAAGGCGTACATAAATCCAAGATCCAAGTAGCATACATCCAAGAGCATCCGACCCAAGTAACTTGCAAAGCTCTTACGAGAGCATCCAACCCAAGTAACTTGCAAGGCTCTTATGGGAGCATCAAATAACCATACATAACAGTGAATGACAATCAATGTCAATATTTAAAGCTCCAATCTCAGCTTAAATGCAATCTAAAAGCATAACAAAGCGTGTAACATGAACCATAAGCATCGATATATCAACCCCGAATAGTTTATAAGCACCCAAGAGCAATAGGCATATGCTTTCATCGGTAAAATAGCATTTGGCCCTACTTATTACAATAGTAAAAAAACTCTATAAAACTGAGCAAAAGAGTACTCAAATAATTCCATAGCAGTCCAATACATTGGCATCACATCTCTACATGATCTGGCATCAAATAGACATCTCGAGAAGCATAAGTGACCTCTAGACAATGAATGAAGTGTTGTCCTAAACTTTATGACAACAAACTGTCACAAACTATGAATCAATTTTGGCTAATCCTAGGAGCTCCAATTGATGCCCAAACTCATGCCAAATATATTAGGGAAGATTCCAAATATTGCCAAGTACCAGGACCTAGAGAATGGGGCAAACTAATCAGGGATGAGGGGGCAACAAACATGCACAAATCATGTTGATATTGTTGCTGTTGCTGCTACCTTTGCTGATGGTACTGGGGATCATAGCAATGATGAATGACCTCTAGCAAGGTCCTAGATTCGGCCTCAAGAGGGGGGAAGAAATCAGGAAGAAGATAGAGCTCAATGCATATCTCGAGGTGAAGAATCCATGGCTTCCATTGAAATTGTGAATTGAAGATTTCTCCACAAGCTAAAGCAATGTTGAGTTGAGCTCCTCAATGCCAGTGGAATGGATCTGATATTAGTTGAAGAGAGTGATTTCTAAAGTGGAAGCATGAAGCGGAAGCAAGAGCTATGGTGGAAGGAGCAAGAGTAAGAGAGAGAGACACACATAATGTGGGAACTCCAACAATCACAACGTGTGACCGGCCTTTTCTTTATTCAAATGTCATAGAAAGAATAAAGAATGAAGTGATAGTGTGGGTGCTTGCCACTTGCAATGCACATGTGTGTGGGTATGCGGGTACTGTCTCAATGTAACTAATATACAAGTGGCTAGGCACAATAGCATTTACCCCCAACATGTATATGGTATGTCTCTCATGCAAAAATAGAAAAGAATAAGAAATATCGTAAAAGCAAAGATGATGATACCATTGATGTCTAGAAGAGGTCATAGCTCCCATACCATCTACAATATCTATTGTAGAGTTATGTAGAGAGATAACACCTCTATGATGGAGCCTATGTGTCTATCTAATTTGACCTAAGAAATGTGTTCCCTTTTCTGCCATTAGAGTTGGATTGGAGCAAGGCTAAGATTGGGGCGAGGATGGTTTCATTGTAAGAAATGTTAGAGAACAACGTGCAAGAGGGGAAAGGTATGTGAACCTTACAAGTGAGTGAACAAAGTGGCAAGACTCAATGTAATGAGAAAGAGAGACTCAAGTAAAGTAAGAGCTAGGATTTAACAAGTAGATAATAAATATAATTCATAAATAGGATAAGAAATAAAGGATTGAATAAAGGTATACAATAGAGATACAACCATAACATTGAATGTAAAGTAAAACATGAAAAGAAAATAGAGCATTTGATGCAAAGTACAAAATGAATAGAAAATAGAACGTTTGATGCAAAGCACAAAATTGCCTACAACAATATTTTGGCCATTGAAGGAGAAGCCAAGGCAAAGTACCATAGAAGCTAAATCTTAGCAATAGTTTTAAATGCAATAAAGATTTGCTCCTTCCAAAATTCTATGAGCTCTAGATGCTACTGGAGACTCATGTAAGATAAGGGTCAATTACAATACCGCTATTTCCACTTGCTCTAACCAACTTTGCTAGAGCAATCATGGACCACCAAAGAGAAAACAACAATGCACTACCATTTCCATGTAAGTAGTGAATAGAGAAAAGACCATTGACAATCCGACAAGGAGAGACAATGAGTGTTAGTAATGATCTCATGACTTGGTGCTAGACTTAATAAATGCAAATTCAGGCCACCAAGATTCCTCTAGTGACTTCTAATGATGCAAAAGACAAAGCAATCTAAGAAGCTAACCCCAAGACCACTACCCAACCACCCAAGCAAGCAACACAATTTACCATCCACCACGAGGCACCTCATAAACAACCCATCAAAGTAATCCACTATAGCACGTGATCAACATACTAGAGAAGAGCTAAATGAACCTTTCAAGATCTTTCCCTACACATAGCATTAATAGTATGTGAGATGTATCAAAGAAATAAGACCCAATGTACCCTATGTGGATTTCAAGCCCAAAAACACCAAAGTACCATGCAAGTATAGCCAAGGTTTTCAGCAAAATGTAATGACTACATGTACATTAGAAAAGCCTTGAGCATCAAGATTTGTGTACCCAAAGCCATACATTAAAACTTGCATGAAGAAGGAAAGGATAGGATACCCTTCAAAATATCACCCACCATGAACGAAATGTAATGACTACATGTACATTAGAAAAGCCTTGAGCATCAAGATTTGTGTACCCAAAGCCATACATTAAAACTTGCATGAAGAAGGAAAGGATAGGATACCCTTCAAAATATCACCCACCATGAAAGAAATCTAAAGCACCCAAGTAAGTCTATATCACATGCATAGGCCCAAACTTAAGAAGTTTCTCAAAATTTCTCTAAATTTTCTCAAATTTTCTCTAAAAAGTGGTAATAGTACTCCCTCCCATTTAAATATCCATGCCATAAGGCTTTGAACCATGTGGCAACATAAAGCTCTTTGTCATAAATCGATCACGAACAAGTGACATGAACACATAGTCAACTAGCTACCTCCCCACCCTTTCTACCATGGAGTTGTTGCTCATTCATATAGCATATGAAGAATATAATGTTGGATAGTTGGTGTCCCTTGTTTGAGACCACCGAGTAATGCTTCAAGCAAACAAATCAATGGGATATATATGTATAAAGTTGTTCCACGTGAGTGCTCAATGCACATTATGTTGCATGTTCTACAAAGTGCTTTCAAATGTGAAAATTGAGCTAGTATCTAGTACAATGAAGTTAATTGTCTTTTCCCAAAAATTATGTATTTTTTTGAATTAATATATATGGAATACCTTTTTTAAAATGTAGTAATATTAGATTTCAAGTAAAATCTTTACATCACCAAGGGTGTAGTAGCCATTAAGCCAAAGTTTTCAAATTCTTACAAAATAGTTTATAAATCTAATGTCTCAACTCAACAAATTTTAGTATAGTAACACTGTCTTCTAAGAGAACTTTCCAACAATTAGTAGGAAATATCATTAACTTCCCACTAAATGCTAGGTCATTCATCCTTTTCCAAGTGAATCTAAGAGTCATGGCAAATGCTAAATTGATTAACTTCCATTATGCATCTTCCAAGATGCTTTGATAACCAAAGAGCAATGTAGTCATTTCGAAATCAAACCCTAGGTTGGAGTCTTTAAGCCATCTTTTAATCTCAAACTAGATGGGGGCAAAACCAAAGTAAATGTTTATTGTATTCCTCATTCCTCTTGTTGAATATGCACATGGGGGGTAATTGGAAATCTATTACCGAAGTTGGTCTTGAGGAGCAATTTATTTGACATTACTCTCCACCTAAAGAAATTTAGCTTGTATGAAGGCCTGAATTTCTAGACATGTTAGCTTGCATCACCATGTGGCTAATCCAGCCAAGGCACAATATCTCCTTTAATTTTTATATAAGCTGAGAGCGATCATGAGAGAGGGGACATGAAGTCCCTTCAACCACTACATTTATCTAGAATCTTCCCTATGGACTCTTGAGTGAATTTAAGGTAACACTTGACTATGAGATAGCTGAAGTTGGCCAATCTGGTTTCCTGTACTGCACGGTATGCTCTAGCCATTGCTCTTCTCTAGGAGATAGATTATATTGCACCATTAGAGAGTCAAGTGCCACCCAATGACAAATTTCATTATATGACATGTGCTCCCAAGTCCTTAGACATTTAGCATGCAGCTTTTTAGCTAAGTTGTAGTTACTCATTGCTAGAGAAGCAAGAGGGTTGTAAGTGAAAGGGTTCATCCAAATGCTGGGGCTCAAGGATGCATCACCATTTTTGCTATTGACCAGTTTGCTTGAGCTATTATCGGTGACCAAGTTCTTGCTATGGATTATGCCAACTTAGACTAAGATCGATTGGCTACCAATGATGATTACAAATTATATCCTACCATCTAATGCTATTCTACGCATTGCCTCTGTTGATTGAGCCAACAATCCAAAATTCTAGTATAGTAGACCAAGGTTGATTGCCATCCGTTCGTTTCATTAGTTGTTGAAAACATAACCTATTAGCCTTATCAAGGAGTCAATTCAAGGCCAACACCTCCATCCACCTTGTCACATATGAGTAGGTCCCAACTCACTTGGGCTAGAGAATTTCTCCCACCTTTGAACCAAAGAAACTACCTAAAAACTTTCTGCACAAGACTACAAGAGGATTTGTTGAAGGAGAACAAGGATGGAATATAGATAGTCTTGAAGTAAGTACAATCTTAAGGATGGTTATTTTCTTATCTAGGGACAAGGGGACACTACTCCATTTAGAGACCTTGACTTGAATCATTTGAAAATACCATTCAAGTTGTTGCCTAGGTGTGAGCCCCATCTTGATTGGCACACGTAGGTAATGAACAATCTCCTTTGTCTTGACCACTTTGAAATCATAGTTTAGTGTCCAATCTTGCAACACTCCCCATGAAAGGAGTAACATCTCCATTTTAGTTAAGTTGATGACCAAAGCAAATAAATGAGCAAACTCAAAAAAGCCCTCCCATCAAAGCATCAATTGAACTCTTTTTTGCAGCAACTACTAATGCTCTATCATTAGCAAATAATTATGTTGTAGTAGAAGAGCCATTCAAAAGTAGGAGACCCTTGATGACACCTACCGGTAGTTTCTAAATCTTGCACAAAGGATCGATGATGAGAGCACATAAAAGAGGTGCCAAGGGCACTCTTGTTGAATTTATATTTTCAAAGAAAAAGACTTGGAAAAACTATCATTGATGCTAATGGGAGCACATGCATTGGTAAATAGAGAGCTCACCAAACTTTAAAAAATAGGACTGAACTTGAATGTTGACAAAAATCCTACGATGAAAGGTCCAACTAAATCATAAGCTTTGTTGATGTCAATATTAACCAAGACAAAGTTTGACCAATGACTTAATGCTAGGTCTATTGAGAATAGAAGGTTGAGGGTAACATCTTGTATGCTCTTGCCGTACATGAAGCCATACTGCTGGGGTGTACAATTCTATCTAGGAGGTGCTTGACTCTCATGACCAAGGTCTTAGAAATCACATTTTATGAGAAGTTCAACATAGCCAAGGGCCACTAGATAGATGCCTTGGTGTGCATTGAAGACTTTTGTATATACAAATTGTGAATGGCCATGGTCCTCTATGGATTGAAGTAAGCTCTTAGGGCGTGGTACCAAAGGATCGATCAATTATTCTTACAAAGTGGCTTCCATTAGTCAGATCATGACCCCAACCTTTATTATAAGGTTGTGGATGATAGGTGTGTTTTGGTCATCTTGTATGTGGATGACTTGATTATCATAAGGACTGACTCATGGGAGGTTGATTGGATTCCAGAGATCTTGCCGCAAGTTTCATGGCAAAGCTTGGTATCCTTCACTTCTTCCCTTGTCTCAAGATGTAGTAGATGAAAGATGGCATTTTCATTTTCCAACATAAGTATATCTTCGAGCTTCTTTCAAAGTTTGGTATGCCCAAGTGTTGACTTATTTGAAGGTTGTCTCCATATGTAGTATGGACTAATTTGTACAGTGTTTGCCCAAGTGTGGACTAATTGCATAGGTCATCTATATAGAGGATGAAGGAGAATGAAAGAATTAATCAATGCACAACAATACTTGATCACAAATGAGAAGCAATGTATTGATGAATGAGGGAGAGTACAATGCTCGAGGTGATCACCGTGAAAGTGCCATACTTATGTACTAATGATGCACAAAGTGTCTTTTTATAATAAAATGAAACCTTTCCATGCTCCATTGAAAACTAGGAGACAACGTTCAAGCATTTCAGCCATCTATATTATTGGGAAGTAGACAAGTCATTGGCTTGGGTCCATATTTTAGTTGCCTTCTTTTGAAATGTCCCGCTAAGCAAGGAAGTATTTACTCAAAACAATGGAGGTCGCTTCAAAGTCTATAATAACCATTTTTGAAAGCAATTAGTACAAGTTTATGATTGGATGCAATCACCTCATTTAGGCTTCGATAGGACACTCAGTCGTCGCTGAGACACCATGCACCTTGAGAGATATAGAAGCAATCAAGCCTAGAAGCCCCAATGCAGTTGTAAGAGTTGGTGCATATATGACCTTTCAAAACATGGAAGCGATGGTTGCGGCTTCCCCATCAAGCCAATGTGGTAGGCTTGAGAGGTTAATTTGTATAGGACATCATGGGCAAAAGAAGAAGACTAAGGTTTCCACTTGCATGCATGTCAGGCCGTCATGTGACACATTAAGGGACATGGTGACAAGCATGGCATCATGTCAGACAATGAATGCAATAGCTAGACAAACCCAATGTAGTTCTTGACTGCTAAGATAGTTCGAGGATACAAATGGAATCTATATACACTATAATTGGTGAATTTCACAAACCTAGTTGCCCATGCTAGGCTAGTTGAGTTTGTTATATTTTTCCGTCATCTCGCCACACTAATCTTGGCAATGCATTTACTGATACATCTTTAGCTTAACCTACTTCACCAAGATTTTCTTCACATCCATTTGGCCCCACTTTGGCCCTTACACATTCAGGGATGGGTGACTGTGTTAGTCTAATAGCTCTCAAGACAATAGTCCAAGGCAGTCACATTGAGCTTTGGGAAGATGGAGGTGAAGAGGGAGATTGTCTTAGAGATGAAACCCATGTACTACAACCAAACCTTGATAATGATGTGGATGGCTCTTGGGGGTAGACGAGAGCTCAGGGTGGCTTGCTGTGGCTCGTGGTAGGGCGATTTCCTGCTTCCTTGCTTTCAACCCCCTTGAGAAGCTAATGGGTCAAATAAATAATATTCAAGCATTCAATGTGCTTGGTATGTAGGCCATGTGGCCTCCTCCTACACCTTATTAGTGACCAAGAGGTTAAGTGCTTTCGAGAAGCCTCGAGAATGGCTACTCTGCTTACCTTTGGTTGCATTTGTTATTCTCGTATATTATGATTGTAACGCATCACTTGTTGCAAAGAATGTTACTATGATGTAAACCTCAAGTTTGATCATGGAAAGGGTAAAATATCATGAATCAATATTCTCATGCCATGAGTAATGCAAGCTTGATTTTATAAGTGGGTTTGTTGAATTTTATCTTTATATGCATGATAAGGGATGTGCGTGTGTGTGTGTGTGTGCGCGTGCGCGTGTGTGTATGTGTGAGGCTACATGTTCTCTTCAATAAAAGGTAATATTATATTTTATAATGGTAGTGTAGATAGAACTTACTATGTTTTTCTGTGTTTTGCCCAAGTAGTCTTTGTCACATGTGGGGGTTCAGATTTCCCTTGAGTCTTTATCACATCACTATCACAAGTTAACCTTGAATTGACCAACAACTTGAGTTTGAGGGCTATGAGTGTGACCTACCACAGACATGCACACAAACACATGCACTTCCTCCATATGTAGTATTGTCAAAGCTGATTCCTATGTTGTTGTGTGAGCACAGGAGTGTCTCGTGACATTTATTGTTCCTCTCACGAGAGAGAGAGAGAGAGAGAGAGAGAGAGAGAGAGAGAGAGAGAGAGAGAGAGAGAGAGAGAGAGAGAGAGAGAGAGAGAGAGAGAGAGAGAGAGAGAGAGAGAGAGAGAGAGAGAGAGAGAGAGAGAGAGAGAGAGAGAGAGAGAGAGAGAGAGAGAGAGAGAGAGAGAGAGAGAGAGAGAGAGAATGTATATGCTCAACACACACACAAACTTACACTCTCAATGCTTCCTAGAATGCCTTGCACAATTCTATACTTTATATGATCATCGAAGTGTGTACATTTTATGTGAGATGAATTTATCGTAAATCTATTCTATAAATATCATTTTGTGTTCTTTTGCTATGCTAATGAAATATATAATTTATAGAATGATTTTAAGATTTAAAAACCATAGTTTTTTGCCTCTTGTAATTGTTGGTGTTTTGTGTAGCATTGTGCACAAGGTGTGGGAATCACATTATTCATTAAGCGAGCGAAGTGTAGCCTCATAAGCTTTGCAATGGCACCAATTGCGTGAGTGCGGTTAGTGGGCTTGGCCGGTAAAGAAATTGTTAGTAGGTGTGGTAATATAAATCAAGCTTATCGAGTAGTTGCTAGTATGGAATTAGTGATCGGAGTTGTGCTGGTTACACATCAAATGGCGATGCCCACTTTGCAAGTATTAACCAATGAAAATACTTTTTTAGGAGTCGGGCATCCATAGTCCTTTACACATTATTGGAGAGGACATGACTTGATGTTTACTTGTTAAATAGGTGAACTCCCTGCCCACTTTTGAACGGGGAGTCTCTCCCACCCAGTTTGGACAAGGGTGCACCTTTTGTATTTGCAACCAATCAAAAAAATTATAAATATAATAAATTCCATCTTTTTGCAAAATATGTCCTTTTGGTGTGTAAAGGCTTTGTGCCCATGTATGTGCCTAGTTTCAAAAATTGTAAGTGCACCCTTTGGGCAAGGGTTGGGCGTCTGCCATTTGGTGTGTAACCAGCCTTATTCTTAGTCTAGTGGGATGGTCAAGTGTCAGGGTGAATTTACATGGTGAAATAAATTCGAATTTACATGGTCAAGTGTTAGGGTGAATTTACATGGTGAAATAAATTCGAATTTCTTTTTGGATGCGAGCTTTTCGAAAATAATTTTTTTTCACAGGCACGTTTACATGGAAACGCTGTCGCTGTTGTTCATCGTCGTCCACCTGCGTCTGCTGCATCGATCGTTCGTATCAAAGCGCAGACGAAGTCATGTCTAGATCGATGACATTCTGCAGGCAAGCCCGACAGGTGAGTGCACTCGATTAGGGTATAGGCATCGCGATCTCTTCCTCAGAAATGTACATTGATGCTTTCTGAGTCAATGTAGCCCGTTCCACATATTTGATGCGGTGACCTACTGTTGTCGCGATTAAAAGGGAGTTTTTTCGGCTGATTGTGAAACCACTGCCTTTCTTGCAGCTTCCCAGAGGAGCTGTCCTTCTCCAACCGCATCATCATCAGCCGATTTTGCTAGCTCGCCATTTTGCTGCGTCGGGGCCGACTCCTCCGACCGAGGAGCAAGGTTTTTTGGAATAAGAATTTCTAATTTATTGTCTGGGCCTTTCACGTGACAGAACTAAAAATGCTGTCCGGTAGTTGTTCTTGCAAACACATTTGTCGTTCAAGCCTCGAGCTGTATATTCTCTTATGGAGAGGCATCATCGTTATCGTTTGCACAAATGCCTGTTTTTCAAGCCTCAAGTTGTATTGTACTATGGACAGACATCGTAGCTATCCAATGTTGCTGTTCTTGGACTCTTGGATCTTCAACTTATGCTCTTGTGATTGAATTTGTGAGTTTTCTACCAGAAGAAGCAATCTGAGAAAGAGGTGATGTATAAAACATGCACAATGGGTGATCTAGAGGTGTTTAGTAGAGATGATTTTTAGGCGATGCATAATGGGCAATCTAGAGATGTTTACTGTCACTGGGAACACATTTGAAATGACTAAGATGAGATTCCTCTGTGATCTTTAATGCTGAAAGCCATGGGAGGAGGGGCTCTGTCAGCAGTCTTGAGAGTAGGTAAAAGCTGATGCATCTCCAACCAGACGTAAGATGAATGCGCATATTGCCCCAAAAAATATTGGTAAAGGAAAGTCTAGTAACGTAGGCCCGGGATCTTTGCCATTGGACTGCTGGGCATTCCTGCATGTGGCAGGGTTCTCTAAAAATATCAGCAAGAGGCTTGAATAAGAGCCCAGAGCACATGGAAATTACAATCAGTCCGAATCCTAAAGAAAGCCTCCTACTTCAGCTCTGAAAAGAACAAATTTTGAGATCTTTAGATCAGTCCTTGTTCTTGCTTACACCATATCAGTGCTTCTCTGTGTGTGTGTGTGTGTGTGTGTGTGTTTCTGCCCCCCCAAAAAAGATCCCCCCCCCAAAGAAGGGGGTGGGGGCAGCAGCCTGAATCAATTATTTTAATGAAGACAAACTAAGGTTGATAAGTGAAAGAGTTTCACTTGCGAGTATAATTTGACATGCTTGGGCATTGTATTAAAAGATAAACACAATTTTAATAGTAACTCCAGAAAAATTTGACTATGTGATGATCCATATGGCATGTAGATGGAAAGCCCAAACTTTGTAGCCTCTTGGATCATAGATGACTTAGCAAGGTGTATGGTCGGGGCCTGGGGGCAATAAGAAT
The DNA here is from genome assembly GCF_053477565.2 of Lygodium microphyllum. Taxonomy (NCBI): domain Eukaryota; kingdom Viridiplantae; phylum Streptophyta; class Polypodiopsida; order Schizaeales; family Lygodiaceae; genus Lygodium; species Lygodium microphyllum. The sequence goes on from NC_141154.1 coordinate 55,150,433, forward strand.
ATAGCTTGCAATGGATGCGAAAAATATAGAGCTCCATGGTGATCTCTATGTATATGCACCTAATGTTTTCCCCTTGTTGTACTTGAATAAATATTAACTAGGCAACTTTACCACTTTCTACTATACAATCATCTCATTGACCAACTATCATATGACAATCTATGAAAATGACAGGGTTTGTATTGGTGATAATGAAATGTATTACAAACACTAGCAATAGATAAAATCTTAGATAATGGAAGAATGATGAATGAAATCAAATGATGATACAAAGGCCTTAAGCCTCTATTTCTATAGGACTAGGACTGAGGGGTGAGCCAAGGAGTTCGTGATGGTGGAGTTGTTGGAGATTATTGAATTATCTTGGTTGATGAAGGGCACATGTAGAAGGGATGTGCATTATGGACCAAGTGAAATGTAGTCCCTTGGGCAAGGAACATCAAAGAAGATACTAAATAGGTATGCTAAGCAGTAAAAGGAGCGAAGTGCAATCCTTTGTTGTTTTTGATGATGCAAACATAACCTCTAGATGCAACAACAATAAAACAAATATAGGACGTTTTGAAGAGCAGGTGTCAACATGACAGCAAAGCTATGTTTTTAGCATTCAAGGGCGAGCGGGAGGGTTGCACGTCAACACAAGGGGCTGAAGCGAGTGGAGATGTGTTTTCAGCTTTTGTAGCAGATTTTAGATTTTAATTGCCTCCAATGGTTTAAGCAGGTTCAAGATGAGCAAAGGAAGCCCTAGCAATCTACCTTTTGGAGTCAAAGGGGCTGCCCATTTTCTTGTGTAGGTTATTCAGGCGACCATGTTTACTGAAATCGACATGGAATTCCAGGCTATGATGGATCGTAAGGTCTCGGTGTGGTCGACTCTTTCACAAGATCAAAAGCTAGATGGGGAGAACTATTGCATTTGGTAGATGATGATGCTTGCTATTTTGGAGTCTTATGATTTGGTGGAGCTTGTGATTGAGGCAATTGACCATTTCATAGCTATTGATTCTTCTAAACTTTCTTCTTAGCAAAGGTATGCTCGTTGGAACAAGTTAAATGCTTGCATTCACTCGTTGTGATTTCTCTTCCATATCAGTTGTGATTGGACACAGAGTATTTGACCAATGCTTAAGAGATGGGACACAAGGAGAATGGTGTCTATTAGATGTGGAGTTCTTTAGCTCTTACTTCTCATCTTCTCACTTTCTAGTCTCAAACCGAGCTATGGTGGGCTCGGTTTCGCCACCTCAACTATGAGTACCTTTGGAAGGTAGCTCGTGACCAGCTTGTGCATGGATTTTGAGATGTTGGGATGAGCCATTCTCCATCTATATCTTGTATTCGAGGTGAATAACAAAGAGATGTGATTTCCAACAAGGCTTTGAGATCAGTAAAGCAGCCCTTGGAACTTGTTTCCACAAATTCATGCGGACCTATGCAAACGGAGTTCCTTAAAGGTAAGTCTTTACTTTATGTGGATAGTGGATGATTACAAGAGGATGATATGGGTGTATTTTTTGGCATTAAAATTAGAAGCTTTCTCTCCCTTTAAGGATTGGCTCACCTTTGAGGAGAATCATTTAGGATGGAATCTTAAGATGGCGAGATCTAACAAGGTTGGAGAGTTTGCCTCGAATGAATTAGCTCAGTTTTGTGCAGATCGAGGGACCCATTAGGAGAATGCCCACACCAATATTCCTTAGGAGAATGACATATTGAGCATAAGAATAAGAGTGTCATCGAGATGGCTCAGACTATGATGGAGCATTGGCAAACACCTCACTGTCTATGGGCTGAAGCAATGGCCACCGTAGCTCATATCCTAAATCGGTCACCCACATCCATTATTGTTGGTATGATCTCTTTTATGGCATGTTTTGGTCGAAAACTGGATGTTTCTTACTTCAAGGTATTTGGGTGTGATGTATATGTTCACATCCCAAAGAAACAAAGGGATAAGTTCAAGCTAGTGACATGTCTTCGTCAGCTATAGCTCTTAGTTATAGGGATATAGAATTTACGATCCCATATTATAGAATGTCTATATGTTAGCAGTCGTCAGCTCCCTTGCCACATCAGCAATGCCACGTGGCAGTTTTGCCCCGTGGCAACAATCGGATTGTCCGATTGTAGTCGGCTGTATTAAATGCAGCCAACTTGCCTATTTTGGCATTTTTACGAGGCATTCTTTTCAGTCTTTTAAAGGCCGAGTTTCGAGTAGTTTTGATGACTTCTTGTATTTGACAGGCTACAGCCTGTTGGTGACGGAGATAGCACTCGGGCTGACGGAGATCGAGGTCCTCAAGGCGGAGACATACGCAGATATTCTCTTTGCACCCGTGTATAATTTTGCATTCTTATACATCATTCTTCATTGCAGATTTTCTGCGTTTCACTGTCTCTTTCTCTCTCTCTTCTCTCTCCGTTCACTCTTTGTCATGGTCATTCACTTCCACATTGCTTTACTTTGACATGGTATCGGAGCATTGAAGGCCTAACTTAGGGTGGACCTATCTGAAGAGGAGTTTTCAGCGTGACACAAGGCTGCGTTTTCAGCGTTCAAGTGCGAGCAGGTGGCCTGCGCATTAGAACAAGGCTGAGGCAAGCGTGGGTATGTGAGAAAAGAGAAGATTTGCTGAAGCCGCTGCTGTTTTTCTGCTGTTAGAGAACGAGAAAGGCTGTGTTTTTGGCCTTCAAGTGTAGATTTTACCTTTTCATTGCCTTCGGCGGTTGAACAAGGTTCGGGACGCGTAGACAAGAGCCCTAGCAAGCTGCATTTTCACAGTCAGAAGGGGTTTCTTTTGGGTTTGTGCAGACATTGTAGGTGAAGATGTCTACAGAGACTGACATGGAGTTCTAGGTGATCATGGACCGAAAGGTGCCTATCCTACCGGCTCTTCCATCATATCAGAAGCTTGATGGCGACAATTATCGTATCTGGCGAGTGATGATGTTGGCCATATTGGAGTCTTAAGATTTGGTAGAGCTTGTGATGGAGGAGATCAACTGGCTCTTAGTGACAGATGAGTCCAAACTCTCTTCCAGTGCTCGTGTGGAGTTGACCAAAGCCCATTCTCATTGGGATAAACTGAATGCCAGGATTTGTTCTTTTTTTTTCTGTCTTATACCACAGCCGTGATAGCCCATATAGAGCACTTGATGGTGGCTCGGGCGATATGGTTGGAACTTGACCAGATGTACAACCGGATGACCCCTATGAAGAGGGTTTCTTTGGAGGTGCAGATGCGGACCCTGCCCATAAATAAGTCTTCTTTGCTTCGGGAACACATCAACAAGCTTCGACAGCTTCAGATGCAGGTTCCAAATGCGGGGAAGCCCATTTTCTCTAAAGACATGCCCAATTGCTGCCATGATTCGGTACTTTTTATTCTGCTCTTATTGCTTTAGGGCGGGAGTCGACTCTTCGATGGGAGGAGTTGGTTCCTATGGTCTTGGACCAAGAGGAACAATTGAAGGGACAGAATGCTTCCAAATCGGAGGCCTTGGTTGGTCAAGCCTCTCAGAAAAAGGGGAAGGACCGGAGGACAACAAATCTAAGAAGGACAAAGAGAAAGAATCGACATGCCATATTTGTGGTAAGACCGGCCATTGGAAGAAGGATTTCCGCGACAAGGACAAGAAGGACACCAAGAAGGACACGACCGATTCTGGAGTGGTGGCTGCACCCTCATCAGTTGCTTTTCTACACTTGGCGGTCATTGAGGACTCTATACTGAAGACTTCTGATGCTACGATGACAAGTTCCCAAGCTCAAGAGTGGATCGTGGACAGTGGTGCTTCATGGCACACGACTCCTTCGACAGTAGGTGTTCCCCATTTATGACCCTCACGTGGGCAGATTCTCATAGGAGATAGCTCTTCTGTGTCTATTGTTGCTCGGGGTGAGATGCGGCTGATTCTAGATGGATGTGGTGGTACCCACACTTCCGAGGTGTTGCATGTGCCAGGTTTAGGGTATCATTTGCTTTCGGTATATAAGATTTGTTCTCTTGGTCTCTTGGTGGAGTTTTGACAGTGATGCTGTACGAGTTCTTGATCATGGATTGAGGAAGGTTCTCTCTTCAAGGTTTGAGGAGAATGGCATCTACAAATTGAAGTCTTCTTCCGCTCTTACCTCTCTTCTTTTTACCTCTTAGACGCAATTCGAGCTATGGTATACTCGGTTTAGCCACCTAAACTATGAGTATCTTCGGAAGGCATCACGAGGCTCACTTGTTCGAGGTTTGCCGGACATAGTGGTGAGCCAACAAGCATGTATCTCCTGCATTTGTGGGAAACAACATAGGGATGTGATTCCCAACAAAGCTTCGAGGCGGTCTACTTCACCTATGGAGCTTGTATCTACGGATCTTTGTGGCCTGATGAGGAATGAGTCCCTGAAGGGGAGCTTGTACTTCATGTTGATTGTAGATGACTACAACAGGATGACATGGGCCTACTTCTTGATGCTGAAGTTGGAGGCTTTCTTTGAGGAGAATCTATCGGGCCGGAGATTGAAGACCTTGCGATCATATTAGGGTGGCTAATTTGTTTCTAATGAGTTTACTCATTTTTGTGCAGATAGGGGCATTTACTAGGAGTTTGCTAATACCAACACTCCTCAAGAGAATGGCATTTTGGAGTAGAAGAACCGAAGTGTGATCGAGATGGCATGCACCATGATGGAGCACCGACAGACACCTCAGTTTCTGTGGGCCGAGGCACTGGCTGTGGCAATCCACATCCTAAATCGATCTCCCACTTTAGCTGTTGACAGGATGACACCTTTTGAGGCTTACTTTGGGACTAAGCTTGATGTCTCTTATTTCAGGATCTTATTTCAGGATCTTTGGGTGTGATGCCTATGTGCACATCCCGAAGACGCAGCGTGACAAGTTTGAGGCGGTTTCTTGACGACAGGTATTTGTTGGTTATAGCTCCTAGTCCCAAGGTTATTGCTTGTATGATCTCGTGAAGTGGGATGTCTACACGAGCCGAGATGTGCGGTTCGTGGAAGTTCCGGTCACAGAGGGGGGTGAGGAGCACCCCATACTTGGAGATCCAGGGGAGAGTTGGGCTCCTGCGACTGTTCCTTTGGAGCTAGAGCCTCTTGATGGAGATTCTTCTTCAGATTCAGAGTCTTCTCTTCCACTGGCCACCCCAGTGGATATACTCGAGTCTTCAGTGGATGGAGATTGTTGAGGAAAGATCCGGCCTCCTCCTCGTTGGGCCCGTGACACCGTCCAAGATTCAGGGATCGAGGGGGTCCTTGAGGAGTGGGAACCGCAAGATGGACCGCAGAGGTCACGGAGGCACCAGGCACATACTACAGAGCTTGCTTGCTTTAACTATTGTTTGATGTCTCGTGTTATGCAAGATAGAGAGTCTACATCAGTGAAGGAGGCTTTACAGTCTGATCATTGGCGGAAGGCGATGGAAGCTGAGTTGGAGGCTATTGAGTGGAATGTGTGAGAGTGCGCAACGGAAGAAGAACACGAACACGGAGGAGAGGAGAGAGAAAGCAGAGAGAATGAAGGAAGAAAGTCTGCACTGACTGAGATGAATGCTGAATACACTGAAATGGACAGAGCAGTCCCTGCACGCAGCCCGGAGCGTCAGTGAGGGGACCAGGACAGACTGGAAGCAATGGCAGCACCAATGCCGGAGACGGAGACGACGGAGGCAGAGCTGAACCTGCAGAGCACAATGCTGGAATGACTGGGGGGGCTGCTATATATAGCCCCCAGGCCAGAAACTGGCCGACCTGCCAAATCTGGCCGACCTGGCCAGATTTGGCCGACCAGCCAGATCTGGCCGACTTTGGCCAGATCTGGCCGACCTGCCCAGAAAATGGGCCGACTGCAGCAAAAACAGCCCAGTTTGGGCTGTATGACACCCACAGGCTGCCGACTGACACGGACAGCCATAAAATGAACTGACAGAGCTCCTCTGTCTCCTGTCAGACTCTGACAGGAGCTCACAACCAGGAGATGACAGACTGAGAATGATAAAGAGCAGGCTAACACCCCCTCTCAACTCCTAGGAGAGTCTGAAGACCCAAGAACCGCATGTGATGAAGCAAAGAAGCCTGAGGCAAAGGCTTCGTAAAGAGATCAGCTGCATTGTCCGCCGTAGGGCAATAGACCACCACCAGCTCCGAATCCACGATCCGCTCTCGAACATAGTGATACTGAACCTCAATGTGCTTCGTGCGAGCATGAAACACCGGGTTCTTGGCCAGAGCAAGAGCACTCTGGTTATCCACGCGCAGCTCCGTAGGTCCGGTCTGGGAAAAGCCAATCTCCGCGAGTAAGCGACGGAGCCAAACTGCCTCCATAGCGGTCGAACATAGGGCCCGATACTCAGCCTCTGTAGAAGAAAGTGCCACAGTAGGCTGCTTCTTGTTGCTCCAAGAGACAGCACCAGATCCAAGGGTGAAAGCATAACGTGTAGTGGATCGTCTCGAATCCACATCACGTGCCCAATCAGAATCACTCCATCCAGAAAGGGTAATCCCATCTCCATACATGATCCCGAAGGATCGAGTCCCCTGTAAATAGCGAAGAATCCACAAGGCCGCCTGCCAGTGATCCTGGGTAGGAGTCTGCATAAAGGAAGACAATAAAGCCACCACAAAGGAGATATCCGGCCGAGTGTGAAGCAGCCAGATAAGAGAGCCGACAAGGCACCTGTAACGGGTGGGATCGGTAAGGGGAACTCCAGCTGTCAAAAGCTTGGACTCGGGGTCCATGGGGCATGAGATAGGCCGACACTCAGCCATATCAAACTCTGAAAGAAGCTCGGAGATGTACCTGTGCTGCGAGGTAAAAATGCCCTGTGCCATCTGATAGATCTCCAGGCCTAGAAAGAAGTGAAGGATCCCTAGATCCGTCATGTCAAACTCCTGCTGAAGAATGGACCGTGTATGCTCCACCTGCTGAGTGTCACTCCCTGTAATGATAAGATCATCCACATACAAGATAAGGAACACTGAAAGAGAATCCACAACCCGTAGGTAGAGATTGGGATCATAAGCGGAGCGCGCAAAGCCACTCTGTAGAAAGAAGCGGTCAATCCGCTGGTACCAAGCACGAGGAGCCTGCTTCAGGCCATAAAGAGCCTTCCGCAGCCTGTAGACATGATTCTCCTTCCCCTGCACAAGAAAACCAGGAGGCTGTGAAACATAAATCTCCTCCTCAAGAACGCCATTCAGGAAAGCAGACTTGACGTCCATCTGATAAATAGGCCAACGGTGGTGAGCAGCAAGAGCCAAAAGAACTCGAATGGTGGACATCCTGGCTGTAGGAGCAAAAGTCTCGAAGTAGTCCAAGCCTGCACGCTGTGCAAAACCCTTGGCAACAAGCCTAGCCTTATGCTTGTTCAAGGAGCCATCTGCAAGATACTTGGTCTTAAAGACCCATTTCACACCTATCACCTTCCGTTTCGCGGGACGCGGAACAAGCTCCCACGTATGGTTTCGCTCGATAGAATCGAGCTCGGCTTGCATAGCCTGTCTCCAAATATCCTGTGCAAGAGCCTCCTCAAAAGTGGAAGGCTCAGAATCCTGAAGAATCTGTGACATAAGAGCATAGTTCACACATAGTGAACTATCCCGCTGGGCCTGTAAACGTGCTGAACGACGTGGACCTGTAGAAGAAGCAGGAAAGTGAGTAACACCTGAATCCTGCATGAGCCGGCGATAGCATAAAGGAATCCTGAAAGACTCCTGCTGCTGTGAGGGAGACCGAGGGGTCTTCGGAACCTGCAAAACACCCAAATCGGAGAGGGACACCCCCTCACCGAGTGAAGGTAGATCCTCCGCATCTGAAGAAGGCTGTGTATCCCGTGAAGATCCCGAAGTGGCGGTAGTAGAGCTCGTAGAAGATGGAGTCACATCCACCAAAGGGGAAAGGGAAGCCGAAGGAGGAGGAATAGGGGGGGGTGCTAAGGGGCATCCTGGAAGGAAGTGAAGGGAGAGAAGGTGGGGGGGGGTCCGTCGATGACGAAGAAACATCTGAAATGGAACCATCAATCGGATCCTCAGAGGCCTAAGCCTCATCAAAGATCACATCCCTGCTCACCTCAACCTTCCGCGTCGTCGGGTCGTAGAGCCGATATCCCTTCGTGGTCGTACTATAACCAACGAAGATAAGCTTTCTCGACTTAGAGTCGAACTTCGTCTTCCTCTTCTTCTTGTCCACATGGACAAAAGCATCGCACCCAAAGATGCGAAAATGGGACACGGAAGGCTTCTTCCCAAAGAAAGCCTCATACGGAGTCATGTCCTGTAACGCCGAAGTCGGAGAGCGGTTGCGAATATGCACCGCTGTAGCCACCGCCTCACCCCAAAGGAAATGAGGAAGACTCCTATGCTCCAGCATAGATCGGGCCATCTCAATCATGGTCCGATTCGCACGCTCCACCACACCATTCTCTGATGGTGTGTTCGGATGGGAATACTCCACCCGAATACCATGATTCCTGCAAAACTGAGAGAAAAGGTGAGAAGTGAACTCGCCACCGTGATCAGCTCGAACGCCACGAACCTGGGAAGTTGTTTGGGTCTCCACAAACACCTGCCACTCACAGAAACGGGAGTACGCCTCGCTCTTGTACTCCAAGAAATAAGGCCACACATAACGACTAAAGTCGTCCACAATCAGCATCAAATACCTGGCCTTCCCAAGGGAGGCCGTGCCCATAGGTCCGCAAAGGTCGGTGTGAACCAACTCAAGCGGAGAAGTAGCCCTCCTAGAAGCAACCTGCGGGTGAGGCTGCCGATGCTGCTTGCCCCTCAAGCAGCTAGGGCACAAAGTGTGAAGAGGAGGGAAATCAGGAAGTCCCTCCACCATCTTCCTCCTAGCAGCCCGACGAAGAGAATCGAGGTTCAAATGACCATACCGAGCATGCCAAAGCAGCCCAAGCTCACGGGAAGTCCGCGCAGCCAAGGCTGTGAGCGTATAAAGCCCACCCTCCTGTGTACCTGTCCAAAGAGCATCACCTGTAGAAGCATCCTCCACTGTGACTGCATCCTATGTAAAAATGACTCGGGTACCTAACTGAGTAAGGCCATGCACAGATAATAGGTTAAAACCCAAATCAGGGACATAGAGAACTTTGGCGGAGGAAGACCGCCTGCCAGAAAACATAGGTAAAGTCCCCACGCCTCGAACAGGGACAGTAGAATTGTCACCAATGGTGACTGTACCCCCTCTGGAACGAAGATCCTGAAGCCAATCCTGACGGAAGGTCATATGTGAAGATGCTCCACTGTCGACGAGCCAAGGCTTCTCCTGTGTGGTAGAAGCTAGGGCTGTATCCTCCTCAACAAAGACATGCACAAACGCAGATTCTGTTGTGGCTGGGGCCGCCTTCGAGTCCTTCTCCTTAGGCTTCAAATGGGGATACTTCTGCCAACACTTCTCCTCGGGATGAGTGCCCTTTCCACAATGGGGACACTTGGGCTTCTTCTCCTTCGCATCCTTCTTGTCCTCCTCCTTCTTGTCCTTGGCCTTCTCCTTCTTTTGTTTCTTCTTCTTGCCGCCACCTGTGCCGGCCGTAAATGCCTTGGTGGAGCCACTGGCTCCCACCTCTTTGAGTCGCTCGTCATGCTCCAAGACAAGCGGGGAAAGCTCCTCCCATAGGAGTGTCTCACGGGTCCTCGAAGTGATGAGGCTGGTGTAGAAGACATCATAACGGGGTGATGGCAGCTGAGTCAACAGAATCATCGCCATATCCTCAGACGATATCAGACGACCAAGAGAGGCTAGCTCGCCTCGCATATCCTACATCTTCGTGATGTGCTCCTTCATGGAAGGAGAACCATCAAGACTGAGCATCCGCAACTTCTTCTCCAGGGAAATCTTGTGGGCAAATGTCTTGTGCTGATACAAAGACGCAAGCTTCGTCCACACTTCCGCCGCGGTCTGTAACCTGTGAACATGTACAAGAACAGAATCATGGAGACTCATAAAAAGAAAGGAACGGGCTCGAGAGTTGAGCCTATCCCATAAGGCTGCACGGTCCATAGAGGTGCCATCGGACGAATCCACGGGGGGACGGTCGATGGGCGAAGAAACAAGCTCCCAAAGGTCAAAGGTATCGAGGATGCAGGCCACCTTGCATGACCATAGGGAGTAGTTGGAACCATCCAACTTATCTTCCTTCGGAAAGGAAGGGAGAATCGGCACCTGAATAGAGGGAATCAAGGAAGGCATCCGCACATCTGAAGCAGTCTTCACTGAAGAAACCTTCGCGGTAGATGGAACCCTCTGAGATGCATGGACTGAAGAAGGACGAGTGCGAGGAGGTTCTTCCCGATGTCGAACTTCACGATAATCCCGCCTCCGCTCAAAGGAATGATGAGAAAGAAGTTCATCCTCTGAGTCTTCAAAGCCTGAAAACTGGTAAGACATCTTCCAATCTGCAAAATACCAAAGAAAGTTGTGCCGCTGTCGAAATAGGACCAGCAATGTGGTCACCAACCACCAAGACGCAGGCAGAGAGTGCCTACAAACACCTGGATCTGCAAAACGCAAAGATAACTGATGTCGATCACCAGGAAAGAGACCACCAGCACCAGGAAAGAAGTCGCCAGCAGGAATGTGCCGCCTGGAGTGAAAGCGACCAGCAGGACAGCAAAACGCAGCCTGTAGGGAGGTCGCCCAGCAGCAGGAGGGACAGCCTGATGGAAAACGCAGGATTTCTGCGTTGCTGGATGACGTGGCAGCCTCTGCAGACAGCGTGGGCAGCAAAACGCAGGCTGAAAGGCCTCCTGTAGAAGTCGCCTGGCAGTTGTTGATCAGTTTGCAGCAGCAGTAGGGTATCTCACTCCTGAGGGTATGTCCTCCGTGCTCTCAATCAGGCGATGATACCATGTGAGAGTGCGCAACGGAAGAAGAACACGAACACGGAGGAGAGGAGAGAGAAAGCAGAGAATGAAGGAAGAAAGTCTGCACTGACTGAGATGAATGCTGAATACACTGAAATGGACAGAGCAGTCCCTGCACGCAGCCCGGAGCGTCAGTGAGGGGACCAGGACAGACTGGAAGCAATGGCAGCACCAATGCCGGAGACGGAGACGACGGAGGCAGAGCTGAACCTGCAGAGCACAATGCTGGAATGACTGGGGGGGCTGCTATATATAGCCCCCAGGCCAGAAACTGGCCGACCTGGCCAGATTTGGCCGACCAGCCAGATCTGGCCGACTTTGGCCAGATCTGGCCGACCTGCCCAGAAAATGGGCCGACTGCAGCAAAAACAGCCCAGTTTGGGCTGTATGACACCCACAGGCTGCCGACTGACACGGACAGCCACAAAATGAACTGACAGAGCTCCTCTGTCTCCTGTCAGACTCTGACAGGAGCTCACAACCAGGAGATGACAGACTGAGAATGATAAAGAGCAGGCTAACAGAATGGTACTTGGTTCCTTGTGCCTCGTCCCTCTCATAAGAAGGTGATTGGTGTCAAATGGGTCTTCAAGACCAAGTACCATAGTGATCGCTCCTTGGACTCCTTGGACAAGCACAAGGCTCGCCTTGTTGCTAAAGGTTTTGCATAGTGCCCAAGTGTTGACTTCCATGATAGTTTTGCCCCTACAGCTCGCATGGCGACTATTCATGTAGTTCTTGCCTTGGCTGGCCATAGGAGATGGCTTGTTTTTCAGTTAGATGTGAAGTCAGAATTCTTGAATGGTGATTTGAAGGAGGAGATCTATGTAGAGCAGCCTCCTGGATTTGGTTCTTCAAACGGGCAGGTTTACCGGTTAAAGAAGGCCTTGTATGGCTTGAAGCAGGCTCCACGTGCTTGGAAGGAGAAGATTGACTCGTTTCTCTAGGCTCAGTTGGGCTATCGGCATTCTAGGGCCGATCCGCAGCTTAATGTGCACACTTCCGAGGGAGGTCATGTGTTGTTTGTGTTGTATGTTGATGACTTGATTATTGTAGGTGCTCATACCCAGAAGGTCGAAGAGATGAAGGCAGCCCTACACCAGAAGTTCGAGATGACGGATTTAGGACTTCTTCGTTTCTTTTTGGGCCATGAGATTTATCAGTCTCAGAGGGGGATTTTCATCTCTCAGTAGAGATATGTACAGGAGCTCTTGGTGACTTTTGAGATGGAGGATTGTCGGTCCATTTCTACTCCTATGGATCCGAACTGGAAGGCCACGCCACACGCAGATTCTCCTTTGGCTGATGCTACTCTCTACCGTCAGCTAATTGGCTCATTGATTTGGCTCCTCAACACGTTGATTTATGTTTTGCTAAAGGTCTCTTGGTTGGGTTCATGAGCGCGTCTCAGCAGGTGCATTGACAGGTTGCTCAGAGGATACTACGGTATTTGAGGGGGACCTGTGGCTTAGGGATTCGTTATCCAACAGGTACAGATGCTACTGATCTTGTTCTTGCAGGTTGAAGTGATTTAGATTGGGCTGGCGATGTGGATCAACGGCGGTCTACCACAGGTTATTGTTTTACCTAAGGTGCTGGTGCTATCTCTTGAAGTAGCAAGAAGTAGCCCACGATAGCCCTAACTTCGATTGAGACAGAGTATCGGGCTGCATCTTCTACCACATGTGAGACTGTGTGGCTTCGGTGGTTGTTGGAGGAGCTTGGATGCCCCCAGACTTGTCCTACTATCTTGTGATGCGACAATGAGAGTTGCATTGTCTTGGCACGGAATCCCGTATTCCATGCTTGGACAAAGCACATAGAGGTCCAGTATCACTTCATCAGGGAGAAGCTTCTGGATGCGATTGAAGACAATCTTGCAAATTTGTTTACGAAGGCACTTCCCAGGCTTTGCTTCATCGGCATTCCAAATCTGTTAGCAATCGTTAGCTCCCTTGCAATGTCAGCAGTGCCACGTGGCAACAGTCGGACTGTCTCGACTGCAGTCGACTGCATTAAATGCAGCCGACCTGCCTATTTTGGCATTTTTACAAGGCATTATTTTCAGCCTTTTAAAGGCTGAGTTTCTAGCAGTTTTGATCACTTGTATTTGACATATTACAGCTTGTTGGTGACGAAGACAACACTCGTGCTGACGGAGATCGAGGTCCTCAAGGTGGAGACATACGCAGATATTCTCTTTGCACCCGTGTATGATTCTGCATTCTTATATAGCATTCTTCACTGTAGATTTTCTGCGTTTCACTCTCTTTCTTTCTCTCTCTTCTTTGTTCGTTCACTCTTTGTCATGGTCATTCGCTTCCGCATTGCTTCACTTTGACACTATATGAGTTGTGATGATCAACTAGAAGATAAAGATTTTGATGGCTAGTTCAAAGATCATTCCAGGAGAGCAGCTGATATGTTTGCAAAATTAGCAAAGGATCCTCAATTTACTTGGTTTTCTTGTACTTCCAAGGATAGCAATGTTAAAAGAGGAAGCCATTCTCTAGACTTTGGGATAGTAGGATGTATAGAAGAAAATGCAAAACCATCTCAAGATGTTTCCAATGTTGTCAATGAGCAAAATGACTAGTACCAGTTTGGCAAGATATGCAAATGCAAGTCCATCTTGGTAGTATCAATGCAATGGATTTTTGATGTCAATGCATGTATGCAAGTATGGGGCAGCTATCATGAGGACATGTATTTTTGAAACCTTACTTAGCATGTGGATTAATTTTTAATCACATGGTTAAGTAAATGTTGAACATGTGAGGTGTGACTGGGGTTAGAGTAAATTTACAAGCTTGTCGGAACCTGAGGAAATCACGGGATATTAAATGCAAAAGTTACTATAAGTTATGTTGCACAAGCACTTGGTGGTATATGGTGCCAATTGTTGGCCTAGGTCATTCATTTGGCCATAAGTGTCAGTTTGTGGCACTAGAGAAGTGGTGTTTAAAAGTACGTGACGCTGATTAATGGTCAAAGATGGTGTAGAGACACTTAGGAATCGAAGTTGCCTAGCCAATTTAATCATTGGCCAGTTAGATTATTTTTTAGGACATCGAAATAATTATTAGATTAATTTTTAGTATTTAAAAATTGAAAATTAATATTTAATCATGGATAATGTTGGAAAAACCATTTGGAAAGGTTGCCACTTGTCAAAAAATGCCCATGCAAGATTGAAAAACGTCTTTAGAGATTGGAGAGAGAGACATTTTAGTGCATTCAGCCTGCAAGAGAGAGGGAGGAGATGTTGCTGGTCTGATTTGCAGCCATTGGAGGATCTTTTGAGGTAGCCAGGGGTAGGAGAAGACCAATTAATAGTAGGTGACAATATCTACCGGTCGTTGAGACAGGATAGCAGCAGTAAATGACTGATTATTTTCAGTCTTTTGTATCTACAAGCTATTGAGATAGGGCAGCAGCAGTAAATCACTAATTTTCTTTAGTTCTTTGTGAAGAAAGTCTGAATTTTCTCTTCTTATCATTCTCTCTCATCTCCTAGCCTTTCTACAGTCTTGCTTTGAAGACAACAGCATTGAGATCACCAAAAACTGAGAAATTTCAGATTTCTTTGTTGTAAACCTTAATCTGCTGCAGAAATTAAGGTTTAGCAGCAGCCCTCAGGAAGCGTGCCAGAAATTGGAAACTCCAAGACTTGGATTCAACAAGGCTGAAGCTGTTTTAGTCAAATTCAAGTGGAGGGACCGGCAAATCAATGAATTCGGGGCATTTTCCATCTCCATCAAAGTAGGTGAAGGCCAATTGACTGCCAAATCAAGGGGCAAATTAGATTGAAGACTTGTTGGTCATTTTGGACAGCAAGGGGAGTTGGAATACTGAAAAGCGAAAGGGCGCCAGTTTTGGTGCCATCAGGGTGTCCATTGTCCAAGATTATAAGCTAATTTCTATTTCTCAGTTTTGTAATAAATGTTATTGCTGTAACTAAGTTGTATTTAGGGAATTATCACCCATCCACGAAAGGAAGGATGGTTTCATGGCTCCATTGCTGGATACTATCCCTTGATTTGGTGGGCTCGAGGCATCTGATTGCAAGCCAAAGCTTTGTGCAAGTGCTGATTTTTACTCTTAGCTGAGAAATGACAGCAATATGTCTTCATATAGTGAGATGGACTCAAGCAGTGATGATGCCTCTTAGTATGAACATTCACATGGGAATGAAGGAAATGCAATGCGGCTCAAACCATGGACAGAGAGCTGAAAATGTTGCTGTTGGGCAAGATGTTGGCCTTTAGGACATAAAGAGGTTGATGACTAGCAAAGTAAAGAGGAATTTAATGACTAGTTCAAGAATGGGATGAGGATAGGGACAAATCTCTTTGCTGAACTGGCAAAGGATCCTCAATTTACCCGATCTTTGAATGCTTTGAAGAAGGACAACAAAGGCAAGAAGAAGAAGCCTTCCATATCTTCGGGATAGCAAGATGCATCGAAGATAGTGCCCTTCATTTGAAGCTCCCAAAGATGCTAATAAAACAAAATAGTTGGTACTTACAGTCCAAGGAATGCAAATGCAAGGCTATCACACAAGAGCCAATCCAATGGATTTTGGACAGCCGAGCATGCATGCTATGATGGGACAGCCAGGATATTTTGGTGGAAGGATGGTTTTTCATGCTATGGTTGGACAAGGACCGCATACAGGAATGTATGGCACAAATCCCTGTGGTATGTAGCAACCAATGCATGGTGTGCAAGGCCTAATGTATTCTGGTATGATTGGAAATATGCAAAACCCTATGTATGATAGCATTGGCTTGATACCTAGGGCACAAAGTAGCATGTTTGGTATTGCATCTGCACCCTTGAATGCTTATGGGGCTCAAGAAATGAATGTTGGTAATGCAAATGCTTTGTTTGGCGTTGGTTTTGATGTAAATTCAACAAACGCACCCTTTTTGCAGCAGCCAATGTATGATAACTTGACACTAAAAAGGGCGGCAAAAGACTATGATGAGGGTGGAAAAGTAGTGAAGTTTGAGTCCTTCAATGGTGCACAAGATAGGCTGAAAGCTTTGACTTTCATTCAACCGTTTGACGTAGCCTATTCGGGGGGGGGGGGGGGGGGGAAACTTCACTGAGTCCTCAAAGATTCAAAAGGTAACCGCTTTCTTAAAAGGAAATGCATTACAGTGGTGGTCCACTCCTTTGATACAAGGTAGAGCACCGTGAAGGTGGGTACAATGCAAGCAAATATTTGCATCGAATTGGTTTACAAGTATCTTTGAGGTGGACATCATGATAGCTTGGAATCAGTTAGATGCTAAGGAATGTAAGAATTTGGAGCAATAATATAAGAAGTTTTGGGATGCATTGTTGCCTATTACCACTTATTGCTCCGTATCCCTTCATGAGCAAGTGGGAAAATATGTTTGTGGGTTGCTTAAAGGAATCGGGATTTTTGCATTAAATCCAGTGTGTCTAGCATGTCTCAGCTCATAGAGACTGTTGCTACAGCCGATGCTTTGGTGTGGGAAGAATTCGAGCTTCCTAGAGAGTGGGCAAAAGCCGAATAAAATGTTGTTTAAGACTGAAAAAAGGGGGAGATCTGAAAATCAGCTTGAAAAGAGGCCAAAATAGCAGATAAAGGGCTCGAAAACATCGACACAATGTAGGGAATTAATGGCAACAAATAAATGCTTTATTTGTGAACACGAGGGTCACATTGCAAGGGATCATCCTAATAGGTAGCAAGTTGGAAAGTTAAAATCGGGGAGATTCTAAAGAAAAGAAGCCCAAAACATTAGTGGGATTGGTGCTTGATGTTGTTAGTGATTAGCTCAATGATGATGCTACTAAGTTGTGTAGAGGGCAAAATTAGGAATCAACATGCATTGATTTTCTTTGATAATGGTGTACGAGTCAACTTCATCTCTGTTGACATGGTAGCGAGCCTGTCTAGGCATCAGAGAGGATGAGATGGGACCCGTGGGGGAAGTTGAAATGACATGTAAAGGCCATGCAAAGCCCATCACACCACTCATTGAAAAGCTTCGGTTGCATATACAAGGATATATCAACAACGAAGAGTTCTTCATTGCTCCACTTGAGGGTTGTGATGTATTGATTGGTATGCCATGGTGTCACCGTATGCATGTAGTGATTGATTCTTGTGCAAAAAAGATCACTATTCAGCATAAGGGAAAGGTACTTATACTTAATATAAAGCTAAAAGGTGAATCACTCCATGTTGTATCTGCAATTGCCATTTCTAAAGCAATGAAAAATCATCTTTCAGCTTACTTGGTTTTTACTAAGGATAAAGATGATAGTGAGAATGTTGGGAACATGTCTAAGTTAGAGAAGGATCGCATGCCATTTCTAAAAATGTATATTGATTGCTTCTCTCAATCACTTCCAAGGCAGCTATCGCCTAGAAGGCCAGAAGATCATGGCATAGATTTTATTTGAGGAAGTAGACCACCTAATAAGCCACCCTACAGAGTCAGTGCAGCCCATGGGATAGGAGGAGATTATGAGACAGGTGAATGAGCTGTTAGAAAAAGGGCTGATTTAGACCAGCTCATCTCCTTTTTTGTTGCCCAGTGCTTTTGATGCAAAAAAAGGATGGTTCATGGCTAATGTGCATTGATTATCGTACTCGAAATAAGTTCATGATAAAGAATCACTTTTCGATTTCTCGAATCGATGATGTTATGGATAGATTGCAAGGGGCAGCCATATTCAGCTATATAGATTTGAAAAGTGGGTATCATCAGATATGCATTAGACTGGAAGATGTGCCTAAGATAGCTTTTGGGACATCTTTTGGATTGTATGAGTCTCTTGTTATGCCTTTTGGACTTACGAATGCTTGTGCGACTTTTAATCGGATAATGGATTATATCTTCAGGCCACATAGAGGATTTGTGGGTACTTTCTTTGATGATATGATTGTCTATTCAAAGAATGAGACAGAGCATAGAAGACACTTGACCATTGAGTTCAATGAATTGTGTGAGCATAGGTTGGCTATTGTCAAAAGATGACGTACTAGCGAGATAGTAGGATTTGCAGGGAGGAGCATGGAGTGAACTTGGTAAACATTGAGAGGAGAAGAGGAGAGAGAAGAAACTTTGATGAATGGAATGATGATCTGAATCATGAAGTGAATATGATACAAGGGAACGAGGGTGTCGTAGCACATGGAAGATGATAAAGACAGCTACGAACCACGAACCGCAATGTTCTCCTGAATGTTGGTTATGCAAATGTGTCTTATGGTGTTGGTTATGATGCAAAGGTAGCAAGTGTACCCTTTTTGCAGTAGTCAGTTTATGATAATTTGACTCCGAAGGGGCAGCAAAGTACCATGATGAGGGTGGAAAAGGGGTGAAGTTTGAGGCCTTCAATGGTGCACAAGATAGGTTAAAACCTTCGACTTTCATTTAGCAATTTGATGTAGCCTATTTGGGAGGCAATTTCTCCGAATCCTCTAAATTTCAAAAGATAGCTACTTTCTCGGAGGGAAATGCATTGCAGTGGTGGTTCGCACTTTTAATGCAAGGCACATCACCGTCAACATGGGTATAATTTAAACAAATGTTTGCTTCTAATTGGTTGATGAGCACCTTTGAAGTGGATCTTATGATTGTTTGCACTAATTTGGATGCATGACAATGCAAAAATTTAGAGCAATACAATAAGATGTTTTGGGATGCATTGTTGCCTGTTACTTCTTATTGAGTTGTCCCTCTTCATGAGCATTTGGAGAAGTATTATTGTGGATTGCCTAAAGGCATTAGGGATTTTTTGCATGAAGGCCACCATGACGAGCATGTCACAACTCATAGAGATGGCAAGTACAATCGATGCTTTGTTGTGTGGAAAGGATTTAGGCTTCCAAGTTGATAATGAGGAGCCATCCGAGAAGTGTTCAAAGACTGAAAAGAGAGGCAGATCTGAAAATAGGGCTTAGAAGAGGCAAAAATATCAAGGAAAAACTTGGAAAACACTTGCACAACCCAAGGTGTTTGGCTGCAAATAAATGCTTTGTATATGAATAGAAGGGGCACATGGCAAGGGATTGTCCCAACAGGCAGCAAGTTGAAAACAAGGAAGATTAGAGCTAAAGTTTCTAGGAGGTACTTTGTGGAATTTTAGAATTATCCACCAATGAATACCAAATGGACAGAAGAGGGTAACTTCACAAACCACTCTTGGTTGTTGCAACTCTACCTAGAAGCCTTTCAATTGGAGCCAACTTTAGATCAAGTTCGGTTAGGCTTAGTAGAGCTTAGAAAGTCGAGAGCATTGCTTGATGCTCAAGGGGAAGTTAGCACTTTTACTCCTCTAGTGATGGACAACTCTAGTATATAGTGGATCTTGGGTGTATTTAGCATGTATCTAGGGTACTATTTGCTGACAGTATGTTTGCTAGGAGGTCACTGTCGAGCATACTAGTCACTAGCATTGGTATGTAGATGGGTATGGTTTTCATTGCAGCTTTGAAACTGTACATTTGCATCAGTGTATGATCATTAGAGTATGGTCATTAGATATGATCATTAGTGGTTGACTATCAGTTGCTGCTTTTTAGCATATGGCCATTAGTTTTCAATGGTCTTCAACTGGTTTTTATTGACAGCAGTATGTGAAGTAATATCATTGATAGTACAACTATGGTTTATACTTAGTTTATGCTTTACTATGGTTGTTTTGTTAGAACACTTTTGAGATAAAGTTAATGGATGCATTCATAGTGGTTTTGACAGTAGTCAGAGTTCCTTTTTTGGTCAGTAATGACTTACTTATGAGGGTGGAAATTTTAGCATGAGTTGGGTAGTAGCATAGTAAAGTAGTAGGTGTCGATGTTCTTTGACTATAATGCCTATGCTTTTTCTAGTTCAATACTAGTTCGCTTTTGCCACCTTGTAGTGCAATTGAGGACAATTGCAAGGATTTCAAGGGGGAGGTGTGTCACAAGGACGTTTATTTTAATACTTAGCTTTGGCATTATTAAGTTGTGTACATGTGAGGTATAGGTGAAATGCAAGTCAGTTAAGTGACAGTGAGACGTTAGTAACTTTGGTGATCAATGGATGACATTGGCAAAAGTTGTATTGATTTATGCTTGATAAATACTAGATGGTACCCGGGGTGCAGCCATTAGTATCAATGGTGACACTAGGGACATTATTCTTGTGATGCATTGATTGTTGGTGCTTTTTTCTTCTATCTCCCTCTCTTCCCATTTCTTGATCACCTTTTGTTAGATGTGTCGAGTCCATTTGGCAGTATTTACAGCTATTTTTGTGTGCTTTTTGACACACATGTGAACCGCCTCCTAAATCTGCCACTTGGCACAGCTGAAAACTGAAGGTCAATAAAATATATTAAAAAATAGGTAGTTATGATGATTGTGATGAGATGACCAACTTTTCTAACTGACCCTTTCTGAAATTCGTTTTTATGAGAAACATATTAATAGGATATTGCTGCAACTGTGATAACTTATTTTACATAAATAATGCAGATCAGCCAATTTTTAATGAAATTACAACCACAACCGTATGAAAGTATCTTGTAACCAATTTTTTCCAACTAGATTAAAGTGTGTTGGGCTTTTTTGTAGAATCTTTTTCGTGGCTTTTTGTAATAAATTTGTAAGTTCAGTATTTTGACATTTAGTTTTTGCATATTTTTCAACACCCTCAAGGGGGGGGAGAGGGAGAGGGAGAGGGAGGGAGGGGAAAGGAAAGGGACGATAAGACAAATGTTATCCTTATTGCAGATAATTTAGGTGATGACGACGAAATAAGCACTATCAAGTCAAAGATTCGTAAAGCATTGCGAGATAGGAAGGATGATGTGACATTGAAGCATGTGAACGAGTTTTTCAACTTGAAAAGTGTCACTCTATTTGACTGCAACAAGATTATCAAATCATGCTGGCTGAACTCCAATGCCAAGGTCCTTGATTGTATCTTTGTATTTAGTCTCTGGTATTTTGAACCGATTGTTGCTTTTGATTGTTCATCTTGTGCATGGGACTCTTGTCCGTGTTGATACAACCTAGGTTAAGCATTTCTTGATTAGAAAAACTATAAACAAGACAATTGGTCACTTGGTACTTATCCAATAGGAAACAAGGTGTAAGAAATCGATTTGGAACCATCTACCCAGTGAATTGTTGATTGTTCATTTTGATTTATGGGATTTTCGTTGGAGTTTTACAACCTAGTTGATGTTAGCATTTCCTTGTATTCATGCTAGTCATCTCTTGGTGGTAAAGCATTGCGCATCTACAAAATACAAAGACAATCGAATAACAAATGCACAGATTGATAAAGAAACACAGTTAGGATAAGGGTTAACACACAAAGACAATGAATATAGAAGTTAATGAAATCTGGATAATGAATGAATAGGTACAATGCTCAATGCAGCAAAAACATTATGCAAAGTGAAAATTGATCCCTGAAGTCCTGTGTCTGGAGGACCAAGGTAGAGAGTATGAGTAGAAGAGTGTGTCATACTTTGACGGATCCCGAAATATAGAAGGTAGCTTCTGAATATGTTTGGCAGCAGTAAATGTAGCTTGTGATGACCGACAAGCAGTAGGAGTAGATGGACTGCAAATCCAACAAATACTGATGATGTGGCAGCCTGGCAATGCAGCAAATCAAGTAAATGCAGCCCAAATGATGACATGACAGATCATGTGCTCCAAAAGTAGGAAACACAAATGTGGATGATGACTCGCAGGTCAAGTGGTTCCTAGAACAGCAAAAGACAGATCAGGCTGATTGTACAGTGCAGCAAACATAGTAGCAGGTCACATGGCCGTAGGCAGCAGCTAGGGAAGGTGTGCTTTGCAAAGGCTGGAAGACATGTAGCAGATGGTAGACAGTGATGGGCAGGAGCTCCGGCTGAGACACCCTCTATAAATGTGGTGTGGACATGAGAGAGAAGGCACTTGCAAGCTACAAAAATTGAGCTTAAGGTTGAGTGGTGGGCAGCATGTCTATTTATAGATGGTGGGGCCCTCTCAAACTAGGGTTTGGCTTATGGGACATAGACACAATGAAAGTTTCAGTAATTTAATTAATTAAGAGAAACTATCCATGTGGCCATTAACAAACATGGTCTCATTATGGCTAGTGGTTCTTACAACAGTGCTATCTTCGTAAAGGATTTTTAGCTCAACATTGGTTTTGAGCTTTGTCAGAGTCTGATGGAGATAGAGGAGCTCCGATAGCCATCAATGTATTTGCATTTCAGTTTTCAGCTTAGTTATTTAGCTTCTAGCCGTGTTCACACTTGCTGGACTAAGTGCATTGTGTTTTTGCTGCATGGCAAGCTGGGCAATAGCATTCACTGTAGGGTAGCAACATTTATGGCATGTTGGCTAATTTTGGCAGCTGATCAGCCTGATTCAGCATCTACCATCAATTTATAGCTGTCTGCCATCAGCTTGCCCCATTCATTCTGTCATTGCGAGCACACATCTTTTTTATTGCATAATAGGTAATTGTATTATTTATAAAAAAAATACAAAATTACAAGATTACAAGATGTAGGATGGTTCTAGGCCATTGTGTATAAATCCGATGTTGGAAATGTGGAGAGAGAGAGAGAGAGAGAGAGAGAGAGAGAGAGAGAGAGAGAGAGTAGTAGATAGTGAACAAGAGTGGGCAGCAGTCCCTCACTCAAAAGATGCAAGTGCTAGAATGATAGAATGAAAGTACAATAGGTCTTAAGTAAGCTAGATATATCCCTAACCCAACTAGAGTTAATTTAATTCTAGAGTCTAGTGTTCCTACTTTTAGAGTCTTAGACACGCTATACTTTGACACTTTATTAAGTGTCCACACTACACAAATTACATTGGGCATTGTCCATAATTAACCAATTCTAAGACCCCCCTTGTAGTTTTGATGCAATGATGTACAAGGAGTGAATCCACACTACACAAATTACATTGGGCATTGTCCATAATTAACCAATTCTAACACCCCCCCCTGTAGTTTTGATGCGATGATGTACAAGGAGTGAATCAATCACCAAAGGTAGTAAGTTTAAGGATTTTTGAAATTCCTTAAACTTTTCATGTGGTAGTGCCTTGATGAAAATATTTGCAACTTTTCTTTTGTGTGGGGATATAGATAATTCTAATCTCCCTTGCATGTGATCTCTCTGTGACATGTGATTATGTATCTCAATTTGTTTTGCATGAGTATGAAACATTGGGTTCTGTGCCATTGCAATAGCACTCTGACTTTCAGTAAGAATAGGAGTGGGTCCCTCTAAATGAACATGAAGATTAGCCGATACATGGTGCAACCAAACACATTCGATTGTCGCTGTGAAAGTTGCCCTATACTCAGCTTCACAAGATGAGGTAGCTACAGTAGGTTGCTTCTTGCTCAGCCAAGAAATGCATGACTAGCCTAGAAAGGAATTCATTCTGTTGATTTGGGTGAATTGAATCCCCAAAAAATAGTGAATCAGCCCCATATCTGAAATATCAAAAGTAAACTGCAAATTAGTCTTGAAATCAACAATTTTTCTCTCATTTGGTCCAATGATTAGTATATCTATGTAAAGAATGATGATGATCAAATCCCCCCCTTCTTGAGGTAGAGGGTGGGCTCAATTGCATTGTACTATATGCATCTATCTTAGAATACCAAGCTCGTGGAGCTTGTTTTAAGCCATACAAGACTTGTTTTGGAACCCTTGTGCGGTACAAAATGCATCTATCTTGGAATACCAAGCTCGTGGAGCTTGTTTTAAGCCATACAAGGCTTTGTTCAGCTTGCAAACCTTATGCTCTTGGCGTTGCACAACAAAAACTTGCAGGTTGTGCAACATATACATCCTCTTTTGAATCTCCATTTAGAAATGCTATCTTTACATCCAATTGATGTATCCCAAGTAAACTATGCAACCACATAAATCACACATCTAATGGTGGTAATCCTGGATGTAGGAGCAAATGTCTCCTCATAGTCAATGCCCTTTTTCTGAGCATATCCCTTTGCAATCAACCTTGCCTTGTGTCTATCATTAGACCCATCATGTTTCCTTTTCAGCTTGTAAGCCCAATGTGTGCCAATGTTGTTTAAACTTTTAACCAAAAGGCAAGTTGACAAGACTCCATGTGTTCTTTTGTTTAAAAGAGAGTATCTGATCAATCATGGTTTCCACCCAATGCACATCGTGTACCTCATAATCAATAAGATGGCATGTATCTACAAAATTTGCCCCTCTTGCATTTCTAGCACTGCAATGTGTACGTTGAGGCAAAGGAGTATCCATACATCTCTCTTTAATAGTTTGTAACAGCCATCTAGGGACCGTTTTGGCTGTATGTATAGCAGCCCTTTCTTGCACAACCGCATCATCCACTACCCTAGGAAGAACTGGATTAGCTGGAGGCTGATTTTGGGTAAGTGGGGGAGGTTCAGCATGCTGTAATGCATCTATTTTTGCATTTATTGTAGGCCCGAATCCCAATGCAAGTGGCAAAGGACCCTCAAAGACACCACCATTCTCATACGTGGTTGGCATTTCAAACAAATCAGGGGAATATGCTGTATTTTCAGCAAAAATGACATCTTTGTTGACAAAAACCTATCGAATGTGAGGATCATACGTACGGTAACCTTTGCTCTTTGAGCTGTATCCAACAAAAATACATTTAAGTACCTTATCATCTAACTTCTCATGAAGCTCTTTAGACACACGAGTATATACTATACATCCAAACACTCGAAAGTAATCAACCTTGGGTGTCCGATCATGCCATGCCTCAAAAGGAGTGATCGTCTTAAGTGCCTTTGTTGAAGCCCTAGTAAATGTTGGGAATAAAGGCTCACCGTGCCTTTTATGGTGTTCGGGTGTGCACGCACCCTTACACATATACTTTATATCATAGAAACATGAAACGGGGAATGGGAACGGGGAACGGGGACGGGGACGGAGACGAGAATGCCAAACCTAGGGAACGGGGACGTGGGAACGGGAACGGCATTTAAAAAATCAAAATTCATGAAAAAAAATTAATATTTCACTCATAATCCATGTGGACTCTGGAGTGTTAAAACTTAAAACCAAGGTATATAATCCACAAGGACAAATCATTTTAAGTTTTAACTTTAAGATATCATGCATTATTCTAAAACTACTCATTAGAAATTGAATTGCAACTTACAAGGCTCAAGAGGTAAGCTATTCAATTATAAATAATAAAATCCATAATACATATGCCAAAAATCATAAATGGTAAAACAATGAACAATGAACTAAACTTAAAAGTCTAAGCTAAAAGAACATGCCTATGGTACCATTGCCAAAAAACTTAAAAGATTACAAATATGAAATTGAAGTCTAATCTTTGAAAGATTATGCTCATTGCCCCAAAAAAGACTGCAAATATAAAGTCTAATCTCTAGACTAAAGCAAAATGCGGCATGCCAAAATAGCCCAAAGGGCAACTGCAAGACTGCAAGACTCAAGTACAAATATAATATCGGCATGGCACAACTGTCAACAACCCAAGTGTCACAGTGTCATCAATGATCATAATATCATATATAATGTAAATGTGCCATGTATCATGAGACTCGTGATAAGTAAGCTAAATCAAAGATCATGATCATGATCTGAGGCTGCTCTAGCCACTCCTGAAGTGTCAGCCTCATCATCATGTGTACCATGAATTGCTGCATCTCCCTCAACATCAGCATGTGTCTCCTCTTCTTGCTGCATCTCCCACTCTGTGAATGGATCAGGCTTTGTTGTCATACTGTTACATAACATCCTCAAATTAGCACTAACGAATACTAGATCGTTTGCCCTCTCCACACCAAGACGGTTTCTCTTCTTTGAAGCAATGTGAGCGTAGGTACTCCACAATTGCTCCAAACAAGAGGAGCTAACTGACTGACTCAAAATACGGATGGCTAGTTGTTGCAACTCAGGACCATCTGAACCATAGTCCTCCCACCACAAAGCTGCCCTAATCTTACAGCGATCCTCCTGTGCATCCCCACAACCAAAAGAACCCCGAAAGGTCCTATAACATGAAAGTTGATCTCTGATCTTTCGTCTAGTGCCATGATCAGGCACTAAACGAGACAATATAAGTCTCCATGTATCCATAACCTCACTGTCATTCTCCTGACCCTTGCCCTGGAACTCAGGATCCACAACAAATGCAACTGCATGCATGGGTGAGCTATAGGAGTTCCACCTCGTCACAACTAAATGGTGTATTTCCTCGTACGCCTCATCATTTGGTGCCAACTCCTACAACTTTTCATTCAGCCTATCCATAGCCTCATATACCTTGCCAATGCAAGGTTGCATAGCATCCATAACTCTCAATAAATGTACAATGGGTGATACCATAGCATCTATCAGCTTTACATCATCCCAAAAAGTGGAGTTATTTGCTTTCTCCAAGCATAAGATACCTGTAGGAGTATCTGCCAATGTTGATGAGGTAAACTCATCACTAAGAAATAACTGTCTCAAGGCACCACTGCATTCTCTTAACCTGCCTAGCATCAAGAAGTTAAAGGCAAATCTGGTATCAGAGTATTTTAAAAGTGTCTTCTTCGACCGCAAAGAGAAGTGATGGCGAAGAAATTGGTGATTCAAAACAAAGCTAACCATTTGAGCTCCTTGCTCTATGACAGGTGCAATCCATGACAGGTTACCAATATCCTTTAGTAGGTTGTTCAAGCAATGAGCCATACAATATGAAACTGTGATATGTGGATAATATCCCTGAATAATAGCACCTGCTGCCCTATTTGCGGGCTCTCCATCTACAACAAATCCCACAACATGCTCTGGGCCAATAAGCTTAACACCTGTAACCCACTCTGTTGCAAGTACATCTGCTGACTTTCCTGTCCCCGATGCATCATGTGAAGATATAAAATACATTTCCCCACGAGAATAAGCAACCATACCATGAATGGATCGCTTGCGTGTATCACTCCAACCATCAGCAATCAAGGAAACTCCATTTTTAGCCCACATGCTCTTTCTAGTCACTACTGCTTGCTCAACAAGGCGCTTTTTCTTGTCGAGCAAAGTGGTGCGTAAGGTCTCTGATGATGGAGGTACATACGAAGGGCCATACTCACCAATCTTCTTGCACATCAATTTAAAATACTTTGACCTGGCTGCACAAAATTGAATGTGGTCATGATAAAAAAAGCGTGCCATTGATGTATCCACCTCTTCCTTCTTCTTGGGATCCCAACTAGCATCAAGTGTGCTTTGTCTACGTGCAACATGTGGCGTTGTTGATGCCATGGCCGATGCAATGCCTGTAGTAGGTGTGGAGATAGCACTTCCTGATACTGACCCTGCTCTAGATACATCTGATGGGGATGGTGTCACAAAAGTTGCAGGGTCAACTGCAACACATCGTGGTCTAGATGCAAGATAAGCTTGTTGACCTGCTACATGGTCACGAAGCTCCCTTTGCTTCTCCAAGGTCACATTTAGACAAAACTGCACCTCTGAATTTGGCTCATGTAGGAGATGAGCTCGGATCTGATTATGCATAAATATTAAAATTTAAAATGGAACAAGTGGCAATTGGTAGTCCATATTCTAATATTTAAGTAACTTTGAAAAATTAAAATCAATAAAAATTTGAAATACAAATGCTCGGCTCAATGGATTACCTTGTTTGCTCCACTAGTTCGCTTGTATGGGCAAAGCTTGCAAGTCCATGGTCGAGATCCTTCACCACTCAAAGGGCGGTCAGCATTTACTTCTTCCCACCATGACCAATCATCAGACCTTCTTCCTCGACCACCAACCCGACGAGCAGGGTGGGAAGATGAAGCCATTTATGATTTCAGGCTGAAAATTGAAGGCCTTAGGTTCAAGAGTCGAGAGAAGGAAAAATTGAAGGCTGAAAATTGATTATTGAAGGCTCGAGAGAAGGGAGAAGGCTCAAGAGTCAAGACTCACTCAAGAGTTGAGAGAGAAGGGAAAGGGAGAGAAGGGAGAAGAATAAGAAGGTTCATGGAAGAAGGAAGAAGAGAAGGGAGAAGTGAAGAGAAGGCAGAAGGAAGAAGAGAAGGAAGAGAAGAAAGAGAAAGAAGAGAAAGAAGAAGAAGGAAGAGAAGGAAGAGAAGGAAGAGGTTGGAGGTGGGAGGAGAAAGAAGAGAAAGAAGAAGAAGGAAGAGAGGGAAGAGAAGGAAGAGAAGAAAGAAGAAGAAGGAAGAGAAA
Source organism: Lygodium microphyllum (assembly GCF_053477565.2). Lineage (NCBI taxonomy): Eukaryota > Viridiplantae > Streptophyta > Polypodiopsida > Schizaeales > Lygodiaceae > Lygodium > Lygodium microphyllum. The sequence goes on from NC_141154.1 coordinate 55,178,559, forward strand.
GAAGGTGGCTGGGCCCTGAGGCCTGGGGGCAGGATGCAGGCGGGTCTTGCGAGTAGAATGCAGGGCCTCAGGCGGAAGCAGGCGGGAGCAGGAGAACTGGGCCAGGCGGGACGCAGGAGAACTGGGCGCAGGCGGAAACTGGGCGCGGGCGGCCCATAGGTCATTTTGCCACGTGGCGTTCCCTGTCCCGTTTCAGACAGGGAACGCAGCAGGGATCCCTGCTGCGTTCGCTATCTGAAACGGGACAGGGAACGTTCCATCATTTGGAAATGCGGTCCGCGCCGGATACATGCCGGGGACGGCGATTCCGCGTGCCGGGGGGCCGTTCCGGCCGTTTCTTGTCACTATGCTTTATATATATTATCAAAAACCTAAAGTGGTGCACTTTTTTGATTGTACCCACGCATTGAGTGTCATGCTCTCACTCTTTTCCTCACTCTCTACTCTGCTCTCACACTCTCTCTCACTGTGTATATCTCAGCTGCACTTTGTCTCGATCCTTGCGTACACTCATCAACAAACTAGTACGAGAGCGCAAGGAGTGCACGCTTCTCAGGGTTGGACATGCGATCTCAAGTGTGAGATGTCGGTAGTAGTTGTCAGTGTTCAGAAAGTTAGCAATCAACATGGGCGTATCCTTGTGAAAATTTGGAGCTTTTGATCGAAATTGTCAAATTTGTGCCAAAAAATGCTTTTGGAATAGAAGTTGCAGTCAAAATTTGGGGATTTCACATGTAATTGGTGCATTGGCCTATAAATGTGGCTGTAATTGCTTGTGGAGTACAGTAGCAGATACTCTAATTCTGGAAATCAATTTGCAGATCTGAAATTTCTGCAATTTCTTGATTTTCATTGCTAGTTGATACTTCCAGTATATCGTGGTCATTTGTGTGACATTTGGGCTTGCATTTGTTGACTTTTGAGTCCATTTAGTACTGCAAATCATGGCTGGAAATAGTGACAACAACAACTTTTTGCACATTAAGAAGCTTGAGGGTGCGCACAATTTTGCAATATGGCAAAAACAGTGCTACAATGTCTTGGTGCACAAGAAACAGGTGAGGCCCATAAAAGCGAAGGGAATAAGACCAGCAAGTATGGAACAAGAAGAGTGGGATGATTTGGATGAGCTTGCATGCTCTACCATTGAGCTCTCAGTGTCAAACAACTTGCTCTTTAACATTGAGAAGTTGAATTCAGCATATGCAATGTGGCAAAGACTTGAAGAATTGTATGCTTAGAAAAGCGTAGCCAGCAAGGTTTATTGGTTGAAAAAGTTGATGGACCTTCGCATGAAGGTACAACCATGTTTGTACATTTGAACGAGTTCAACTCAATTTTCAGTTAACTGATTGCTTTGGATTTCCATATTGATGACGAGTTCAAGGTCTTCTTGCTATGCACTTTGCTTGAAAGTTGGGATCCCTTCAGGACAGCTTTGAGTAACTCAAATGCTCAATTGTTATATTCTGATGTGGAGAGTTCTTTGCTGATGGAAGAACTTAAGAGGCAAAATAATTTAGCAAACAAGTCTTCTAATGGATTGCACACTAGGGGCAGATTTCAGCAAAAGGGCGGTTCTAAAAATAGAGCATGTAGCAAGTCTTGTGGAAAAAATATGGAGTGCCATCATTGTGGCAAGAAAGGGCACTACAAACTGGACTGTTTTCAATTGAAGAAAGAGAAAGGCAAAAATAAAAACACTGAAGACACTAAGGTTGATAAAAAGGACAGCCAGTCTTCAAAGAAGAGAAGTGTGAAGATAGAGGAGATAAATGTAGTCACTCATGAGAATGACAGTGACGATGGTGTACTTCTTGCTTTTTCTTTGAGTGCACATGCATTGATTGCAGATTTTGAGGATGACATGCACACTTGGGTACTTGATTGAGGTGTGTCTTTTTATGTTACACCACATCATGAGTGGTTTTCTGACTACAATGGTGGTGCACGTGGTGTTGTCCACTTGGGGGATAACTATGCATGTTAAATTGCGGGTATTGGCAGTGTGAAATTGGAATTTTAGTATGGCTTTGTGTTTGTTTTGCATAATGTGAGGCATGTACCTCAGCTTAAGAAGAGCTTGATAAGCATAGGGCAGCTAGCAAAGGCTATCATACTACCTTTGGGGATAGCAAATGGAAAATTTGTAAGGGCTCTTGCATTGTTGCCAAGGGCTCACAAAAGTGATACTTTGTATCCTTTCCATGGATCTAGTGTGCAAGACCATGTAGTCACCATCACCAAGTAGCCAAGTGTTTCTTTGTGGCATAGCTGGTTGGGACACATGAGTCAAACTAGAATGAAAGTGCTTTCTCGTTTGGAATGAAAGTGCTTTCTCGTTTGAGGTATGTTGATTTTGAACAATGTGATCATTATATTTATGGTAAGCATGCTCAAACATCACGTAAAAAATCTCTTTCTCTAAAGTCTTCTCTCTTAAGAGTTGTTTAGATGTATGTCAGATGTCAGGGTTATCTCTAGGGGAAAGAAGTATTTCATTACTTTTGTTGCTGATGCCACATGCAAAGTATGGGTTTATCCAATCCGTTGTAAAGACGAGGCCTTGGATAAATTAAAAAAATTCATGGCAGTTATTGAAAATTAGACTAGCAAGACATTAAAGTGTCTTTGCTCTGACAATGGTGGGGAATATGTGTCCAAAGCCTGTTAGGACTTTTGTGCTAGCAAAGGGATTAAGAGGAAGCTCACTGTCCCTCACAATCCACCCCAAAATGGTCCCTCAAGAAGTGTGGTTGGGCAAGTCACCTTCGTATGCTCACTTGAGAGTATTTGACTGCGAAGCATTTGTGCACATTCGCAAGAAAGAATTCAGCAAACTTGAGCCAAAGTCCTATAAATGTATTTTCTTAGGATATGGTAATGAGGGTGAAATGGGATATAGCTTATGGGATCCCGAAAAAAGGAAAATTGTACGCAGTAATGATGTTATCTTCCAGGAAAATCTCATCCACAAATAGTGTGAAAAGACTGAGGAAGTTAGAAGGGTTGTATTTTGGGAAAAGATATATTGATAGGACAGCAAAGAATGCCCACTAGGCAGCAGCAAATACCTGCTATAAATGTCCTTGAAAACGCAGGGAATAATGCTGATAATGATCAGCAAGATATTTCCCATGATGTACCACAAATTTATCAAGAACAGATGCCTTTGGAACAACCAAAACCAGTTGTACAACATGCTGAACTTGCAAAACAGCAAGTTGAACAGATGCCTTTGGAACAACCAGAACCAGCTGTGACAACATGCTGATCTTGCAAAACAACAAGCTTTTAATGTAGATTTGTAGGCTGAACAACTAGCAAATCTTGATCATTGGGTCCATAGGTTGACTAGAATGTAAAGACAGCCTGATAGGTTTGTTCGTGGTGTCATTTATATGGTTGATTATGTCACGTTGACAGATTATGGTGATATGTCATGTTTCAAGGAAGCAATGGATAGAAAAGACAGCAAGAAATGGCATAAGGCTATGCTATTAGAGATGGAATCTCTCATGAAAAATGACACTTGGGATTTGGTGCCTTTGCCTAAAGGGCAGAAAGTGCTATCATGCAAATGGGTTTACAAAATGAAAATTACTTTTGGTTCTTTGCCAATGTACAAGGCATGACTGGTTGCTAAAGGGTACAACCAAGAACATGGAATTGATTTTGATGAAATTTTTTCTCTTGTAGTCAAAATGACTACTTTGTGAACCATTTTGGGCTTGGTTGCATCTGAAGATATGGAGCTCATACAAATGAATGTAAAGATAGCTTTCTTACGTGGTGATCTTGTTGAGAAATATGCAATCACACCATAGTGACAGGAAACGGCTGGAACGGCTCCCTGGTACGTGGAATCACCGTCCCGGCACGAATCCGTCGTGGACCGCGTTTTGAATTGATGGAATGTTCCCTGTCCCGTTTCAGATAGGGAATGCTATGTAGGAGAACTTGGAACTTGGAGAAGAAGGAAGACTCAAGAGAAGAGGAAAAGAAGGAGAAGAAGGGAGAAGGTTCAAGGAAGAAGGAAGAAGAGAAGGGAGAAGTGAAGAGAAGGTAGAAGGAAGAAGAGAAAGAAGAAGAAGGAAGAGAAGGAAGAGGTTGGAGGTGGGAGGAGAAAGAAGAGAAAGAATAAGAAGGAAGAGAAGGAAGAGAAGGAAGAAGAAGAAGGAAGAGAAAGAAGGCGGTTGAGATTGACATAGGCTACAGCGCAACACGGAACGAGGGGGCGCAGACGATCTAGAGCGGGCATCACTTACCTGTGGTCGGCCGGCCGCTGATCTCACCTGGATGATCTGCAACTGCGTTCTACTCCCGCTCCAGATCGCCTGCGCCCAGTGCCGTGGCTCCCGTTCCATATCGCCTGCGCCCCCTCATTCCGTGCTGCGCTGCAGCCTATGCCAATCTCAACCGCCTTTTTTCTCTTCCTTCTTCTTCTTTCTTCTCTTCCTTCTCTTTCTTCTTCTTCTTTCTCTTCTTTCTCCTCCCACCTCCAACCTTTTCCTTCTCTTCCTTCTTTTTCTTTCTCTTCTTTTTCTTCTTCCTTCTACCTTCTCTTCACTTCTCCCTTCTCTTCTTCCTTCTTCCTTGAACCTTCTCCCTTCTCTTCCTTCTTTTCCTTCTCTCTTGAGTCTTCCTTCTTCTTCAAGTTCCAAGTTCTCCTTTTTTCTTCTTCTTCTCCCTTCTCTCCTTTTTCCTTCTCTCTCGACTCTTGAGTGAGTCTTGACTCTTGAGCCTTCTTCCTTCTCTCAAGCCTTTAATTTTCAGCCTTCAATTTTTCCTTCTCTCAGATCTTGAGCCTTTAATTTTCAGCCTGAAATGGCTTCATCTTCCCGCCCTACTCGTCGGGTTGGTGGTCGAGGAAGAAGGTCGGATGATTGGTCATGGTGGGAAGAAGTAAATGCTGACCGCCCTTTGAGTGGTGGAGGATCTCGACCATGGACTTGCAAGCTTTGCCCATACAAGTGAACTAGTGGAGCAAACAAGGTAATCCATTGAGCCGAGCATTTGTATTTCAAATTTTTATTGATTTTAATTTTTCAAAGTTACTTAAATATTGGAATATGGAATACCAATTGCCACTTGTTCCATTTTAATATTTATGCATAATCAGGTCCGAGCTCATCTTCTACATGACCCAAATTCAGAGGTACAGTTTTGTCCGAATGTGACCTTGGAGAAGCAAAGGGAGCTTCATGACTGTGTAGTAGGTCAACAAGCTTATCTTGCATCTAGACCACGATGTATTGCAGTTGATCTTGAAACTTTTGTGACACCATCCCCATCAGATGTATCTAGAGCAGGGTCAGTATCAGGAAGTGCTATCTACACACCTACTGCAGGCATTGCATTGGCCATGGCATCAACAACGCCACATGTTGCACGTAGACAAAGCACACTTGATGCTAATTGGGATCCCAAGAAGAAGGAAGAGGTGGATACATCAGTGGCACACTTTTTTTATCATGACCACATTCAATTTTGTGCAGCCAGGTCAAAGTATTTTAAATTGATGTGTAAGAAGATTGGTGAGTATGGCCCTTCGTATGTATCTCCATCGTCAGAGATCTTACGCACCACTTTGCTCGACAAGGAAAAGCGCCTTGTTGAGCAAGCAACAATGATTAGAAAGAGCATGTGGGCTAAAAATGGAGTTTCCTTTGCTGATAGTTGGAGTGATACACGCAAGCGATCCATTCATGGTATGGTTGCTTATTCTCATGGGGAAATGCATTTCATATCTTCACATGATGCATCAGGGATATGAAAGTCAGTAGATGTACTTGCAGCAGAGTGGGTTACAGGTGTTAAGCTTATTGGCCCAGAGCATGTTGTGGGATTTGTTGCAGATGGAGAGCCCGCAAATAGGGCAGCAGGTGCTATTATTCAGGGATATTATCTGCATGTCACAGTTCCATATTGAATGGCTCATTGCTTGAACAATCTACTAAAGGATATTGGTAACCTGTCATGGATTGCACCTGTCATAGAGCAAGGAGCTCAAATGGTTAGCTTTGTTTTGAATCACCAGTTTCTTCACCATCACTTCTCTTTGCGGTCGAAGAAGACACTTTTAAAATACTCTGATATTAGATTTGCCTTTAACTTCTTGATGCTAGGCAGGTTAAGAGAATGCAGTGGTGCCTTGAGGCAGTTATTTCTTAGTGATGAGTTTACCTCATCAACATTGGCAGATACTCCTACAGGTACCTTATCCTTGGAGAAAGCAAATAACTCCACTTTTTGGGATGATGTAAAGCTGATAGATGCTATGGTATCACCTATTGTACATTTATTGAGGGTTATAGATGCTATGCAACCTTGCATTGGCAAGGTATATGAGGCTATGGATAGGTTGAATGAAAAGTTGTAGGAGTTGGCACCAAATGATGAGACGTATGAGGAGATATACCATTTAGTTGTGACGAGGTGGAACTCCTATAGCTCACCCATGCATGCAGCTGCATTTGTTGTGGATCTTGAGTTCGTGGGCAAGGGTCAGGAGAATGACATTGAGGTTATAGATGCATGGAGACTTATATTGTCTCGTCTAGTGCCTGATCATGGCACCAGATGAAAGATCAGAGATCAGCTTTCATGTTATAGGACCTTTCGGGGTTCTTTTGGTTGTGAGGATGTAGAGGAGGATCGCTTTAAGATTGGGGCAGCTTTGTAGTGGGAGGACTATGGTTCGGATGGTCCTGAGTTGCAGCAACTAGCCATCCGTATTTTGAGTTAGTCAGTTAGCTCCTCTTGTTTGGAGCAATTGTGGAGTACATACACTCACATTGCTTTAAAGAAGAGGAACCGTCTTGGTGTGGAGAGGGCAAATGATCTACTATTCGTTAGTGCTAATTTGAGGATGTTATGTAATAGTATGACAACTTAGCCCGATCCATTCACAGAGTGGGAGATGCAGCAAGAAGAGGAGATACATGCTGATGTTGAGAGAGATGCAATAATTCTTGGTACACATGATGATGAGGTTGGCACTTTAGGAGTGGCTAGAGCAGCCTCAGATCATGATCATGATCTTTGATTTAGTTTACTTATCATGAGTCTCATGATGTATGACACATTTACATTATATATGATATTATAATCATTGATGACAGTGTGACACTTGGGTTGTTGACAGTTGTGCCATGCTGATATTATATTTGTACTTGAGACTTGCAGTCTTGCAGTTGCCTTTTGGGCTATTTTGGCATGCCGCATTTTGCTTAAGTCTAGAGATTAGACTTTATATTTGTAGCCTTTTTTGGGGCAATGAGTACGTTCTTTCAAAGATTAGACTTCAATTTCATATTTGTAATCTTTTAAGTTTTTTGGCAATGGGACCATAGGCATGTTCTTTTAGCTTAGACTTTAAAGTTTAGTTCATTGCTCATTGTTTTATCATTTTTGGCATATGTATTATGGATGTTATTATTTATAATTGAATAGCTTACCTCTTGAGCCTTGTAAGTTGCAATTCAATTTCTAATGAGTAGTTTTAGAATGATGCATGATATCTTAAAGTTAAAACTTAAAATGATTTGATCTTGTGGATTATATACCTTGGTTTTAAGTTTTAACACTCTAGAGTCCACATGGATTATGAGTGAAATATTATTTTTTTCTCATGAATTTTAATTTTTTAAATGCCGTTTCTATTCCCACGTCCCCGTTCCCTAGGTTTGGCGTTCTCATCCCTGTTCCCCGTTTCCATTCCCCGTTTCATGTTTCTATGAATCACATCCATGTGACAGCCTCTTTGTATGGAGCAATAGGGCAAGGCACAAGCAATTTGCTAGAAAGGATGCCTAAAATACAGGATGCCTGAATCCCATAAGCACAGTGGAGAAAAAGGGAACCATCATAAGCCTATAAAGTGATGTACCTTCTTATCATTCGATGATGAAATACTATTGTACTTTTTCCTTTCAGTCATAGTTTGTGTCATACTCAAGATTGTGTTTACGAGTCCATGCTTCCATCTTGGAACCTAATTCACTTGAGTAACAGTTGGTCTCTCTAGTCTATGTCATCATGAACATTGTTTTTGTGTTCCATCCGCCATAGCCATGCTCAGATCCATGCATTTCAACATGGTATCAGAGCCATGGTGAGCATGGCAATGATCCTCCAGCTCTATTCCATCTCTATCTAGCTCAACCTGAGTTCATGACTTCATGATCAACTCCATTTTCACCTCCAACTTTACTCAAGCCTCTTGTCTACCATAGCTAGACTGCACCTATCCACCTTGGAGCTTGTGGATCTCTTCAACCAGGCCATCTCAGCTGAAGATTTCTTTTGGGTATATCTTCCTAACCTCAGGGCTCTCCCTCTTGATACCTCAATCATAGACATTGATGATCTTTGACTCCACATTATGGAAATTGGTATTCGCTGTCTTGATCACACTGCCATCTGGTCATACGATTCAAGCTTCGTCTACACGTAGCCCCTTAACTTGCGACTATAGGGCTTCTTTAGCCCTTTGTATAGACCTACTCCCCACCCAATATTGGCCAGAATGCCTGCGTGTGCGTGCTGCTGTTGTCATTTTTATTAGACGGGTCTGAAATCCTAACACAGTCCTCCATAGCCAAGATTCATCAAGCTCCTCTTCCATCTCACTCTTCTCACTCCATTGGAAGGTTTTGCCACTCTGATCTGAGCTCCTAGCTCAGTTTCCAGCAAGGATTCAAGTAAAATTTATCCATCACATCAGCAAGGAGGGGACTCAAGTTGAGGACAAGACAAGCATCAAGAATCATCATCAAACTCAAGCATAGTATCTCTTGATACTCCATAGTGTGTTTTCACACTACCTCCTTGTGTCCTTTGACATATTCAAGAATCAACTCATTGCTGCTCTGATCTCACTCACTTGATACTGATGTCAATGACAAACAAGAAGATCTCTATGTGGATACACTTCATGAAGAGTAACATGATTTGTGTTGCTTATCTACAATACATAGAAGATTTTTGTGATCTACTTGTAGGAAGACAAGGAGTAGCCTATACCCAAATGCCATTAATATTTCCATTTGTAGAACTATCTGCTACCTTGGAGAAAGTGCAAGATTTTGAAGATATTTCTGCTGCCTCAAAGGTGATGGTACCTTTGCTTGAGGGGGACATGGACATGAAGATTGATACAAAGATTGATGCAAGCAAAGCAAGCAAAGTCCATGGAGAAGCTGACTAAGAAGACCTAGAAGAAGAGGACCAAAAGAGCAAAGTGGAGAACAAGTACAAGATCAAAAAGAGCAAGTTGGACTACATCGACAAGAATACTTGCAATGAATTGAAGATCTATGCAAAAAGAAATGCTGAAAATTGCAAGGGCTTGTCGATTCTTGTCTCTACTTTCAATAGAACTTTGTATTGAATGTACTTCTCATTAATGCTCCTGACATATGCCTTGTAAAACTTCTCATGTAAGGTTATTCATAACAATCTCTATACACTTAGTGAGGCCTTGTAACAGCCCCTGGATGTTGGCCATGTTTTTTGGTACTCACACTTGGCCTTTTCTGCGACAGCCTCTGGTGTTTACCATGTTTGTGGTATACCCACACTTAGCAAGGTTCTACTCATGACAGCCTCTGTACACTTAGTGCCTTTTTCACGGTTGTGATTAAGGAGGGGTGTTGAGAAATATGCAATCACACCCATGTGACAGCCTCTTTGTATGGAGCAATAGGGCAAGACACAAGCAGTTTGCTAGAGAGGATGCTTGAAATACAGGATGCATGAATCCCAGAAGCACAATGGAGAAAAAGGGAACCATCATGAGCCTATAAAGTGATGTACCTTCTTATCATTCGATGATGGAATACTATTGTACTTTTTCCTTTGAGTCATAGTTTGTGTCATACTCAAGATTGTGTTTATGAGTCCAAGCTTCCATCTTGGAACCTAATTCACTTGAGTAATAGTTGGTCTCTCCAGTCTATGTCATCGTGAACATTGTTTTTGTGTTCCATCCGCCATAGCCATGCTCAGATCCATGCATTTTAACAGATTTGCATGAGGAGAACTATATGCAGCAGCCTGAGGGTTTTGTTGCACAGGGGAAAGAGCACATGGTATGTAAACTCAACAAGAGTCTGTATGGGTTGAAACAAGCACCATGAGAATGGTATCATAAATTTGATACATTCATGCAATCTCTGGGATTTTGTTGCACGGGGGAAAGAGCACATGGTATGTAAACTCAACAAGAGTCTGTATGGGCTGAAACAGACACTACGAGAATGGTATCATAAATTTGGTACATTCATGCAATCACAAGGATTCCATAGATCTTAAGTTGATCACTGGTTATACACTAAGAAGGCAATTGATCGTTGCTTATACACTAAGAAGACAACATATGATAGTCTTTTTCTCTTGGTTTTGTATGTGGATGACATGCTGATTGCAGGCATGGATCTTTATGCCTTGGACTCCTTGAAACAAAGTCTACATAGTAGTTTTGATATGAAGGATCTTGGTGAAGCCAATCATATTCTTGGTATGCGTATACTCAGGGATAGATCACAAGGTCTTCTCTATTTGTCACAGAAGGAGTATGTCACTAAGGTTTTGCAGCATTTCAATATGGAGGGGGGGAAAACCATTAGTGTACCATTGCCTCCATATGTGAAACTTAGTGCAGATGATAACCTACATCTCATGATGGAAAGGCTGAGATGGCCAAGATTCTTTATGCTTTTAAGTGTTGGTAGCTCGATGTATACTATGATTGCTACATGTCCTGACATTGAATTTGCAGTGGGAGTGGTTAGTAGGTACATGGCATATCCTGGTAAAAAGCATTGGAGAGCAGTGAAGGGTATCATGAGATACCTTAAGGGCACAAAGGATTTGTGTATCTGCTTTGGGAAGCAGAAGTCATCTGTTGTTGGCTTCACGGATGCAGACTATGTTGGTCATCCTGATTGCAGGAAGTCTACTTCCGGATATGTGTTTATGTTCAGAGAGGGAGCGGTCTCTTCAATATCCAGGGTGCAAAAGTGTGTTACATTGTCTACTATAGAGGTAGAGTATGTGGCTGCCAGTGAGGCATGCAAGGAGGCTTTATGGCTTTCACGTTTGGTGAGAGACGGATGCAGACTATGTTGGTCATCTTGATTGTAGGAAGTCTACTTCAGGATATGTGTTCACGTTCACAGGTGGAGCGGTCTCTTCAATATCTAGGCTACAAAAGTGTGTTGCATTGTCTACTAAAGAGACAGAGTATGTGATTGCCAGTGAGGCATGCAAGGAGGCTTTATGGCTTTCAGGTCTGGTGAGAGAGCTTGGTATTACAGAGGTTCCTATCCTCCACTGTGATAGTCAGAGTGCTATCATGCTAGCACAGAATTGTGTCTTTCATGCAAAGACAAAGCACATATAGGTGATGTATCATTTTATCATGGATGTACTTGACAGCAAGAGCATTGAGCTTATCAGGAAACTTTAGAGGCAGAGGGAGCTCTAGAGGAAGAGTGGATGGAAAAATAGAGGTTCTAGAAATTTTGCTATTGTTTGCCATTATTGTGGCAAAACATGCCATATTGCAGCCCATTGCTATGCAAAGAAGGATGATATTCGCAGTGGTAAATTACAGCAAGGAAACTATGCATTGTCTTCACGACAGAATGAAGACAAAAATGAGAGTCTGATACATATAGATGATAACCGTGTAGACCTCACGAAGAGTCTTCTAGTAGAACGTTTTGCTCATTGCCACCAGATAATGGGGGTTGGATAGTATATGTATATTTTTGCTTTGTACATACAGAGACTTAGCTAATTCTTTTCTCTACCTTCAGGCACGTTGCCTTTAGGTGGGAGGTTGTTGGGAATAAAGGCTCACCGTGCCTTTTACGATGTTTCGTTGTGCACGCATCCTTACACATGTACTTTATATATATTATCAAAAACCTAAAGTGGTACACTTTTTTGATTGTACCCACACATTGAGTGTCGTACTCTCACTCCCTTCCTCACTCTCTACTTTGCTCTCACTCCCTCTTTCACTGTGCATATCTCAATTGTACTCTGTCTCGATCCTCGTGTACACTCATCAACATAAAGTACATGATTGACACATTGTAGGCTCTCAAGCCAAAACTTATGTGGTGGTCCTTTACTTTTTAGCATACATCTGGTCATCTCCATGAGTGTGCGATTCTTTCTTTCAGCTACTCCATTTTGTTGAGATGTCATCCTCACAATGGCATGATATGTAATGCCATGCTTAAGCAAGAGTGTCTCAAATGCACGAGACATATATTTCCCTCTTGATCTATGCATAGAATCTGCATCTTTAAATTTGTTTTTGCTTCCAATTTTGGAAGCAAGTGTTTGAAGTGCACAAATACATTGATTTGACCTTCAAACCATACACCCAATACAGTTGTTAGCTACGAAAGATACAATTTGGTATAATACGGTAACTAAATGTTACTTTACGATTTTATAAGGTACAATACGATATTAGTATGAAAAAAAATTTAACTTGATTATTAAAAAACCATAAATTATTAAATGATAGAACACATGTTTAAAGTGAAAATAGCTGTTTCATTACAAAATAAGACGAATACATGAGGGTGACCCTCATGGTCGCATGTGCTGTAACATGTGATATATCATACAACTAGAGTCTAAAGACTAGTACATATATGGATAATGGATGATAGTGGTATGTGGATACAATGATAGTAGATACAAAAAAGAGAGAGACCTATGAATCTATAGACTATAATGAGGTATCACTATCATCATCATCATGATTATCAATAGTGCTCATCAAGAGAGTCTGAAGATGACTCCTTGGTGTCGGATAACGAGACACTCTTATATTCATCTTCACGGATGAGGTTAACTTCATCATCAAATGATGGCTCCCTAGGCGCTAGCTATGTAGGCAAGGAGGGGGATGTCATTATGAGGCATAGGACGGGAGCTACTAGAGCCTCCTCTCACATATGTCTGCCAGCCACTTGAACGACCCCTTCTTGATGTCGGAGGGCAGAGAATGACCATGCCCCTGCTACTACCTACTTGAACTTCTTGTCCACGAGCATGTTGATTGCGAGTGTTTTGAGTATTTATTGCTATAAGCTCTCTATAGAGCTCCACAATGATCTTCTTCTTCTCCTCATCGATCTCCTAATGTACATTGGGAAAAGTGTTGCCCGTCAACTTGAATGTATCAACACTTACCTACACAATGTATATGAGATTGTAAATGCTTAAGTCTAAATTGTAAAATATAAACTTCAAAGTTTAAAACAACAAATTTTAAATTTTGTGATTAAGTATTTACATGCTTTGGACTATCCATGCTTATCATACTCCTTATCATGCGTAAGTTAGTGTGGCAATAGATGTAAGGTGCCCGCCCATCGGCTGTCCAGGCACGCTTTTAGTGGTCTATCGAGAAACGAATCTAAGCGTCATTGCCCGGCACTCCCAAGGAATGTTCCGAGTTTTGTCGCCTAGGGTTTTCGGAATCTGCCTTGCAACGGAGCGTTCACGGCCGAAACCCACTAGGATCGACTTGAAAATTGGGCTCCTAGTGACCAAGGTCTCCTATCAGCATTCTAGCGTCGGATCCTAGACATCCTACTTTACGCAGAGATATCCAAGCCGAAGTAGACCCATGCCGTGCTTGGTTAAAAGAGAATGGGAAATGAGAGGGATGCGCCGCTCAATCTCTCTGCCCGCAGGGCATAGTCCCATTCCGATCCCCAAAAACGGCATGAATCGTGTTCTAATCCAACAACACCTAAAGGTCGAACGACGACAAAATCTTGTGAGAAGTCTCCCAGTTCTCTGGGACCACCCTGCCGTAGGATGGACCCGTCGGGGGTTCCGCCCACCCGCTTTCCTTAATAGCTTTAGTTTTCTAATTAGGTCCTACCACATTTATGTGTGACACTTAAAGTCAGCTTCATTAATTAAGCCTTTTAGGGAACATGGTTCGTTCGCATAACTTATAGCACAGACACGAAAACATAGTAAACAATCTATTGACAAACAAGTTTAAACAAGTTCCTTAACTTATCTTCAAGTTAATCTTTGTCTCCCGCCGATACATGAGAAATTATGTATCCCTTCTGTCCAACAGAAGTATCTTTTTTGCCTTGCAGAAGTAACTGGTCCAAATCTCATGGCACCACAAATTCAATCCTTTATCTAGAATAGGATCTCCCAACATGCCCAGACGTTGGGGATCATGGAGGTCTTCAACTCCATTCTAGACCTAGCAAGGGGTGTCAGGGAGGTCTTCAACTCCATTCTAGACCTAGCAAGGGGTGTCGAGAGCTCCACCTGACCCGCAACCTGTCTAGGAGCGAAACATCATTCCCGTGGTTGGCCTTTTCACCACTCAACCTTAGGCCCATGAATCGAGCAGTGCCATCTTTGGGTTAATCGGCGATGCGATCATGGAGGTGATCCACCCGTGCAATATATCCTTCATTAATTAAATCCTTTAAGAATCCAACACAACAAGGCATCCAGTCCTAATATCAGTTTCTAGGAAAACATTTCTTTATCCCCATGGCAACTTATCATCACAGACCCTTGCTATGCATTTTGCATAAATCACAAGTACTTGAAACAATCATTCAAACAACAAACTAACAACCAGTTGAATATAAAAGCATTTAGGATGTGGTTTAATCAACCAATAAAAAACCAATTATATTCTTGTCAAACAATGCAAGAATAGTCGCGATAACATTACCATCACATGTAAGTTCTTCCCTTTGGGATCAAAGAGCGATTCTATGTAAAATTTACTTAACACTTATATGCCTAATTTTTAATGTCATGATTATGCCATTCATAACCCTTGACCGATTCCTCCTTGTAATTGCTCTATCAATGAACAAGCCATATGCAACTAGGTGCAATTAACTTTCCTTAATACGTGAGAGGAAATGACCTATACTCGTGCATCATAGTATGGGGTCTAACGTATCTCATACGAGAATCAAAACAAGCATCTATCAATTTGAAAATACATTACGATCGGAACCACAGTTGGATTGATAGTGATGTCTTTGATCGAAGCTTCGTTGCTGGTTGTGCGATTGCCATCCGCATGTGACATTCTTCGCTTGGGGGCTAGCATCCACAAGTAGACTCAAGAGATAAAGAAGACGGAATAGATTCAAGATGGGAGAGCGTAAGAGAAGATGGTTAAGTCGAGGATCGAGATAGAGGGAATTGTGCAGCCTCTCGGGGTAACTCCTCTCTCTCTTTCTCTCAAGCATTCTCTCACAATCTCTTGGAGAGTATCCTTCTCTCTACCTCTCTCTCGCAGTCTCTCGGGGTCTCCTTATGCCTCTTGTGCTTTCCCATGCCTCATATTTATAGTGGATTAGAAAAGAGGGCTTGTGGCTAAGAAGTGGAGCTCTTTGTGGAGGGGGATCTTAGAAAGATCAGTGATCTGATGCTTAGATCATAAATTTGATGGTTTCATTGGCTTCGAAAGGGGGGTAAAAGTCTAAGATACTTGGTTAGAAAGCTCTTAGTTCACTCCTTATTCTTTTCTCTGTTCGAAGTGCTGTTTTCTGTCTGTAGATTGCGATCGCAGCGCGCGTGATTTCGCTAGTCACTTTTCTTTATTTTTCTTTTTATAAAATCTCCAAAACTAACTAAAACATCACTTGTCTTTTCTTTTAAATGACATTCAGTTCTAGAAATCTTCATATCTTTTTAGGATAATATCTAAAATATTTAAAATATACTAGTTTTGCCCAAAATCTAATATTTTTGGACCATCCAAACTATACACATTAATACTAGTGATTAATGTAGCTCATAAGCCTCGTTCACGTTGTAACTTACGTGAAGGGTGGCTACGGTTCTTGTTAATCCGAGAAAAATGTCGGATTATAACTCTCGGTTTATTTTAAAATATATTTTTAAATAAATAAAAATCCTTAATTATTAATGTTAGTTTTTTTTTCTTTAGTTAGTAATCTTACTAACTTATTAATTGACTAGCTAACTTTCAAACTAACCAACTAACTTTTATTGTGTGGAGATATTACAATAGACTAGCCACTCTAATTATCGTGGGCTAAGTCAATTGCGAATCTTCATGTGAATAAGAAAATAGATACTCCAGTTGTGAAGAGTAATCTTGAGCAAGGACTCTCATGGCTAAGGGTTGAAGGGTCTCCAATGCGTATCCAAAGTTTTGTCATCAAAATGGAGGCTTCACAAGTGACTTTGTTCTCTAATAAGTGGAAGAAGTAAAAGCCACACGCCCTCTCTGATCCGTGTAGCATACTAACTTCTCCAGCATTGCATTGTGTTTAGCAAACTGGTTCGAATGGAGCTCTCTATTATCCATGGCCGTTGACAACTTGTAGCCCATATGTACCAATGCAGCAAAACCATGGATGGGCTTATACATCCATGCCCATCTCCTCGTTGCTATCTCTAGAGTATGTGCACGGTGTTTGTGATCACCGTGCAAGCACGTGCCTCCATTAATGCCGCTCTAAAGAAGTGAATGTGAAGGCCCATGGTGGATGCCTTGCTATTACTTATATGTAATACCCTATAAAAGGGAGCAACGACAATGACAATGGCATGGACTTTCTGCCAAAATTGCTCATTAAGGCATAAGCATTGCATGGCTTTGGCCTTCTCTATCTCATGCTCATTCCACTTATTCCATAGAGTGGACACCATTGTTTGGCGCAAGGGGGACTACATCATAAAGGTGCTCGAAGAACAACCACATGTAAGAAAATTGAGTTGAAGAAGGCTTCTTCAACTCGAGTGTGCTATGCTCATGATACATCGCAAGTACCTTTACCTTTACCATCAAGAAGCTAAGAACTGTTGTAGCTTTGCGGACCACCCTCTTCATTCACTTGACCTTCCTAATGTCCTCCATGAGCAAATCTAGACAATGACTTGCACATGGAGTCCACACAATCGTGGGAAACTTGGCCTCAAGCAAATTACCCATGCGACAATAATTCAATGTACTGTTGGTAACAACTTGCATCACATTCGAGGGGCCCATCTTCAACCACAAATTACAAGTAACAATACTTGGAGGTTAGAGAGAGAAAGAGAGAGTTAAGCCTTTTGAGATTCAAGAATCAAGAGAGAGAGAGAGAGAGAGAGAGAGAGAGAGAGAGAGAGAGAGAGAGAGAGAGAGAGAGAGGTTTGGAGGGAAGAGAGAATCGAGATAGATATTAGAGAGAATAGGGTGATGGTTATCCATAAATTATAATGAAGGAAAGTGAAATAAATTTAAAAGATAGTAAATGCCTCAATGATAGCTTGTCGAATGTAGTGGTACATGAAGGCACTCGTCGTTTTTCTCCCCCTCTTGTTGTGTCCATGGCCCACAAAAAGGAAGTGCTGAGTGGACATGAGACGAATATGTTGATGATATCTCGTTTCTTACGAACACTCCATCCGTCAGTGAGAATGGAGCAACTATATTTTATCCATGCGGCTTGAATATTATCAAGGGCTCTATCAATCCTTTCCTTCTCTTCATCAATCTTTTTCGTCCTTATGTCGTTGTATGTGACACTGGTCCATCCTTCACACGGATTCACATTGACAATGGCTTTTACCATCTTCTTCCATTGCTCTTGCTTTAGGACATTGAATGCAAGATGGTGCTCAATCATTGTGTGTGTTGTAACCGGCCTATTCACTGGGAAGGGCGGTAGTGTACAACAAAAATATATAAATGCTTTCACCCAATTAACAGTCGCCCACTTTTCCTGAACTTAAAGACATAGAATCAAGAAGACATACAGGAAGCTAGAATGCTCCTGTTGCCACACAGACACCCTGTTGGCCCCTAAGTCAGGCGCCCCTTGCGGTATTTCTTAATTTGACCTCGGCACAGACCAGAGGATTGATCCTCGTACAAAAACGAAGATAATGACGCGAATAGATTCTGGGGTCCAAAAATAGTAACTCCCTAAATTTTAGGAGTTGCTTCCATTGCATCCCCACTAGTCTTCTGACCATCTTTGCAGACTATGGCTACATCCAAATTTGTAATGTAGCTCAACTGAAAGTGAATTTCCACTAATGACCCGACATGGACTAATCTCTTGAAGATTTGTCCATCTTTACTTTGAACTAGTCTCTTCCAGGCTAGTTCTTCAACACACTTGTCCATATACACTTTCACAAGTCTCTTCCAGGCTTGTCAATCTACAGTGCCATCAGTCTCTTCCAGACTTGTACTGGACCTTAACTGTCCAGTCTTGACTCACTAGACATTCCTGTCTGTTTCACATACTAGCCATGCAACTCAGGCGTTTAGATTTCAAGAGGGATCCTTCCAAAAAGAAAAACCAAATAAAATATGTAATCAAGAAATCAACAAAAAGGTAATAATTGTCACAGTCTTGTGACATGTGCAATTTCAATGTGCGCAAGTTGTCGTCTTTTTCTAAGAAAGGCAACCGATCCATGCATATGATTGGGAGTATGGAGCAACTTATCCCTCTCCGTCTCGGAAAGATGTTGAAGAAGCCGGGTTGCACCACTAGTATAGCGCTTTTGGTAATACTTGCATGTCCAATGGTGGGATGCAACATGACTAGTCACAATTTGATAAATCAGCACACTTTTTGATAGAGAGATGCTAGTAGAAAGACAGAAAGAGAAATCTGTATTAGAGTTTGAAGGAAACAGAGGAGCAATAAATAGCACAATCAGAAATTGTACTTTGATGTGGAGCTCAAACCTCTTGACCACCCTTGAGCTGACTTCATGTATATGAAAGAATTGCAATCTCACTCTCAACTGCACTCTTGCTCACAATCTCAATCACAATGGCAATCATATTCACAATCTCAATCGCGAAATTTAAAAGAAGAAGATGACGAAGATAATTGTTTGTTTAGTTTTTTTGCCAAAACGTCTTCACGCATCTAGAATAGGCCTTCCCAAGAACGACGCATTTCCCAAGAAACGCGTGTGGCAAAATTGACGCGGTTTTCCCAAATTGTCACTCTGTCATGCGACTTGCCAAAAACGAAAAAAAGCACAAAAAATAGGATATGTTTTTTAAAAAAAAAGTAAGTGTTGAATTTTTTTAATTTTTTATTTTCGAAGACTTGTATCTCCAAAGTAGTGAAGAATTGGACCGAGTTTGTGAGACGACAAGAACATTCTACTCTATCTCCTCTCCGAACTGCATGAGAAGAATTTTGATCAAATCTTGCTTCGTTTGATCACAAATCAGCTTCCAAAACAGGTCTTATGTCTAAAAGTTAGAAAAATTGTTGGATGCATGCCATGAATTGTTAGAACAATTCATGGATGTATGCCATGAATTGTTGTATGCAAATTCAATTAAGTCCAAATATTCGGTCCAGCTGTTTTGTTTTTCATTTACATATATTTTAAGCATGTCTCCTAGAACCCAGTTCACTCTCTTTATCTCTCCATTAGTTTGCGGATGAAATGTAATACTCATCCTTAGTTCACGTCCAATGGCTTTAAATGTGGCTTCAAAAGTTTGATGTAAATTTTGAATCTGATGATCAGTTCTCAATTCAAATTTTAGACCAAGTAACAAATGTCTCCAATGTTTCAAAGCATAAACTACAGTGGCAAGTTCCAAGTCATGTACATGATAGTTCATCTCACATCTACTTAATTTTCGAAATTTATAAGCCACTACTCTCCCCTCTTGTGTTAACACACATTCTAATTCCTCCCCATTGGCATCACAAGACAATACAAAAGTTTTTCCCATCTCACGAATTTTTAATATGCAATTTTCAGCCACTTTCCTTTTCAGTGTTTCAAACGCTTCCTGACATGCATGTGACCAAAGAAAAGGTTTAGTTTTCTTGGTCAGTTTAGTCAAATGACTATCTTAGAAAAATCTTGAATGTGGGTTCTCTCATATTGAGCTAATCCTAAGAAGCTTCTCACATCTCTTACACATTTGGGTACAAGCCAAGCAACAATAGTCTTTACCTTCTTTGTATCTATATGAATTCCCTCTTTAGAAATAACTCTTATGGATAAACAATCTTATCTTTTGCAAAGAAATATTTACTTTGTTTAGCATAAAGTTTATGTTCCCTCCAAATTTGAAGAGTTTTTCTAAGATGTATCTCATATTCTTGATGATCTTTAGAATATACAAATATATCATCCAAGAATGCAAGAATGGATTCATCAAGATATGGATGAAAAATGCTATTTATCAAACACATGAATGTAGGTAGTGCATTAGTTAATCCAAAAGCTAAAACTATGAATTCATAATGACCATACCTAGTCCGAAAAATAGTCTTTGGAATATCCTTAGACTTTATATTGGTTTCTTTGAGACAGGCTCAAAATGAAGCCGGATTTGGTGGTAACCCGATGGTAAGTCTATTTTTGAAAACACCTTTGCACCACTCAATTGGCTCAATAAATCATCAATGTGTGGAAGGGGATGTTTGTCCTTTATGGTTTGCTTATTAAGACCTCTGTAATCGATACAAACTCTATATGTCCCATCCTTCTTCTTTTGGAACAATACAAGAGCGCCCAAAGGAGATAATATGGATTTGATAAATCCCTTTTTTAAGAGACTATCATGAGGAGGTGGAGTATCTAAAGTAGGCAAAGCATCAACCATGTGACACGTCTAAAGAGTCATGAGATTGCCAAAACTCATTTGACCATAGCAAGCATGTCAAAGCTCCAAATTTTGCATAGCAAGAGTAAGTGTGTTAATTGTCAGAGTATGAAGACATTTCTTTTGATAAGTATCAAGCAAAAAGAAGACCTTTGTACAAAGTCCTTGATAAGCAAAGAGCATAGTCAGACTCTCTATCTGTGACAATGCATTTGTTATCTTCAAAGATGACACAAGAACTTCTTTATTGAAGGCTGAAACTGAAAGAAGGTTTTTAGTGATTCCATGCACAAACAAAACATCTATAAGCTGAAAATTTGACCCATTTGTAGTAGTACTTACAATTCTACCAATGCTACATACATCATAGCTAGAATTGTTCGCATAATAAACTCTCTTTTACTTAGGGGCTGATTGTATGGTTGTAAACAAACACTTCCATGAAATGATGTGCCTGGGTGCCCCATTGTCAAAATACCAAGTATGCTATGTTCCAGTAGCATTAAATGCAGAAGCTGCCATGGAAGTGCCATAACTATATGTCAAGAATGCATAGTCTTCTATAGAATTAGTTGTAGCATCCCCATTCAAAGACCAAGTGGTAGATGTCTCTTGGACAACCAAATCAGAGTCTTTCTTTTTCTCTTTGGTCAACCTGTTTCTACTTTCATCAAGGTAATGTCCAGGTTTTATACAGAAATAACATTTCCCCTTTTTCTTTGTCTTTTCTATGTCTTAGGCAGCCTTGTTAGATGGCTGTCCCATATCAGCCTTGGGCTGATTTTTTACAAATTGCTTTGCTTTACCCTTGCCTTTATATTTAGAAAGCATGGCTACATCACTTGAACGCATAGCAATATTTTTCCAAGTTTTAATTCTACAAAAGTAAGGGGCCCAACCCCCCCGAAGACATCCAAAGCTGCTTTAGAGGTCTTGCATGACCAAATATGAGGTATAATAGCTCTCTAAATTGACAAGGCAATCAATGAAAAAGCTTGTGCATCCTTCAAATCCCATCTTCTCTGATTTGTTGTAGCAAGAGTGGGGGCAATAGCAATAGCAACTGACTATCCTCTAGCACCACTTTGAGGTGTGTGAGGTGCAAGCTCTCTTGGCGTTTGCAAATCACTGATAATATAGTCCCAAAGATCCTTTGTAAGAAGTAGATTGCGTACCATAAAACTCCACAAGGGATAGTTGGTGCCATCTAGCTTATCCTATTGAGTGAGAACTCCCAAAATGTTGCTATGATGATTTGACATTGTTGCAAGTTAATGCACAAATTCAGGAGCTAAGTACTTTCAAGCTTGAAGTGTGAAATGTACTTTTTCGAGTACCAAAATCCCAACATGGGATACCAATACAAGTACTAAACTGTGAAGCCTCTTTGAAAAGTGTGTCCATAGTAAACACAACAGCACCGGATTTGCAATTTACAGCATTTCAGTGCTATACCACTGCACGTGCCTTGAAATGCGTGCTAGATATTAAATTCAGCAACTTAATACTGAAAATCCTCAAAATTTGCAGCAATTTTCTAAATCTGTACAAATTTGTTGGCCCAATCTGACATGAACAACAAGATAATGATGTTGCAGCACCTATTCATTGCTTTGGGATGCATGCTTTGTGTCAGAGTGCAGCAGTGCGAAAGTGTGGGACCAAGACTAAGAGAATAGGGTGAGCACAGAGAGAAGAGAGAGAGAAAGAGACATAAGAACAAGAAGATCTGCTATATAAAGTATGTTGAATACAAAGGAATGCAAATATGTACACGGGTGCAGTCTGCATGTCTGCGTATCTCGACCTCGACAATGTCTCCCTGTTGGACACCTTGAAGTCTGCTGCAATTTGCTCGATCTTTGCCCTGAAATTTGCAATTGCAAGAATGAGTGTGTGTTGGTGTCAGGCTATTTGTAGCATATTGAAAATGCCAAGAAAAATAATTTGGCCGACTGTACAGCAGCTCGACTGGACTGCCACGTAGCAGTCCGACTGCATCTTGCGTGGCTGTTGTTGACGTGGCATTGATAGATGAACAAACCTGCTTCGTGCACTGAAACTCTCTCAAATGACAGCGCGATTGGAAAACTGCATATTATGCATAGCCTAACTGAGAAAAATGCTTGTTCTGGGGATGACAATCTCTAACACCCCCACTCAGATCTTGGATGAGGCAAAAGTTTGAGGGATTTGGAATGTTGGCGAAGTAGAGCATGGGGAAGTGCCTTCGTAAATAGATCTGCAAGATTGTCCTTGGTCTTACAGTACTCCACATCTATGGTCTCATCCAGAAGCTTCTCCTTGATAAAGTGGTATTGGATCTCTATGTGCTTCGTCCGGGCATGGAATACGAGACTCCATGCCAAAGCAATGCAACTCTCATTGTCACACCACAGAATAGTAGGACGAGTCTAGGGGCAGCCAAGCTCCCCCAACAATTGCTGAAGCCACACAGTCTCAATGGAACCGGTCTATGACTCACATAAAGTGGTAGTCTCTCAATTCATACGTGGTCTTTTCATATACACACACAAATAGAGACCTCACTCCCTCGCCCAACACCAGATTGGCCCCGAAGACCGGCGTCTCTTGGTATTTCTTTATCAATTAAAAAATGGAAGGTTACTAAAAAAAAAAAGGTTTCAAAGTACAAAACCTGTGAAAAGTTGGCTTTCATCTTTTTTGAGTAAATTTTAGCTGCATAAGGACAGTTCAGCATATCCAGAACAACATCCCTTTTTGAGTAAATTTCAGCTGCATAAGGTGTTGGAATAAAGGCCCGGTAACCTTCGTGTATAGTATACGCACATTGTACATGCGAAAGCACCTTTTGTGTGCCCTAAGTATAAATGCATTTTATTCTTTGTGTACCAACACATTGTTGGTACACTCTAATCGACTCGTACTTTCACTCTGCTCACACTCTCTTCAGCTGTCACACTCTCACGCTCACTGCAGCTCAACCTCTCCCCCTCTCTCTCTCTCTCTCTCTGTGCTGTGCCCCCTCTTGGTCCAACAACTAGTATCAGAGCTGACTTTTGTGCACGCTTCCCGTGAAGAAGACCAGCAGTTGAGCAGTCATGTAGAAGACAAGTAGAATTTATGCTCGAGGTGACCAGGTAGGCATGTGGAGAGACCACGCTGCAGACCAACGATGTCAAGGCAGTTAGGCGGTAGCTGTTCGCGATTGGGAGATTGCAAGTCGACAAAACGTGGACCAGACAGTAATCGCAGGCAAGTGACAGGCGGACACGATGTTTCATTAGGCGGGCGACTGGGCGATAGGTGGCGTGACGGACCTGTGACAGGCGCTGTATCCAGTGGTGAATAGGCGGCGTGAGCGTCACGTGACGTGTTGGCGGGTCAACGGACCCCCCTCGCCCCGCGGGTCATTTCGTAAAGCCTAACCTCTATTTTCTTTCAAATCTTTTTTTTTGAATATCCTCTTCCTTAACGGGAGTTCACATGTCAGAAGCACATATCACAGATCTGTGAGGATTCGAGCTAGAAATTTAGGGCTTTTCCTAGATTCGACATAGTTCATGCATGTCAGTGACTATTGAGTCAGAAATTGCAGACATTGCGAGCGGTGACCCAACTTAATTTGGGGATTTTACCAAATTTGTCGGATTTTTGCTCTTCTGGGCAAAATTTTCTGACATTGGATCACGGAAATTTGGGGCTTTTTCATGTATTGGCAAAATTTTGCTCAGCTGGGTCAAATTGATTGACATTTATGCAATTTTGGACTTGAAATTTTTGGGATTTGTGCAGAATTTGGTAAATTTCTATATCTTTTACTTGTTTGTTAACTAGTTCATGTACAAACAGCAGAAATTTACTTCTGGTTAAGAAAGAACAGCAGTGCATCTTGCTGGTACAACTTGTGATTTTGCAGATTAGTGCATTTACTTTTGTGTTCGTGATAAAATGGCTACAACTTCTTCCAGTTCAAACATTAAGAGTTTGATGGAGATCAAATGGTTTGATGGTCATGACTTTGACCTTTGGAAATACCGTATGCAGGGCATTTTGTTCCTAAAGGATTGTGAGGATGCTTTGCAGGAAGATAAACCTACACTAATGTCTGATGCAGATTGGGCCAGAGTGAATAAATAGGTTGTGACTACATAAAGATGGATCACTGATGACATTCTAATAGACATTAAGGGTTTAGATACAAGTTATGCAATATGGGAGAATATGAAAAACTACTTATGAGATCACCACACCTGTTAATCAGGTGCATTTAATGCGCAAGTTGTGAGTATGCGATTGGATGAGTCAAAGTCTGTTGTTGAGCACTTGAGTGCATTTACAGGGTTTCTAAATCAGCTCAAAGATGCAAATTTGGACTTTGATAATAAGTTGAGGGCGATCTTTTTGATCATGACATTGCCTGACTCTTTGGAAACCTTGGTGGTTTCACTCAGCAATAATCCCAATCTCTCATATGATGGGGTGAGGGGTTCTATCTTGAATGAAGAAATTAGACGTATGTCTAGTGGAGAAGGTAGCAACTCAGCTTATAATGTAAGAGGCAAGGCTCAAAAGAAAAATGCAAATGTAGGGCAGAGAAAGAGGAGCAAGAGCAAAGGAAAGGAAAAGAGTGACATTACTTGCTATCACTGCGGTCGGAAGGGTCACAAGAAACCTGATTGCAAGTATTACAAGAAGGAACAAGAGAAAAAGAAGAATGCAGGAGATAAAAAGAAGAAGGAAGAAAAGACAGATGCATCGGAGACAACCAAAGGCAAAGAGAAGGCAAATGTGGCCTCTAGCGTGGTCATAGAAGAGCTTTCAGATACAAAGGCTGATGTATTATGTGCAGTTGATTATGATGCCCTTGTATGTCACATGCAGGATATGCAGATTACCAAGGCTGATGCTATTGATGCACTCTTGTCAGTTGATGATGGTGTCACTCAGACTCTGATTGTAGACTTTGGTGCCTCTTTCCATGTAACTCCTTGCTTGGAGTGTTTTGCTATGTTCAATGCAGGCAGTTATGGAAAGGTGCATCTTGGAAATAACCATGCTTGCAGCATTGATGGGATTGGCACCGTACACTTGTCTTTAGACAATGGTCAAGAGCTTGTGTTGAAAGATGTCAGATATGTGCCTGGCATTAAAAAGAGTTTACTGTCTATTGGGTAGCTTGACTTGCATAGCTACACCACACTGTTTAGTGGTGGTTTGTGGAAAGCGAAAAAGGGTTCCATGCTGATTGCAAAAGGAACCAAGAAGGGCACATTGTATTTTTTGCATTGTAAAGCCTTGAATGGCAAGTTTCTTGCAATTGCTGAAATTTGCAGCCACTTGGAGTTATGGGATAAGAGATTAGGCCATATGAGCCAAAAAGGACTTGACGTCCTTACCTCTTTGAAGAGGGTTGATGGAAAAGGCTCTAAACTTGATTTTTGTAATGAGTGTCAGTTTGGAAAGCAAATAAAAAATTCATTTTACTCTAGTGTCTCTTGTAAGTCCGATGTCTTGGACTTAGTGCATTTTGATGTATGTAGTATGCCCGTGAAATCATTGGGTGGTGCTGCATATTTTGTCTCCTCTATTGATGATTGTTCCAAGAAGATTTGGTTGTACTTGTTGAAAAAGAAAAGTGAAATTGCTGTTTTTAAAACTTCTCATGCATTTGTGACCACTCAGTTAGGTAGAAAGTTGAAATGCTTGAGAACTGATAATGGGGGTGAGTTCACATCGATTGAATTCAAGTCCTTTTGTGACTTGCATGGTATTAAGAGGGAGCTTATAGCCCCTTACAACCCTTCTTCAAATGGGGTGGCTGAAAGATATAATATGACTTAATGTGAAAGAGTGCGGTGCATGCTATCCACTGCTAATCTCCCTCATGCATTTTGGGGAGAGGCAGTCAAAACTGCGGTTCACATTTGCAATCGCTCTCCAAATAGGTCCTTAAATAATGGCATTTCTGAGGACGTTTGGTTTGGCAAATCGGCCTCATATGACCATTTACGCATATTTGGCTGTGATGCTTTTGTGCATGTCAGGGATGAGTTGAGGAACAAACTTGACCCAAAATCCACCAAAGGCATCTTCATGGGCTATGGTGATGAGGGTGAATTTGGCTACAGAGTGTGGTTACCCCAGTCCAAGAAAATTATTCGCAGCCGTAATGTTGTGTTTAATGAGGCAAAATTGCTGAAAGGCTCTTTGGCCTCTAATGAAGATCTGAAAAAGGTGAAATTTCAGAGTTTGCAGCCACCCATTACTTCAGTTAATGAGCCTCAGGGTGCTGTATCACAGGCTGAAACTGATGATCAGCCGGTTATTTTTGAGCCAGATGATGATGGACAACAAATAGAAGCACAAGGAGGTCATGGACAACAAGATAGGCTTGTTGATTATGAAAATGCAGGTGCTAGAAATGAAAATGAAGATGCTGTACAGCATGAGCAGCATGATGAAAATGGTTTACAACAGCCAATGAATGCTGAAAATAATATACCTCCAGATGTAGACCCAATTCCTGATAATGTTGATCACAGGGTATGCAAGTCTACACGCGTAAGAAGGCAACCACATAGGTTTGACCCCTTCTTGCTAGAAGCTAGCTATGCAGGAAGAGATTAAATCTCTATATACAAATGATACTTGGGATCTTGTGTCATTGCCCAAAGGAAGGAAGCCACTTTCAAACAAATGGGTGTACAAAGTCAAGACAGTTGATGGGAAACCCAAGTACAAGGCAAGGCTAGTTGCCAAAGGGTATGCACAAAAGGAAGGGATTGGCTTCCAAGAGGTCTTCTCACCTGTTGTGAAGATGATCACTTTACGTTTGCTTTTTGCTCTTACTGCTGTTTTGGATTTAGAGCTGTATCAAACGGATGTAAAAACAACTTTCTTGCATGGTGACATTGATGAGGAAATCTTCATGAAACAGCTCAAGGACTTTGTAGTTCCTAGAAAAGAGTAGATGGTGTGTGAGCTAAAACGCAGCCTATATGGGCTGAAGCAAGCACCATGGCAGTGGTACAAAAAGTTTGACACTTCTATGCTATCTGATGAGTTTACACGCAGCCATGCATATCATTGCTTGTACATGAAAAAGGATACAGATGGCAGCCCCATCATACTTGTTTTGTATGTGGATGATATGTTACTAGCTTGGAAAAGAAAGACTAGCTTGGATGCTCTCAAAAATCAGCTGAAATCAGCTTTCTCCATGAAAGAATTGGGAAATGCAGAGCGTATTTTGGGCATGAGGATTCGTAGAGATAGAATGTAGAAATTGTTGTTTTTATCTCAAGAAAAGTACATTGGAAAGGTACTGGATAGATTTAACATGGCTGAAGTTAAGCCTTTTTGGATACCCTTACCTCCTTATCTCAAGCTTAGCAAAGCCAACAGCTTGAAAGATGACGTGGAAGCAAATGCTATGAAGGGAGTTCCTTATGCATCAGCTTGTGGCTCTCTTATGTATGCTATGGTTGCTACTCGTCCAGACATTGCTCATGCAGTGGGAGTTGTTAGTAGGTTTATGTCAAATCCTGGCAAAGCACATTGGGAGGCTGTCAAGTGTATTCTTTGATACCTTAAGGGTACACAAAGAAAAAGTATTTGGTATGGGCAGGGTGCACTTAGTTTGCAGGGTTATTGTGATGCAGACATGGTAGGTGACTTGGACACTTATAGGTCCACTAGTGGGTATGTCTTTACAGTTCGTGGTGGAGATGTTGCAAAACATTGTTGCATTGAGTACCACTGAAGCTGAATACATATCAGCTACTGAAGCTTCTAAGGAAGCTATATGGTTGAGCAGACTTGCAGATGATCTCGGCATGTCTATGGGTACTGCAGTTTTGGGATGTGATAGCCAGAGTGCTGTGTATCTGGCTAAGAATGCCATGTATCATTCACGCACAAAGCATATAGATGTGCGATATCACTTCATCAGACAGATTTTGGAAGATGGTCAGATTACATTGACCAAAATTAAAACACAAGATAACCCTGCAGATGTTTTCACTAAAAGTCTAAGCAAAGCTCAGCACGAGCATTGCATTCGACTAGTGGGAGTTGGTTAGCTAGAGGTTCATATCGGACCTTTAAGTGGGAGGTTGTTGGGATAAAGGCCCGGTAACCTCCGTGTATAGTACACGCACATTGTACATGTGAACACACCTTTTGTGTGCCCCAAGTATAAATACATTTTATTCTTTGTATACCAACACATTGTTGGTACACTCTAATCGACTCGTACTTTCACTCTGCTCACACTCTTTAGCTGTCACACTCTCACGCTCACTCCAGCTCGACCTCTCTCTCTCTCTCTCTCTCTGTGCTGAGCCCCCCCTTGGTCCAACATAAGGACAATACAATAGATTCAGAACAACATCCCAAATAGGAAAATACTTTCTGTGAGCATAACTCAATAATTTAAAGTGTAGAACTGCAATCTGTAAAACTCTGTATTTACTATTTTTCACCTATTTCTTGACCTCTTCTTAGCCTTATTCCATTCTAGATCTGTTCCATACCAGTTGGACTACAAACCCTTTGACCGTGGCATCATTCTAGCAGTAAAACTGTCCCACAAATAGCACTAAATCAAAGTTGAAAACCCTATTTCCGTGTGGCATGGTCGTCACTTTCTTTAGTTTCTGCATTGGAGAAGCAATTAGCTGCTCTTGAACCTGGACAATGAGGCTCTTGCCTCAACAGAAGTGCAAAGAAAACACTGAACTATACATTTGATGGAATCGGCCCATCATGCAGTGCATTTCCTTTGAGAACAGAGAGAGAGTTGACCAGAGGGAGCAAGCTCTAGCTCCATACATGAGTCAGAGACGAAGAAGTACTCTCCGTATATGATGTACTTGCAACAATCTTCCCTTAGCCCTTGAAAACTTCATGCTCAGATTTGCCCGTACTGCCTATTACGTATTTTTAAAAATGTTGTCTCTCTCTTTTGGGAATTTGTACCCAAATTGTGACACATGGCATACATGTAACAATTTTCCCGTTTAAATCTTTCGGTCTAAAATTCTCCATGATCGGTGCAAATTGGACCTTGGCACAGACCAGGGAATTCATCCTCGTGCAAAAACGAAGATAATGACGTGAAGAGATTCTGGGGTCCAAAAATAGTAACTTCCTAAATTTTAGGGATGGTGACCCTTGCATTCCTCAAGTTGTTTGGAGCAACTTTATCATTGCAACCACGCCAAAAAGTATAATGTGGCTCAGTTACGGTGACTTTTATTCCATGAGCATTCTTACATGTGCATCTTCTGTCTTGGCCAGACTCATTGTCCTGCATCATTTCCAATGGCTAAGCACACAATCCCAAACCACTGACATTCTATTCTTCAGTGCCCATTCAATATGGAACTGGAGGCTCAGTCAAACCATTAGTCCAATTTGTCCCAATGGCTGCCTCTTTTGGCCATGCAAAGATCCCGGCTTAATCCAAGAGAACTTTGGGGATAAAAAGCAACATCAACTAAAGAAAAGAAAAAGAAAAAAATATAAGCAAATAAGGAAAGCAACTGCAAAAAATATCACCATCTGGTGACATACCCCCCTCTTGAAAGAAGCAAGTGACCTCGATTGCATGCCACACATGCTAATGGATGATACATGACGATAATAAGATTCTCCATGTTATTAGTGCCATCGCATGTATCACTTGCTAATAGATGACACGGGGCGATTGTAGGAGTTTCCCCACTACCATTTGTGCCATTGCAAGTTCAAGTCTCACGTAGGTGGAGGATCACATTCTGTATCCAACTATGGTTACTAGGAGCCTTTCTAATATACATGTTTCCAGATGCAACACAGGGCGATAGCATGTATCCCCAAACTATTAGTGTCACAACATGTATAATCATTCAACTGAAGTGTAACAAATGCAACTTCAAAGCACTGGGATTTTATTCAATGATACACATGTTAATGCTAAGTGTAAACCATACATTGTGCATTATTCAATGAGATGCAGTATTTAATTGTACAATAGAGAATGTACATTGCTTCAAAAAGCATTCTAAGTCTCTGTAGGTTCGAGCAAGAAAGCTTCTCGGTGAAGTTGTAATAGCTGAGGTGAATCTGCCAATTCAGCCTCTTCCATCCATTTGGCATCCCTTGATGAATAGTTCTTGAACTTCACCAAAAGTCATCTTATAACTCTACCTTTCACTTTCCTATCCTTATGTGCCAGGATCTGCTCAGGAACTAGAATCTCATCTAATTCCTCTACTTCAGGCTATTCCTCTTGAACCATATCTTTTGGCACTTCACCAATAAAAGGCCTCAATAGGCTCACATGGAATGCATTATGAATTTTCCAATTCTCCGGCAATTTCAGCCTATATGCCACATCATTGATCTTCTTTGAGACTTGAAAAGGGCCATAGTAATGCATACTCAGCTTTAGAAACAAACGTTCCTTGCCCTTTTGTTTTCTTAAACGTGCCTTTTCAAAACGCAATAAGACCCAATCATCCTTTTTGAACAAGAGTTCCTGACGATGACTATCAGTAACTCTTTTCTGTTTAGCTTGTGACTTTTCTAAGGCATACTTGATCTTTTTATATGCTTCTTCCCAATCTTTTATATAACGATCTGCTTCAAAAATGTTATCTTTTGTCTGTAAAATGGGAGGCAGTTTCTTTCCATCTTCCATAATCTCAAAAGGTGCTTTGTAGTAGATGAGTGCAGTGTATTATTGTATGCATACTCAACCACTGTATTATTGTATGCATACTCAACCAATGGCAAGTAGTGTTCCTAAGAAGTCTTATGATCTGAAACATAACATTTCAGTAGATCTAAAATAGCCGAATTTGCTTCTTCAAACTGTCCATCAGTTTGTGGATGGAAAGAAGATGAAAATTTCAGTGTAGTGTCCATGTTTTCAAACAATGCTTTTCAAACGAGCTAGTCATTCTTGGGTCTCTAATATCTATCACTGACAATTGACCGTGGCATATCATGGTACTTGAAGATATTATGCATATAGATATTTTTACCATGTGTTTTGACTTAACCTTTTTCCTTATAGGAATGAAATGTGTCTGTTTGCTGAATATGCAAATGATAGTTCAGATTCCATCATTCCCTGAAGTTCTTGGAAGATAAAAAATGAAATCCATGGCAATACTTTCCCATGGCCTTTCTGGAATAGGCAGTGTTTCTGGAATAGGCAGTGGTTGCAATAACCCTGGTGCCTTCTGTCTATCAAATTTGACCTTTTGGCATATAAGGCAAGATTTGACATATGCATCAACATTAGATCTCAAGGTTGGCCAATAGAAGAAAGTCTCTACCGCTTTGGCTATAGCATCTATACCACGATGTCCTGCATACGGTGGAGCATGACTTTCTAATAAAACTTTTGGCCTAAGCTGTTTTGTAATGCATAGTCTTCCATGCATCATGATAAAGCCTTCTTTGAACACATAATGATCATGATGTTGGCCATTGATCAATTGTTCATAGATTTCAGAGAAATCTTCGTCATCAGCATATTGCTCTTTCATATCATCCAATTCATGGTGATAAGAAATTGAAAGAGCTGACACTTGTGGTTTGCGAGATAAAGGATTTGCAACTATATTCTTCTTGCCTTTCACATGCACTATTTGAAAATGAAATATGGATAGGAAATTCGCCCAACGCATGTGTTTCTCTAACAATTTAGCTTGTGTGAGAAAGTATCTAAGTGTTTGATGATCCGTTTGAACTACAAAATCAACACCAAGCAAATAGTGCTTCCAACTAGAAATTGCATGGATCATAGCCAATAACTCTTTCTTATAAATTTGGCAAGTCCTTTCAATGACAGAGAGTACTCTACTCTCGTATGCCACAACTCGGCCATTTTGCTTTAATACAGTACCAATGTTGTTTTCATATGCATCACATTGCACTACGAATGGCTTCCTTCTTTTCAAGTGCATGTAAAGGAGAAGCAATCTCTGCAAAGTTTCTTACAAATCTTTTGTAGTAAGAGCATAGGCCAAGGAAACTGCAGACATCATGAATAGTTTTCAAGTCTGGCCAAGAGACAATTGCTTCTATCTTTGCAGGATCCATCTTCACACCATCTTTAGAAACTATGTGCCCAAGGAAGTGAATCTCTTTAAAAAAAAATTCACTCTTCTTACAGTTAATGAGCAATCTGTTATGCTTAAACTCATTAGAGTCTGTAACTAAGTGTTTTCTATGCTCCTCTTCATTCTTTGAAAAGATAATCATATCATTAAAGAATGTGCCAACGAAACTTCGATAAGGGCAGAAAATTCTTTCCATCATCCTGTTAAACGTGGCAGGAGCATTGGCCAATCCAAACGGCATGACTAAAAATTCATAGAGGCCAAATATCGTTCTAAAAGTAGCCTTATGGACATAGTAACATGGGACGGGGAACGGGAATGGGAATGGGGACGGGGAACGGGAACGGGGTTGGGTACCGTCCCGGGGATGGGGGAAAAAACGGCAATTAAAAAGTTGATTTTTAAAAAAGTATTTTAAAATCACACTTAATCTACTCTAAGAGAGGAACATTTGAAGGATACATTTGCACCAAATAGAAGAAAATAGAGCATCATATTAGGAAATCCAAAAGACTCGTGACCACTCGTCACTCAAGAGTCAAGAGCCAAGGCTCAAACTACAATGACAAATATACATAGAAGATGGGAGGAGAGTGTAAATACTAAAGCCAAAAATAAATACAAAATGTCAAAATGCTACACGACATAATGGCAAATGCTAAGTATGAGGGTAAATCGTAAGACTCAAGAGTGTAGAGTGCTCTAGAGAGTCGAGAGTTGAGACTAAGTAGTGGGTCGGACAGTGGGATGAAGCGGAATCTCCACGGACACTGTGAAGTCCTCGACAACCTGTGGCTCCTCCTCACCTATGCCCTCAAGGTCCTCCAAAATCTCAGATGTGTGAAGTGGGTCAACCTCTAGATCCTTTTGTGCTTGCTCCCATTCGGTGAATGAATCTGCTTTCTTTACCATGCCTTTGCAAAGCATTCGCAAGTTGGAACTCACAAAGACCAAATCACTGGCACGATGCACTCCAAGGCGGTTTCTCTTCTTAGAGGCGATGTGGCTATACACTGACCAAAGTTGCTCCAAGCAACTAGAGCTACAACACTGTGAGAGAATGCGGATGGCAAATTGCTGCAACTCTGGACCATCTGCACCATAATCCTCCCACCAAAGTGCTGAGCCGATCTTAAAGCGATCTGTCTGTGCATCTGGCAATCCATAACTACCCCTCTTCTCACGATATAATTGCAATTGATCTCTGATTTTGCACCTGATACCTGCGTGACACTAGATGATCCAAGATAATCTTGAAGCCATTGCTAACCTCTCTGTCCTTTTCCTGCTTGCAACCTTGAAATTCGGGATCCACCATGTAGGCTGCTGCATGGAGAGGGGAGTAGTAGGCATCCCACCTTGTCACACACATGGATTTGATCTCATCGTAGTCCTCATCAGGAACATAAACCTTGAGGCGCTCTATCATCCGATCCATGGCCTTATATACCTTGCCGGTGCATGGCAACAAGCCATCGACAACCCTCAAGAGGTCCATGACTGGTTTGATCATGGTGTCAATGCACTTCACACTTTCCCACCATGCCGTGTCATTTGCTCGTGCTTTGCACTCTTGCCCCTTTGCTGTGGAAGCCTCTGGCATGCTAGAAAACTCATCACTAAGGAAGAGTCCTCGTAATGCCCCGCTACATGTGGACAAGTGGCCTAACATGAGAAAGTTGAAAGCAAACCGTGTCTCTAAATATTTGAGCAAAGAGAGGTTTGACCTCTTGGTGAACTCATGGCGAATCCTCCCATGATTGAGGACAAAGGTGACAATTTTGTTGGCTCATCCATGACAAGAGCTATCCATGGTAGGGCCCCAATGTCTTTGATGAGATTGTTAAGACAATGGGCCATGCAAAAAGAGACGGTGATGTTTGAAGTATGTTCCCTGCTGCTCGATTTGCCGGTTCGCCATCTGCACAAATGGTCACCACATTCTCTGCTCCCATGGTTTCTAAAGTTCTTGCTCACTCCACAGCAAGCACATTGGCGGACTTCCCGGAGCCGGAGGCATCATGTGAGTCGACAAAATACATCTCTCCACGAGAGTAGAACCACTCCATGAATAGACCGCTTGCAGGTGTCACTCCATCCATCCACCACAAGTGTGACACAATTATTGGCCCATAGCTCCTTCATATTTGCCGCAACAGCCTCAACACTCCTCTTCTCCTTTTCGAGAATGGTAGTGGGAAGGGTTTCCGAAGAGGGGGGAACATAGGAAGAACCATATTCCCCAATCTTCGTAACCATGGCTCTAAAGTATGGAGACCTATTCAATGTTCATAAATCAAAGAGAGCATGTTAAGAATCAATATGATGATAAATAATAATGTTAAATGAACATAATAATTTATTATTTATCACTTGACACTAGAAACTCACGGAGCCACACGGAAAGCAATGTGATCATGAAAGAAGAAACGAGCCACGGCCATGTCCGTCTCTTCTTTCAAGCGAGGATTCCAATTTTCCTCGAGGGTACTTTGGCGAGGACGAGAAGATGGGGTGGTCGATGCAGATGGGCCACATGTAAAAGGTGTTGCTGGAAAGGTATGTGATGGCACACCTCTACCCAAGTTACCGCTAGCCTCCATAGGACGTCCTTGTGACCCCACCATGAGATTGGGATCAATGGCCACTTGTGGAGATCGGCTTGCCGTTTCGGCCACCTCATAGATTGCAAGCTTATCAAGAAGCTCTTGTCTTTTCTGCGGGGTCACCTTTGTGCAATATCTCACCTCATTCCCGGGTTCGCTCAAGAGATGAGCTCACACCTTGTTGGCACTACCACTACGTTTGTATCCACAAAGTTTGCATGTCCATGCTCTAGCACCGCCTCTCGAACCATACATAGGGCAATCGACCTCATCCCACCATGACCATCGATGTATCGCGGGTCTTCTCCTTCGAGTGGGGCCGGTGGTTCCTTCATGATTATCATTTTGTGAAGAGGTGGATGCCGGGGTAGATGTGGGTTGGTTTGTAGATGGGGAAGCTGATGAAGATGCCATAGATGATAGAAACTTTGAAAGTTTGATGAGAAGTAGCCTTTGAAGTTTGCCCTTGAGGCTTGACTCCTTGAGCCTTGAAAGTTGAGGCTCGAGCAATGAATTATGAGGCCCAAGGAAGGGAGAGTAGAGTCTAGACTCTAGAGACTTGAGAGGAAGAGAAAGAGAGGGAGAGAGAGAGAGAGAAAGCTTGTACAATGTAGAGGGTAGCCTTGAGCCTTGAGGCTTGAGGCCCAAGGGAGGAGAGAGTGGAGACTTGAGACTTGAGAGGGAGAGGAAGAGCCTTGAGCACGCCGGCCTTCAACCTTGAGACTTGAGACTTGAGAGGGAGAGAAAGAGCCTTGAAAAGTTGAGACTCTTGGCCTTGGAGTGTGAGTGTAGCTTGAGAGTGGAGCATTATATAGGAAACATTGGCAAGAGCATGGCGGAAATGGCCGTTGGCAGCCAAACAACTTTTTTCAAAAATCGCCCAACGGCTCCCTAGGCCATCCCCAGCCGGCGTCCCTGACACGCAGGCGTTCCGGGAACGTTTCCCCGCTTGGCTCACCGGTGTCTCCACTTGGAGACTGGATGTCCGTCCGTTCCGGAACGTCCCCACCCAGTCCCGTCCCTGGGACTGCGTCCCCCCGTCCCACGTTGCCGTCCCCTCCGTCCCCTGTTACTATGCTTATGGGTATCCTCTGGCCTAATTTTGATCCGATGGTACCCACTTTTCAAATCTATCTTGCTAAACATTCATGCTTCTTGTAATCGATCATGAATGTCATCTATCCTCGGAATCAAAAACCTATTCTTGATCGTGTTCTTATTCAAGGCTTTGTAGTCAATACACATTCGCCAAGAGCCGTCCTTTTTTTGAACTAGCAACATAGGTGAACAAAACAGTGAACTACTGGGCTGAAATAGTCCCTTCTCTAAAAGCTCATTAACTTGTGTCATAATCTCTTTTTGTTGTGCTGCACTAACCCTGTACAGTGGCCTATTGGGCCGGACTAGTCCCTGGACTAAGATACATGGTATGATCTTCAGGCCTCTTAGGGGGTAACTCTCATGGTAACAAATCTGAGAAAGAGTCACTGAATTTATCCAAGAAAGCCCTTCTACTTTCATCTAGTACAGACACATTAGTGTCAACTTCATTAACTTGCTTTGCAAAAACCAAGTACGCAGAAATATGATTTTTCATTACAAAAGTAATTGCAGAAGCAGAAACAAGTGTGACAGACTCTCCTTTAAGCTTCACATCTAACACATGAGTCTTGCTCCTATGTACAAGAGTAATCATTCTGTTGTAAATATCCAAGATAGCATGTTTCCTGTGGCACCATGGAATACCCAACAGAACATCACAGCCCTCTAAAGGCATAATATGGAACTCCTCTATGTCCACATAGCTCTAAATGTGCATACGGAGTTTGCCAAACATGGGGTGACACGTTGTATGTCCTGGCTATTTCAAATCAGCCTGTCCAACTAGTCCCATTTCTTCGGGACGTATACCTAGCTTAGTTGCCAATGCCGGTGAGATAAAGTTTGCACGAGCTCCAGGATCAAAGAAAATAAGCAGTGTGGAATCTTTAATCTTTTCCCAAGCTTTGCACAATTCTATAGCATCATCAATTGATTGATCTCCCACCATATCAGCCATTAAGCCAATGCTGGGCTTCTTTTTACTTGGCACATCTTTATCCTCCGCAGCTTTAGAAGATTGCTGTGGGCACTTAGAAGCAATATGGCCTTTTTGTTCACATGTAAAGTATTTTCTAGCCATCATTTTGGCCTTTTTTTCTTCAAATGATTTGCCAAAATGTGGCCTCTTTTGTCCTTTGCCCTATTTAAGAGAAGTTTGAGGCTACTGCTGAAAACTTTTCTTCCAAAAAAACTTCTTTGTAAAGCTGGTCTTTTTTTGGAAATTGGTTCTTCTTCTTGCCAAGATCTTGCTTAAACTGAGAATCCTTCTTTTTAGTGCCTTTAAAGCTGTTAGCTTTTCCTTTCAACAATGCATTCGCCACACGAGCATTTTCAATTAACTGTACCATATTTGTAACCTTGGTCTTGGTACAATGATCCCTGATGGCTTTGGGCAAAACCGCAACAGTAGTTCGCAATTTGTTGTGATAGGGGCACTTACCTGTAAGAACTCATGGGCAAAAGTGCTTTCCAAAATTTCTTATTGTACTCTTCTAAATCCGCACAATTTGCCGCGTCCAATTTATGCCATGCAGTCATGACATCTACTTCAAATGTGTTAGTTAACCATGAAGCTGCAAACAACTGTTTAAAATGGACCCAAGTGGCAGGTGCATATCCTTGCATCAACAATATGTTCCATTGCTGCAAAGCATTACCTTTCAAAAAAGTTGCAGCCTTTCGGATTTTAGAAGTCTCAATAAAATTCCCTGTAGTGTTAGCTGCATCAAACTGCTGTATAAATGTCAAAGCTTTCAGCTTATCTTGCATACCATTGAAGGTTTCAAGCTTTAATGCATGAGCATCCTCTTTATAGTCTTTAGGCTTTGCACTTTTTGGTGTTAGGTTGTCATAGACAGGTGGCTGTAAAAAGGGGAGTCCCTTAGGCGCATTATTAGCATTAATTTCACCTGTCTTAGCTGCAATATGCCCACTAGGCTGAGAAAAACCAGCCGCTACATTTTGTACTCCAGGCATCAAATAAGGACTCTGCAAAGTCTGATAATCGGGTTGTAGAGCAATATTAGCATAAAGTGGGTTCTAGCTGTTCGAAAGAGCCAACCATATTGAGGAGTTGTGCCATAAACAAGTCCTCCTGTTCTTGCTCCTCATCCTGTGGTTCAATCTCAGTTCTAGAAGGTGCTGACACCTGTCTACCAATATTCTCTCTTCGGTGTCTATGAGCAGAAGAAGAACTCTCTTCTTCATGAGGGAGTTTTTCTTTGCTTTTGTCCATGTTTACCATGTCTCTAGTCCTGTATCTAGCAAATATTATATCCAACAAAAAATCTTGTAGTCTCTTACTTGTAATCTCTCTAAAACCTGTGTGTATGGCCTTTCCACCCAAAACTGTCCAAGCTCAAAACCTTACAGAGAAGAATTCAAATCCGGAGGATGGAACCATGGAAGTGGTCTATGACTCACATAAAGTGGTAGTCCCTTCAATTAATATGAAACCAGCCTTTCTTCCGTGGATGGGTGCTAAATCCCTGATTACAACTTAATTACAGCCGCAAAGAATTAATGCAAATCTGAAAAATACAAATTTACCTACTGATCTTGGACAACGCACACCCGGTTGGCCCCAAAATTGGTGCCCCTTTTGGTATTTCTTTAGCTTTATTGAAGAAAAAGTTGATTTACAATGGGATTCTCCCAATCCCCTTCGCAATCCAAACTCCCCTTGCTGTCCAAAGTGACCAGCAAGTCTTCAATTTGATTTGCCCCTTGATTCGGGCACTGAATTGGCCTTGACCTGTTCATAGACAATGGAAATGCCCCAAATTCAATGACTGGCTAGTCCTCCACCTGAATTTAGTTGAAATTCACCTTCAGCCCTGAAAAATCCAAGTCTTGGAGCTTCCAATTTTTGGCACGCTTCTCGAGGTTGCTGCTAAACCCTAATTTTTGCTGTAAATTAGGGTTTACAGTAGAGAAATTTGCTCGTAAATTTACTCTAACCCCAATTACACCTCACATGTGCAACATTTACTTAACCATGTGATTAAAAATTAATCCACATGTTAAGTGATGTTTCAAAAGTACATGTCCTCAAGACATAATACCTGGTCTTTTCACATACACACACAAATAGAGACCTCACTCCCTCGCTCAACACCAGATTTACCCTGAAGATTGGCACCCCTCTTGGTATTTCTTTATCAATTAAAAAATTGAAGGTTACAAAAAAAAAAAGAAATGTTGAAAAGTACAAAACCTGTGAACAGTTGGCTTTCATCTTTTTTGAGTAAATTTCAGCTGTAGAAGGACAATACAACATATCTAGAACAACAGCCATTTTCTGAGTAAATTTCAGCTGTATAAGGATAATACAGCATATTGAGAACAATATCCCTTTTTGAGTAAATTTGAGCTGCATAAGGATAATACAACATATCTAGAATAACATCCCAAATAGGAAAACACTTTCTGTGAGCATAACTCAATAATTCAAGTGTAGAATTGCAATCTGCAAAACTCTGTATTTACTGTTTTTCACCTGTTTTGTGACCTGTTCTCAGCCTTATTCCATTCCAAATCTGTTCCATACCAGTTGGACTACAAACCCTTTGACTCTGGCATCATTTCAGCAGTAAAACCGTCCCACAAATAGCACTAAATGAGAGCTGAAAACCCTGTTCCTGTGTGGCACGGTCATCACTTTCTTTAGTTTCTGCATTGGAGAAGCAATTAGTTGCTCTTGAATCTGGACAATGAGGCTCTTGCCTCAGCACAAGTGCAAAGAAAACATTGAATTGTACATTCGTTGGAATCGGCCCATCATGGAGTGCATTTTCTTTGAGAATAGAGAGAGAGTTGACCAGAGGGAGCAAGCTCTAGCTCCGTACATGAGTCAGAGACAAAGAAGTACTCTTCATAGATGATGTACTTGCAACAATCTTCCCTCAGCCCTTGAAAACTTCACGCTCAGATTTGCCCCTACTGCCTATTACGTATTTTTAAAAATGTTGTCTCTCTCTTTTGGGAATTTGTGTCCAAATTGTGACACATGGCATACATGTAAGAATTTTCCCGTTTAAATATTTCGGTCTAAAATTTTCCATGATCGGTGCAAAATTGAACCTTGGCACAGACCAAAGAAGTAATCCTTGTGCAAAAAAGAAGATAATGACGTGAAGAGATTCTGGGGTCCAAAAATAGTAACTTCCTAAATTTTAGGGATGGTGATCCTTGCATTCCTCAAGTTGTTTGGAGCAACTTTTATCATTGCAACCACATCAAAGTGTAATGTGGCTCAGTTACAGTGACTTTTATTCCGTGAGCATTCTCACATGTGCATCTTCTGTCTTGGCCAAGCTCATTGTCTTGCACCATCTCCAGTGGCGAAGGACACAATCCCAAACCACTGGCATTCTATTCTTCGGTGCCCATTCAATATAGAACCGGTTCCAAGGCTCATACAAACCATTAGTCCCATACAAGGCCTTCTTTAATCGGTAAACCTTCCCATCTAAGGAACCAAAGCCAGGAGGCTACTCTATATAGATCTCCTTCTTCAAGTCACTGTTCAAGAAGATCGACTTCACATCCAACTGAAAGACAGGCCATCTCCTATGACCAGCCAAGGCAAGAACAACACGGATTGTCACCATATGAGTAGTGGGGGCAAAAGTATCATGGAAATCAATACCCGGGCGTTGAGAAAAACCTTTATAGACAAGGCGAGCCTTGTGGTTTTCCAAAGAGCCATCACTATGGTACTTGGTCTTGAAGACCCATTTGACACCAATCATCTTTTTATGAGAGGGACGAGACACAAGGTATCAAGTGCCATTTTAATCAATAGCCTCCAACTCGGCTTTCATCACTTTCGGCCAATGATCAGATTGTAAAGCCTTCTTCATGGAGATAGACTCTCTATTCTATATAACACGGGACATCAAACAGTAGTTAGAGAAAACAAGCTCCGTAGAATGTGCTTTGGTGCCTCCGTGACCTTTACGGTCGATCTTGCGGTTGCCACTTCTCATGGATCCCCTTGATCCCTCAATCTCGGAGCATATTAAGGGCCCAACGAGGAGAAGACTGCGGCGCTCTCGATCTGCTGAAGGTTTTGGAAGCCCACAAACACCTATCTTTTGGAAGGTACTTCAAATTTGTTATGCTGTGTCTTCGGGATGTGAACCTAGGCATCACACCAAAAACCTTGAAATAAGAAACATCTGGCTTGGACCCAAAGTATGCCTCATAACTGAGGTGTTTGACGATGATTCTTCCGCTCCAAGATGCCATTCTCTTGAGGGGTGTTTGTATTGGCAAACTCTTGGTGAATACCACGATCTGCACAAAAATGAGAAAACTCATTAGAAATGAATTCTCTGCCCTTATCCGATCGTAAGGTCTTTAGCTTCCGCTTGCCTCCCCCTCCCTCGCGATCCGTTCTCGTCAAAGAGCAACCGATCCTTAAAGTTGGAGAAAGCCTCCGACTTTAGGTTCAAGAAATAGGCCCATGTCATCTTGTTGTAATCATCCACAATTAGCATGTAATACAAGCTCCCTCTAAGGGACTCCGTCCTTATCGGTCCACAAAGATCGGTAGAAACAAGCTCCAAGGGTGCTGAAGATCGCCTCGAAGCCTTGTTGGAAACAACATTACGAGTCTGCTTTCCATGGATGCAGGATATACAAGGTTGCTGGCTCACCATAATATCCGGAAATCCTCAAACAAATTGGCCTTTAGACACCGTCTGAAGGTTATCATAATTGAGGTGGCCAAACCGAGCATGCCAAAGCTCGGATTGAGTTTGAGAGGTAACAAGAATAGAAGTCAAGGCAGAAGAAGACCGCAACTTGTAGACTCCATTCTCCTCATAACTTCAAGACAGAACCTATCTCGATCCTTGATCATGAATCCACATTGAATTCGACCAAAAGGTTGAGGGCCCAAATCTTGTGTACCGAGAGAAGATGAT
This sequence comes from Lygodium microphyllum, assembly GCF_053477565.2. Taxonomy (NCBI): domain Eukaryota; kingdom Viridiplantae; phylum Streptophyta; class Polypodiopsida; order Schizaeales; family Lygodiaceae; genus Lygodium; species Lygodium microphyllum. The sequence goes on from NC_141154.1 coordinate 55,220,953, forward strand.
ACCCCAAAGACGGCACATAAAGTACCTTGGATGCATGGGCACCACCACGTCCATTTGGAATAAGATGCATGTTGCCCCGTCCCTGAATAGGAATAGACGAACTGCCACCAATGAGGATGTGGCCATGAGAAGGTTGCAAAGGAGCAACACCTGCTGAAGAAGGAGTCATGTGCCGGGAGGTACCATTGTTAACAATCCACTCTCGAGTGTATGGGGCCGTCAACGCAACATCAGAAGCTGTCAGGGGGAGTCCTCAAACACCTCCAACTGGAGGAAAGCAGCCAATGAGGGAGTAGCCACTGCTCCGGAATCCTTTGAAGATTTCTCATTCTTCTCCTTGTCGAGGCAATCCTTCTTCCAGTGACCTGTTTTGCCACAAATGTGACAAGTAGATTCCTTATCTTTGTCCTTCTTAGATTTATCATTTTTCTTCTTCTTTTGGTCCATACCCTTCTTTTGAGAGGATTGACAAATCAAGGCCTCAGATTTCGAAGCATTGGTTCCTTTCATTTCGGCAAGGAGATACCGATACTTAGTCAACTTGACTTTCAAGTTATCTTGGTCAAAGGTGTTGAAGTTCTGAAGCTCATGGTCAAGATTTATTCGATGGGTTCTATCTCAAGCCGCATAGTAGTCAGCCAAGTGTACCTATCGCTCTGATACCAAGTTAAAATGTTGAAGCTGAGAAGGAAACTTAGGCAATAAGCCCTGCATCAGCTTGACAATAGTGGAGGCATTCCTAGCCTTTTACGAGCTGACGACCTTGTTTGGAACAAGTGAGGGATCCGGTTGGGTTTCCAACCACTGCACAAGATCCCATAGGTTTTGTGAGTCAAGGACATGTCTCATCAAGTTCGACCAAGTTGTAAAGTTTGACTCGTTAAAATGAGTCTTGTCATTGAATGCATGCTTAGCAGAAGATAAGGTAGAACCATGAGGTGTTGGGAATGTGGGGTAAGATGGATGTGGAAGATAAGATGGTGATGGTGGTGATAGTGTTGGAGGTGTCTGATAGGGAGGAGGGGGAATAGGTTGAGTATCCAATGAGTGTCGATTGATATGGAGGTGCTAGAATATAAATGTTTCCATAAGGTGCCAGTGGATGTGGAGACATTGGGACATATAAGCCTTGTTCAAATATCGGCTTGGACACAATATAACAACTAGAGGGTCCACTAGGTAATGCCATCGATGCAAACTGTGGCACCAACTCATCCACACTACGGAGAGACTGGAGGGAATACCTAGGCTGCAATGATCTTGAAAGTGTGTGAGGAAAAGATGGAACACCACCTGGCTGAGGAAGAGACGAGGTCCTAACGAGTGTGTCCAAGTTTGAAAAACCCCTCGGTGTGGTGAATGAAAACACACGTGATCCTATATGAGATTCAACATGCGCTGCACTTAATGGAGGCTGATAGGATGTGACAATGGAATAAGAGGGTGGGATGGGAGGGAGATTGAATGGATTTGTGACAGGTGTAGATGTAGGAAATAAATAGGGTTTTTTAAATCCATTAAATGCATTGAATTGAAATGATGATGATGAAGATGCACCTACTTCATTTTGACCTTGGAAAACAAAATTGTTTGAAGGAAAAGAAGGGGAAGGAGTATTCACAGTTTCTTGTTTCAAGTGCTTACCTAGTCTTGAGTTCATAAAGAAATATCTGTCTTCCTCATTACTCATAAACTAGAAATTGTTTTGTATACATCCTTCATCATGAAAATTATCCATACCAATAGGAGAAGGGGAATCATCATTACCAAAATTTGAAATGGTAGACATACCTGCCATTGGAGAAAATAAGTATGAAGGCAATGGAGTGTACTCTATTCTAGTTTCCACTTGTGGATGGCCAGTCCTCAGTGGAGATTCTACCCTTTCTGCATGGTTAGTAGATTGGTGCACTAAATCTAAAGGGTGAAATTCAAACTTACCTTCTATTTGCTCTTGGACTCTATGCATCAAAATAAGATCATACTTAGCTACAGTGATCTTGTAAGGTTTTGGAACTCCATGGTAGTCCAGTGTATGTCTGGCCATGTTGGGAGCTTGTGAAGCAAGCTGTGAGGTCTACTTCGATTCGTTCCTCGATGGATTTAGCTTGGATGTGAGAAGTGGTGCAGAAGTAGTGTTCAAAGTCATTTGCTCTTTTGTTGTTCCTGCTTCTTGTGTAGAGCTTTCACATCAAGGCCTAGATTTCTCTCAGAGAACTCGACTCTGATACCATATGAAGAAATATCCTAACATAGAAACACAAATAACATTGTACGACAAAGAACAAAGTGATATAAGAACACAAGTAGGGTTAGGGTAACTCATGAATACTGTATCTCGAACTCTTGTATCTCAAGGATTAGGGCAAGGGTAATGAGTTGGAGAGTGTGTTGTACTCCAAACGGATCTCGAATAAAAAAGGCAGCCTCCGAATGTTGAACATCAGTAAATGCAACCAAGGAAGATTGGATTTGATGTAGACGGCAATGTAGGAGAGAGAAAGACTAAAAACGCAGGTGAGGAGAGAGAAAACAGTGGATGCGCTTCGTCTGGAAACAACAACAAACTAATGATGGAGGGTTGGAAACAGGCGCTAGATGATTGAAGACTGCAATGGACAGCTTGGATTGCGATGTCCTCTGCAAATGGGGTGTGGGCAGCAAGCTGAAAACACTTGAAACCTGCAAAAACAAGATTAGGGCTGAATGGAGGGCAGCATACCTATTTATAGAAAATTTGGGCCCTCCCAATTGGGTTTGTGTGGCATACAAACACTCTCTAGGAACTCATTCCTTTTAAATAAACAAGGTTTTTTCATTAAGCATGTTTTGGGGCTGTTTAAGTGAAGCTAATGCATTTTTAGCTCAACAACATCTGTAGGCCACTCTATGGACTATCCATAGGTGTCACTCATTCCTTGGTATGTGCCTTGTAGGCCTAGATATTATCAGTTAGGACCTATGGTACACTTAGTACTAGTTCCAGTTGGGACACCTGGTACATGTATGATACCTAGTTAGGGTTTCATCATGTTAGGTTAGGGTTTCATTATATTAGGTGTATCTTTTGTATTCTTCATAACTTCAGTAATACAACTTCAGCAGCACGCTTTGCTTCTTGCCTCCGTCTCCTGTTGCTTCCGTTGTCCACTCCACCCAACAGTGGTATCAGAGCGGGTTACCATCACTTCATTGCTTCAGATCTGACCCTCCCGCTTCCTCTTCTTGCTGGTCATCACTCCCAGGAGGCTTCCCATCGCCATTTTCTGGAGTTTCCAGCCATTGCTCGAAGTTTCGTTGCGGGAAAGTGCTTCAAATCTGATCTCCCATCCTTCTTGCTGCTTCTCCAACCTTGGGGGACTCCATTCAAGCTGATTCAGTCTTCATTTGGGCCAAAACCGCCTTTTTTCTGTCAAAACCACCTGCTGCGTCAGAAAACCACTTCTTGCACACAACGATTTTAACAAAGTGCAAACTTTTTGGCATAGCTGTGTTCTACAAGTCAGGATGCCCCTACTTGGTGCAAAAATCAGGTCAAAATCACTTTTCTGCTCCAAAACCACCTCCGGTTTTGCAAAAACCACTTCTGGTTTTAGGGTTTCGGAGACTGTTTTGGGTCAAATTTGGTATAGATCTGGTCGTCCTTCTCTTCTAGTTCCATTTGCCTTGGTCTTGCTGGATTTTGACATTTGTGGTCAAAACTACGACCATTTTGGTCAAAACTGCCCCGGTTTTGGTCAAAACAGCTTGTTTATTGAGTGGTTTTGTAGTTACAGCAGTAGTATTTGCTATTGCAGACATACATCTACTGGTGGTGAGTTGGTCAAAGCTGATTCACTGTGTGTTTGACCAGTGTTGACTTTTAGGGTTGACCGGTCAACTGGTTGACTGAAATTCCTGCATTCAGTTTGAATTTTGCCTGCGGGGATTTGTCTTTTCAGGTACATTCAAATATTGCTGGCAGATTTCAGTTGGTCATACAGTTGGTTTATGCCTGGAAAGCCTTGAGGCTTGTGGAGTCAGTAATTGGTATTTGCAGTTGAGAGCTTGAGGCTCCTAATCTTTGCTTTTGTCATTCTTGTGCATTTGTTTGCATAATGGCTGGTGGCAAAGATGATTTCTATGGGGCTTTTGGTGTTGATGATAAGCTTGATGGGGTTAACTACCCTGTGTGGTCATTCATGATGAAGCATGTCTTGGTTTCCAAGAACTTGTGGAATCTAGTATCTGGCAATGAGCCTAGGCCCGTCAGGCAGGCTACACCTTCTTCCAGTGATGTTACATCCATTGGTTCTTCCTGTGATGCCTTCATTCCTCCTACTCAGGAGATGATACAGTGGGATGGCCGTGATGCTAAAGCACAGGCATTTATTGCTCTGTCTATCAGAAAAAGTATTGTTCCTCATATCAAATCATGCACTACTGCTAAGGACTCTTGGGATAAGCTTGCTTCCTTGTATCAAGTACGCAACGAGGCCCGTGTTGCTTATCTTCGCAAGCAACTGAAGGATACTCATCTGAATGAGGGTGATAATATGGATGCATATCTTACAGCTATTCAAGATTTAAAGGAGCAATTGGCTAATATTGATGAGGACATCCCTAACTCACAGCTTGTATCAGGCACATTGGATGGGTTGCCTGACTCTTACCAAGGTTTCGCCACTACCTTGAGGTTGTTTGCCATGGGCAATGCCAACTATTATTCCTTTGATCGATTGGTTGCACTTTTACTGCAGGGGGAGCAGAGCCGTGTGAATCGGAATGCCAGTATGTACTCAGATCAAGCATTTGCAGCCAATGATCGGAATAAGGGGAGATTTCAGAAATCTGTCCCCAAAAATATAGCAACTAATCAGCCTTCTACTTCAAGAGGGGGGCAGATTTGCTGATTTTGATCCTCTATGTGGATGATATGATTCTCATTGGGCCACATCCCGAGAAAATTGCAGATTTCAAGCGGGAATTACAGCAGTTTTTTTCCATGACTGATCTTGGCTAGTTGCACTACTATTTGGGCATTCAATTTGCTCAATTTGAGGGGGGAATTATGATGTCACAATCAAAGTACATTGGGCAGCTTCTACATAGATTTCAGATTGAGGATTGTAAGCCTATCTCCACCCCATTAGAGACTGGTTTTCATTTCTCTGCTGAAAATGGCAGTGGTCCATGTGATGCTACCTCCTATCAGCAGGCAGTTGGTTGTTTGCTTTATCTATGTCATACTCGGCCAGACTTGCAGTATGTGGTTTCTCAGTTGAGCAGATACATGCACAGTCCCACTCATCACCATTGGCATGCAGTGAAACGTGTCTTCAGGTACATCAAAGGCACACAATACTTGGGCCTTCTCTACAGGGCTGATACTTCACTTATCATGCATGGGTTCACTGATAGTGATTGGGCTGGTTGCCAGGATACACGCAGATCCCACAGTGGCAATTGTTTTATGCTTGGTTCTTCATGCATCTCATGGTTCAGCAAGAAGCAGGCTACAGTTGCCACATCTAGTTGTGAAGCTGAGTACAGAGGAGCTTTCACAGCTACAGTAGAGTGTGTTTGGCTACGGAAATTACTTGCAGATCTTCTGGTTGGTCAGACAGCTCCTACCGTCATCCATACTGACAGTCAGAGTGCTTTGGCTATAGCACGAAATCCAGTGTTTCATGCTCGCACAAAGCACATTGAGGTTCATTATCATTATGTCAGAGAGAGATGGTCAGATGGTGACATCAAGTTGTCTTATGTTCTCATTGAGGACAACTTGGTAGATCTATTCACTAAGGCTCTTCCGCGGCCTAAGTTTGAAGCTTTTCGACAAGCTTTACACTTGGTCCCTTTTGTTACGTGATCTGCCTTCTCTGTACAGTCATAGGTTGCTATATCCACATTGGATGAATTTGTGCAACCATGACTTAGTCTTTCAGGTATCTTGAGACGTTTCCAGGATACTTCAGCCCATACCGTCGAGAGGGGTTTGTAGGCCACTCTATGGGCTATCCATAGGTGTCACTCATTCCTTGGTATGTGCCTTGTAGGCCTAGATATTATCAGTTAGGACCTATGGTACACTTAGTACTAGTTCCAGTTGGGACACCTAGTACATGTATGACACCCAGTTAGGGTTTCATCATGTTAGGTTAGGGTTTCATTATATTAGGTGTATCTTTGTATTCTTCATAACTTCAGTAATACAACTTTAGCAGCACGCTTTGCTTCTTGCCTCCGTCTCCTGTTACTTCCGTTGTCCACTCCACCCAACAGCATCATGATACCTTGACAGAAGAGCAGCCCCCTATTCTAGATCAATCGGAGCATACAAGGGCTGAAATTCAGTAGCCTAAAAGGGTCCCTCCCTGGTTGTTAGACACTCTTCAGGATAGCAAACAACCTCTTTCTTTGGCTGCCCGCACATGAGCCTCTGCTCGCAAGGATCAATGTAATCTTCTTGCATGTGCATTGGTAGCTACAGAATGCAATGAAGAACCTCTATGTTATAAAGATGCTTTTTCAGATGATTGTTGGGTGGAAGCAATGAAGGCAGAGATTGATTCCATCTATTAGAATAACACTTGGGAGGTATGTGATTTGCCTTATGGCAAGTGTACTATAGGTACCAAATGGGTTTACAAGATTCAAAGAAAATTAGATGGTTTTATTGACAGATACAAAGCCCTGGCTTGTTGCCAAGGGCGAGAAATCAACTTTGAGGAGAATTTTGCCCCTATCTCTTGCATTACTACCATTAGGAGTATTATTGCCCTTGTTGCCCACTTTCATTGGGAGGTGTATCATCTAGACACATCACTACGTCATTCTCCATGGATATCTCACTGAGGAGGTATATGTCTCTCAGCCTCCAAGATTTGCAAGTAAAGGCTTTGAGGACAAAGTTTGTCGTCTCAAGAATGCTTTGTATGGTTTAAAGCAAGCTCCATGCGTTTGGTATGCCCGCATACATTCTCATCTATTGCATCTTGGATTTCAGAATAGCCCTACCGAGGCTACTCTTTACATTCGATATCTAGGATTTGATTTCATTATTCTTGTGCTTTATGTTAATGACAGAGAATCTCAGTTGTACTCCATCCACCGACAATAAAAGCTAAAGAAATACAATACCGCAAGGGGCATTTGTTTGAGGCCAAGAGGGTGTCCATTGTCTAAGATTAAAGTGGTGAAGTGTGCATTTTCAGTTTATGTGAATTTTATGCTTGCTGTAATTTTTGATTAATTAGGTAATTACCATCTTCTCTAAGGAGGAAGGCTGGTTTCAATATCCACTTAGATGAACTTGTGCTACCATGGTTGTCCAAGATTAAAGTGGTAAAGTGTATATTTTCAGTTTATGTGAATTTTATGCTTGCTGTAATTATTGATTAATGAGGTCATTACCACCCTCTTCAAGGAGGAAGGTTGGTTTCAATATCCACTTGGATGAACTTGTGTAACCATGACTATATTTTCTTTTATTTTCTAGGATTTTATCTTTGTTCGTAGATCAATTTGCCCATTCTATAGAGGAGGATTTGTAGGCCATCTCATGGGCTACATGTTGATGCCCTTTGATGCGTGATTCGGGTTCCCTAGGCATTTAGACTATCATTAAATGCGATTGTTGCCCCTAGTGTCCTAGGCATTAAGTGACACTAGGGTTAGGATTTCATTTAGGGTTTTCTATGATGGTTAAGCCGGTTAGGGTTTCATTTTATTATAAAAAGACACTTTGTGCATCATTAGCACACAAGGGTGGTATTTTCATTGTGATTTCCTTGAGTCATACTCTCTCTCATTCATTAATACATTGCTTCTCATTTGTGATCGAGTATTGTTGTGCATCGATTTATTCTTTCATTCTCATTCATTCGCTATCAAATTAATTGACAATTACTCCACATTTGGGCCAACATGGATTTGCTACATTATAACTCCTACAACCAAGGTGATATCAAAGCACAACATTCTTTATGACAAATTTGAGTGTTCCGGCTTGACGAAGCTTTTGCAGCTTGCTGGCCATAATACACATAGTTTGCATCATGAGAGCATTTGGATATCAAAACATACTAGTTTCTTGTGTGTTTTTCGCGTTTTTGCAATTGAAGGATAAATGACAAGCTGGTCCTATTGGCAACACAGGGTGGATCATTGCTTAGGCAATGACTATGAAAACTAAAGAAGCCACGATCATGATTGTGAAGACTGATGATACAAACATTGGGATGATTATTGTGAAAAACATCACAATCAAGAAGATTGTGAGCATTGTTGCGAAGATGAAAAAGATGAGAGATCTTCAAGGGATATGAGATCCAACCAGATTAAAGATTGAAGCATGCTTTGAAGTTTAGAGTATGATCGAAACGATTGCTAGCCTCTTCGGTTCTTGTTTCTACCCTTGAAATCACCTAGGGACCTCATCTAGCGATCATGTGCAAGTGCGTGTGCATCCTTCTCTCCTTGAGAAAGAATGTTTGGATGGTTTTAACTGCTCTCTTTGGTGATGCATAGTGGAGTGCATCCTAGAAACATTTGATCTATGGGTTTTTGTCACCACCCCTATCCACTATTCTTGCGTGGATCCCCAAATTTGTTATGTAGTTGATCATGCAACATTTTGGGATAGGCTCAACAATTCTAGGGCCCATTCCTTTCTCTTCATGAGCTGCCATGATTCAGTTCTTGTACACATGAGAAAAATCTTCTTCGTAGCAGAGGTGTAGACTCGATAGACATCCCTTTACCAAGTGCATACCTTTGCATGTTGCATGACCCTCAAGATGAGATTGTGCTAGCTATTTCTACGTGACTCCTTGACTTTGAAGGACCACATCAATAAGATAAAGGAGATTCGAGATGAGTTAGCATCACTTGGTAAGAAGGTATTATTTGAAGACATGGTTGTGACACTCTTGTCACATCTTTCATCTCCAAAACATAAAGTTTTCTATACTAACCTCCTCACCACTAGAGTTCGGGACACCATCACATGGGAGGAGCTCATGCTCATAGTGTTGGGGTAGGATGCGTACAATAAGAAGACTGGTATAGATGGAGCTAGAGCTACTAGTCATGCTTTTGTGGCTGGGATATCTTCCAAGTTCTTGGGGGTGGTAGTTAGAAGCAAATGAAAGAAATAGAAAAAAGAGTTGGAGGAGGAGAAGTCTAAGTGTCATCCCAAGTAGTGTGGGAAGACAATCCATCTAGAGAAGTGTTGGAACTTTGAAGAAGTACCCCCATCTTCGACATAGAGTGAAGGATGACGCAAAAGACTCGGGCTACACCAGCTATGGCTAAGGAGTCTGTTTTTTTTCATCTCTATGAGGTGGAAGACACCACTTTAACCTTTTCTTCAGAGAAGCCTTGGCTCGTGGATAGCAACATGTCCTCCTATATGACTTATCATCGTGATTGGATGTAGGACCTCCATGATAGAGGCGGCAACATCACAATTGGTGACTATTAATTCGTGCTTATTTAAGGTGTGGGCATGATCTCACTTATTCCTGACCAAATAATTCGGAAGCCGAACTCCTCTACATTCCAAATTTGGGCTTCAACCTACTTTCAGTCTGCCATAGAACATATCATCTATCCTTCGAATTCGAAAAAGGTTCTTGATGGTAATCTTGTTCAAGGCCTAGTATTTAGTACACATTCACTAGGAATCATCCTTCTTTTGGACCAAAAGTAGTGATCAGAAAGGGAATGAGCTAGGCTGAATCAACCCCTTGTCCAATAAGTACTTCACCTAGGTCATAATCTCTTCTTGTTGGGCTGCACTAACTCTAATAGCTGATCACGATTCATTTCATGGATCATTGGCATTTGGATGATGTATCTATTATTTAGATTACTGTTTACTATTTATCTTGTAGTCATGAGTCTTGACTCAGACCTCAAACTCTTGTTTTCAGTCTGTATGACATCATGATAGTTATTAGTCTCTTCTGCTGAGTTTCCAATATTGAAAGTTTTTGAAACTCATGTAATGTGATTTTACACTCTTTGGTAGTTTAGGCTCATCAAATCTCTTATAATGTTACATGTATAATTTATACGGTTGAGGAGTTCAAGTGTTTTCAGAGCAAACGTTCAAGTTACAAATGGTATCACCTCTTAATATGTGTAACATAAAAATATTCCTAAAACCTATGAAAAATATGGTTCTGTTTTGCCGTTTCAGCATTGGGCCAAAACTCTGTTTTGTCACTTTGAAATGTGTTTATATTTCCCTGTTTTTGAAACTCTTGTTAACTCTGGTTTTAGTGATACCATTTAGGCCTGCTAATGCTCCAATGAGATTCAATTGGATGATGGGCAGGTTCTTTCATCAATGTAGATCCTTTATGGGACATTCTTTGATGATACCATTACATACTTAAAGAATGGAGTAGAGCACAGGAAGCATTTGGCTGTAGTCTTTTAGGAACTTCTCAAGCATCAGCTCATCATTAACGGCAGAAGAGTGAGTTCTTTGTAGAGGACATCACTTTTTTGGGCACCAGTTTGTGAGGATGGTCTGATGGTGTTAGGATGGATCGAGTTAAAGCAGAGACCATTTGTAGTTGGGTGAATCATTGAATGATGTAAAATAAGATATGCCTCCTACTTTCACAAGCCAAAAAGCATGTTCTCCTATTGTTTTATATAACTGAGTTTACGTTTTGTCTGGTTTACAATAAAACAATTTGACACTTCACACATGTTGGTTTAGATTTGTTTAGTGTGGTTTTGGACTATTTGCAACATATCCTTTATTCTTCTTCTTCTTCTTTTTTTTGGTCAATCATTTGGTAATATCGTGTTTTTGTTTTGCTGATATAGCACTAATGCATGGGAAAAATAACATTCCATTTTCTGTGTCATTTGAATTTTTAATAGGTGGCGAAATTCACATGGAAGGCTATGCGTGATAGACACATTGATCTCAATGCTTTTTCTGTGGCATGCTTGCTTATGGCACTGAGCAAAGGTGGCTATTTGGATGAGGTTCGTGAAGAGCTCTCTTGCAATGGTTCTGAACTCTTTTGTAAGGTTTTGTAGTAAGATAACTTTTCAGCATCATGTTTTGTGGGTGTCTTTATTCTATCAGTAAATAAAATGACAAATGTGAGATGCAGGATAGGCTAAATGCAGACCTCATTTCAGAGCACCAGTCCTAGAGGATTGCAATATACAGAAGACCATGCAAACTAGAAAGATGCCAGAGAGATTGTTTGATTGGCTGAGGGCACCTTGATTATGAGATCCATGGAAAATTCCACCGCCTCTTTCATTGATGGGTTTGGACTGTTGTCCACATTCATGGACTTCTTGTACCATAGATACCTTGGGCTCTTCATTCTACTGCCACCCAGACATATGGAGTCTGTCAGAATATGCGACGATGCATATCAACAGTAGGGTTTGCGGGGAGAAACACAGAATGTGAATGGCAAACACTGAGAGAGGAGAGAAACTCAGAAGCAAAAGAGAACAAGATGATGATGCATTGAATCATCCTATGTGAAGAAAAGCTGATACAATAGAGCTGAAGCTCAAAAGATGCCTGCATTGTCTTGTTTAGCACCAATGGGAATTTGCACAATGAAGGGAGCAAAACGCAGTCCTTCGGGTGGTGCACTGTTGAGGTAATCACTGGAAGGTGAAGGACAGCTATCGAGGGAGCAAAGCACAGTTCCCTGTGCCATTGAGGAGGAAGAAGATGATCACTAGCTATCGATGGAGCAAAGGGCAGTCCTCAGATGGGAGGAGATGGATCAAGCAACAAAATGTGGGATGGTAGATGACACCAGAAGCTTGGGAGCAGCAATGCAAGGTGGAGGAGCCTCCTGATTGCAGAACGCAAGTGGCAGGGGCTGCAAACTTGACATGAGGTGCGAGAAGGGTAACACCAAGGTGGAGAATGCTGACATCAAGCTAGGGAGGAAGATGCTCCAAACGCAAGGGGTGATGGCGCCTAAAACTGAGGGAGAAGATGGTAATGGAGAAGAGCCACAAGCCATGAACCGCAATGTCATCTTGAAGGGGTGTGAGGGCAATGGAAGGGTTGGAGAGAGGAAAAGTGACTAAAAGATAGAATGAACTGAGGGAGGTGTGGCCTATATATAGGCCCCGGTCTGTCTAGGATGGCGCCCCATTGATCATTTTAGGATGGTGCCCCAAAATGTGGGTGCCCAACCCTTTTTGGGGCTGTTGTATGAACTGATACTTATTACTTCCAACATTTACATCTTTGATGCTAAGAAACTGCATATTGTTTTGGCACTAACTTTGTACATCGTTGTGTCATGATGTTTTACACTCTCACTGTCTTTGCATAGCCAAAGAATGCTCATCATTAGCCCCTGAACAACTGCAAAATGATGCTTAAACTCAAAACCAAAGACATGTAGCTTGTATTTACTCTAAGAAAAGGTGAGGCTTTTGTTTGGTTTTTGTTTAAACAGGTCATTAAAGAGAAATTAGGTGTGTCACAAGTGCTCCTTTTGGAGTTTGAGGACACACAAAGCTCTCTCAAGCAGTCACTAGTCTTGCGTGTTTTAAAACTTTTCCAACAGTACCTTGACCAGTTGTAGTTGTATTATGATTTGGCCACTCTTGTTAGTGTATTCTAGATGTCTCTGTTTCTGGTGTTAAATAGTCCAATCTGATGCCCGTTTTTTGTGATATTTCAAGTTTTGTAGCAGAATAGTTGCTTTATTGAGGTCATTTTTGTGAACAGAATTTCAGTCTTTATTTTTATTACAGGCTTTGGACCTTTTAAAGCAATTGGGTCGCAAAATCAAAGATGTACAACCACATATAATCTTTTGTGGTATTTTCCTTAATGGCTGCTCACTGACTGGAAGTGCCTTTTATGCTGAGAAGTGTTTGCAATTAATCAAGGAGAGTGCCTTGCAAGAGGATGAACTGGTCTATCTTGAGTTGATGAAGGTATGTTTTTTTGTGGTATTCAAGACAGATGGTCTTAAAATTACGAACAAGAAAACTGTTAAAAAATTTGACTCACAGTTCCATTCATCTACCCAAGTCAACTAGTTCAATTGCTTTCAATACTGCCATGAGTGTATTAAAATTCATAAGTTGAAGCCAACCTGAGTATCTTGTCAAGCTTTTTATAAGAGTTGTGCTTAATCTATTGACCGTGGAAGTGATAATGCAATGGGTCTATGTGGCCAATATCTAAGTAAGTCAAGGTTATCCTATATCAAAAATCTTAGGTGTTTGCCCCTACTTGTGTGTGGCTAGATAGCCTGCAGCTCATGTGGCTTCTCTGTGCGTGGGTCCCCACCCCACAAAAGTGAACCCAAAAGAATGCTGTGCAATATGGTGAGGAGACAATAAGGGCCAACTAACTATAGGATCATTTCTAAGCTTGCATCATCCGCATGAATGCAAGGATCTCAATTAGTTGTTGTAACCTGCACTAGGGAGACCATTATGTACTCTATAGGGCATCAAAGGTGCCATCCTAGGTCTTTTAGGGAAATTTTATGGTCTTGAGAATATACCGATCTTCGATCTAGAGAGTGTACTTGCTGATCTTATTTATCATTGGCTTTGCACTTGGATAGGTGGTAAATTCAAGCGTGATAGTTGTCACAATGGCTAGAGTAACAAAATCCCTTACAATATAAATCATCCTAGAGATGGACTCCATCAATTGTAGAGGAGGTTGATCTCATTGAAGCTTTATCCGGTAGAGTATGGAGTACTCGAGCCTCCTTGGCAATTGCTTCATACATAGAGATAAGGACCCATTGTGCTACAACGTGCCTACCATCAAAATTGCACTGGCCTAGTTCTAGGAGAACCCACACTAAATGTGCATTACTGTAATCAAAATGTTCACCAACTTAGCTCTAGAGGGGAACCCCTCAAGTCCTAAAGAGGTCTCCAAAGGTTTGTCATGTTCTGTGGTTTTTGTCCCACTGTTTAGAGAAGAGGATACAAGCAACAAAGGAGGAAGTATATGCTTTCCAGGAGGTCAAGACATTAGTGAAAGGTAGGTGTGAAGATATGCCAGGGTTTGCACTAAGGAAACACATCATGTATGACCAAGATTGAAACACAAATACTTAGACAGAGACAAGCAAAATTCAAGCCCTAAACGCAAAACACAAAACACAAAACACAAAAACTCAAAACTCAAGCACCGAGATAAACACAGAGAGAAGAAACTCTGAAGTGAATGAATGCTGTAAATAAATGTAAGAGTGTACAGAATGCCGAAGGATAGACCAATGCAGTATCGAAGAGTGAGGTCTACTGGAGACGGATCCCAAGTGTAGTAACCAACAGTCAGAGATGAGAGAATGGTGAACACAATGAAGGGGAGCAGGTTGGTCACCAAAACACAACAGTCGAAGGCTGAAATCTAGTAAATGCAGTAGTGTATCACCAAAGGAAGTTTGAAATAAGATCACCCAAGCAGAGAGCTATCATGCAATAATAGGAGAGGTGTTTGTTGATGTAGATGGCTTGTTGGACAACAAAATACAGGTATTGTAGTAGTTGCCTGATGGGAGAGATGGCAATAGCCTATCGCCTAGCACCAGATGCTGAAAACGCAGGTTGATCAGGTGCTATAATGATGCATCAAATGAAGACCTCCAAATAGCAGGGGCGATGGCTGAAAACAGGTTGCCTAGGGCTGGATAGTGATGAGTTGCGGTTGATGATGGTTGGATAGCAAATGGTGGCTTAAATCATCACGATAGAGTGAGAAACCTCACAAAAGAATGAGGCTAAGTTATGGGCAGCCTGTCTATTTATAGATGTTGAAGGGTATCCCAAAAAATTAGGTTGTGGGGGACCATTGAAATTCTCTTGAACCATGCACCAAGTTTACATTTTCATTAATTAAGTATGTTTTGGGGCAAGGCACGTACGTATTGTGAACTTGAGTCCATACTTATTCTAAAATTTAAATTCATGAGTGTAAATTCAAGTCCATGGATTGGACGGATCGTACCTGTCTACCCTGTAGCATATACCCCTTCTGAACTAAGGGATTGGGCTTTCAGCTTTGGAGTTTTAGAATGATGCACATGTCCACAAAGTTGGTTCTTTGTACTTGGGAGCTTGCTTGCTTATTTCATTTTGTAACTTAGAATTCGTCTTTCTTAAAATAACCTAGGATTGTATGCTTGAGACGATGTTAAAAATGTTAATCTGATGTTCCTGAGCTTCCAGTGGTTCTGTACACCTACCACCCATTGAAGCATCTAGTTGCAAAGGGACACGGACCAGACGAGTTTGAATGGTTCTGACTTTAAGTATACAAAGGTGTTATATTTTGACAGGTGTTCTGATAAGCGTGTTACCAAAATTTTGTCTAAATAATGTATGTGATACTTAAATTATGCAAAGGTGTTATATTCTGACAGGTGTGCTGATAAATGTGTTACAAAATTTTTGTCTAAGTAATGTATGTGGTACTTTTACAGGGCAACTAAGTCTCTCTTCTACTGCAGCTTGCTGGGAAGAGGAAAGATTTACCTGCTGTTCAGAAAGCATGGACTTTGATGGTGAAAACGTGCAAACCTTCCATACCCACCTTAGATTCCTACTGTGCTGCTGTAAAGGCATTGTGCCAAGTTGGTGCTTTCAATGAGGCTCTTGTAGCCTTACGCGAAATGGTGCAGATGGTTTCCAAAAATGAAAATTTCACCCTGATTTCAGAAAAAAAGATGAAGATCAAGTTTTTCACAAAAGAAGAAGGGCTGGGGAAAAAGGAAGAAATTTCTGGAAAGAGGCAAACCGGGGAAGGGATTGCCATTGATGACTTTATTAGAGGTGATACAGAATTATTGGACAACACATCAGGTGTTGATCAATTTCGAGAATTGTCAGAAGAGGATTCTCTGTACACTGAAGAATCAGAAAGTGCTAGTAAATTGCCACATGCTCAACTTCTTGGATGGACACAGCTTGCAATGCTTAACATGGAGCAGACAGAGATGGATAACCTTCCAGAAAGCTTACAGTCAGTTGGAAACCCAATTTCTGGTTTCTTTTCAGATAAGTTTGACAAGGTTAAAATCTTATTGCGACATGCATTCAATGCAATAATAAATACTGCAGTCCAGAAAGGGGATCTTCAGTCAGCAGAGTTGCTGTTCAGTCAGGTGCATATTAACATTGTTGTGCAGTAGTCTGGCAAACCAACGTTTTATGGATAAATATGTTTGTTTCTAATTTGAGACTTTCATTTATTATTTATTGCAGATGCGAGCTGTGAATTTGAAGCCTGACAGATACAGCTACAATGCCATGCTAAGAGCTGTTGTAAGAGGAAGAGGGCTTGAACAAGGGTTTCAAGTTGTAAGTTCTTGCACCCAGAGCTGGCATCCTCTGTATTCTCTCTCCCCTTTTGTCTTCTTAAAATTTGAAAGGATCCTGAAATGGTTAACAGGTTTTTGTCTATTGCCGTCTTCTACCAAGGTGGTTGTCTGATGTAAGCCTCAAACAATTATTTCAAGTTGATTCAGAGTTATTTAAAAATCAATCAAGGTACTTAGGGATTTGGAAAGAGTCTGGAAATCTATTTTGAATTACCTAACTTGCAGAGTAGAGCAATAAACTTACAACGTTGGAGTTGCAGACAGCCATATATATCAAAGGATCATTGTGAAAATCTCTTTGTATTTGAGGACTATATCTCCATACATGGGCACATGTCTTGAGAGCTCTCTGCCAAGCAGTCCAAAACATCTCTTTTTCTCTCTCTCTAAATTTGGAACACTTGGGTTGAAGATGGCCTTATAGGTGGCTGCTAGCAAATGGTTCCTAGTCACACATCTCTAGGTTATTGGTCCAAGAAACAAGATAACCCTTTGGCGCTTAAAGATGTCCCGGAGACTATCAAAGAATCTTGTAGGAAATTTTTAGATGCTAGGCTGCTAGCAAGTACCTATAGTGACATTTTTGTAGGTTGTTGGTCAGAGACAATATAAATCTTTGGAGTCTAAAACTGTCCAAAAGGCTAGGCCAGAACCTCTGTAGTAAATCTTGTGATTACCCTTGTCTTATCCAAGCTTTGCAATGAGTGGGAATGATCCAGTTTCCACAAGAAAAAAGACTTGTAAGGTCATTCCTGTGTACAAAGAACAGGGAATGGCATAGGTATGGGTAGGCCCTATTTCAGGAATGGGGAGAGAATGGGACTTTGAAAACTAGGTGTAACTAGAAAATTCTCATATTTCCAAGGTAAACACTTCACAAGTATTCAAAGACAGTCCATAAGCGTCACTTTAAAGAGGATAGTGCACTAGTGAAAGCAAAATGATTGCATCACCTATTAAGACAACTTGATGTTGCAAAATATTGAGTACATAGTATAAAAAAGAGTTGAATAAAGTAAAATCTAAGCTATATATGCAAGCAACGCTTGGAGTAGATTTAAAAAAAGGGCCAAGGCCAATACAAGTGTCAATATCAAGACACACACAGACAGAGAGAGAGAGAGAGAGAGAGAGAGAGAGAGAGAGAGAGAGAGAGAGAGAGAGAGAGAGAGAGAGAGAGAGAGAGAGAGAGAGAGAGAGAGAGAGAGAGAGAGAGAGAGAGAGGCCCGTTGGCACCCAGCAGGGGACCGCTTGCAGACTAACTCCTTTCAGCTGGAATTGTTGGCAGTATCGAGACTCCTTTCATGGGAAGATAAACATCAACTCAGACCGAGATTTAATCGCATGGCCCGTTTAGGTGTGACGTCGGTGGCGGATGCTACCCTTGCCACTCGCAATGTCCTCGTATCTTTTCGGACTGCTCGGCGACTCTTCAAGATCCCGCGTGGATACCGTAATTTATGGGAGCAGCTTTCGTCGGAACTTCAGGGTCGGCAACCCTTTCCTGCCTTGACTGTGGACCGCCCTTGGCAGGACTGGGACCTTGCAGGCCGCCTGAGTCTGGAAAAGGCCTCTACTAATCAGGTGTATCATCTTCTTGTTCAAGATCACCAATGGCTGGGAGAGAAAGCTAATACTGTTTGGGGACTGCGGAAATCGCTGTCATGGTGGCAGAAAACGCTGATGGAGGGCTGGCTAAATAAGACGCCTTTCAAATGCAAGGTTTTTCTTTGGCGGGTGATGATTGGTGGTCTTCCTCTGGCCTCGGCCCTTGCCAAGCGTCGCATCTCGAATGGCAATTGTTTCTTCTGTACCACACCGGCGGAATCGGCCCGACATCGTTTTCTCTCTTGCCCGCTCGCCAAGAATATCTGGTCGCTCTTGTCGCACATTTGGCGCGCGGTGGTCGGGTCCTCGCTAACTCCTTTCGACTGGGTTTTTGTGCGCCCGAAGTATCCTGCACCGCCACAGTTGCATGAGAAGATCTTATTTCACTTTTTCAGATATTGGGGATGCTGGCACATTTGGACCACGCGCAATGCTTTTCTCTTTGATTCGGCCTCTAATGTACCCCGACATATTGCCAGGCTTAAAGGGCTCTTGCATTGGCAGCTAGATATCATCCGACACTCCGACCTGCTCCCTCGGGAGGATTTGCATCCGTGGCATATGGCAATTGCCTCGGGGTCGTTGCCATGATTGGTGTAACCTTTTCAGTGCATTACTACGGGGTTTCCCCACATGTTGGCCTAGGGCCCTCGTGTATCCTGTAATCAGGAAATCCTCTGCATCCTTGCCATGACGTTGTAACTTGTAGTACTTAGAATCTCTTCACGTGATGACTTAGATTGTCGTCATGTATCTTGTAATCAAGTAATCATGTACTTTTTTTCGTAATTAATACAATTACCTTTTACGAAAAAAGAGAGAGAGAGAGAGAGAGAGAGAGAGAGAGAGAGAGAGAGAGAGAGAGAGAGAGAATGGCAACCCTTCGTGACCCTCCTTGGACAGTGAATTGATCCCAGCCTGGCGCCCTTGCCTTCTCGCGCAGCCAGCATCAAGTCCACAGGCCTGCGCAACTCTGCGCGGCCCCGTGCGCA
Organism: Lygodium microphyllum; assembly: GCF_053477565.2. Lineage (NCBI taxonomy): Eukaryota > Viridiplantae > Streptophyta > Polypodiopsida > Schizaeales > Lygodiaceae > Lygodium > Lygodium microphyllum. Next base: position 55,239,908 of record NC_141154.1, read on the forward strand.
GGGCTCAGGCAGAGAGAGCGAGAGTAATCGTGCTGCGCTGCAGCCTGGAAGTCCTGACTAGAGTATTGCAGAATTGCCAGGATCAAAGGGTGTGCTTGCAGAATACGTCCCTGCACAGGCCGGGAAACGACAGTAACAGGGACAGGCAGATAGGCATTTTATAAGGACAGATCTGTGCCCAGGAGGCAGCAGATTACTGACGAGCAGAGACTGTAGACAGTACATTCTGCTGTTGCACGTGCAATCTACCTCTACGCACAGACAAAGAAAGCAGACCCGCCTCTGTACACACAGAGAGAGAGAGAGAGAGAGAGAGAGAGAGAGAGAGAGAGAGAGAGAGAGAGAGAGAGAGAGTTGTTAAAGTGGTGATACAACATGGCTGGTCTGGACATGGACTTTATCGACCAAACGGTGGCAGCCCTTGGTCCGGATTCTGAAACAGAGGAACCAGAGGATATGGTTCCTTGCATAGAGGAGATGCCGCCTGGTTCTGACTTCCAGTCTGCGGGCAAACGCACCAAGCATACTTTGGAAGATACAATGGATCATCAGGATCATCAAGAACGTTCTTATGCTCAGGTTGCTTCTGATTCCGTGGATTCTCAGGATGTTTTCTGGGAGCATTTCTTGGAGTTTGCCAACACTCTGCTTGGTGACTATGTTCAACATAATCATGAAGCGTTTTCAGACTCTGAAACTGAAGATGTTCTGGAAGCCACTGTGGATCCTAAAAATGTTTTGCGCTCATTCTCAGTGTTTTATGAACGTGCTGTTATACTCTTCTTCATTGGTAGGATCCCAGTGCTTTCCTATATTCGCCAGTGGCTGTAATGTCTACTACAAGGGGAGTGTGTTGAAGAGATTTTTGTTGGGCCTCGAGGCTTTTATGAGGTGCTGTTGAAATCCAAGAAGCATCGTGCCGATTTGCTGGCTAAACTGCCATTGTTCTTTGATCGCTGTTTGGTCCATGTTGTGCCATGGTGCCCAATGGTAGATTTTCAGCGCTTGCTTCAACACGAATGCCCGGTGTGGGTTGAAGTGGAAAACTGTCCGGCTGTCTATTGGCCACCATTGTACATTCTCTTCAATATGATTTCATTAAGGACCGAAACATTCTGCATAATGTCTTAAATGTGCAAATGGCTATTGACTATGCAAGGCACTCTAATCAGGAGGTGGTATTGATTCAATTGGACCTGGAAAAGGCTTTTGATTGTTTAGACTGGTCTTTCATTGCAGAACTTATGTCTACTATGGGCTTTGGTATTCGGATGTCTCGTTTGATCTACACCATTAGTATTGCGGCTTCTTCGCGAGTTATGCTGAATGGTGGTGTTACCGAGCCATTTGTCCTTGCACGCTCTGTGAGATAGGGTTGCCCTTTGAGTCCTCTCTTTTTTGCCCTTGCGACTCATCGGGTTCTTTCGATGTTATCTCATATGGCAGCTTCTACTCAGTTGGCTAGATTGTCTCTTCCTTTTTGACAGCACTTCATTAGTCAATCCTTGGCTGATGACAGCTTTATGATTTTGCGTGCGGACAAGGATAATCTTCGCAAAGCATTAGATGTTTGGACTCTCTTTGGTCATGCTTTTGGTGTTCATATCAATGCTTTGAAATCAGCCATTCTCAGTTACACGGAGTCAGATTTGCAGTCATTGGACTGGCAGGGAATGGTTGTTCCCTGTGGTTCCATTGTCAGGCATCTTGGGTACCCTTTGGGTGTTGATGTTCGGCCTAAGTAACTACTACAATGGATTTCACAGAAACTGGCAGCTAAGTTTCTGTATTGGAAGTCAGAGGCTTGGCCCTTCCATGTTCGCCTCAAAGTGGTTCAGACAATTATGTTGCCAATGCTCACATATTTCTTGCCATTGCTGCCTTGGACTACTACTACATTGAATGCTCTTACTCAGTACATTCGTTTCATGCTATGGAAGGACTCCTTGCAAGCAGTCATTTCATGGATTTCTTGGTCGCATGCATGTACCCCCAATCGCATGGGTGGTAGGGCTATTTTGGATGCCGAAACTCATATGCTGGCACTCCGTTGGTCTTTTTTTCGTGCCATGTGCTTGGATCATCAGCCATGGGTCTTTATAGCCCGCTATTTTCTTGAGGATCACGGGCTTGTGCATGGTAATACCCAAATTCGGAGCTCCTGTTGGCATGTTCTTAATGCAGACTCTTGGTTTTCTAGTCCTTCATCATCCCTGCTTGCTCATTTGGTATGTTCCTGGAAATTGGTTCTCCAGAAGGCTCAGTGGCATCCAGCGGAGGACCGCTTAGCTACTAACTCTTTTCAACTGGAATTGTTGGCAGCCTGACGATTACTTTCTTGGGAAGGCAAACATGAGCTCAGACCAAAATTTAACTACATGGCATGTTTGGGCTTGACTTCAGTAGTAGATGCCACCTTTGCCAGCCGCAATGTGTTGATATCGTTTCGTACAACCAGGAGGCTTTTCAGGATCCCTCGTGGATACCGTGATTTATGGGAACAGCTTTTGATGGTGCTCCAGAGCAGACAACCCTTTCCTGCCCTTGCATCGGATCGTCCCTGGCAGGATTGGAACCTTGCAGGCTGGTTGAATTTGGAAAAGGCCTCAGCTAACCAAGTGTATCATCTTCTGATTAAAGATCATCAATGACTGGTTACTAAAGCTAATACTGTATGGGGATTGCGTAAATCTCAGTCATGGTGGAAGGTAACTGTGATGGAGGGCTGGTTGAACAAGACACCTTTCAAATGCAAGGTCTTTCTTTGGAGGGTGATGATTGGTGGTCTTCCTCTTGCTTCAGCCCTTTCCAAGCGTCGAATCTCCAATGGCAATTGTTTCTTTTACACCACCAGTGTGGAATCGGCCCGTCATCGATTTATTTCTTGCCCTCTCGCTAAGAAAATCTGGTCACTCTTGTCAGTGGTTTGGCGAGCAGTGGTTGGTTTCTCGCTAAGCCCTTTTGATTGGGTTTTTGTGCGGCCCAAATACCCCACACCAGCACAGTCGTATATGAAGATCTTGTTTCACTTTCTTAGATACTGGGGCTGTTGGCACAATTGGACCATTTGGAATGCTTTTCTTTTTGATTCAGCCTCTAATGTTCAAGGACATATTGCTAGGCTTAAAGGTCTTTTGCACTGGCAGATAGATCTCATTCGGCACTCTGACTTACTCCCTCGGGAGGACTTACTTCCCTGGCATATGGCAATTTCCTCTGCGTCTTTGCCATGACTTGTGTAACTCTTTTGTCGTTTAGTACTTTATAAATATAACATCCATTACGCGAGAGAGAGAGAGAGAGAGAGAGAGAGAGAGAGAGAGAGAGAGAGAGAGAGAGAGAGAGAGAGAGAGAGAGAGAGATTAAATGAAATGATATATTAACGTCTACAAAAGGCCAAAATGACCTATGAGACCATGAGTTACAATCATGTGTATGATGGTACAACTGTTTGGGCAAAATATGTAGCACAAAGAAAAATAAGAAAGGAAACTAACTATGGCTATGTGTAAACATAGAGCTCTATCTAGTAACAATGAGCTCCAAATGGTACAATCTCATGTGGGTATGGAGGGCCTAGCTCTAGCCCGAGCAATAATCCCCTATATCCGCCTATGAAGGTGTCGTCGGTGTCTATGTCGAGGCCTAGGACGTCTGGATTGGCTAAGTTGAACGGCTCGATCAATCAGTACTCCTTGTTTATGTGTGGACTGCGGCGTTGAGAGAGGCTCTTGTGTGGACTGTGGCTGTAATTGTATTGAAGTCTTTTGAGTTTCCTTTGCAAAGAAGTCTGTGAGCTGCCTTTGTGGAGGATCTCGGTGTCCTGGAGCAGTTGTACTCCTGAGGCGCATGTCACGAAGCCGTCATATCTCAAGAAAAAAGAGGCCAAGGCATCGCTGATTGGTAAAATCCATGATTCTGGATAGTGGTCCAAATCCGTCTCTAAAGAGACAGTGGAAACGACCACGGACCTCATAATACGCTGGGTAGCGGGCAGATATAATACTCCTCTGTCTCTACCTCTAATTTGCATATCTGGCATATGCGCTCCGCTGATGGGATGGATCTATATCTGCCAGTCTCAATCTCTAGCTGATGTGAGGAGATACGCAACTGACCAATAGTACATCTGATCCCATGGAAAAGGTGGGTGTCCATGTATATTGGGCGAGCAATAAATCCATCATCTGTAGTATCAAGGAAATGCTTGTGGTAGAAAGCCATCTTTGTCCCTAGCTCTTGCCTTGGCATCAACCATGTCCACTTGATATCCAACTGGGTAAGATCCACACTAGGGGTTTCTCCATCGACCTCCATCTGTCATAAGCGTGCCCTGATCTGCTACGGTGGTCAAGACTGGGCCCCCATATTTGTACTCCATAAAGTAGTGTGGATGTGACCAGTGTATCGAAGAGCCAATGTGGCCTATGAGACAAAATCCAGAGAGAGAGATTAGGAGGAAAAAAAGAGAGAAAGATAGAAAGCTATATTAATGTCTTCAGAAGGCCCTATTAGACAAATATAGATCATTTGATATTCAAGGAACCGCCATGTTTCCCAAGTACAATAATTGTATTTGTGAACACATGCTCTACAAACCAGCTAGTGTTGTGTATTTGTGGGTTAGTCCAGTGTAGAGAGAGAGAGAGTGTGTGTGTGTTACGAGGATGTGAAATTTTAGTGCTTTGCTTAGCATTTGATTAAAAGTTAATCAAATTTACTAATCTGACTTGCATATGTAACCAGCCTTCCTTCTTGGAATGGGTGGTGATAACCTGATTTAAGAGTTAATTACAGTAATAAATAAATGCACATAAAATGAAATACACACTTTACCATAACATTCTTGGACAGTAGACACCCTGTTGGCCCCAAAATTGGCGCCCCTTGTGGTATTTCTTTAGCTTTCATTCAATTGGAAGGAGTACAACTTGAGATTCTTCAATCTCCTCCTGCTAACCAATTACTCTTGCTGTCATAAATGTCCAACAAGCCTTTTAGGTCATTTGCCCCTTGTTTCACCCAGGACTTCTCCAAGTTGACCCTTGGCTGGCCAAATGCTGTCCCAAATCAATTCGGGATAGGCTAGCTCCTGAAATCCCTTGATAATCTTTAATTATCAGTTGCTAATTTCAATCCCTTGAGCCTTCAATCTCTGGCACGGATCCCAAGGTGGCTGCTAAACCCTAATTTCTGCTGTGAATTAGGGTTTACTGCAGAAATTACAGATCAGCCCACCAAAAATGGCTGAGATCTTCTCCGAATGGCTGAGAATTGCTGAGAATGGCTGAGCATAGGCTGAAGGAGATGAGAGAATGTTGTAGAGAGAGAAAATTTTGAGATTTGTCGCGAAGAACTGATCAAAATCAGCTGCTGCCCTGTTGTATCAGCCCCAAACAGATGCACCAACAACAATAGGAGCATTAGAGACTGTGAGAAAGTGCATCAGCAGCAATTGTCAGCTTCCCAAGGTCAAGAATATGCAATCTCCATCACCAAAATGGTCTCCAATGGTTGGGAATTGGCCCCAAAAGCTGGCAGCAACAGTCCAACACCTCTTTCCAATAGCTCCAAAATGAAAAAACTAGATTTTCCTCTCCCTTCAGTCCTATTTAGCCTTTCCCCCACACTGGCATGGGAAAGTTTTGCCAAGTGGCAGCTTTCTTAATCCATTTTCAGCAATTTCCAGCCAGTTAATTAATTTTCAGAATTAATTAATTTTGAAAATTAATTCAGTCCTTAATCCATGTCCAGAAAATTGACCTTGTCCATCCAAAAGTTAATTGGCTAGGCCATTTGCAACCCAAAGTGGTCCCATGCATTAATTGACCCTTGGACAAGCATTAATCCATTAATTAATGCCTAGTCCCTAGTGTCACCACTGACACTTATAACAAGTGTAACTTGTTACAACTTTTGCCTTTGACACCCATCTTTTTCACAGGGTCCTTCGGTCTTCAATTGTGAGAAAGTAGCTTGCACCTCACATGTGCAACACATGCGCATCTTTTAATTGTACATTTGATTAATCCTTTAATCAAATGTCCATTAAACATAAGCAAAGCATCAAATTTTCACGTCCTCGTGACAGCATATGTGAGACGCAAGTCAATTATTTCATAGTGCGAGAGCCAAGACCTTGAGATATCAGCTGGTGCCAATGGCAAAACTTGTAATAAGTTATGTTTGACAAATATTAGGGGGTATTTAATGTCAGATTTGGGCCCAGACCAATTTATTAGCCACTAATATCAGTAGTGACATTAGAGACTAGACATTACTTAATTAATTAATTAATACCAGTCTAGGGTCAAGGATACTTGGAAGACAAATTGGCCTAGCCAAGTTAATTATTGATTAGTGTAATTATTTTTATAGACACTAAAATAATCAGTAAATTAATTTTGGGACTTAATATTCTCAAGATTAATTTAATAAGGTAGATAATGTTGGAAAATGGGATTCGAAGGTTGCTACTTGGCAAAGCTTGACCGTGCAAGTGGTAGAAACGTTTTTGGGGATTGGTGGAAGTCTATTCTAGCCATTGTGAGAGAGGAGGAGACTGTTAGAGAGCAAGGAGATGTTGCTCACGTGATTTGCAGCCACTAGTGATCATTTCTACAATAGGTAACATCAGCTCGGAGCCCTCCCGGAGTAGTTGACAGTGGCCCAAGCCCTGTTTGGTGCAAGTGACAGCATAGAGGAGGGAGCAGCTGCCTTTTTGGTGGACGTAAGTTGTAGGTGACAGCTTCCATGACTGTTTGAGATTTTAACATTTCTTACAATGAAACTTTGAAATTTCCATCTTTATAGCATTCTCTCACATCCCTAGTCATTTCTCAAGTTATCTCAAAAGAATCCAGCCATTTGAGTCATCAAAGGTGGAGATATTGAAAAATGTATTCTGTAAACACTAATATATAGTAGAAATTAGGATTTGATAGCCACCTTGGAATGTGTGCTCGGAATCGAGGGCCTAGGACTTGAACTCCAATTGTTGAAGTTGAGGAATTTCAAGGAGATTCAAGAAGCTAGCTAGCCAATATCAGATTTGTTGCTGAATTTGTCTTTCAAGGAGCTAGGTGAAGGCTAATCTCCCTGAGCAAACCAAGGGGAAAATTGGTTTGGAGGCTTTTTGGTCAGTTTTGACGCCAAGTAGCACTTAGATTAGCAGAGGAGGTTAGAGGATCTCAGTTGTACTCCATCCATTTGCAATAAAAGTTAAAGAAATATTAGAATAGGTGCTAGTTTTGGGGCCAACAGGCTGTCCATAGTCCAAGATTAATGTATTTTCAGTTTTTGTGACTCGCTGTAATTGGTGTTAAATCAGGTTAGTACTGCCCTATTTGAGGAGGAAGGTTGGTTTGAGAGAGTGTTACAAAGAAAAAAAGAGAGAAAGAAAGATGGAAAGCTATATTAATGTCTTCAAAAGGCCAAATCGGCCTATGAGACAAACATAGATCATCCGATGTGCAAGGAACCGCCATGTTTTCCAACTACAATAGAGGAACCATAATCTAGAGGAACCATAATCTAAAAGGAAACATATAGGTTGGAAACAATAAAAAATTGAAAATACTATACAATCTCTAGGGATCTTATACAATATATAATTGATATGGGCATCCCTATCATCGATATCTCTCATGGGTTTATTCAACATATCTGGACTATTTGGAACATGTTCATTTTTGATTCTGCTTTTGGAGTGAGTAGTCACATTGGGCATATGAGAGGCCTTCTTTATTGGCAGTTTAGCATCATTCAACGTGCAGGCATGCTTCCCAAGGATGATTTGAGTTCTTTGCATGCTACGGTTTCTTTAGCATGGTGTTTTGGTTGCCCTCTCTACCCCTCTTTCTTGATTGGCTTGCTAAGCCTTGTGAGGGCCTAGTGAGTAGAGATGTGCCCTCACCAACAAAAGAAATTCCCTCACATGGACAAGAAGATTTATTGCTAACATGTGTTTTTGTTCTCATGATCAATCGCGATAGAATATGCTGGTGAAGGTATTCCAATTGTGGTATCCGATGGTCATGATGCTTGTGTACTTGTTGGCACATGGAAAGTGCTTGGAGTGTCTTTCTCATCGTTCCGTCTAGATCGATTTGAGTTTCCATCTCCACTCAAGTGGCTTCTTTTTGCCTCTCCCCATTCCTTTTCAATTTGTTGTGAGGTCAATGGCCTTCTTAAGAGCGACCACACTTTGGCCAACTCATCCATGTGAAATGCACTCGTTTGAGTGGAGCTACCTTGCAAGGTGTCAGCACAATTTACAAACCACAATTTTGATTCCGGATAATCCATAGCAGTGGGGACGAACAAGGTATTGTCCCAAACATTGTGAGTATAATACTTGTGAGGAGCCATGAAGATCCAAGTTCAAGCCTTAAGGTAGGGGAGAATAACATGAGGAATCGCAACTCACAAGAAGAGTGTGGAGAAGGATGATAAAGAAGAACAGATAGAACTTGGAAGTGGACTGGGAAGAGGAGGAGATGGAAGAGGAGAAAGAGATGCAAGAGGACTAGAAAGAGATGGAGGAGAAAGAGTAGAAAGAGATGTAGGAGGAGTGGAAAACGATGAGGTAGGAGAAAGGGAAAGCGATGGAGGAGGAGGCAGCTGCTGCTGAAATGGGCTGGTGACATCAAAGGTTGCAATCAGGACTTGAAACGGGGCATGGACAGCTGACATAATGGTGCAAGGCAGTGAGAGAAGCAAGACCAGATGAAGAAAAACCAATGGAAAACTCTCTGGATAACTACTGGATGTTTTGTCACAAAATGTGCCCCTAGAAACTTTGTTTTTTAAATTAAAAAATCATACTTTAAAAGTATCATTTTGCATCTCTGTTTTGGAAAATGAAACAAATTGTCTCGTTGGTTTCGGGGTTTCCTGTTTCTCCGGGACAAAATACATTTTTTGGTTACTATGCTTGCTGTCCACGACCCCTACTTAGACGGGGACCTGATTTCTAAACACCTTGCTGCTGCGTTTTCAGTCCAAAGCTGATGCCCTGCTGGTTTGGGACTCTACTCAGCTGCCCATGTCATGTTCCCACCTCGGCGGCCTATTCTAACCTGCTGTATTATTGTCTTTGCTGATCTGCCAGGCCACCCAGTTGTCAAGTGCCATCAATAGACTCTTCAAACTACACTCTTGTATTGAATTTATAGCATTATATGTTAGTTTAATGCCTTCACCTCTCTCTCTCTCTCTCTCACACACACACACACACACACACACACACACACACACACACACACACAAAAGTGCGCGTGTGTGCATACACACACATTCCACTGTGTATCCATCTATGCATCACGGTGACCATGAAATGTGAAACATGTTTTGCTAGTGAAATGTTTCAATGTACAATGTTTCACCTATAGTCAAAGGAAAATGGCCAAATTCTATTAACATATTGCTGAATGTATGCAGTTTCACCTATAGTCTAAGGAAAATTACCAAATTCTATTAACATATTACTGAATGTTTCATGTGACATTTCACTTACGGCCTACCCAAAGGTGAAATGTCTCATATTGGAAAGGAACATTTTGAGTACAAAATGTTTTAAGGGTGAAACATTTTGTGACTACCTTGCTATGTGTCCATCTTTACCACACTTCACTCCACCTAGGATATGTAATCCTTAGATGTATATCCTATAGGACCCTATTCTTATTCATAGCTACATAACAAGTGCTTCAAGGCCCTTGTGTTAGATGTTACCATAGGTTGCACACACGTCCTTACCTAGTGGGCCAACGTTCTTTCATCATTTACTAGAATGTATTGTTGGGCAAGGGTCATGTATCACAGTGCCTATCCATATGATGCCACATATAGTATTGCGCTCCACTGTTGCCTTCCCACCTCACCCTTATTATGTGACATCTGTGAGTTCTTTTGCACATTTGTATTTGCCAAGAATGCCTTTAGTGATAAGACTTGTTTTAATGGGTCTAACTTCACCACTTGGTTTAATTTGAGATGACATGTTCTAGACTCGCAAAACCTTTGGTACGTGATTTTTTAGTTGATGCAAGGCTTTGTTCTTGGCTTCCACTCTCAATTATAGGAATTTAACTCTGCATCAAGCCCTTCGTCTCACTTGACTAATTGCTTTGTGGATTGAGATAGGATGCGATGGATAAAAATTGTGAAGAAGCTCCAAAAGTTAAAATTAATGACCAGGATCACCTTGACGTTGTTGACTGAGCATTCTTGTTGAGTTTGCCAGTATCAAACCTCTGAAATCTGATGATGACCAGGTCACTTTGTTCCTAAACAAGTTGCTCCTTGAGTGCTTTAAATTCTTGCAACAAGTGTTCTCTTAGTCAACCTTGCTACCTTCTATTAGGGTTGTCAGGTATGAAAGGAATATTATGGTACGGTACCATAAAATACGGTACTAATTGGTACCTTAGGATTTTATAAGGTACGGTACAATATTAGTACAAAAAAAAAGTCGAAAAATTGGTTATTTTGGATTACAGATAATAGAACACATGTCTAGAGCTAAAATAGCAATGTCACTTGAGTTAATAGGATGAATACATGAGGGTAACAAGGCAAAATCTCATGTGCAATGCACTACTAGAAGACAGATGGGAGTGTATACACAGTACCATACATCATACAACAAAGCAAAGTGTAGGGTGGATGGATAGAGAGACTCTTCATTCATTTGAGAGAGAGAGAGAGAGAGAGAGAGAGAGAGAGAGATGCGCTTGGAATTGCATATTCATCTTGGAAGTTGGGAGAGAGAGTGAGAGAGACTTGAAATTATGATAATAAACATAAGGCTTGGGAGTTGGAGGATATGGTGTGGTCTAGTCTTCATAGGGCAAAAATAGTTCCTTTTTTGGTACGAATTGTTACGGATATGTACCGTATGGTACGGTATAAACCGTACGGACGAACTAGTCCGCAGGTAGTACGAATGCAACTATGCCTTCTATGAGTTTGAGTGTAAGCTGTTGCATTATGCACATAGTCACAAGTGATGGTCATTTTTGGACTTGAGGATTATGGGGATGGTAGCTTCTTTTTGTCCCATATCCCATTCCATGGGACTATATAGTCATAAGTGATGGAAGCCATTTTGTGCTCCCCATTCCCTGTTCCATTTTGCATCACTTCTAACTATGGTTATGCATGATTGTTTGATCAAGTTCATAAGAAGCCCTCCTTGCTGTCTTCATAGGGGGCCCTAATTTCCACTTCTTGGAAGGGGAAGCAAGGGAAAGGCAAAAACAAGGACAAAGAGAAAGACAAAGATACAAAGACGAATGAGCCAAAAGGGCACACACAATTCTAGTTGACACCAAGCAAAATAGATATTCTCAACATTGTCAAATGGCTGACCATTTTGATAAGAAATATCGCTCAAAGGCCAAGGATACTAAGCTGAAGTCACCTCTCACTTCTTGTTAGACCCTAGTTCCATGTGTGGTGGGTAATTCCCCTGATGGACCAACTTAGGGCCAATAGAGACTTCAAGGTCATATCACCATTAGACAACCTTCTTACTTGACTCAATTTGTTGGTCTATTTGATGTTCAGTCGTATTTTGTATACAATGATCGATTTTGTTCAATAGATGTGTTGATATTGTACCTGAAGTATGTTTATACACACATGAAATTTCAAACAACAATTTTCGTGTCATAAGAAACTTATTTCTTATGTTTATGAAACTTATATGAGATCTTTGAAACCTGTTTCATACCTTCTGTTTTTTAAACCCCTAGCAACCATGTTTGAGGTGTGGGAAATCTTGGAAAAGCATTGATTGAATGCTTTTTTGTGGTCTGATGAAAACTGCAGCAGATTGGTTGTTGAAGTGAGTGCTATGGCTTCTTATTTGCATTTGGTATTTCCTCTTCTAGGCATGGGAAACTTGGAAAAGTGTTGTGTGAAGTCTACCCCTCTAATTCTCATCTTCATAAAGATCCACCTAACTATATACTCTCACTCCTGTGTAGTTTGTGCCACAATTCCTGATCAATACCCTTAAAAACAAGATTGCACAATTGCAGACTACTCTAGCTACATTGGCCCTAGCTGGTGGATTGTCTCTATTTCTCCTAACCATACGAAGTTGGGCCAGTTACATTTAGAGAGGGCCCCCTAGGCATTGATGCTTTGCATAATAACAAGAAAAAGCTGATTCCCAACCAGTACTCTTCTTTCTAGGGAGAGCTTTGCTTCATTACAGAGCAGCCTTGACTTTGAGAGTCATAATCTACACTTTGCAGTCCATTGCATATTGTTTGGACTCCAGAGTCTTGACTTCTTCACTTTAAACTTTGTGGGCTTTTTCCCCTATTGATTTGGGGAGGGGAATATATTGCACTTTACAACTTTCATGCTAGGAAATTGTTTCTAGATGAGAACTTGTAGCTTCAGTGTCATGAAGCTTTAATCATCAATCTGTCTGGTATTTGTAGTGTCAGCATCTGGTAATGTGCTTGCTCCTTGAGTCTGTTACAACTTAAACCATTGCAAGTTACAATTTGTAACATATTTGGCATTATATCCCGCCAGATTCATTGTTTACACAACCACTGTAGTTGTGATGTGTACTTAGCTACTCATTATGGAGTTCCGTATACTTTTTATTTTGCCTCGGGTTTTTCTCTGAGGCATTATTTATAGAGATTTCTTTTCTCAAAAAAGAAAAAAAGGTAACATATTTGTAAGGTGGAGTTCTGCCAAATCGAGATTGCCTTTTAGTTTCCTGGGTCTAATTACTGATTAAGTTGTACTTTGGAATGCAGAAGTTGAACTTGTTATATACATGGGCTGGCATTTTATATTGGGAAGTTTCATTGTATCATTGGAGTTGTTTATAGGGCCAGTTTGTATTTCTACTTTACCTTGGATAGTTTATTTTTGAGGTGTTTATTAACAGGTCCTTTTCTCTCTGGAAAAAGTAACTATTTCTTAGATGGACAGGTGTTGAGTAGGAAATGTGTGTGTGGACTAGGAAATGTGTGCGTGGAGTCCGAAATTTGTGTGCTGACTAGGCATAGTTGCAATCAGGGCACTTGACTTCATACACAATTTATTGCCAGATAGCCACCTTAATGCTAGCAGTACTGGTCATCTCTTTGTTGTCAGCCCTTCATTGAGTTGGTGAGGACGTTAGGAGCTTTATCTAGTCATGCGCACTTATGTTCATTTGGTTTGTCAGTTTGTGGGTAGCGTTCTTAGTTTTTGGTTGGCTTATGTCTTTCGGGCTCTGAACACATTTTTGTCACATGTGCATTCATATAGGCTGCTTGTTAGTTGGGCGACCACTCTCTTCCTTCACACTTTCATTCCCTGTTCCATCTTTCACTCCTATCGCTCTCAATGCAGTTATAGACTAGAGCACGTATAGGGGCTTTCTTGTATCAGGTTCTTCATCAATCTTAGTTTTTCATCATCTTGGTCCAGATTTCTTGCTTGTTGGGCTTGAGGCGTTTCAGTTACTTGGAAACATTTTCATTTCATAGCAGATGTATGTGGCTGAACTATTGACAACGTTTATTTGACTTCTTGCAGGCCTAGTTTTGTGCCACATGGGGCTAGGGCCAAGCTGCCTGAGAATGAGTGGAGTGTGGTGATAGGCTCCACTAGGTATAGGAGATTGTTTACAGCTCAGTCATTTTCGAGCGGATGTTTCTACCCTAGTCCTGCTTTTGTTCTCTCTCACACAAAGCCCCCTTCAACCTCGTTTTTCATAATTATTCTGAGTTCTTCATTGCCTTCATCATCGCTCTTCAGTGTTCTTGTTGTTTTGTTTTAGTTTTCCTGCTTTCGATGCAATTTTGATACTTCATAGTTTTGCAAGGTCACAATATTTCACTTGATTACTTGAGGCAGTTCCACTGTCTCCTTACTATGGGTCACAATTGTTATTGTTAAAGCAAGGAACTGCTCAATTTTAGGATAGATAAGTTCAATTGACTACATTCTCCTTGTTGATGTGTGCATCTTGAATAGGGGTGGTGCTATGTGGCCAGTTTTCAACATTAATTGGTGATCTTGGATATCTATCACTTATTATGATCATTAATGTTTGTGTATTTTGTTTTTACTTGGAGTTTTACAGATTGAAAACATGGTGAAAAATGGATTGGAACCAGACACAAAATCATATAATGCCATACTAGAAGGTTTTTGTTCAAACTTGGAGCTAGACAAGGCTGAGGCTCTTTTGGATCGCATGCTAAATAGTGATAGCTACAAGCCATCTGATTTTTCTTTCAATGTTTTGTTGAAAGCTTGTGCAGATCTGGTATGGTCTAAACTCATCAGCTGATCTATGCACTTTTAAAAGCTGATTCTGAACAGCTACCTGAATTTCTGAAGCTTTGTATGAGACAACCTGGGTTTGATTCTATAATGAAACCTTAATAAACAAGGCAGCCTGCAGGATGATTTGAAGAGAGCATTACGGGTTTTTACGAAAATGGTTGAAGCACGGGTGAAGCCCGATCAGCGCACTATCTTATACTTGCTTACAGCATTTGGAAGAGTGAATGCCTATTATGAAAAGGGAACGGAAGATTCACAGAAAGAACTCTCACATAGATTGTCGGCAATCGAGTCTTACATGGAATATGCAAATTTATCACACAGTCTTCAGACTTTTAATGCCATGGTAAGCTGTGCTTATATAATTTCTTATAAACGTTCAAGGGGATTTATTTATTGCTTCATAGTGCCATCCCTTCTAAGTATTGTATGTATTTATTTTGCTGCGTGCGTGTGCGTGTGTGCGTGTGTGCGTGCGTGGGTGTGTGTGTGTTATAAGAGGCTTCACAAATGCCAATAACCTCCTAGAACTGCAGATTGTCAAAACAGAGAGTTAACATATGTTAAGTTTTGTTCTCCACATGTCATGTAATGTGAAGGAGACACATATCAGAAGACTCGATGATAAAGGTGCAGCTGTCAAGATGTATGGAACTCCTCAGATGTTTGATCATTGCAGGATGGTCAATGATTTCTTGAGAGTAAAACAATGATAATCAAGAGCAATACAAAGTTTAAAATGTAAACCTCCTTGGAACTTTTGAAGCTTTTCAAAATTGTTGATTTTCTTGAAGTGTTAGATCTCCAAGAGTAGCTTCTAAAACCTATTTGTGCAGTCATCAAGTGACTCATTTTTTCTAGATCCCATTGCATTTTTACATCCCCTTTGAAATGTATAGGAAGAAATTTACCTTGTATCATGCAAATAAAGGACCACTAGGATTTTAGGAGAGGATGATCATATTTCAACCCTGTCCACCAAGAATGGGCTAGGTTGGTCGGATGTAGAGTTGCAAGCTTAATCTTTTGTTTTTCTTTACACTTGTCACGATCATATAAGACTTGAAGTTGACGACTAAACTAGAAAAGAAGATTAAGATTTTGAGAACCATTATACATATTGAATTTGATTTTCTTCTCAAGTTGAGATAATGACTTAGTCTTCTTCTTCTTACGTTGACAACCAACCCTTGCTCCTCTGAATGGATGTGTGTGGAGGACTTCTTGTGGACTTGATTGTGCAGGCTTGCGTAACACAAGAACTGACACTTAAACTTGTAGAAGTTTAGCAATCTAGGTAGTGAGATAATGTGCTTGATAAAATGGAAATATTTGTCGAGCGACTTGTTCAAAAAGAACGTTACTTGATCATCATTTAACTTCGGGGTGCTAGTAGTGGCAAACTCGGTGAGTAACTACTGATATTTGGCCAACTTGACTTTCAGATCATCCCCTTCCTTAATGGAAAACTCTTAAAGCTCAAAATCGAGATCGATATGTTGAGTGCGATCTCGAGTTGCATTGCAGTCAATGAGATGAATCCAACACTTAGATGTGAGGGGAAAATTCTATAACCAAGAGTGAATTTCAGGAAGCAACCCCTACATTAACTCAACATTGGTTGTGGCATTGCAAACTCTCCATTCAGGGATGTGATTAGGGTGAGCTAATCAACGGTTTGTAGGCTCGATACGAATGAAAAGGTCCCAAAGTCCTTGAGATTCAAGCACTTATTGCATGAAAAGGTCCCAGAGTCATATCCGTGAACGCATTCATGGCCATTGCAATAGGAGTGGTAGTGCTAGGAGATAAAGAAGGTGTGTAATGGGGGTAAAGTACATAGGGGGATAGAGTGGAGGAGTAGAGTATATTGGGGAATTGGAGGATTACTGTTATGACAGATCTCTTGTATGGTTTGAACGGACTTGGTCCTCCTCAACGTGGTTGCTCCTTAGCTGAATATTGTTTGCTCTATTCCTATTGTGCTGCTTGGATGATATTTGTGTGGTATGTTTTGGTAGCCTTTAGGCATGACTTGTGATTGTTTATGGCTGGTCAGAAGCCCTCATGTGAATATTGTTTATTTATCTAATTTGAGAGAGAGAGAGAGAGAGAGAGAGAGAGAGAGAGCCTCGCAAACAAACTAAGTAGGTTAGATTGATGTGACAGATGTTGATATGAAGTATAAGAATGGGGCTTTATTATGTAGACTTAGAGATTTCCCCAAACCCTAATCATAAACTTATATACACTAAGGTGTGTTTACATATGAAGGTGGTAGGTTACTTACAAACCTTGCCCCTCTTTGGGTCAGGGGTGATTGAACCCATAACATGAAACATAAGGAATGAAAAAAGGGAAGGCCTTCCTCAAAAGAGGTAGTGACTAGGCACTCTAAACTACGTATATATCTTGAGCTCATCCTAGAGGCCATGGGAACTAGATGCAAGCCTCCCTCGAATTATATAAGTTCTAATAGAATCTTCAAGAAATAAAATACTAATAAAAAGTACAAATCTCTACGCAATTGTTTAATATATATGTGATGGGAAGGTCTTAGAACATGTATGCACATAGCAAGCATATTTTTATTACTTTTTAAAAATTGAAAATGAAATTAAAAAGCATATTTGCATTTTTGGTCACCATTGTCAAGACAATTATTAAATGCACATTGTTAGGGCTTGTTGGAGGTAGAAGCGAGTTTATCCTCATCATTGTCACAAAGACGGACCTTGGGCTATTGTCATTTTCTTTGATGGCTCCAAACTGGCATCACCTATTGTAGGATTGGTCTCGAGTGGTTGTAAATCACATCAAGAGCAACACGAATAGTCTCCTTCTCCCTTACAATGGCTATAATAGACTTCTACCAGCCCCCATAAATGTTTTTTCCACTTGCATAGGCAAGCTTTGCCAGGTAG
The DNA here is from genome assembly GCF_053477565.2 of Lygodium microphyllum. NCBI lineage: Eukaryota > Viridiplantae > Streptophyta > Polypodiopsida > Schizaeales > Lygodiaceae > Lygodium > Lygodium microphyllum. The sequence continues at coordinate 55,257,145 of NC_141154.1, forward strand.
TAGCTTTCTAATTCCATTTTCTAGCATTATCCAACTTAATAAATCAATTTTTAGAATATTAATTTAATAATTATTCTAGTGATGAGAAAAATAATTCCACCGGTCAATAATCAAATTGGCTAGGCCAATTTGTTTTCCAAGTATACCTGAGCAGTTATTAGCCCTTAGATCATCATTAATTCATTAATTAATGCTTAGTCTCTAATGTCACCCTTGACATTAGTGGTTGATAAACTGGTCTAGGCCAAAATTTGACACAGAGTATCACCTAAGATGTGTCAAGCATAACGGATTACAACTTTTGCCTTTGGCATCAACTGCTATCTCGGGGTCTTGGGTCCTACACTTCGAAATAATTAACTTGCATCTCACGTGTGAAAGCCACCTGAGCACATTTGATTTAACTATTAATCAAATTCTGAGCAAAGCAATAAAAGTCCATGTTCGGGTGATAGATCACCAGTAGTTGTGCTTGGGAAGGGGAGTGGCCTATAACCTGTACAAAGATGGTTGTCTCCTCCGACCCTCTTTTTTTAGGGTCTGTTTGAAGTTGTTGTTTGGACAATATCATGTGCAAGGCACATGATTGGGGTGGATCCATGGGTTGTGCCAGTGTGGGACTAGAGCTTTCCATTGAGTGTGTTTCTCCTCGGACCACCTGTGTGAGCTATTGACTAGTGGATTTTGGTGGATTGTTGCTAAAGGAACGAGTAGCACTGTAGTAGTAAGGACTCAAGGCAACAAGGTAATAGGAAGTTGTGATGGGGAATTAGAGGTGAGATTAGCAGCTAAAACTAGCCTTCTTTCTTGGAAAGGGTGGTAATTTCTTGATTAAGCACTTTACAACAATCATCAAATGAATATAACTTAAAATGCACAAATCACCTTAATAATCTTGGACATTGGACACCTTGTTGGCCCCAAAACTGGCCTTTAACTTGACTACTAATGGAATGAGTACAAGTTGAGAGTTACAATCTCCTTTGATGTTCCAAAAGCCTCTTTGCTGTAGCAACAATTAGCAATCAATTATGGCCAATTACCCCTTGATTTTTCCCCTAGGATTTGTACAAATGGAACCTCCAACCGCACAAATGGTGCCCCAAATTACAATGAATGGGCTGGCATCTGAATTCCTTGACAGTTGCACAAATTTCAGGTGTTGAATATACTATGCAATGCCTTCACCAATTGGCACGAGTTCCGAGGTGGCCTGCTCCGGCCTTCAACCCAGCACCTGCCTGTTTTCTTTTTTGGAGGGGGGGGGGGGGGGGAAGTAGAGAAAGATAGAGAGAGAAATAGGATCTGTTCTGGTCATTCTTAGCATAGTGACAGATCAAGGACATTATCATGGTGGAGAGAAACCAATGACAATCTTGTACAAGTTAGACCAAAGTATGCACATGTGGATTGGTCAATGCCACGAAGTCGCGTTGACTCAAAGAATAAAAGCAAAACATTAAAAATGATAACATTAAAAGAGAAAAGAAACATAAAAAATGATTGAAAATGATAACATAAAAATGACTCATATGAGACATTAAGAATAGAAAACGAAATATATAAATGTGAATCCTTAAGCTAGTGGCATTATAAAAGAAACTGTTTTGGGCATGTGGGGAAATGAGTGGAATCAAAAGATTTCCCCAAACTGAAACGCCACATGGCAGCCGTTTCCCCAAAGGGGAAAGGTTTTGGCTGGGGAAGTGCATTTCGGGCCTGTCTCCTTACATTTTTGTGTTCCGGGTCCTCCAAAGAGGCGTTTTGGGGCATTTCCTGCTTTTGTGCCATATGCACTTATGTGTCCATGGCTATCTTCCAATGGCTGACTGACAACTTCAAAACAAATGGGTTCCATATGTTTAGTCACCTTGATCATAAGTGTATGGTGACTTGTATATCCGTCAAAATGTAAAATGGTGAATTGGGAGATTTACTAGGATCATTTACATGCCACCAGCCGTTTTTTTGGCTGTAATACCAAACTTTTTTTCATGGCTTTTTGGTTCAAGATATTCTGATAGAAAGTTAATTAGATACTTTCTACCACATTCATTTTGGATGGTAAAATGGTATGTAGTCTCAGAAGTATGGAACTCACTTAATTCTGCACATTTCGGAGTACTGGCTGTATTGGCAGCTCCTATATGTAGATGGAACACTGTGATTTGTCCCTAAAACACAATAGCATACGGTTACACAATCACAATTCCATAGATAACATAGATCATGCCACACACAAATACAGAAATAATTCAGGTTTGATATGACTTTGCCGTCCTGTGCTCTTGAATGTGTGACAAATGGAGATGTCCCCTCAAACTGCAAATGAAAGTAAGGTGATTGCTGATGGCTTTCTGCCATTCACTTTGTGCTAGTGCTTCTGTAGCATTTCAGTACTTTCCACCTCATAGCAGCCAGAAATGTTTGAAATGAAACGTCAGAAACATGTTTCATAAGTTTCTTTCAAGGGTTGGGTGAAATAAGAAAAGTGGGCTTGTTTATGAAGAGAATATTTATAGTTTTAAACAAGGGGAAGAGGTAGACAAGAGGGCTTAGGAAGTTTCAAGAAGAAAGAGAAGATGAGGGTAGAAGAGAGGGAAGAAAATAGAGGAAAGAAGAGGGAAAAAGAGAGAGATGGGAAAAACTTAGAGGAGAGGGAAGAAGAGAGAGAGGGGAAAGGAGAGAGGGAAGAGAAGAAGAGAGAGGAGAAAGAGCATAGAGAAGAGACGAAAGAAGAGAGGTGGTAGCTTGGAGGCCTGATGGGCTGAGAAGTGGCTGCTCTCTGCGCATGACAGTGATGGGAGGAGTGTAGAAGAGGAAAAAACAGCCCAGGTTAAGGCCCTGTAGCATTGCATGACATTTTCCTTGAGTCATACTTCACCTTTGTTTTTTGGTGGTTTAAAAAACCTCACCTTTTTTACTATTAGAAATGTTTCGTGTTTCAAACTCGACGAAACACATTTCTTTGCTTCTATGTAAATTCACCTTTGAATCGGTGTTTTGGTTTCCAGTTGGTTGCGTTAAGTGCAGAAGGCATGGCAGATGAAGTAATTCAACGCCTGCGCCTTGCAGAAGGTTATGTGGATGAAAGGGGCATTTTCTTATTGGATGCAATCACATTTAATACTGCAATGAATGCTTGCATCCAAACTGGACAGGTTGGTAGACCTTGAAAATCATAGTGGATTCATTTTTGGCTTTACATGTACCGATGGCAGTTGCTAACCTGAGGGTTTTTGTAGTGGGATGCAGCTTTAGAGATTTTTGAAAGGATGAGCAAGGTTGGTTTAAAGGCCAACACTGATACATACAATGTGCTAATAAATGGCTGTGCTGAAAGGCAGACAATAGAAGATGCCATGCACTTCTGGGATACCATGCTAGAGGATGGTTTGAAGCCGAATTTGCTTACCTACAATTCATTGATAAAGGTAGCTGAACGTTTTCTTGCTTAGTTGACATACATGTTTTAGCTGCTATAAATGCTTATGCAAAGCAGTATACACTTGGATAAGTCTTTTGTGGACCTGCACGTATTCACATTGGCTGTTCAAATTGCTATTCTTTTTGGGACTAAAAATAATCTTTTAAAAGCATGCTGCCACAAAAGATGTAGAGAAACAAGACTATATGAGTGTGGATAATTTATCAGGGACTGGGCTTTCTTGTGTAGTTTATGTAGGCCTAGCCATACATTGAAGACCCCACTATTCTTCTATATTTCGGACTTGCAATATGTGGATTGTTGGACATCTAGCCTTCATCCATCTTTACAAATGCGAGTATTTTTGGTGAACTTGACTGGAGAAATAAGCCTTTACTGACAATTTTGTTTGATAGTTCTAGAAGTGAACTCGTTAAGCATTTCTGGCAACTCTCCTGTAGCTGGCCAATCCTGTATTTAGGAGTTGCATGCTGCCTGTTGGGTGAAACTTGTGTATGAGTTCTAAAGTATGTCCAACCTCTTTTTATGATGCAATTGGTACTGGATGGTTAACTGCAGGTATACTGTTACTCAGATGATCTAGATGGCGCAGTAAATATCCTCACAGACATGGATGAAGGTGGGATACAACCAGATGCTGTAACTTATGTTACGTTGCTTGCTTCATCTTGCAAACGTGTAAGCTGACAAGAAATTCCAAATTTTGATATAGTACTTATGACCAGTTTATTATGGTCTTATGGTTTAAACATTGATTTTTACAGGAGCGGCTGGACATGGTTGAGTTTTTAGTTGAACACATGCACAGACAAAATATTGAGCCAAACATCACAGTATGTGAGCATGTTGTTATGGCATATCTAAATTGTCATCAAGTAGATGATGCTGCAGAAGCTCTGCGAGTTCTCAGCATTCGGATGCTTCCCAAAGGTGGGGAGTTAAGGGAACAGATGGAAGATGTTCTAAAACATATATTTTCAGAAGATGGCCTAGAGGTGGAGTCAAGTACCTTACATCTACTGAAGGACGTCTTGGTGAATAAGGGCCTGGTATCTGAGGCTCTTTTTGCTGCCAGATTATCTGGTTTTGGGAGTACTTTTGTAGGAGCTTGGAATGCAGATGAAAGCCCCTGGGCAAGACGGCTAAGCTGTCAATATGCACCTGGTGATGAGCAATAACAGGTGGAATGCAGTTGAGGATGTAATACACACCAATCAATGAGCAATGAGCAGGTGGAAAAAAGCCTATTGGCATCCATTGACAGATGCAGCAGAGATTTTATAGCATCATGATTGTTAAGTGGGGGTTATGAATAGCAATTAGTTGTTGCTAAATTCTCCATGATGCTAATTGAGAAGTGAGGACAGCTTAAATATTTCAAAGATGTCTCAAGGAACAATCTCCAATGGTTTCACCCATGAAGGTGCAAGAATTGTTGGTAAGCTGCAAAAATGCTTGATGAGTGGATCTGGATTCAATTTTTCTGAGTGGAACAATCTGAAGGCAGCAGAGGCGCCCATTGGAGGACATCTGAATCCTTTGAAGAGTGTCTTAAGTTCATAAAGAAGAAAATCAAACACGAGGAAGCACACCTTTTGATGGAACAAGGGGATATGCAAAAATGATGGCGGCCTGCTGGAGCTCAAGCTATCACATTGGCCCTGTTCTATATTGAAGACTTCCTTGACGAAATCACTTTTATCCACCTTCAAGTTCAGCCTGGTGTGAAGAAATGAAGATTTAATCTTGGGTGATTGGTGGTTTTTCCACTTTCCTGGCAACAGCTTGCGGCCCACTCTTCCCATCATATCACAGCCTTGATGCTTGGGCAGGAGTCATGTTGGGACCTACAGTCTCCCAGGGATTGCAGTTTGGTGAAAAACAGGGTTTCTGTATGCATGGAATCATGAGCACTTGAACCCACAACACCAGGCTTCCAAAGTTGGAAATTTGTACAATTCTGTAAGATCAGATGATACTCATCAATGCCACTCAATATTTTCCCTTTTTCCTATAGGGGTTCTTGTTATCTTACCAGCAACTGCTGCACCATTTGCATCTATACTTTTGAATGCAGTGCTACAATTGCATCTTCACTTTTCAATGCAGTGCTATAATTTCAGAATCAACTTCTGAGATGATTTGTACAATTTTGTAAAGATCAGATGATACTCATCAATGCCACTCAATATTTTCCCTTTTTCCTATAGGGGTTCTTGTTATCTTACCAGCAATTGCTGCACTGTTTGCATCTATACTTTTGAATGCAGTGCTACAATTGCATCTTTACTTTTCAATGCAGTGCTATAATTGCAACCTGATCCCATATGTTCATTATTCTAGCCATGTATGAATTTGCCTCAAATTGTGATCCATTTTTATATCTTTATCTAGGATCAATAAATCCATAAATCTTTGAAGTATCTACCTTTTGATCATGCATGCACAATTGAAAATATTATCTATGTCCCTAACTTTCACATGCCTCTATAGAACCAATGAATCCCTAAATCTTCGAAATGTCTATCCTTTGAACATGGTTGACTGTTCTACGAACCTAGCTATTCAATTGGGTCCTTGAATAAGATGTATGCATTTGCCTTTCTTAGATTCCACCTCTGAAGTCTTATGCTTATATCCTTATCTCTGGATAGAGAGAAGATTACATTGTGTTGTGGTAGGTGACATCTTGTAAGAACAATGTTGGAATAAGCTCCATGTTGCCTTGGAGTAATATGTGCTTCTAGTGTTGCACGAATGTGACCAATATATAGTTATCCCATGTTTGATGCTACATAAAAATGCCTGCTCTGGGCAGGGGTTGGGCATCTGTCATTTGGTGTGTAACCAGCCTAACTTCAACTTGAGCTACACATTCAACCATGCATAATGGATGGGCAAGAGTTCTAGTCTTAGATAATTTTGATCATTTTAAATATTAATTTGCTCGCATTTTAGAAGTTTCTTATAGGCTTGGGGTGTAACTTCTATTAGAGCTCTAAAAATTCTATAGGCCGAATATTTTTTTTCCTTGTTGAATGCATGTAGACTTTGAATAATTTTTGTAGTTTGATCAAAGAAAACTTTGGATGGCATGATGTGCTTATCCTAGTAGTCTAGATAATAAGCTTAACACTCCCAAAGTGGTTTAAATTTTCCATCTTCAATAAAGTAGAAATCTAGACCCTCAATAGAAATGCTCATGAATACAAAGTATATTCAGGTAGTAAACCAAACAACTTCTACAAGTAAATAATATGGTTTTCTTAGATTTAACGAAGATATGTAAGTTAAGAAGAACTATTGCTAGTAAATGGTCCCAAATAAGGTATTAAAGCACCCATCATTCATGATTATCATAAAAGAAGCTATATGTTAGACTAAATGCATGATGAAAACTTAATGTCTTTTCATAGTCTTGATTTAATGATAGCCTTATTTATGGTTTCAAGTTTGCATATGTAGACTAAATGCATGATGAAAACTTAATGTCTTTTCATAGTCTTGATTTAATGATAGCCTTATTTATGGTTTCAAGTTTGCATATGAGCAAGACTAGGTTCATTAGTTTTGGCTTGTAAGAGAGGCATTCTATGGTATGGTATTTGGGACTCTTAATAATAATAGAAAACATGCTTGGTTAGATAATTCTATAGTTAGAAAACTAGTAGTACAGATACATGAATGACCTCTCCCCTTCAAGCCTCTTGTAAAGGTGCACTCTCTCTTCCTCAATCTAACTGTTAAGTTGTTACCTCCCAAGTCCCCCCTTTGAGTATTGGGGTGGAGGAGAACCGAAGCAAGAAAATGAAGGAGAGGAGGGGAAGTTTATGGTAAAACACACACATACACACCCACCCACTCTCTCTCTCTCTCTCTCTCTCTCTCTCTCTCTCTCTCTCTCTCTCTCTCTCTCTCTCTCAAAACTTATGGTTGCTGCATGAGGTGTGAAAAGCATGGAGGAAAAGATAGAAGCAACAAAATGTATATGCAGAGGAATGATAAATTCTATTATTTATGAACTTTACATACATAGGATAGCATAGGTAGTCATCCTGTAGTCTCTTCCTCTCTCATTGATTGGACCATTTATAATGCATGGAGCTCTTTGCAACTTTCTGATAGGATTTTACATTATATGCACTAGACTTACTAAGTGACTATGCATGGCCCTAGATCAATATACTTTTGGGAAACTTTTATGTGGATATGCAATATCTCATGTCTTATGCACAAATTATTACAGTTTGCATGAGAGTGAGCTCAACACTAGAGTTTGGAAAAATACTTTGCGTGTTGCAGAGCTCTTAAATTGGCTTTGTTGCCTTATTGCCTTATTTTATATTTTTGGCATCCATATATTCTTCTTTTCCATTAGTTTGTTATGTTTATGTTACCCATCTTAGTCTTCCTTTTTATATTTATAGCTTCCAAAAGCTAATTGCTATATTAAAAGTCTACTATTTTGAGCAATCGCTATTATTAGTAACTATTATTTTAACTTTACTATAGTAAGATTTGGTGCTTTTATCTTTGACAACTATCCTTCCTTGATTGCCCCTTGACTATCTTTGACTAGTTCTGATTAAACTTGACTAGTTACTTTTCTTTAAAAATTATGGCAGTTACCATTTTGGATTGCTAGGTGTTGGATTTAGGGTTGTAGCAAGAATCCACACACAAAGCTTGAAGAAGAAGAAGAAGCTTGAGAACACATAATACAAAGTATATTGACAGGTATCAATGTAAAGATTGACAAGATTAAATATGCCCTAGAGTGAATAGGCATATGTGCAAGGTCAGGGGAAAAAGATGTCCTAAAGAGGGAAGGAAGTGTCATGGTCATCCTAAGTGTGTTCATACACACCACTACCAAAATATAGTAACAAACCTTCCTTAGATGTGATGTAGCACATAGGAGCTAGCACTCATGTGTAGGAAAGTGCCAAGCCTACTGGACTATTGTCAAGCCACAAAAAGAAGTAAGTTAGAAGCTTTGCAAAAACCTTCAAACTTCTCATGAGGTAAAGCCTTTGTGAAAATATTTGCAAGGTTGTCTTGTATTGGTATAAAGGTAAAGATGATCTCTCATTCATATGATGATGTTGGACCTAAATATGCTTAATATGAGCATGAAACACTGGGTTCCATGAAACTACCTATGCACTCTAACCCTTAGTGAAAATGGTAGTAGCTATCATATACCCAAATCAGCCAAAAGGCATTTGAGTCAAACACACAAGGCTTTATAACTAGAAGTGGCCACAATGGGTTGCTTCTTGCTAGGGTAAAAGTAAAGGGACCCCATGGTTTCTTGTGGGCGAATCTTCTGCTAATGAGAGGTTATGAGTATAGAAAAAGAAATGAAATATTGCTCAAAATCCTTATTTTTGAGTCTTTTGGGATGAAGTTCTAGTAAAATTATCTAAGGAATGGTTTACAGGGGCCATTTCTTACTTTTTATGATTAAAAAATTAGTCTTGACAACCAAAAAGACTCCAAAATATAGCTAATAGAAAAATTTCCCATGCTTTTTATCATGTTTCTTGCTCAACCATGATATACATGAGTTGCCAAGCATGAAGAAAAAAATGCTTGTGAATATATGCATGGCATAACAACCAACCTAATGAGAATTCAAAAAAGCATATTAATCTGATAGTAATGATTCCCCTTGGGACAAACAACCTGGGGAGCCAATTACCACTTCCATAGTGCAAAATATGCATCATTGTTTTTCATGTGTATAACTTTCCCTAGAGGGTGGGGGGGATAGAACCAATTGTGTGGATATATCTTGTAACAGGTCTTGTGTGTAGATTGGATCCTAGGTGGACATTTCATTCAAACTCACCTCCTAGACATAGAGCCAAATGGGCTTACCCTTGAGCTTGGGAGATAGTAGCAAACCGGATCACAACCATGTCCCAAGAGGTAGCATCATATACTACTAGGCCACACCATCTAGATGTATGGATGCATTGGCCTACAAGCCAATAGTCCAAGTGTGGTGATCACACAATGATGTGCACAATAAGGTTTTGATTTCTAAATATAAATCAAGCATCCAACAACTAGTTGATAGAGAAAGACATTAAAGCAGTCTTATACTCTCACATCGTGACAATGATGCCTCAATATACTTTGTTCGACACAAAGCAATACCTTCATCATGGTGCTTGAACAAAATGCCTAAATAATGATGCAATATGCCCAAATTTGACATGTCAAAAGATAAACTTAGCTTGGCTTTAAAATCCGCTATATGTATCTCACTAGGACCACTGATTGAGTAGCATGATAGTGACACAAACCACAATGATTAGAGGCACATCATCTTCATGCTTGACATATTAGATTCTATGAGTTGGACTATTCTAAAAACTAAGTATACTCAAATATGCATGTGTCTTCTCATACCAAGCCTGAGATGTTTGCTTAACACCATACACATTTTTAGTCTACACATTTTGTTTTCCTACCCCTTCTGTACAAAACAACAAGATTGAAAAACATATTCTTTGTCATACAAATCACCATTCAAAAATTCATTTTTAATGACCAAATGATGTACATTTCAACTATTATGAATTGTGAATGCACAAATGCTATGTATTGTTGTCATACAACAAGAGGCGACAAAATTTTCATCAAAGACAATGCCCTTTTGCTAAGCGTAACCCTTTGCCACAAGTTTATCTTTATAGAGATCAATACTATGATCTACCTTAGGGTTTAACTTGTGAACCCACTTAATACCAATGGCCTATTTGTAAGGAGAAAAGTCACATAAGACCCAAGTCCCTTTTTTGATAACATCATATTTAGATTCCATTGTAGCCATCCAATTTTGTTGAAGTTTTGCCTCTTCAAAAGATATAGGCTTACTCTTCTCACACATATTAGAAACAACTAATGAATAACAATTTAATACATAAGAAACACTGTGAGAGGTAGAATGAGTATGACTAGAAAAAAGTGCAACCCATGCACTACAATGCAATGTTTGCACTAGCCATTTTGGCATAGTCTCCGATTAGTCTCTACTTTTTTATTAAGAACTAAATCATTCACATTTGCATTAAAAATAGGACAATTGGTGGAGTCATGAGAAAGCTACATAGGTTGAGAAACTACCTCATTTGGTGCTTCATTTGATTGCCAACCCCACTAAAAAGGGGCAACAAAGCATTAAATATATACCTGATGAGTATACATCGATCTCATTGGTACATGAAAGTTAATGTTGCACAACACCTTCCACAAAGACAAAATCATGATGACGAAATAAAATTCACTTTATTTGTTGTATGATATAACTTATAACCTCTATAGTTTGTAATGTAACCAATAAAGGTATATTTCACAACCTTGTCATCCAAATTTTTGCTTGTGTGTACTAGTAAATAATTTATCCAACACCATGTCTAACTTTCTTTTGGTGACTTTGTTGGTCATAAAGCCATCTAGGGTGAACATATTCCTCTGTATCAACGTTCACTGTGCCGCCAGATGACGTGATTCTTTGGAATTCGTCCATTTGCTTAGCTAGCATGTTCTCGAAGGAGCCCAATACTTTCTCAATAGGAAGTGGCAAGTTGAACATGCATGACAACTCGGGATCACGTGAGTGACTGCCAGCAATGTAGAGCAACATATATAGCTTTTCATCTAAGGTCTCCTCCACATCATCTTCAAACACCAAATTGATCTTGTTGTTTCTTGTGTTCAACAAAAAATTTGAAAGTAGAAAACGATTCTCCAAGCCAAAAAAACCACTTTAAATTAGGTATTCTTTGCTTGTGGTGACCCACACTGCATTCAAGTGCACATGAGGATCGACACCAAGTGACCCCTTTTGCCCACTGCCTACTAGTGAGGGGTGTCCCTCACTCGGTGGTGACCCATATGGCATTCAATGTGCACGAGGGTTAACATCAAGTGATATGGGGGACCCTAACCCTAGGGAGAAGCCTCCCTAACTTGGTGGTAACCATAATGTGTTCAAGTGGAATGATGTCAAAACCAAGTGATACGGGAGCTCTTTAGCCTAGGTATAAGCCTCCCTCGCTTGGTGGTGTCCCATGCCATGTTCAAGTGAATATTACATCAAAATAGAGCGATATGGAAGCTCTTTAACCTAGATAGAAGCCTCTTTGCCTAGTGATGACACATGAGGGTCAACATCAAAGTGATAGGGAGGCCCTCGACTCTAGGGAGAAGCATCTCTCTTGGTGGTGATCCATACCGTGTTCAAGTGGACACCACATCAAAATCAAGTGATGTGGGAGATCTTTAGCCTAGGTAGAAGCCTCCCTCACTTGGTGGTGTCCCATGCCACGTTCAAGAGCACATGAGGGTCAACACCAAGCAATTGCAGTGGCCGTTGAACTTGAGGAGGTATCTCCATTACTTGGTGGTGACCCATACTGCATCTAGTGCGCACGAGGGTTAAAACCAAGTGATGTGGGAGTTCTCAAGCCTAGGAAGAAGCCTCCCTTGCTTGGTGGTGTCACATACTACATTCAAGTGCACTTGAGGGTTCAATTTGTGAGACGTTGAATGCACACCTAGTCAAAAACAAGCAACCTGTGTAGCATTAGTGTACGGGCCTCTCACTTGGCATGCACAAGACTAGAAGTAGTCCACAAATTCATAGAGACACTTCTCACTATATCAAAACCAAGCAATGTGTAAGATATTTGGCCTAAATAGAAGCATCCCTTGTCTAGTGGTCATTTATGAGGGCCAATGCCAAGCAATTCGGGGGCCCTTGACCCTAGGGGGAAGCCTTCCTCTCTCGATGGTGACCCATACTACATTTAAGTGAACACTATGTTAAAACCAAGCAATGTGGGAGCTCTTTGGCTTAAATAGAAGCCTCCCTTGCCTAATGGTGACCCATGAGGGCCAACACCAAGCAATACGATGGCCCTTCACCCTAGGGAGAAGCCTCTCTTACTTGATGGCTATCCATACTTCATTCAAGTAGATATGATTTCTAAACCAAGTGATGCGGGAGGTCTCTAGCCTGAGAAGAAGCCGCCCTTGCTTGGTAGTATCACATGCCACATTCAAGTGAACATTACATCAAAATTAAGTGATGTGGGAGATTTTTGGCCTAGATAGAAGCCTCTCACTTTTGATGGTGTCCCAAACCATATCCAAGTGCACTTGAGGGTCAACTTGTGCGGTGTTCAACTGCTGCATGTCTGGGTAAAAAACAAGTGACCCATGTGACGTTAGCGCACGATGTCGTGCCACTATGCGGTCACAGTGTGAAAAAATCTAGAGTGTATCATCATTCGGCTCTCTTATTGATCTAGAGAGCTAATGTCATATTAGTCATTAATGTCAATGTTTGTAGTGTGGATGGTTCAAAAATACTAGATTTTTGGACAAGTTTATTCTATTTTTAATATTTTCGATATTATTTCCTATAAATATCCAAAAGCTATAGACAACTTCTAGAATAGGGTGACATGTAAAAGAAAGCAAGTGGCTTTCAGTCATTTTTGGGGGATTTTATGCAAAAAGAATGATTGGCGAAATCACGTGACACGCAATCATAGTTTTTAGGCAGTGAATAGCACTCCGAACTAGGAGAAGAAGGAGTGATATGGGAGAATTTTGGCTAGGTGTCTAGATATTTTACCCCCCTTTTGGAGCCAATGGAAGCATGAGATTGGCAATCTAAGTAGCAGAGAGGAAGTTATTATTTTATGCACATTTTTGTCTACAAGAGATTTATCTTCTCAGGATGCAGAATATGCAGAAATAAATTGATAGGCTTCACCTCTATGAGTATTCTTCTACATCTTCTATTTCTTTAGACCCCTTCTCTTTCGTCTACTCTTCTCCTTGAATCGCCCTTCACCCTACTGTCTCTTACCCTCGTGGTAGACTTTTGACCTCAAACGCTATGACAACGGGGGTCCCCTAACCCCAAAAATTTGAGGAGGCACCTCTCACTTGGCACACATTAAATTGGTGGAAGATAAGGGTAAAGCCCCTCTACATGCAACCCCACCAGTCATGGCCACCCCTACAATCACCGTGACACAAGGAACTATTGAAGGGGCGATCAATGAAAGCAACATCATGGCATGGGTGTAGTACTTAGTAAGCAAAGTGTAAGAAATTGCACTTGCACCTAGTGAAGGAGCCCCCCTTGTAGGAACAAAGAGGCCATCAACAGCAACCAATGTAGAATCACACCAAGGGTTGAAGGTACCCCATTTGGAAGTGTCAACTACCTCGATGCCTTTAGCCATGCACAACACTAAAGATCATGACAAATTGGTAAAAGAGCTTCAAAGCCAACTCAACAAGGTGATAGAGGAGAAAAAGGCTATGCTTGCAGAGCTCAAAGAAGAGAAAATTGCCTTCACAGGCCTACAAGGTAGAACAAGTGAGGGTGATGACCATCATAAACAAGGAGATAATCGCACTAAAAGAGGACTTAAAGGCAAGGGAAGAAAAAGAGAGCCTAAAGGATTTGTACGATGAAGAAAGAGAGAATCACATTTCCCTAAAAAACATGTTCGCCTTCAACTCTAGGGAAAACAAGTGTCTAGAGCTGGAAATAAAGGAGTTGAAGAGGCAAAGAGAAGAGGCACAAGGGCAGAGCTGTAGGCAACAAGAACAAAGAGTTGAGGAGACCACGAAGAAATTGGCAAAGCTGCACAACCAACTTCAAGCAGCTCTCCACGAGCAATAGGAGTAGGTGATTGCCACCTTAGCCCAATACCAAAGTCAAGGGCTAGAGTAGTTGAAAGAGAAAGCAAAGGAATGGGCAACCAAGAATGAAGGTAGAGTCAAAAGACTTTTCTTACAAGCTAGCCCATTTCGAGAGTGAACGCCTCTTGGTAGAGAGCAAAGCTATAGCTGTTGAGACAAGAATGTTGGAGAAACAATGCGCGTTTTTTAGCACAGTGCTGAATGTCACGTAGTTAGGTGAATAAGAAACACTGGAAGAAGTAAAAATATGACTAGAACTGGCAAGGAGGGTGCTACAACATGGACTCCACGCCAAGGCACCTAAGCCTAGCACCAACTTGGGAGTAGAGGAGCAATGTACCCATCTAATCTCAAACCTCATAGGAACTCACCTTGATAGGGCTTGGGGAGCTAGAGTAGCAAGTGTAGCCACCTCAATATGAGCCAACCGAGCTGATTGAAGAAGAAAAGCCTGATTTTGAATAGGAACAACAAGAGGAAGAATAAGTGCGTGAACCAAGCCCCCCTCTACAACCACAAGTACAACCAAAAGAGAGAGGGGAGGAAGTTGTGCCACCTCAATGGATGGTGGAAATGATGCACAAACACAGAGAATAGGTGAAACTCACCTACAAAAAGCTCCAAGCCAAAACACTTCAAGTTCCACATGTGGCTATTCCTCAAAGCGAGGAGTGCAACCTTGTTAATTGGGGCCAGGAACTTGCAGTGTGGGAGCAATCGGAAAACTACGGCTACCCTTTTGAGTTCTCCTTCACCTTCTCTCGTACATTGGATAGAGTGCTATCTCCAATGGTAGTGGAGGATGTCATTAAGCTTTCAGCAAGTCTACGAAGGAGATGGCTAGAGGAAGGATGAGATACCCTACAAGGTGGTGGTAGGAACTTGTAGATTACTGGGAAGGTAAGATAGTGGAGGTACCCCAGAGGGTGGAGGGATATGAGGCTTAGTCTAGGTGGCACAAAAACATATGAGACTCTAACTTAGAGACCTGGATGGCTTTTTGTATCACCCTACCACACATGAATAGGATGATCCTATCTATATTCCCTACATGAGAAGGATTCAAGTTGACTTTAATCGGGAGGTGCAAGGTAGGTATGACTTCCCTCAGATCTATAATGTAAATGCCTCGACCCCTGAAGAAAGCACAATCTTCACCGAAAGGGACCTTCGCCCATCCATAACAAGTTTTCTCAAAAAGACTTCTCCTCATGCCCTGATCTCGCCTTCATCACCACATGTAACTATATTTGTTTATTATGAATATTATCAAAACAAGAACCTACTACAGAGGAAGAGCAATTAATGCCCCTCTTTTTTTATATCAATGCTGGGATAGATAGCTTTGTAATGGTGCATCTCATGATGAGAGCCACCCTCTTGTCACCATTTTGTATGAACCTCTTATAAGCCATAAGTGACAATAGATTCACTGGGTGCAACCACCCGTTTTTGTCATCTACTCCCACTCAATGTAATAGCTAACTTGAAGGGGTATAGCAAGGCCTTCCTAAGCAAAGCCCTCAAGCCGCCATGTAGACTAGTCCCTACTCATGAATGGGATGCTTCTTAGTGTGCTCCCTTTATAGTTTCTTTTAATAAAAAAAAGAAAAGAAAAGAAAAAGAAAAAGGACAAGAAGAAAAAAAGTGGAAAGAAAAGAAACACAACAATGAAATCAGCCCATGTATACTCTATGAGCATCACAAGTACTACACCTAGGGATCACCCTAGCCCCTCCCCCACATCACAACTTAGGGCACATCAAGGGTAGGACATGATTGATAGACTTATCTCCTTAAGTCACTCACAACACCCCCATTTCTAGGAACTAGATCCTCAAGTGTGGGACAACACCTTAGGCTTGCGACCCATCTCCCAGTTCCACCATCACTTGCACAGCACACTACACAATAAGGTAGACACAACCCCTTAAGAAGTGCACTCTTTTTCTTTTCAAGAACATTGTATGATGTTGTGGCAAACCAACACCTATGAAGGCCTTTGTCAATCAATCATCTATCTTTGCCATTAGAAACCTCCCCCACTCACTTCACAGAGCATGCCCAACATGGCCCACCCCCTCAACAATCACGTGCACCATTCCTCATCAACCCTTTGCAAACTCAGCCCGTACCATCAGGTGCCATGGAACTGGCACCCAACTAGGTGGGGGGTAATGTTAGACCCTTGGAAGTCCAAGACAAAATATCCAAAAAATCAAAAAGGGAAGATAGTCCCAATGTGAGAAAAATGAAAGAGAAATGTACACTCAGAAAAAATCTGAAGACATGAAGTGCAAGAAACAAGCCTCGAATTTAAAAGGAAGCACACAATAATAAGTGCACGCTGCAAGCTGATGGCATTGAGGGCATATCAAGTGCCTTCTATGGGTAGCATTTATGTCAAACAACTACCCTTATTTCTCCAATCCTGTCCTTACTAGGAGCAAATCCCGAGAATTCAGTGGAAGCCTTTGCAAGGCATAAACAATGGGCTACAAGCTTGAATGATAGGAGTGAAGCAAAGGGATTACGTAGGCTAGATGAAGAGCAATTTACTGATGCACGGGGCAGAACCCTCTTGGAGTGCATACCTCTGCAAGTACTTCAAGAACATATCACTCTCCTGGTACTTCTATAAAATCCTTTTCAACTTTTCAAATACACCTACTTTATCGAATGATGATGAAATTGTATTATCCTCTTAACTATTAGGATACTCCTCCTGGTCAAGCATTTGAAAGATTGCAACACATAGTGTTAGGGAGAACATTCCTTTTGCATAGTGTAAGGATTCCAGCAAGAAAATCTTTGACATTTAATCCCTTACCACCTCAGAGGAAGTTAAAAAAGTAAAATATCATGAATTTGAATCAATTAGTTAATCTAAAAGTATGAGCATCTAAATTTTCAAGCAAGAAGAAGGAGGATCCTAACTATCATGTTGCTCAGTTTTAAACTAAATGGACAGCCAATGGATTTAATTAGACGTATAGAGATTAGGTTAAGTTGCAACAGTTTGTAGCCACTCTACAGGAAAAAGCAATGGATTGGTTTTCAAGCTATGGCATGGCAGCATTTAATGCATATGATGACTTAAGGATTGCATTTTTGAGTAGGTTTTGGAAGGATAAAACCCTTAGAGATATATTGAGAAAGATCAAGAATATAAAGTAGAAGAGTATGCTAGTTGAAGATTATGCCCATAAGTTCAAGAACGTGCTAAATAGGTTAAATGTTGTTGATGCACCATCAATGGAGATGCAAAAAACTTATTTTATTAAGGGCTTGAGGGATAAGATCAGGAACCCCCGTTGCTAATGCAGAGTTAGGTCCAAATGGCACATTGGATACTATGATTAGGGATGCTATGAGGGTTGAGAGAAGGTTGGGTACTTCACAATCAAGGAGTCATAAGGATAATGATTCTTCAAGGTCAGAATCTGATACAGATGCAGATTCCAAATAAAAAATTGATACTAATGACCAGGATAGTGATTATAGTTTAGAATCAGAGGATGATTCCACTAATTTGGATGATGAGTCTAGTAGAGGGAAGCATAGAGGAAGAATAAGAAATCAGTTTCAGACAAATCTAAGAAGAAGAAATCAAAAGATAAGTTAAAGAGGAGTTTATAGGAGAGAAAATTGGATAAGAAGATTAAACAAAAGTTGAAGGATTTAGGTCTTTCTAACACCAAGAAGAAAGAAAAGTACAGTGAGATATACCAAATAGATGGCCATGAGACCACGACTTGTTGGTATAATCCTAATGTTAGGATGGCACAGCAAATGCAAGTGATGTAGCCTAGGCCAAGAATTGTTCAGCCAGCTGCAACCAATCAGGTTATTACTATCACAATGCCTCAAAGGCCCTTCAAGAGACCTAGAAGAATGCAGGCAAGGTAGCCTTGGGGAAATGTTCATCCATAGCACATGAAACTACCCAAATGGAAGCATGCCATTATTGTGGAGGTCAAGGACACTTTATCGAACCAAGCTGTGAAATTTGGGCATGGCATAGGACTAGGAGAGGAATGGCAAGGACCTGCAATGACAGAAGACCTATAGGAGCTTCTCATTCACAACATCCACCTAGCCCAGTTGTAGCAATCCTTATAGAATTACCTAACCAAGATTATCAAAGGCAATCTCTTGGTGGTACAGGTGCTACTGGTGTTATGAGAAAATTAAGCAAGAATAGTTTCAAGAAAACAGTGAGGAGGTGTCAAGTAATTTGAATACTGTAAGTATGCATGTTGAATGTGATTCTTAAAGTTGAGGATTGTCTGGATGAACCTATGGTATTAGCTATTACCAGAAGTCAAGTAGGTCCAAAGCTTGATTGGCACGAACAAGAGAAGAGAAGGAAAAAGGCAACAAAGGAGGTTAGGAAGTTGCAAAAACAAGCTTAAAAACCAGAATTTGATCAATTTGATGATGTAGGGGATTTAGGTATTCAAAATCTTGAAGTGCAAGAGCATTTTCCTAAACAACATGAGCATTTTTCTAAATAGCAAGATCAGTTCTTTGATCAACAAGAACAATTTCCTAATAGTGCAGTTTGTGGAAAGTTATAGCAAGGAGGTTTAGAAGAGCTATTTCAATCTCTAGGAACGTGCTCTTAGTAGTTAACCCTAGAGTAGATCTTAGTAGTTAACCCTAGAGTGGCTGGTGGAGGGGAGCTTCAAGCTCTACCCCAAGACCTACGGACCACTTATTGCTCAAGTGTTTCGAACCGAGCGGCCATGGCTACCTCTCACATAGCCGATGCGCAATGCCTACCTTACGGGTGTAGTGAGCTTACCTTGATGCTCGATCGAGTACCCTCCTCTTTCTTGCACACCGGTAGCTCCACGATCCTTGAGGCAAGCTCAATCCCTCTCCCATGAGCTTCATCCTCCATAGCCACGTGCGAGACAAGAGAAGAGAAGAGAGGAGGGGAAGATGAAGAGAGAAGATGGAGAGCTTCTTCTCCAAGATCCCTCACTCTCACACAATCACTCCCTCACTCCCTCACACTCTCTCAATCCCTCTCTCAACCACAAGCAAGAAGGCAAGAAACAAGAGAAGAAGAAGAAGAAGCTTTGGCCACACACAAGAATGAGCTTCTCATTCACTTTTCAACTTTATATACATGCCCTAATTTTCATGGGCGATTATCCCCTTTTTTACATGGCCGGCCATTAGCCTAGGCCCATTTCTCATTTCCCACCGTTCTAGTCTATCCTATTCCCAACTAATGCATACAATTTGTACAGGAGTGAGCCTGGGGCTCTCTTACAAGGATTCGGGAGTGTTTTCACACTTAATGGTGCGCTTTTTACTCTTTTACTTTCCTTGGGTGACTCTAAGACTTCCTGAGGGTCATGCCCATGCTTTTAATTTTTTCAAGGTCTAGTTACCGGTTAAGGTGTCTTTTTCTTCCTTTTTTCCTGCGCCTTTTGCTATTTCTTTTTTTCCATTTCCCGCTCCTTTGTGCTGCGGTAAACATTACCCCCCTCCTAGCCAAGTGCCAGTCCCATGGCACTGTGGTGGGAGGTAGTGGGATAGATGATGCTGTTGCGAGGATGAACTGGTGGGTAGATGACACTGATGCTTGTGAATGAGAAGTGATGGAGTTTGATGATGATGACCAGGAGAGATTCCGACGTGCTTTAGGCTCCATGAAGATACTCGGCATCATTCACACTGTTGTGGCGCCCCTTAGGTAGTCGGTCGTCTTTTGAGTATCCGAAATGCTTGAAGCAATAAGCAATCCCTTAGGAGGATGGTATTGGAGGGATTTATTCTGGAGAAACCCGCCAAACGCTGTTTGCCTTGAAAATCCGTGGCTTTGGTTGAAGATCCTTGTCTTTGAGTAGAAGGTCTTCAGTTTTGAGTTGAAGGTCTTCAGGCTTGTGGAATCAATAAGCGATCCGTAGATCTTGAGGCGTTGGGCATGAATCATTGGACGATGAGGTTCCAAGATCTATGCCAATGGCAGATCCAGCACTGGGGTTTCCTTCTGCTTGATTTGGTTCAATCATGGCAGCCATCAATAGACGGATGATTGGCAACATGAAATCTGTTGAGCCATTTAAACCTTCGCAGTGAAGCTCCTAAAGTTGCGGTAATGGAGTCATGTTCGACTCATGGAAAAATTACTTGTCATTGGAGGATGTAGTGGATGATCTTCTTCAGCCAAGCAGCCAGTTCTTGAAACACGAACATAACCTGCAAGAAAAGTTGTGCACTTCCTAGGGGGTGTGTCTGTCTCACTGGGTAGTGCATGGTGCCCGTGCCAATGAAACTGGGAGATGGGTCTAACCTTGGGCAAGCCCTTGGTAATGTCCCACACTTGAGGACCCAGTTCGTGCGCCGTTGGAGGTGTGGTGCAAAACTTAGGGTGACAGGTCTGAAAGTCCTGCCCTTGATGTGCCCTAAGTGTGAAGTGGGGGAGGGGCTAGGGAGAACCCTAGATGCAGTGAGTGTGGTGTACAATAACAATGAAGGGAGACTGCAAGCACATGTGAAGTGTTCTCCTTGTTAACCTGCTTAGTAGTAGATTCATCTTTCAACTTTGCTATTTTTGCTCATCTTGCTCTCCAGTCACCTTGTCTTTGTTTCCTTGTGGCTTAAAAAAAAAAAGAATGAGAGAGGGAGTACAATTGGCAAGGCATATCACACCCATTTAATCACAGGGCGGTCGCAGGCATTGAGATAAGAATGCACGACTTTGTAGGTCTAATATTGGCCTTAGCTCTCAGAGGAGTGGTTGACAAGAAAGGGTGATTACACCTTGTGAAGTAGATGTCACTCATATTTTCTAAGAGCTCTAGACAGAAGGAAGGAAGGAGAGTAGCCTACATCATTAACCTAGTCATAGCTCTACTATCTATTCCTAGGTTGATATCAAAGAAGAGCGGGGGGAGATGGGCTTCCTCTACTGTGGGTTTTTGGAGTAGTAGGAATTTGATAAGTCAGAGGTAATTACAAGTGGTCAAAAATGCTGGATCTGGGCAGGAAGAGAAGTCTACAAGAAAACGATTTATAGAAGGAAGTATATCCTCTAACCTAAACACTAAGCGTTCCTCAGGGCTCCTAGCATTTACATTATATATTTTTGGGAAGTCGTAATCCCCATGCAAGTCTCTATCATAGTCCACTCCATGCCTACGGGGGTAGGGCATGTAGATAGGATCATTGCGCTCTTCGAGGAGTGAACTACAAAAGGTGGTCCATGCATCAAAATTGGTGTCCCAAATCCTCCTTCGCCATTTCGGCTGTGCCTTTAGCCTTGGACGGTTTTGGGAACCAGATTGACCTTATCTTCCCAGTACTCTTATGGCTCTTGTCGCCACCTAGTCATTATCATGCTCCTCTCTTCTATCCACGTGTTCGCAAGTTCATTAGCCAGATCCTTGATCTTGGCTATGACTTCTAGAGGCAGGTCCTGGTCCAGAGAGTGTGGGAAAGCAAATGAAAGCTCAAACGGCCTCTTATGGAACTCTCGCTGATGCCAAATGACCAACTCCTGGGGCCAGTCTACAGGATGTGTATCATTTCTCAGTGGCATGGGCTCCTCAGGAAGTTGTCTTGGAATTGTGCGTGCTCGGCATTGGGCCTCCTCAGCTAATTCTTGTCTTCTTCTCCTTGCTGCAACTATGTGCTCAGGCAGATGGGCATCTGCAGGTTCTTCTTGTGGGAGATCGGGTTGAGGCGGACTCAGCATTCTTTGTTGCTCTTCTTCATCAGCTTGCTCGAAATCCGGACCCTCTTCGACATGTTGCTCAACCACAGATGGGATGACTGGCGGTGGTGGTGGTGGCTGTTCATGCTCCTCAAAACCTAGCTCCTTGAGCTTAGCAGTGGAAAGGCCCGTACAATGTAAGTAGCGAAATTGTTGCTCCTTAGTGATCCCTGTACTCGTTGGGAGCTCCCGCTCTTGAAGACCATATCTTAGAGCTCGGGTGGTTAGCTCCAACTTTCTTTTCACCTTTTCCACTGGATCATCGCCCTCAGCTTGTGTGACATGGAGCACCATGTTGAGGAAGGCCTGCCACTGTGTTTTAGTAGTTATTTCGACAGCTTCAACCCTGGCTTCTGCAAGCATTCTTTCGCATTTTGCCACTGCCAAGCATTTGGTCAAGTCCCTCACCCTGTCAAAATTTTTCCTTTCCAATTCCATAGCTCTTTCCTCCATCCTTTTTCTCTCTTCCTCTAGTTGGCTCGCCAGGGTGGTTACTACCTGTTGCTGCTCATTTGTTAAAAACCATAACTGGTTCCTTTCTCTTAACTTCTGAGCCAACTGCTCTTCAGCAATCTCTTTGGCTTGATCTACAATGCTGAGCCTTTGGTGCACCTCGGCCAGTACTTCTGGTTTTTCTTGCACCAGCTGCTCTTGGCTTTGGATCTCAGCAAGGAATAGCCTTTTTTGATTGAAAGCCATGGCCATGAGGGCCTCTACATCTTCCTGGGAGGTCTCCAGTGCATCTTGTAATCTTTGCACTTCATCTCGTAGCTGTTTTGCTTCTGCTGTACTGAGACTCCTGGCCCTTCACTCTTCAGAAACTCGATTTCACTTATTAACTTGTTTTGTTCTTCTAGCTCCTGCCACAACTGGAGCTCCGTGGTATATTCTTGTGGTATACTGGCTTCGCCTTCCTGAACCTCCTGTTTTAGCAATTCCACTTGAGCGACCTTTTGCTGTAGATCATTGTATTGCTGCACTAGTAGCTTTAGACTCCTTTGCTCTTCCACCAGGTTCTGCTTTTTGTCTTCCAGCCTTTGTCTAAGGCGGCTTTCGTTGTCCTGGGCTTCCTTTGTTTTTGCTACTAGCTGGTCATGCAGGGCCTTTATTTCTCCTCGTCGGTCAGCTCCCTACCTTGAGACTTCTAGCCTAAGGGCAGCTGACGTTTCTTTTTCTTTTTCTAGCTCCAACAAGGCCACTTTCTTCTCTTCTTTCACCTTGTCCAGTTGTGCCAGTAGCTCAGCCACATATACGTCATAGTCAGTGTCGGCAGGCATGGGAGTATGGGGTGTGGTGGTTGATGCCTCCAGCCTTTGTCTTTTAGGGTCTTGCCGTGACTCTACATCTGCAGCAGCAGGCCTTTTCAATCTGGTTTCTGGCACGATCTCGGCCACTTTGCTCACTAGCATTTGCACCATGTTCATTAGTTGTGCCGTATCGAGGGGAGGTGTGGGTTGTGTGGTGGTTGCAGTCGTGGTTTCAGCCGTTGCAGGCACAAAAGAGAAAGGAAGTGGATGTAGTAGGGACTTGCCCTTGCCTACAGCCAATGGAGCTGCTTCCACACTTGAACTAGCTTCGGCTTTATGACGGGGGCTCACAGGTTTGAGCTCTCCACCCCCGTGGGTCTCTTCCACAGATCTTTGTGTAGCCTCTGCCAACTCAGCCAGCTCCTTCAGTCTCTGCTCTTCAACTTCTTCTTCTGCCCTTCTTTTCCTATCCTCTTCTGCCTTCTTTGACTCTTCTCTTATCTTTGCAAGCTCCTCCTCCTCTTTCCTCCTTTCTTCCTCAGCCCTCCTAGACTCTCTTTGAGCCATCTTGATTTCAGCTCGTTCTTCTTTGCTTAATTTCTCTTTCCTTTCCTTCTGTCTCCTGTCCCCTTTCTTTTGTTCTTCTAGTTTGCTTGCTTGTGTGGGCGGCACCTCTTGTTCTCCCTTGTCACTTATCGTTCTTTCACTTGATTCTTCTACTTCACGGTGAGGCGGGCTTTGATGCGGTGGGCTTTGATGTGCAGCTTGCTCTTCCCTGACTCCAGCATCCTTCATCGCTTCATCTATGATGGCTGTCAAAACACCACCATATCTAATTGTGGCTGCCTTTGAGGCAGGTTTCTTCCTTGTGGAGCATGCGGTTGAGCCTGCTGGTGCTTCTGCCGGAGTGAGAAGGGCAGCTGAGCTTTGAATGGTTTTCTGCACGAACCATTCCAGTCTACCTCCTTAGGGACTCTCGCTGCGATGCTTTCTAACAACGGGACCCCGATCCTATTCATCAATGCATTGTACCTTTGGCCAGAGAAGAGTGTGTGGATCATCTTCGCTTGCAATTTCACTGCTGGATCCGGGATGTCAGCCAAGCTGATTCCATCCATGGTGTGCACCTCTTCTTTCTTTACCCCCAGCATGGCGTAAACATCCCTTCTCGGCCGCCTCTCTTTCTTGGGTACGAGCCCCAAGGCCTTCTCTACGATTGCCGCATTGAGGGGTACTTCAATTCTTCTTTCCTGCTCCCCTGTCCTCACTATGACAGTGCCGCAGTTCCTGCCCTTGTCAAAGTTTCTTAGAAATTCAGCACACATGCGTAATCCATGGCCTGCCCCACCTTTTCCACATACTTGTGGAGGTGGCATCTGTCCACCAATTCTTTGACTGTAGGTTCCTCCAAGATGGCCTCATCTAGGTTCAGCGTGTGCTTGAAGGTGAATTGACTGAATCCTCTTGTCTCGACCGCTGATGCCGAACTTGGTTATCTCTTCTTCAAAAAATGGGAGTTTGCCCCCTTTGTCTTGTCCTGCCATGGTGGTTACCTGTCAACACACCATGCCAACATTAATGCTTAAAAATCAGCTTTTTTCCAATCAAAACTCAATTTTGAGAGAAAAATGTATGTGTCAAAAATTGGTATACTTGCTTAGAGGCTTGAATTTTAGAGACAGGCTCACAACAGCAATTGCTATTGTTTTCGCTTTGCAGTATCTTCCATTGAAACTTAATTAATCATAACATTCTGCTAGATAGCATGACTCTCATTTTGCTGACTCTCATTTTGCTCTGCTCTTGCTCACATTGCTCCCCCCCGTCTTGGATCTTTCAAGGAATCCTTCCTAGGATTAGCACAGGAAGGACGAGGCAAACACTGTTTTTCATGGATTGACTTACTTAGCCAATAACCAATCATAGAAGCTTGGATTGTATTCGAGTTGGGCATGACAATCAAGAGCAGATGGTTGGATGGAGACTTGGGAGATGTAGGTCAAGACATCGTGAAAGAGATCTCCAATATTAAGGCGGCTTGCAACATGTAATTCCTCTTCCGTAAGGAATTGGTCAATGTAAGGGTAAGCGAGCACATGGTCATCTAAATGCTGGTTGCGGGTGATGGCCAAAACCCTAAACGAGATAGGTGCCACATAAGTAGGGTCATATTCGATGGTTTTAATTGCCCTGCGTTGCTCAGCATTGGTCATTATCCGGCAACCTTTTTTCTCCCATTGGATTCTCAGAGCAAACCACTGCTGCAAGAACGTGGAAGGCAAGCTTGCCATCTGTGTGAGCTCTTGCAACTCGTGCTCAGGAACAGAACGAGGAGGCTTACGATATGAAGTGATTAGTCTTCTGAGGACAGCTTGCTCCTTTGAGATTTCGTTGTTTGCTATCAGTTCAACAGCAATTGTGGGGAATTTACAGGTCATAAGTTCGTATTTTTCCCAAGTGCATGGTAATGCACGAACATCTGAAGCAAGTGTTTCGTCAAGAAGACCTAGGTCTAGCCGCTCATAACTTCTAGCGAATGTAGTGAAAGTTTTGTCCAACATCTTGATGCAGGTTACTAAGTCATCCCGAGAAGTCGCGGCGAGGTCTTTAGCCAAGGAAAGGAAAGGTCGTACCGCGTAGGAAGGTTTAAGACCTGCTGGTGGAAATGGTGCAAATGGACTGGATAGTGGTGACTCCATCATTGGTGTCACAGGTGTGGCTGTGCACTCCGAAACACTTTGAGGTGCTGTAGGAAGCTCTGGGGGCATGGGAGTTGTGCTGGGTTCTGAGTGAGCAGTCATGAGGGTATTTAAGTTCTCTGTATTAGGTAAGTCTAAGGCTTGTGGCGTTTGCTTTGGTCGATAGATGAGATGGGGCTTACTAGCCACAGCGGGCAATGGTTTGCTGACTATGCCCTGGGCACCATGTGTGCAAGCCTCCCTCGCTGGGGTGAGATTGCTTGTAGATGAGCTTTTAAACTTGCCATTTTTAGGCACCCAAATCCAGGGGTTGCCCTCGTAGTATCCTTGTGCTTGCAAGAGATTTTTGGGGATCCATCGCGGCGTGGTTGTGTGTCTATGTCGATAGCGTCTAGACTGCCTCTTAGGCCGTGATGGCTGATTATTTTGGTGTTTAGAATCACGTTTGGGTGGTCTACCCGGATGTGGTCTTTGCCGTTTTGGCACCCATATAAGCTTGGACTCCTTGGCCTTGTGAGCACTCTTGGTGGGTTTGGGCCTAGGGTCGAGAGCCTGGCATGAGGCCTTAGTTTTCTTCGGTTTAGCATCGGGCTGAAGCGTGGTTGTAGGGGTTTCTACCGTGGCTTCGTAATGGTGGAGGAGTCAAGACATCCCTTGCTAAAAGTCGTCACTATACGCACATTGCCTATAGCAAGATGAATGCGGTTTAGGTTGTAATCCACATTACAGTTCGTTTTCTTCTTGAAAGTACGACCTAATAGTGACATATTACTGGCGCCTTTAGTGTCAGGCGACACATGGAAGAAAGCTGGTAAACTTTCAGACTCGATAGAAATGACTACCTTGCACTTCCCTAGGAGTGAATAAGCATTACCCCCAAACATGGAGAGTTTGGCATTAGTGGGCTGTAGTTTTGGTTGACCAATGCGTGTCCAATGGTCATGCGTCAAGATGTTGTAGTCGGCACCTTCATCAATCAAGGCATCAAAAGAATACATCACTTTTGTTGTGACTGTGATTCGTAGATACACCGGTGCCACTGCTTCTTCGTCCTGATCTGTAAGGTCGGTTATAGTAGCCATACAGACGTTTATTGGGGGTTCTAGCATTGGTGGCTCATGTAATGGATGGGAAGGAGGATAGTACTTCTTTATGCGGCTACCATTAAAAAAGCCTATTCCTTCACCTTCAAGTGTCTCTAACTCAACATCCCCTATTCTACCAATCATGCGTACTCTGAAAGGCCCTAGCCCCCGAAACTTCATCTTCTATTTATGTCCTTTTACAGAGTATAGCAGAACAAGGTCCCCTTGTTCAAAGTCTCGCTGTTTGACATGCTTATCAAACCACATCTTTCGCCGAGCCTTCTCACAAATCAGAGAGTGAGTGGCGAGGAGTCGAGTCTTCGTTAGGCGCTCTAACTCCACTAAGCGATTGGTCCAAGCCTCTCTTCCCTTCCAACGCTCCTAGACTGCTATCCTTAAGCTAGGGATGAAGAATTCTAAGGGTAAAATGGCTTCAGTTCCATACGTCAGCCTAAAAGGCATCTGTCCTACAGCCGTTTTATAAGCTGTGCGATAGGCCCACAAGGCCGCCATTAGCTTGTTGTCCCAGTCACTTCTTGAGGTAGACACTACCTTTGTAAGCACGTTGACTAAGATTTTATTTGTGGATTCGGCTTGGCCATTAGCCTGAGGGTAATAGGGAGAGGACTTCCGATGAATTATTAGGAAGGTAGAGAGCAGGTGGGAAATCACCTCATTAACCAAGTGCGTGCCTTGGTCGCTTACAAGTTAGATTGGATAGCCAAACCGTGAAATGACCTGATCCCACAAGAACTTTGCAGTGGTCCTAGCATCATTCTTCCTCGTGGCTCGTGCCTCTGCCCACTTCATTAGATAATCGGTTTCCACTATGATGTAGCGAGCTTGGGAATATTGTGCCACAGGACTGATAGGTCCAATAAAATCGATGCCCCATTTTTCAAAGGATTGTCAGGCTATGACAGGGGTCAACTCCATCTTGTCTTTTCGCACAGGCACTTTGGTTCTTTGGCATTCATCGCAGTGCTTTACGAATTTAACTGCATCACAGAAAAGGGTGGGCCACCATAGTTGGGATTGTAGCACATTTCGGGCTATTGTGTCCCCACTAAAGTGTCCTCCAGCGATTCCGCTATGTGCTTCTTTCAATGCATCGTGCATCTCGTGCTCACATACACATCTATGCAATAAACCGTCTTATCCCAACCTGTAGAGTTGGCCGGCTATCAGTTGGTATGGTTGAATTTTCAAGATAAGTCTTCTCAGCCTGGCCTTCTCAATGGGTCTCTCAGGTAGTCCGTTCTCTAGCACTTGCACTATGTCATCGGCCCAATACGGCGTCAGATCAGCTTTAAACAATTCTCTCTCGCTAAACAGGTTAAAGAGATGAGCATCCGGTAAATTGCCAGGTATGCCTTGTCCAGCAGCTTCTCCTGTGGGTATGCGGGACAGGTGGTCAGCCATGTAATGCTACTTTCCTTTGCGTACAACCACATAGAAGTCAAACTCCAGTAGAAGGAGCAACCATCCAGCTATGCATCCCATAGCACAAGGCTTGTTCACAAGATATAGCAAGGCTTGATGGTCAACAAAGAAAACAAAGGGAGTGGCCAACAAGTAATGCCTAAATTTCTTTACCGCAAATACCATGGCCAACCCCTCCCTTTCTGTCGTGGAATAGTTCGTCTCGGTCTCTGTGAGCTGCCTGCTGGCAAAACTCACCTAAGTTATGTTCACTAGGCTGGCATAGCACGGCTCCAATAGCGAACTTAGATGCATCTATGTGTACATGAAACGTTATGTTCCAGTCTGGGGCTCGTAAGATTGGTGCAGTAGTAAGAGCCTTTTTCAACTCCTCATATGCGCGCTGGCATTCCTCAGTCCACTCGAACACTATCAACAGCTTGTACAATGGTCTAGCGATTAGTGCGTAATTTAGTACAAAGCATCAATAATATCCAGTGTGTCCTAAGAAGCGCTGAACTCCCTTGTAGTTCTCGGGTGGTGGTAAGTCAACAATGACTCTGACTTTAGAAAAGTCAGTGGCAATGCCGTTCCTTGACACTACGTGCCCTAAGATGGATCCGTGTTTCACCTAGAACTGGCACTTTAAGGGGTTCAACGAGAGGTGGTATAACCTACACCTTTCAAAGACAGCTCTCAATTTCTCTAAGAGTTCGGCCCAACTAGAGTGTAGGCATAGGTCGTCTACAAACACTTCCAGTTCGCGTCTAAGCATGTCCTTAAAGATAGTGTCATTAGGCGTTGAAAAGTCGCAGCTGCGTTCATCAGCCCAAAAGGCATGACAATGTAGGCGAATATACCCCATTCCATGGCAAAGGCAGTCTTGTGTCTGTCGTCGGGGTGCACTTGCACTTAATTATAGCCCGAGAAACCATCCAGAAAACTATAGGCTTCTTTACCTGCTACCCTCTCAAGCATGTGCTCGGTGTAAGGTAAAGGATAGTTATCCCTTTTTGTAGCGGCATTCACTTTCTTGTAGTTCACGCACACTCGGATTTTTCCATTCTTCTTCATGACAATCACAATAGGTGATACCCAGTCCGTGTGCTCGATCTCATATATAAATCCTGCCCTCATGAGTTTATCAATCTCCTCTTTTACTGCATGGGCATGTTTGGGATTCATGGGGTAAGGTCCTTGTTTCGTTGGCACTGCATCAGGGACCATTGGGATATTATGAGTCACAACCCTAGGGTTGACTCCCTTAAGTTCATCCAATGTCTAGGCAAATACGTCAATGTACTCTTGCAAGAGTGCAACAAGTTTGGTCTCCTCATCCTCTGTCAAGTCATTAGCAATGAATACAGGTCTTGGCTGTTCACCTTCCCCAGCCAAGTTAACTTCCTTGACTTTGGCGGGTCCCTCGATTGGTTCATTAGTTTGGCCTTGTCTTTTTGCACCTAGCAGAATCACCACTCTGTCACCCTTTTTAAACTTTGTAAACCGTTTGGGTAGATCCTGCGGTTTCTTTTGCCTTTCTGCTTCTGAGCCCTTTGCTTGCTTACTAGCCTCCTCTTTTAGCCTCCTGCACCTCAGGTGGACTGGCAAGTCTCCCTTGGTGCGTTTGACTTTAGAAGGTTGTGGTATCTCGGGATCACTCTCAGTGCTGACTTCCGACTTTGAGTTAAACTCGCATCCCTCACTTGAGGAAGGTGTTTCCCCAAGGGGTCGTAGTTCAGTAGGTGCATCCGTCTTGAGCACTGGGATTACCCATGGTCGCGCCACTCCGGCTTGCTCGTAATCCACGGCTCCTATGTGTTCTAGCCAGGATCTGTCACACTCCATTCACATGACTCCTTTTTCGTTCTGACTGGTCCTTCCTCTCCTAGGCCTCGAGTCTGGCCTAATTTGCTCTATCGCTTTTCCTTCCGTGTCGTACTCTATTGTATCTATCTCTTCTTCACTCTCCTCTCCCATAGAGCGACAGTCCTCATACTCCTCGTCATCAGAGTCCTGTCCTTATGATTGCTCATCATCACCTAAGCTTTCCTCTCTGGTCTCCTTGTCATCAGTGACTAAAGCCCAGTTATATGACAAATTCAGGTCGTGGACCTTGGTCCATTTCCATTCTGGCTTAGCTAATAGATCACGTAGAGGTTTTAAGTTAGCAGCCAAGTTGCTTTCCAATTCATTGGTCAGATAATCTATGATTTCCTGAAGCTCTAGTTTGTTGTTGGGGATATGAAACGAGGCTGGTTTACTTGGGTTGAGTGAGCTTCCTGCCATCATGTAGAGTGGCACAATTGGCTCCTTAATTGGCATGGTTGCGGCTTTAGCAGCTTGCCGACATAGTTCTCCCTCATCCGAGATTGGTAGGTCAATGGTTGCCAAAACGTGCATCCAATCCCTCTCATCCTCAGGGCAAGGAATATATTTAGTGAGTGATCCATAGGGTTTGGTTGTTTGAGTATTGCCTTTCAGCATAGCTGAGATGGCATCTAGGTCAACAGGGGTCGTCTTCCAAGTGTCCATCTCTACCCTTACTGCACTAGTTCTGTTCCCTAGGAAAATCAAACCATTGCCCCAATCCTCAATGACATGCGCATTCCTCATCCAAGGTCGGCCTAATAGTATATCGTAATCCACTCCCTTCATGACAATGAAGTTTACTGAAAATTGCACACCGGTAATCTTTACTGGCCAATTCTTTAAAACCCCGATGGTCTTACCTTCATTCCATTTACTAACGTGATGTTAAACCTGGCAATCTCTACAGGAGGGTTTTCCCATGTCTCTAAGACTGCATGGTTTAGTACACTAACACCTGCGCCTGTGTCTACAATTCCTTTTCGCGTCATATCTCCTAAGGCTAGGATGGGCAAAATTGCATGCGTTTCACTGCCTTCCCAAAAAGCATTGATGTGCAAAGACTTAGGAGTTGAGTGTAGAGTCAGACTTGGGATCTGTCTAACCGCATCATGATCTTGCGGATCAGCACCCACAAGTCCTGTGTGTCCCTCCATCAAGTCTTTTAACTCCTGCCATAAGGAATGATTCTGCCTAAGCAGGTCTTCCAAGCTTAGAGTTACTGGAGTAGACAACAAGGTTGTGAGGAGGCTACTGGGCTCTTGTCTTCCCCTGAGGCTAGCATTTCTAGGCCATGCGTTCTATCTGCCCTGGCAAGTTTTCCCTTGGCCTTGCTGCTGAGTTGCCCCCAGTGGTGCAGGTATGCTCGCAGCTTGTGGTTTTGAAGGTGAGACTGGTGTGCTCACGCTGGAGAAATCGTCAATAGGATCTTCTAATATGGGTTCAGCATCCTTGAGGTGCTTTTGGGCATCCTTGACCCACTCCCTTGACCTTAGCTATAGCCTCAAGCTGTAGTTTGGGGTGGGGATATTCCCCTACCTTGGCACTCCCTAGCTCGGCTGTCTTAGGAGCTGAGGTCTCCGCCTCTGCGTCTGTGACCTTCTTTCCCGTTACTAACGTAGTCGCTTCCTCGATTTTAAGAGTTATCTTTGCATCAGTTCTCTTTTTCCGTCTCCTCCAGCTTTTCTTTCCTATTGAGGTTGCATCAAGGTTACTTGGCCCTGGCAAGGAGATGCCTACCTATTTTGTTTGAGCTTGCATCATAGTATGTAGTGGGATGGGCGTATCCTCACTACGAAAGGTTTCCACTCCAAAGAGCCCCAAAGGCACCAATGGCATGTTGGCAGAGCTGGTTGATGGCTTCCGCCTAGGACAGTCAGGAAACAGATGTGTGATTCCACACTCTGTGCATCAGAGATCCGCTTTGTCCTTGTTAGCTTGTTCTCATTCTGGGCAGCGTGATGAAATGTGGCCTAGGTGGCCGCAAGTCGAGCATGTGACTAGATCTTGGCTTGGCCCTCCAAAGCCTCTGCCTTTTCCTCTTCCTAAAGCCATCACTGGCACCGGCCGATAGTCCATCAGGATTGGGTTACCCTCCTCGTCATACGATATGTACGGGCTGACATATGTTTCTTCCTCATTAGGCTCCTCCACAAAGTGAACAGGAGCATCGCTAGATGGGTGGGTTACAAAAGGCCCTGGTGGTCTGGGTATACCAGTTGGGTTCATCTCTAGCCTAGGCATGGCAGGTCTTGAGTCAGTCGGTGCTGGAAGAGCTAACTAGGCTCCCCTCCCAAAGAAATTGGGTGGCCTATTACCTAAGTATGGAGGGTTGTACTGCTATGCATATGGGAATCTCCTCGACATTCTGTAATGCACTGCATCATGCCCGAATCTACCGCAATCTGAGCACAGCCGAGATCTAGGATCTTGGCACTCAACTGGGAGGTGATTGCTGCCGCAGTATATACATTGTCCATGCGATCTCATAGGCTTCCTCACGAGCTCTTGCAACTGTGCAATCTCCATTCTCATTTCTGCCATCCCCTGGTCGTGGTCTACACTCTTTCCCTTATCTTGCACACTAGCAGTTGCTTTTCCCCCGGAAGTAGTTGATCTCTCAGGGTCCGTCTGGCTTGAACTTTCTCGGTTGGTAGTCCTCATGCTGCGCTCCCTGAGTTGATCATCTACGCATATGGCCTCCTCGAAAACTCTAGCTAACACGTCTCGTTGCAAGGTGGAGTTACTGGCCAAAGCCTTGTAGAGCTCCTCGCTACGAATCCCGTTCATGAACACTGTAGACACTGCCCTCTCGGTAGGTCGCTCATTGGCAGGGATTCTCTTGTAGAGGCTACGCACCTGAGTGATGTAGTCCCTAACGTCCTCCTTGTCCCTTTGACTGATATTCATCAACCTAACAATGAGGTTATCCAAATACCTTGCCTCCGAAAACCTCTTGATGAAGAGGCTCTTAAGGCGAGCAAAGTTCGTACGTTCTGCGTCATCTAGACTAGAATACCAGGTCCTCCCCTTATCGCCTAAGCATAGGCCGAAAGCTTGAGCTCGCTGCGCAGGGTCAGTAAGACCATTTGCCTCACATACTTGCTCGAACTGCTCCATGAAGCTGTACGGGTCATTGCTAGGTTTGTATCTAGCTAGTTGTTTTGCTACGATGGGGATTCTAGCCTGCCCTTTAGCCCCTTGCGTGACTCCCAATCCTGATAGTAGCGCGATGGCTAGGGCAGTAGTACTCTGTTCAACGGACGTATTGTCCATGAGTCGCTTTGCTACCAGTTCGCTCAATGTCATGTCAGCCTCTGCTGCCCGTTCCCTCTCTACATTCGGTCCAGATTTGGCCGCTCCAGCTAGGTCTAGCCTCATACATATCTACGTATTGCTTTAGCCTTCTAGCCCTTTGCTCATGGTTGTAGGCAATTATGCCTTCTAGCGCTCTCTTGATCGCTCTTCTCTCTTCTTCCAGGTTTGCTACCACTTCCTCTACAGGTTTGCCCTAGATCACGGTCCTAGTGAGTAGATCGTAGTTGTGGACCAGTTCCCTGGATTGAGGTTGGAAATTCTCCTAAGTCTAATTGGTCCTCTACTCGTTCGCCTCTTGATCCCGACATTGTTTCTGCTTCCAGCTCCATGAGGTTGTCAATCAATCCAAGCAGCTCCAGCAGCGTCCAATCCTCTATATTGTTGCTTTCCGTGTCTTCGTGTCTTCTCCAGGTCCTACTAGTAGGGCACTCAAGCACCTGTCTAAATCTTGGGGTCTTCTCCTACTAGTGGGTTCCATAATGTTATTAGATATCCTGATGTGTTTCTTGTTATTTGAAAGCAGCTGCAATCCTTATTCACACTTTATGCTTAGTGCTTTCGTGGTGCTTGGTGCGAAAACAGGCTTTTCTCTTTTCTTGCAGTGCAAACTTAGTGGAACACAAGAGTGAAGTGACGATGCAGAAAGCATTTAATGCGAACTCCACTCTGTTTCTCTCCACATTCTTAGCCTGATTAGAGTTCTAAGCTCGGCTCCCGCCTATTCTATGGTCTTTTTGAAGGTCTGTGCTACGTTTTCTATTCTGCTCTAAGTTCGATTGGTCTCTGAGGTTCTAATGGTCAAACTGGGTCTTGGGGGTGTTCAGGGTTGTGTCCTGGGGGTCAGGTCTGTGGGGCAGGGTCAACTAAAGATCCTCATTTTTTTTCTTTCTGGCAGGATGGTCCGATTCTGGGGATCGGACAGGGCTAGTCCTCTAGGAGTCGAACGGTCCGATTCTTGCAGTAGGACAGGTCTGGTCCGACTGTAGTAGTTGAACGGTTCGATTATGATGGGCGGACAGAGTGGTCGATTATGATGGGCGGTCAAGTGCCACGTGGCACGTTCGATCGGACTGTCCCATCCGACTTTAGGAGTCGGACGGTCCGATTCTTGCAGTAGGACAGGTCTGGTCCGACTCT
This sequence comes from Lygodium microphyllum, assembly GCF_053477565.2. NCBI lineage: Eukaryota > Viridiplantae > Streptophyta > Polypodiopsida > Schizaeales > Lygodiaceae > Lygodium > Lygodium microphyllum. The sequence continues at coordinate 55,291,839 of NC_141154.1, forward strand.
AGTAGTCGAATGGTCCGATTATGATGGGCGGACAGAGTGGTCCGATTATGATGGGCAGTCTGAGTACCACATGGCACGTCTGATCGGACTGTCCGATTCTGGGAATCGGACAGGGCTAGTCCGACTCTAGTAGTCGGATGGTTCGATTCTTAGAATCAGACGGTCCGACTCCAGGACTCGAGTGGTCCGATTCTGGGAATCGGACCACTGAGACTTGGTCCAACTGTGTCTGGCGGCAGGCGCGATTCCAATGTGTTTCAATCCCACTTGACGCCTTCTACACATAATCACAAGAGACTTTCCAGATCTGATTAGGGCACTAATAAGAAACACTAGACTCACCTGGAGCAGCACAAATCGATGGCACCCAGAATCGTGATAGCGCTCCCTCTTCCTGGCAACCAGAAGCTCTCTCTCTCTCTCTCTCTCTCTCTCTCTCTCTCTCTCTCTCTCTCTCTCTCTCTCTCTCTCTCTCTCTCTCTCTCTCTCTCTCACAAAGCTAACCAGTGAAATGAGGTTTGTCCTGGCCTCCCAAGCCTCTTAAGGTCCTATCCTAGCACTGCAAAACCTTAAAGCCAGTTCTCTTTCCCTGTTTTACCCAAAATTTTGAATATAGTCCCCTGTTTCCCTATTTCCAGCAGTAGCCAAAACCTCTGTTTTCTCTTTGCTTAATCTAATCTAACCTTAATCTAGTGCAGCCAAAATGCAAAACAAAGATGCAGAATGGTAGTCCTACACTAATGCTTCCAACAAACCAAAATACTCACTTGTTTCACGGATTAAAACCTGCTAAATCTCCTAGCTATCTTGAGCACCGGTTCGGGCTACAAACCCTACTTCTATCCTCGATTTGATGCGCGCAACGCTCAAGGCTCGATTCCTCTGTCCCGGCAATGAAACCAAAATGGAGGGGAGCTTCAAACTCTACCCCGAGACCTACGGACCACTTATTGCTCAAGTGTTTTGAACCGAGCGGCCATGGCTACCTCTCACATAGCCGACGCGCAATGCCTACCTTATGGGTGTAGTGAGCTTACCTTGATGCTCGATCGAGTACCCTCCTCTTTCTTGCACACCGGTAGCTCCACGATCCTTGAGGCAAGTTCAAGTAACCTCAATCCCTCTCCCATGAGCTTCATCCTCCATAGCCAAGCGCGAGATAAGAGAAGAGAAGAGAGGAGGGGAAGATGAAGAGAGAAGATGGAGAGCTTCTTCTCCAAGATCCCTCACTCTCACACAATCACTCCCTCACACTCTCTCAATCCCTCTCTCAAGCACAAGCAAGAAGGTAAGAAACAAGAGAAGAAGAAGAAGAAGCTTTGGCCACACACAAGAATGAGCTTCTCATTCACTTTTCAACTTTATATACATGCCCTACTTTTCATGGGTGGTCATCCCCTTTTTTACATGGCTGGCCATTAGCCTAGGTCCATTTCTTATTTCCCACCGTTCTAGTCTATCCTATTCCCAACTAATGCATACAATTTGCACAGAGTGAGCCTGGCGCTCTCTTACAAGGATTTGGGAGCGTTTTCACACTTAATGGTGCGCTTTTTACTCTTTTACTTTCCTTGGGCGACTCTAAGACTTCCTGAGGGTCGTGCCCGTGCTTTTAATTTTTTCAGGGTCTGGTTACCGGTTAATGCGCCTTTTTCTTCCTTTTGTCCTGCGCCTTTTTCTATTTCCTTTTTTCCATTTCCCGCTCCTCTGTGCTGCGGTAAACAGCTGGCCTGAAAGTCAAGATGAGTTTTGTTGTGTTAAGATTGTAAAAAATCGGGGATTCTTATACAATGCTCTTCGGTAGACCGTGGTTTAAATTGGCCAAATCGAAGCAGGACTGGGGGAATGATTATGTATATATCCCCAAAAAACTCAAGGAGATCAAATTGTCAACAGTTAATAAGGTAAACGTAAAGAGTTCCTCTAGACCTGTAGTAGCTTAGACTCTTAACCTTGCAGATGAAGTAGAAGATGATGACGATAAATTATTTCTTCAGGCAAATCCTTCAGTGGTTCCAGTCTTTGAAATAGATATTGATAGTATTATTCAGGAGTACCAGTGTCATGATGCTATGTGTCCACCATTGCGAACCCGAGGGCAAATTTTTTCTCCAAGAATTTAAACACATTAGTTAGCATCATTTTAGGAATTTATTTTCTGTTGTGTGTGTCTTTTTCTTTGCATTTGCATGACGCACAAACACATGTAGATAGGCTAGGCACAATTTCTTTAGTGCATTCATAATTTTCTGTGTCGAAGAATCATTTGAATGATTGCATTACATGTTTTTTTAAAATTGTAAACTGCATGAATGATTAGGCACGATATTCTCTTTCAAAAACATTTTTTTTTATAGAGCTCATTGCAAGAACACTTTCATATAAAGAGAGTGTCTATTTTGAAGATTCCAAGGATAAGTATTCCATGCAAGAGAAGAAAGATGAGTTTCCATCTCACCTGAAAAGAATGTTCACAGCAGTACAAGTCCAGGGTTCCTACTTTACTTAAAGGTGCTCTAGGAAATAATCAAGAAAGGCTTCTTGTCGTTCCTCCAAAATATGTGGATTCTTATAATCGTCAAGGGTCTTGGGAGTTGGCTTAAGCTTACAAGCTATTGCCAAACTATCAAACATGCCAGTCGGTGACTTACGCAATAAGGACCATCAATCAATTGAAGCAGATCTTTCTTTTGCAGGAATTGTGATTGAAGCATTCTTCACATGACCTTGTGATGTTTACAGGAAACCCAGCTTTGATTGCTTGCCACGTGGCATCTCAAGTATACATATTGTCAAATGTTGTATTGACATCCTACCCTATTCGCATTTGTCCTTATAAAAAATAGCTTATATTTACAACCTTTCAATTGGTTAAGTGTACAACATTAGTATATGGAGATGGCACAGATGATGTTGGAGCCTTATAGCAATACCATGAAGGTGTTGTGCTGTTGTAAAGTATGCATTAGTGTAACTAGATATTAACATTATTCTTCCTTGGGTTGAATTATTTTACAATGGCATTATGGAACGGTAACGATGGAAAAAGCTTCATAACGATCTGAATGGCAACATGACTGACCTATTCAATGATGTTACGCCAACAATATTTGAGAAAGCGTGTGATAAAAACGTAAGAAAAAGATGAAAAGTTTAAAAAAAAGCCACATGATAATTGAGGTGGTGATGATTATAAAAACATGAGAAGAACGACGATGAACGACATGCACGGAAGAAGGTAAAGTCGATGGCTTGACAGGCGCAAAAGAAGGTGAAGACGATGGTGCTAAGGACGAGAATGGAGAAGAAGACCTAGTCTTCTAAAGAGTTTCCCTCTCGACAGAAGTGATTGAGTTGGGTTGGAGAAGGAAACCTTGGTGGTTGGAAAATAGGCATTGATTTCATCAAAACAGAAAGTCGAGGATGTAGTCAGAGACAAACTTGACAGATGTCATGCATAAGCTCAATCAAGCACACTATCGCCTTATTTCCACTTCAAGAATTAGAAGGAGCACAAAACAAGACTTTTGTCTTCATCAATATGTCATATTTCAAGGATTTATATCGTGAGCTTTATCTTTGAAGAACGATTTCTAAAGAAATATTAACAACATCAATTTATCTACAAGGAAAAGGTTTTTTTAATCTCATCCTTTGGAAGTTCCATCACTTCAATTTGCCCCTCTTTCATGCATAATCATGGAAAATTACCCTCTCTTGTAAGCAAGGAGCTTTGAATATTTTTTGAGAAATATTCATGAAATTTATTCTTTGACTGCATCAAATCAAGAATTTGGTGAATTGGATCTTGTGTTCTGAAAATTTGTGAAGATGGAAATTCTTGTTTCTTATTTCACCTTATCATGCCTTCTTCAAAGACCATCATCGAATTTTTGAAAGAAGGTTTGAGGACGCACTTTAAGCCCCTCACCGACATCAAAGATTCGTCATCGTGAATCTTCATTGGCTTGAGTTGACCTTAAAGCTTCTTGCCTTTTATTTGAAGATTGACAATAAATTCCGTGTGACATCAGGCTTTTGAGTCGAGCTTCATGCTCCTTGAAATTTCTTCATAAAATTTTGACATCCCACCTTCTTCTCTTCTCTCTTAGATTGAGCATTCACCCTTGTCTTTTTCGAAACTCTTGTGATCCAAATCAAAAATCTTATGAACCTGTAACTTGCCGATATTTTAAATCAAGGAATTGTTCTTTTGAATAAGTTTAATTTCATTGAATTCTCCCATCTCAAAGTGTCCCTACGCGGCGAGTGACTTTCACGAACCCTCACGCAAATTTCGTGCAATATATGGTGAACCCAACATGAAAGCATCGCTTCTGATCATCAAGATGGAAGATTCTTCAAACAATCCACCTTCATCATCGAGTGCTTCTTCCTTTTCAACTGATGAGATGAAGACTTTATTGCAAACTCTTTCTTCGACCATTATGATGTAGAATCAACAAATTCAGTTATCTATGCAAGAGCAGTAGCAATTACATCAATAGTAATTGCATCAACAACGAATGTTACATCAAGAACAAGAGCATACGCATGGTGCAACCAAGGCGATCAAGGCTGTGATTAGTGAGGGTAAATTATTTGATGGTCGAAATGTTTCAGCCTATCTTGAAAGCCAAATGTGCTTCTTCAAAGCTCCATCCAATTGAAGCAAATATTTCTTACGGCTTGTCACGCTTGCTTTGAGGATTAGAGTGACAGATTTGTTTGTGCAAGACTCTAACTAGAATGTTTTCAAGAAAGCGCTCAAATATGAATATTTTTTGGAGGATTATGGTATTGCTACGCGGAAGACATTCATAGAGTGGATCTATCAGCCCAACAAAGGACTTGTTGCTTCCAAGTTGTTATGGGAGTTTGGAGAGCGATATAACCAATTGGATTGGATGCATAGAGCAAGGAGCTCTAAACTCAGAAAAAGTGGAGTTATTCTTGCAAGTGACTGATTCTGCACTTCAAGATGATTTGGGAGAGCTTCTTGAAGACCGCACGTAGCCTATGGGATTGAAGACACATTGGCAGGATGTTGTTGATGTGCACTCTATATTGATAAAGAGGTGGAGATGAAAGGCTCACTTGCAGAACATAATGAAAATACCATCATCAATGTCTTCTCCTACCACAACCTCTCGCACTTCTGTCGCACCATCTACCACTTCTCTAATTTCTCATCATGTCTCTATGCATACTTCTTTGCCTATTCCTATTGTGGTTGTCAGACCATCTGCAAAACCAATTGTCGAAGATATGGTGGAAGAAATTTCAAAGAACTTAAAAGACCTTCAAATTAAGATGACTAGAATGGAGCAACAACCACTTAGTCCAACTTCAAGTTCAGCCCCAACTTCTTTTACTCCTACAAATTATTCCACGAATGATCGCGTTCACCGATGCATGTGGTGTGATAGTCCAGACTATGAGTGGAAGGATTGTCAAGATTTTGAAGAGGCGAAAAGGTTGAAGTTGGTAGTCTAGAAGGACAAGATGATATGTTTCGGGGATACAAAGCAACTGATTAAATCAAATTTTGGTAAGGGTAGTATGAAGAAATTGTTGGAGGTGTCTCTTTTGCGCTCTTCTTATGTGATGTGAGAGGTGGAAAGAGAAGCTGCTGCCTATGGTCTTCAGTTAGAGTAGTTGTTACTGAAGGATAATTTTCCTTTATGGTCCTATGCATTGCACGCAGAGAAGAAAGGAAAAGCTTCATCATTCGAACTTTTAGCCCCATAAGAGATGCGATCAGAAAAGGGATTGGATGGAATGATCAAGTTGATGTATTTTCTATCTATGCTTATATGGCGAAATCTCAAGGATTTGAAGTGTTTGTTGAAGAGAAGCGAAAAAGAGATAATGATCAGCTTGCAGGCTCAAAGAGGGTGACTAGGAGGAATGACCCAACTACTCTGCCTTCTTCTTTCACGACTGGAGCAAAGTATGGCTGATGTTTAGAAACCAAAAGTATAGGAAGATCAAAAAGCCCCAAAGACAAAGGATCCAAAGGCGAAAAAGTAACCTAGATTCAAGCTGCTTTTCGACATTGAGACAACTACGAACTTGAAAAAGGTACTTGAGGATCAGATTCTTAACTCCAAAATTGAATTTACTCTTGGAGAAGTCTTAGGGTTTGCCAAAAGAGAATTTCATGATATTATCATCAACATCATTAAAAGAAAACGACAAGTTATTGAAGAGCCGACACATGATATATGGGTTACAGATTGAGGAGATTGATTCTGATGTGGAGACTATTGAGGAGTCTACAGATGGAGCTTTATGTATGCAATCCAAGAAGACTCTTCAGCCCTTACTTCAGCCCGTACAGTATGCTGAGAGCGATGATGCACCTAGATTGGTGCCTCGTAGCCATTTTCGTGTAGCCACTGGGCACGTGCGACTACGGAGACTGTAGTCAAGCTTGACGAGACAGAGACCCCTTGTATTGCTATTTTGGATCATGGCCTCGGGATTAATGTCATAGTGCAAGATTTATATGATACTAGAAGATGGCCAGTTGATGTGGATCATGGTTGGCACATACGTGCGGTCAACAACTCTATAGGAGATGTGTATACTGCTTATCCGAACTTGAAGATTTTTATTGGACATGTAGATGAGTCTTATCATTTCTTTGTATAGAACTCTGGATCATGGCTCCGGGATTAATGTCATAGTGCAAGGTTTATATGATACTAGAAGATGGCCAGTTGATGTGGATCATGGTTGGCGCATACATGCGGTCAACAACACTACAGGAGATTTGTATGATGCTTGTCCGAACTTGAAGATTTCTATTGGAGATGTAGATGAGTCTTATCATTTCTTTGTACAAAACTCTTATTCCTATCCTATTATTTCGGGGCATCCATTTATTATTGAGTCTCGGATGGAGAATAAGGTTTTGGATGATGGGTTTACCTATGCATAGATCCAAAGCAAGGATGGAAAGAGGGCTATCCAGTTCATAAAAGTTTGGTCAACCATCAGCGGAATAAGAATCTTTAAGGATTCCCTCTTCCAACAGGAAAGCTAGATTTTTTTAGGTACCAATGTCTTGCGAGACAATTGTAGTACGAGACAGGGGAAGCTCTTGCCTCGTAGCAGCGGCAGTTTTTCCTCACGTGTTTATGGTGTATCTACTAAAAGTACTTTTTGTTTTCAGCATATTTCTGACATGCCTAGAGCTACCGAGCAGTATGTGAAGAGAAAAGAAAAAGAATTAAAGCTTGCATGTGTTTTATAGGAAGAAGACAGGGTAGATGGTCTCTATGATGGGCTTTCATGCTCAGATACTATGGAAGAACGTATAGTGTGCTGAATACTAACAATCAAGAGTTGTCATATGTCTTACAGGTCCATTCTCTAGCGATGTATTGCAAAATTGCTAATTTCATGCTTCAAGAAAATTTGGGTGCTGAGAATTCTTAGCAAACAGTGTTCTTTACTAACATATTTCAATAAAAAGAGTTAGATGCTACTACTGATACACAACAAAATTTGTGTTTACCAGGGTATTTACAACAAGGGCTGAAATTTGCAGGCTATAGCAATGAAGCTAGAGTTCAGACAAAATATAAGATAGTTGACAAAAAGGTTAAACCAGTTGCATGACTGCTACCTTTGGACAGTGATGAGATGATTAGGAGAGCTGCTGTGCAACCTCCTTTATGAGATCCTGCACGGATTGGTCACAAGTTTTCAATCGAGACACTAAAAGAGATGAAGATTGGGAGACACTAAAAGAGATGAAGATTGGGACTAAAGATTTTTTACTTCTAGAAGAGGTAAGATGTTTTGAAGAGATGTTGTGCAGACATGGTAAAGCTTTTGCTTTTTTCCCACATGAGATTGGATGTGTTGATCCTAGGGTTGTCATGCCCATGGTTATTTTTACCATTCCACATGTCCCTTAGCTCCATATTCCAATAAATGGTTCACATTTCCTAAGAAGAATGGGACACTCAGATTCATACAGGACTTACAGCTAGTGAATAGGGTCACCATTCGAAATGTTGGTACATGACCTATTGTGGATGAGTTTGCAAAAGCTTTTGCTAGACGTGCTATCTATTCACTTGGTGATCTTTTTTCCAAATATGACCAGTTCCAACTTGCTCTTGAGAGTAGAGATTTGACTACAATGAAGACACCTTTAGGCCTTGTACGAATGTGCATGCTTCCACAAGGAGCTACTAATTTGGTTGCCCATATGATGAATGGGACGAACAAGGTCTTACGATATTTTATTCCAGAACTTACCCTCCCTTTCATTGATGATCTGCCTATTAAAGGTTGTTTGGAAAAAGAGAAGGATGAGACTTTAGATGATCATGGATGCAGGTTCTTTGTGACCGCACATATCAAAGATGTTGAGAGGATTCTTTGTAGGCTAGAGGAAGTGAATTTGACCTTGTCAGGGTTGAAGTCTATTTTTGGTACTAGAGAGGTTTTGATTGTTGGACATATGTGTGGATGTTATGGCAGGAAGCCTTCATCTGTGAAGGTTGATGCCATAGAGAAGATTGCAGAGACTTGCTCTTCTACTTTGGAGGTTCGCAGGTTTCTTGGAGCTTGTGTGTTTATCTTATTTGGATTCCTCATTTTGCTCATATTGCATATGATATCTACCAGCTCTTAAGGAAAGGGCAATGTTTTTCTTAGGAGATGAGACATAGTAAAGCTATGTAGAAATTGAAGGAATTATTAAGAGCTGCTCTGACTCTTCGAAAAGCAGATTATGAGTGTGAAAAACCTATTGTTCTTACTGTTGATACTAGTCCTATCGGCATTGGATGGGCTGTTGGCCAAGATGATGCAGATGGGAATAGGTATGCTATTCAGTTTGGGATGAAAGTCCTAAACAAGCAGTAGCGTAGGTATCCACAGATTAAGAGGGAGCTCTTGGAAGTTGTCACAACTCTCAAGAATGACAAAGAGTGCTTCATTGGTGCTACTATGGTGGTTGAGACTGATTGTTTGCCTCTTCTAGGTATGATCACGAGTTGCTCTACTCTAGATATTGTCATGCTTAGGTGGATTGGGTACATAAAATCCATGAATCCTGAGTTCAGGCACATAGCATGTAAAGATAACCCAATAGCTGATATGCTTTCACAAGCGAGGTATGATGACATGGATTTTTTTGCATTGATGATGTTGATGATGGGGCTGATCTTTCAGCCGTGCATGCTGATCATATTTGTCATGTGTCTGCTTTGGAAAGCTTTGACGAGTCTTTGTATACAACAGAGTATTTACAGATTGATCATTATTTGAGTACCATGTCTAGACAGGAAGAGTGGACTGATGCAAACTTCAAGAAGATCAAAAGAAAATTTTACGATTTCTTCTTGCGAAGTGGGCTACTTTGGAAGCATCCACAAAAGCGAGGAGGACAACTATTGAGAGTTGTCTATGATATAGCTTCAAAAGTGCGGATCATGAAAGAATTTCATGAAAGTCTTTGGGTTGAATATCAAGCTGTTTGGGCGACCTATGAGAAGATTAAAGAGTGCTATTGGTGGAGAGGCATGCATAGAGATATCTCACAGTTTGTTGAGACATGCCCTAATTGTCAGTTGTTCTCTTCAATGAGGCATAGAGATGAGCTTCATCCTACTTACCTGTTATGTATTCACTACAAGTGGGTTGTTGATTTGATTACTATGCCTATTGGTTTATGACAGATGTGCTACATTGTTTTGGCACGAGAAGATCTCACAAATCAAGTGGAAAGAAGAGCATTATAGACGAAATCTACTTCAGTGGTTTGTAAGTTTCTATTGGAGGATGTTATTTGCAGGTATAGATGCATCAAAAAAATTATTGTAGATAGAGGTGAGTTGGATGTTGATGAGGCTAGGGAGTTTTTCTCTTGCCTTGGCATTAAACTTGCTTTGACTTCGGCATATAATCCAGAAGGCAACAGGAAGAGCAAAAGAGGCCCTCCATCGATTGTGCATGCGATGGACGTGTCAGAGAGTGGCCTAGGTTATTGCCTTACGCCTTATGGGCTAATCGCACTACTCACACTGTGACTACAAGATATATGCTAGCCGAGTTGATGTATGGGCAGAAGCCAATCATGTCTACAGAGACTTGCACACTTACTTGGAGTGCTTTACCATGGCAGCAAGAAGAGATGACTACAGAGGATCTTTTAGCTCTTCGTATTCATCAGTTGGAGAGAAGATTTGAAGATATTGAGAGAGCAGTTCAAAAGCTCAAAGAGGCTAGAATTCACTATAAATACCGATTTGATATCAGACAAAAATTGAGACCTAAAGAGATTGAGGAGGGGGATTGGGTGTTGGTCTATGATAGTAGTCTAGACAATCAGTATAGTGCTATCCATAAGGTTTCGAGACGATGGTTTGGGCCTTATTTGGTGCAGCATGTCCATGACAATGCTATATATTCCTTGGCAGAGCTTGATGGTACGGTCTTGCAGATTTTGATTGCAAGGAAGAGAATCAAATTATCCATGACCCAACATCTGAAGGATGTGCAAGCTTGGAGGGGGTGGATGTCATGGCAATGCGCATCCACCATTGCAAACTTGAGGGCAGATTTTTTTGCCGAGAATTTGAATATATTAGTTAGTGACATTAGGAATTTATTTTCCATTGTGTGTGTCTTTTTGTTTGCATTTGCATGACGCATGAGCACATGTAGATAGGCTAGGCACAATTTCTTCAGTGCATTCATAATTTTCTCTGTGGAAGAATCATTTGAATGATTGCATTACATGTTTTTTTAAAAAAAAATTGTAAACTACATGAATGATTGGGCATAAAATTCTCTTTCAGAAGCATTTTTTTTATAGGGCACATTGTTAGAATAGGTTCAAATAAAGAGAATGTATATTTTGAAGATTCCAAGGATAAGTATTCCATGCAAGAGAAGAAGGACGAGTTTCCATCTCAGTTGAAAAGAATGTTCAAAGTAGTACAAGTGCAAGGTTCCTACTTTACTTAAAGGAGCTCCATAAAATAATCAAGAAAGGCTTCTTGTCGTTACTCCAAAATATGTGGAGTCTTATAATCGTCAAGGATCTTGGGAGTTGGCTTAAGCTTACAAGTTACAAGCTATTGCCAAACTGTCAAACATGCCAGTCGGTGACTTACGCAATATGGACGAAAGCTTTAAAAAAGCCACGTGATAATTGAGGTGGTGATGATTATAAAAACACGAGGAGGAGGACGATGAGCGACATGCAAGGAAGAAGGTGAAGTCGATGGCTTGACAGGCACAGAAGAAGGTGAAGACGATGGCGACAAGCGATAGTTGCAGAAGAAGACGATGGTGCTAAGGAGGCAACGATAATTTTTGGAAAATTTGTCAGCAATCATCGCCCTTCCAGTGCTGCTTCGCCATTATGGTGGAAGCGTAGACCGTGCGCACAACAATGCGGGACCGGATGAGAATCACCACTCAAACGGCCCCACCATCTCTAGAAGCTTTCTTCATAGGAGAAGGTTGCCAACCTTATGTAGCTTAATGAAGCTCCCGTCAAGCTCGTTGTCCAACTATCATAAAGAAGTGATTGAGTTGGGTTGGAGAAGAAAACCTTGGTGGTTGGAAAATAGGCATTGATTCCATCAAAAGAGAAGGTCGAGGACGCACTTCTGAAGTCAGAGACAAACTTGAAAGATGTCATCGACAAGCTAAATCAAGCACAGTACTATCACCTTACTTCCACTTCAAGAATTAGAAGGAGCACAAAACAAGACTTTTATCTTCATCAATAAGTCATATTTCAAGGAGTTACATCGTGAGCCTTATCTTTGAAGAACAAGTTCTAAAGAAATATTGATGGCATGAATTTATCTACAAGGAAATTTAGGTTTTTTTAATCTCATCCTTTGGGACCTTATTATTTGGAAGTTCCATCACTTCAAGTTGCCCCTCTTTCATGCATAATCATGGCAAATTACCCTCTCTTGTAAACAAGGAGCTTTGAATATTTTTGAGAAAGATTCATGAAATTTATTCTTTTACTGTATCAAATCAAGAATTTGGTGAATTGGATCTTGTGTTCTGAAAAATTGTGAAGATGGAAATTCTTGTTTCCTATTTCACCTTATCATGCCTTCTTCAAAGACCATCATCAAATCTTTTAAAGAAGGTTTGAGGACGTGCTTTAAGCCCCTCACCAACATCAAAGATTCATCATCGTGAATCTTCATTGGTTTGAGTTGAGCTTAAAGCGTCTCGCCTTTTTTTTGAAAATTGACAATAAATTTCGTGTGACATCAGGCTTCCGAGTAGAGCTTCGTGCTCCTCGAAATTTCTTCATAAAAATTTGACATCCCACCTTCTTCTCTTCTCTCTCAGATTGAGCATTCACCTTTGTCTTTTCTAAAATTCTTGTGATCGCAATCGAAAATCTTATGAACCTATAACTTATCGATATTTAAATCAAGGAATTGTTCTTTTGGATAAGTTTTATTTTGTCGCATTCTCCCATCTCAAAGCATCCCTGCGGCAAGCGACTTTCACAAACCCCTGTGCAAATTTCGTGCGACACCAGGATCCTCCTATGAGTGCAGGAAATGAACTTTGGAACACCAAACAGTTCAAACAGCAGTCCAAAATGAGCTAGGACAAAATCCTAAAGGCTTTCTTGAAGGTGAGGAGTGGCGTGAATTTTAGGACAAGTCAAGGAATGAGCAGTATAAAATGGTTCAGGACCAGGGAATTGGTCATCCTAAATTTTCTCAACAAGAAACCCCTAAAAATAATCAAACTTGTGTGGACAATTCTATGGACAATTTTGATGTATTAGGTGCAGAAGGACAGAAAGCCATTATTTAGGCTGACCTAAGATATGAGCACACAATGAGAAGATCTGCAAGGGTAGTTAAAGATGAGGTTCAAGAGCATAATTTGAATATGTAAGGGGAGGCCAAACCCATTAAGGTTAGTATTTTTATGGAAGAAAACTTCAAGCAAGATCTTATTAAGCTGTGCAAAGAGTTTCAAGACATTTTTGCTTGGGATTATATGGACATGAAAGGATTTGATCCAATTGTGTGTCAGCACAGGATCAATTTAAAGAAATATGCTAAGCCAATCATTCAAAAAAGGTATAGAATGAACCCTAACTATGCCAAATAGGTCAAGGAAGAAATTGACAAGCTTTTGAGTGAGGGTTGGGCTCATCAAACCGGTTAATGAAGTTACTTAGTTATTCCCTATAGTGGTGGTACTCAAGAAGACTGGAAAGATCAGAGTTTGTGTGGACTATAGGAAATTAAATCAGTGAGGGTTAGGCTCATCAAACCGATTAATGAAGTTACTTAGTTATTCCCTATAGTGGTGGTGCTCAAGAAGACTGGAAAGATCAGAGTTTGTGTGGACTATAGGAAATTAAATGTAGCTACCATACCAATCCCTTCCCGATTCCTTTTACCAACTCTCACCTTAATGATGTGGCACGCCATGAAATGTATAGTTTTCTAGATTGGTTTTCAAGATATAATCAAATTAGGATGCATCTAGAAGATATGGATAAGACAGCCTTTATCACTAAGTGGGGAGCATGTGTTAGCACAGTCATGAACTTTAGACTGAAGGACGGACCTCCTAAGTTTCAGGGAGCTAATCATAAGACATCTCAACCATATCTAACAAATTTTATGAGGGTATTTATTGATGATTTCTATGTTTTTGGTAGCAAGAGAGAGCATTTAAAACATCTCAGGTTATATTTTGAGAGATGTAAAATATTGGACATGTCCTTGAACCCTTTCAAGTCAATGTTTGCAGCAACACAAAGGGGTGTGCTTTTAGACCACATCTTATCTGAAGAAGGCATGAGCATAGATCCAAGAAAGATTGTAGCTATTCAGAAAGCTAAGGCTTTAGCTAATGTATGGGAAGTTATGAGGTTTGTGGGGCAAGTGAAGTGGCATAGTGGGTATTTAAGGTATCTGTCACACATATTTATTCTTCTTACACCATTAACCGGGAAAGGGATGCAATTTATTTGAAGGGAAGATCAAGAGAGAGCCTTCAATATTCTCAAGAAGATGTTAGTTGTAGCTCCAATACTGCAATCTCCAACATGGGATTTACCTTTCCATGTCTTTGTTGATGCTTTTGACCTAGCTATGGGAGTTGTACTTATGCAAGATAAGGTGCCCAGCTGGTATATATCAATCTGTTATGCAAGCAAGAGATTGAATGCTACTAAAAGTAATTATTCAGTTACAGAAAGAGAAGCAGTTGGGATGGTTTTCTCTATGCATAAATTTAGGCCTTATTTATTGGAAAATCAAGTAATATTTCATGTGGATCATTAGGCTAGATGGATGTTGGTGTTGCAAGAGCTTGATTTCAAGGTTATTCACACTCCTGGTAAAGAACATGCAGTGGCTGGTTATTTAAGTAGATTGGAGAATGATGAGATTGAAGTAGGAGCTCCATATCAACTTCCTGATGCTGAACTCTTTGAAGTTCAAGTTCTTGATCCTGATTTATATTATGATCAGTTGTTGCATTTCTTGAAGGAAGGGATTATGCCAGCACACCGTACAATTGATCAAAGATGGAAGTTGGCAAAAGGGGAGTAGATCATGTCTTGAGAACGTATGTTCCTAAATATGAGCAACTAGCTGTTCTTCATGAAGCTCATTCCGAATTGTCAAGAAGTCATTTTTCTTGTGAGATTACAGGCAGGAGAATACAACATCCAGGTTTTTCATGGCCTACTGTGTTGAAAGATGCACGTCAATATGCTAAAGAGTGTTTGTAATGCTTGAAAGAAGGTCAACCTCTTGATAAGGACAGGATGTAGGATTATCCTGTGCTTCCACTTGAGCCATTTCAAAAGTGGGGAATTAATTTTGTCGGGCCAATCAAACTAGTAGCTAAAAGGACATAACATATATATTTTGGTTTGTATGGATTATTGTACCAAATGGGTAGAGGCTCAAGCACTAAAGGATAATAAAGTAGCTAGTGTGGCCAAGTTCTTATATTCTAACATTATGACTCAGTTTGGATGTCCCATTGAATTAATTAGTGATAGGGGTAAGCATTTCTTAAATCGGGTTATCTAGGAACTGACTATATCATCCTTAGGCTAATGGACAAGTAGAGAGCATTTTACATAAGAAGTCTACCCCATATCATCCTTAGGCTAATGGACAAGTAGAGAGCTCTAATAAGATTTTACTTCAGATTTTAAAGAATTTTGTTGAGGATAACATGGAAGATTGGGATGCTAAACTTGATTTAGCATTGTGGGCTTTTAGGAAGGCATATAAGGTTACAACATAGCTTACACCCTTCAAACTTGTGTATGGATTAGAGGTTATGGTGCCGATGGAATTTGTGGTACCAAGCTTGAGAGTTGTTGTTACACATAAGTTAGATCTTGAGAAGTTGATGCAGCATAGATTGGAACAACTCCTAAAGCTAGAGGAGACCAAGGTGATAGCTGCCTACATTTCAGGAGTTACACAGCAACAAAGACAGGCTTGGATAAATAGACATATTAAAAAGAAAAATTTTCAAGAAGGAGATTGGGTTTTTGTTTATAATTCTCAACTTGGAAAATTTTCTAGTAAATTAAAGCTTCGATATGCAAGACCATTTGTAATCTTCAAGGATGTTAACCCCAAGCCAAGAAGGCGGAAGAATGAATGAAAAAGTGAGAAGAAGATGGAAAAAGAGCAAAGACACGCAGGCGGCCTCTAAAGCTAAGCTGAGGCCAAAAGCGTAATTTTAAATGAAAGGCACCTCAAAAACTCTAAAAACTCTTGTGAAAGAGCGCCAGGCTCCCTCCTGTACCACTTGTAAAAGAATAGACGAGTATAGGCTTAGGGCATGAAGCAAGAAGAGGGAATTGGAAAAAGGGACCTTGCCACAATGGCCGGTCATGTAAAAAGGGATGGGCGCCTATGGGGGTTTTTAGGGTTTGTATATATAAAGTTCAAAAAGTGAATGGAAGCTCATTCTTTGGTGTGTGGCTAACAAGAGCTCTTCTCTTTTTCTCCTCTTCTTGCTTGTGTGTGCTCTTGAGAGAGGGTTTGTGAGAGTGTGAGAGTGAGGGATCAAGAGGGTGAAGCTCTTCACCATCTCCTCTTCTCTTCTTCTCTTCTCTTCTCTTCTCTTCTCTTGTGCATGCGGCTATGGTGGATGGAGCTTGGAGATGGAGGAGGCTTGAGGATGCTTGAGCTAGCATCTAGGATCGTGGATCTACTAGTGTGTGCGAGAGAGAAGGCAACTCATATCGGCATCAAGGTAAGCTCACTACACTCGTAGGATCGATGGTGCATCAGCTAGGTGAGAGATAGCCATTAGAGCTCGCTTGGAACACTTGAAACAATAAGCTGTCAGTGGGTCTTGGCGGTTGAGTGAAAGCTCCCACATTTTGGTTCCGTTGTTGTCGGGATAAACGGATTCAAGCTTGAGTGCTTGTGCACCTCATATTGAGCATTGAAGTAAAGGATTCATCCCCGAAACGGAGGTTGAGATAGGTAGGAAGTTTGGGTGTTTTGATCTTCAAAACAAGTATTTTGGGTTAGTTAGTTTGTTTGATGATTGGAAAATAGGGAGAAATCATTTCAGTTTGTTGCTTTCGATTCTTGTACATAAGAGGACAAATATGAGAAATTGGATGAAAATGAATGTAGAAGATTTGGTGTGAAGTACAAAATTTTTTGGGAGCTTCTATATTTTATCTCATATGGATTCCACAGTTTGCACATATTGTAGATGCCTTTATCAGTTGATAAGAAAGCGGTAAAAATTTCAGTGGGATAAAATGCACACAAAGGCAATAAGAAAGCTAAAACTTTGTTGTAGATAGTATCTATATTGTGAAAGGTTGATTCTACATGTGGAAGACCCATTATTAATACAATTGAGATGAGTTTTATAGGGATTAGTTGGGCCATTGGATAGGATGATGAAGAGGGAAACAAGTATGCTAGAAGGTTTGGGGCTAAAATGTTGAACGAATGACAAAGAAGCTATTCACAAATCAAAAGAGAGTTTGTGGGAGTGGTGATAGCATTGAAGTGAGATAAATAGTATTTTATTGGAGCTCCAATTATCGTAGAGACAAATTGCTCATTACTTCTTGGTATGATCACTAATTGTTCCATTCTTAACATCCCTATGCTTTGGTAGATTGCCTACATTTAGTCCTTGAATTCTGAGTTTTGCCATATAGCAAGAAAAGGCAATCCAATGAGATTGATATGCTTTGAAGAGCAAGATACAAGGATGAAGAAGATATGGTTACTAATGATGAAGAAGCTGAAAGTGTGTGGATAGCAAGTCTTTACTATATGTATTATGTTGCTTCCAATTGAGACTTTTTTTAGAGGAGCTTTATGAAGGTGAATTGCAAATTGGACAATACTCAAACTTTGATAAGAAAGGAAGGGTGGAAAGATTTAGAGTTTAAGAGGGCCTTAAGAAAAGTATACGGATGTTTATTAAAGAACAGTTTTCTATAGAAGCACCTAAAGTATAGAAGAGGTACCCCATTATGAGTAGTATGTGACAAAGTTACTCAGTTGTTGATTGTGAAGGACTTTCATGAGATCTTATGGGCTGGCCAATGAGGATTTTGGGCTACATTTGAGAAGAAAAAAGTGAGATATTGGTGGAAAGGCATGCATAGGGATGTCTTGCAATTTGTGGATACTTTGCACTACTTGTCAGATGTATTCTTTTCTAAGATACAATGGCAGTTTACATCTGACTTTTCCACTCTTTTTACATTATAAGTGGATTGTGTATTTAGTGACCATGCCTATAGATTTATGGAAAATGAAAAACCAAGTTGAAATCCAAGCCTTGAGAATAAAGGCTACTAGTGTTGTATGTAGGTTTCTACTAGAAGATGTAATATGTTGATATGGACATGTGGGCAAAGTAACTCCAAAAATAGGAGAGCTCGATGCAGATGGAGCCTGAGAATTCTTCTCTAGGATAGGTATCAAGATTCCTCGTACATTAGCATACAATCTTGAAGGACGTGGGAGTGAAAGAGGTAAAGAAGAAAAGGAAGCCATATTGCTATCAACCAATATTGAGGAAGAATGACTAGCTAACACTAAAGCCAAGATAGAAGGCTGCCCCTTCAAACTAGGCTAAATGTAAGAGTGTAAGTTCATTCAAACAACATGCACAATATAGCATTTGCCATTGAGAGGGGAGTGTTTTCATGTATAGCAATGCCATTCAAACTCTGACTAATACTCCTACCATGTTCCAACACTCATATATAACACCTTCAAGGATATGCTTCATAAATATTTGTAAGTGTTCATGGGGACAATCTCTATCTGCACACCAACAACTGGGAAGAGCATCTAGAAAAGGATTGATTAGTCTTTGAACATTATAGATAATATGGTCTCTCCTTGAATCCTTTGAAGTGCTAGTTCTAAGTGAAGCATGGTTGTATCTTAGGGCATGTGGTTTCCAAAAAGGGCATTGCTTTTTACTTCTCAAAAGTCAAGGTCATTGTTAACACTTGGAAGACCAAGACAGAAAATACAGAAAATCGGAAGTGGAAGATAGTCTCAAGGCAAGAGGAAGACAAAGGACAATGATGCACTAAGGAAAATTTGAAGACACAAAGCAAAGGAAAAAAATTCTAAATGTAAGAGGGAGGCACAGAAGAATAACCACATCTTAATTTTTTTGCAAAAAGAGCACTAGGTGCATTGTATTTTATTTTGTAAAAGAGCAACGAACTCTCTCCTAGTGCAAGTTATAAAGAATAAGAGGCATGGGTTAAGGCCATGCTAATAGGAAAGGAGGAGGAAAAAGAGTGGAGGAATGGAAAAAGGCCGTAGACCAAAAAGGGGATGGCCGCCCAAGGAGGAGGTAGTGCATGTCTAAAAGTCAAAAAGTGAATGAAGAAGCTCATTCTTGATGTGTGGCTAAACTTGCTCTCTTCTTGTTTCTTGCTTCATTCTTGTATATGAGAGAGGGAGTGTGAGAAGAAGAGTGTGTGTGTAAGAGAGTGAGGGACCATGGAGAAGCTCTTCTTTTTCGCTCTTCATCTTCATCTTCTCCTTCTTCTCTTCTCTATTCTCACATGCGTGGCTATGGAGCTTGACGCTTCAAGCTTGGAGATGGAGCTTGCTTGAAAGTGCATCTTGGATCGTGAAGCTACACCAACAAATTTGTGAGAGCATGCAACTCGATTGAATTCAACGATAAGCTTACTACACTTGTGTGTGTAAGAGTGCACACAACTATGTGAGAGGTAGCCATAGCTCTTGGCTTGAAATGCTTGAAGTAATAACCGGTCCATGGGTCTTTGGCGGTGCGCTCACGAGAGTGTCAACATTTTGGCTCCATTGTATTAGGACCAATGGATTCAAAATTGAGTGCTTGCACACTCAAAATTGAGCAATGGAGTAGGAGTTTATCTCTGAAAATGGTGCTTGGTTTAGGTAGGAAGCGAGGGAGTCAGAGGGTGCGATCTCCTTTGCTTGATAATTTAGGTGTTGCATAATTTAGGAGCATTAATTAAATTAGTGGTATATTATTTTTTATTAGTAGGATGCATTAAGGTTTTGTAAATAATAAAAAAAGAAGGAAAAGATAAGTCTCTATAACAACCAGGAAACAAGGGAACAAAGAAAGAAGGAAAAAATATTTTGAATATTTGGGAGGGAAAATAAATAGTAAGGGAAGAAAGAGAGAGAGAATTAAAAGGAAAGAAAAAGGGGGAAATAGCTCATTTGAGTTGTGAGAGATTGAGAGAGAGAGAGCAATAGGTCCAAGGAGAGTAGTAGGCAAAAGAAGCAGTAGAGATCCATGTATCTTCGCCCTCGGAGGTTCTAGGTATGATCAAAACCCTCCATGCTGATTGATGAATGGGGACATGATTATAGTTAGTCAAGTGTATGGTTGAGTGAATCATTATTTCAATGCGTTTTTTCACCACTCAAATGGCATTCTTAGGACTTGGATGACCGAATCCTCACCGGTCCCCTGAACGTCCAAGCAACTTTAGTCCCACTTGGACTCAGTCAAGTCCACTCGGACTTAGATGGTCGAGTTACCTTAGTCAACTCAGACACTCAAACGAACAAGGTCCACTAAGACTTGTTGAGATATCGAGCTCCACTCGTGATACGCCAGGGTGACCGTTGTGTATTTATGTCACCGACTTGTCAGTTGCAGACGCGGTTGGTACACCGCCCATGAATAATAGCTACATGATAGCTATCCTTATCTACTCTAGTTCGTGGCTCAGTTAGTATGCCACCTTAGTTATTTGGGTTTGGTTTGAGACCCATATATAGGGTTCTTCTATTTCTTTGTAAGAGAGTTCTTTTTGGCTTACACAACTAAGAAGAGGAAAACTGTTTTCAGCCTCCACCCTTGTGTGTATTCCCCCATTGTGCAAGCAAGAAAGCTATAAGTGAGACTCCTTCCTTCTCTCCCACAATCTTGACATGGTATCAGAGCCTTGTTCGTAGTAAGGAGCTCAAGAAAGCAAGCCAAGCTCGCGGTGTTCTGGTAAGAGGAGCAGTGTTGCTTTCATTTTCTGTTTTGGGAGCAGATCTCTGCAGGTAGCACAGCCGGAAATTGCAGGAGTGCATTGTCTCAGGTTGAGACGCCCTTCGCCGTGAAGCAAGAGGGCAGTATATGCTATGGGAAAGGGTTTTAGCCCTCGGCGACCTTGTTTTTTTAATTTGAGGCCATTTCGGGGCCTGTTTTGAAGGCGGAAGTTTTCTGCACGCACTCAGGAAAAGGCCTTGTTTTATGCTGTGCGACCACTGTTCTACAGGTCGGTGAAAAGTTACCACAGAGATTGCATCGTATGCTTGTGTGCAGAGACATTGGGAGTTACAGAATCATCCCTGTTGCCTGTTTATGCAAAATCGTCACTAGGAAGTGACTGTGTGGTCAAATACCACTTTCGCCAGTTTTGCAGATTTTCCCTTGTGAGGCTGAAGCTGTGTTCTTTGCAGTGACAGAATTTTTTGCAGTGTTCTGTGATGGCGTCTGATTCTCTTTCACAGATTGTCACTGAAAAGCTTGACAAGAACAACTTCCAAGCATGGAAGTTTAGAATGACGAATTTCCTTATGGGAAAAGGATATTGGGAATTTGTTGCAGGAAATGAAGAAGAACCAGTTCTTCCTGATGTTCCCAATCAACAGCAAATGCAGGCATTTAAAGCATGGCATGAGAGAGCCAGGAAAGTTATGTATTGGCTGTCTATCAGTATTTCAGACTCTATGATTTTGCATATTCAAGATGCAAGTACGCCAAAGGAGGCATGGGATACTTTGTTAAAAATGTATAGCACAAATACGCAAGCCAGGAAAATGCAGCTCAAGCAAGAGTTGCACAATGTGCAAAGAGAAAATATGAGCATTAACGACTACCACATGAAGGTGAAGAAGATTGCAGATGCACTTGCTTCCACTGGGTCGCCAGTGGAAGATGATGATTTAGTTTCTGTGACCTTGAATGGTCTAGGAAAGGATTATGCACAGTTTCGGACATCCATTTCAGTTCGTGAAAGATTTCCTGACTTTGAGGAGTTGATTGCTCTTCTAATTTCTGAGGAGCAGAGAAATGGTGGTGCATCTTCTTCAGGAGGAACTTCAAAAGAAGCTGTCTTCTACTCAAATGCTAGAAGAGGTAGAGGCAGAGGTAGAGGAGGCCGATTTGGAGGCCGTGGTAGAAATCAGAATATGCAGCAAACTCAAGAAAACCAGTCCTATGGAGGAGGACGTGGTAACTCTAGAGGCAAGGGGAGCCAAAGAGGTCGTGGTGGATGGCAAAGAGGCCAAAATGCAAACAGTAATGTTGAATGCTACTACTGTGGTAAAATGGGTCATATGGCTAAAGACTGCTATAAAAAGCAGAATGACATCATGAATGGAAAACTGCAACAAGGGAATTATGCATCTTCTAGTAGACAGGGTGATGACAGAAATGAGCACTTGTTTATGGTGCAGCACATGAACAATTCTGTGACAAGTGCAGAAGAAAGCAATGATGTATGGTATGTTGACTCAGGTGCATCTAACCACATGACAGGTCATGCAGAATGGATGGAGGATGCAAGAAAAATGGAAAAACCAGGATTTGTGGAGACTGATGATGATACTGCACATCCTATTGTGCAGATTGGAAAAATTCATTTGTCTATGCAGGATGGGAAAAAGAAATACCTGTCCGATGTATTTCATGTCCCGAATATCACCAAGAATCTGGTTTCTGTTGGTCAAATGGTTGAGCAGGGCTTGCAGGTCAGATTTAATCCTCATGGATGCTTTGTTGAGGATATGAAAAATAAAGGTCGCTTGATAGCAAAAGGAAAGAAGAAGGGCAGAATGTTTACATTGGATGCAGACATGTCTAAATTGAGTGCAGCAATGTTTGCACATGGAACCAGTGTAGTTGCAGATATTGATATCTGGCATAAACGCATTGGTCATGTTAATGTACAGTGACTTAAATCAATGCAGGCCCAAAATATTGTTGCAGGATTGCCCAAATTCAAGGTTGCAGAAATGCATAAGGTATGTGAAGCCTGTCAGTTTGGAAAACAGGCAAGGAAACCATTTCCTAGACATGTTCAAGAGAGTGAGAAGCCATTGGAATTAATCCACTCTGATGTGTGGACTACTAAAGCTGCATCTCTTGGAGGCTGTCATTATTTTGTCACTTTTATTGATGACTATAGCAGAAAAGTTTGGGTGTATTTTATGAAAAAGAAAAGTGAAGTTTTTGGGCATTTCAAAACCCTTAAAGCTATGGTTGAAAAAGAAACAGGTTTGCAAATAAAATGCCTAAGGTCAGATGGAGGGGGAGAGTACCTCTCAAATGAGTTTGCAAGGTTCCTGCAGGAGCATGGCATAAAGCAGCAATATTCATGCAGTTATACCCCACAACAAAATGGAATTGCAGAAAGGAAAAACAGGCATATTGGAGAGGTATCTCGTGCCATGCTCAATGAAAAAGACTTGCCAGATTTTTATTGGGTTGAAGCAGTTGCTACAACAGTCTACATAATGAACAGGACTCCCACTGCAGCAATACATGGAATGACTCCAGAGGAGAGGTATACTGGTAGGAAATCAGATATTTCTCATTTGAAAATTTTTTGTTGCATTGCCTATGTACATGTGCCAGATGAGTTGAGATCCAAGTTGGATCCAAAAGCTGAGAAGTGCATCTTTATTGGTTACTCTCTGCAGCAAAAAGGGTATAGATGCTATAACCCTTCTACTCGTAAGTTTACAGTGAGCAAAGATGTTGTTTTTTATGAGATGAGTAGTTGGTATAAACCAGTAAATGTGATTGATGATGTAGATGCACAAAATGGTAATGCTGCACAAAATTCACAGCAGCAGTCACAAAATATTAGTGGACCTGGAGCGTCCTCTAGCAGTGGTTCACATTCTTCGCCATGGACAGGCAGATTGAGATCAGGAGAATCTTCTCAAAGCAATGCAGATAGTGGTATGCAGGTATCACGAAAAGGAAAAGAGAAGGTTGATTTACCCATGTTTGATGTGAATGCAGGTCACTCTTATGTGGATGGTGAATCCAGTGGCTCAGAACAGAGCATTGATGATGAGTTGGGTATTCCTTCTATTGTTACACCTGGAGTAAGGAAGACCAGGGATGTTTTGAGAGCACCTGGGAGTGAACCTACTTTACGCAGGTCTACGAGAGCTAGGTATCCTGTGGATAGGCTGAAATATGATGGATTTACAGCCATTCACTATGCATATATGGTTAAAGTGATACAGGAACCAGAACCCACTTCTTTTGAGGAAGCCATGGGAAAAGAAAAATGGGAGAAATCCATGGATAAAGAAATGGATGCCTTGGAAGCAAATGCTACATGGGAATTGGTACCTTTGTCTAAAGGTAAAAATGCAATTGGCTGTAAGTGGGTTTATAAGGTGAAGCACAATGCAGATGGTTCTGTGAACAGATACAAGGCAAGATTAGTAGTCAAGGGGTATGCACAAACATATGGCATTGACTATGAAGAAACTTTCAGTCCGGTTGCAAGGATGGCAACCGTAAGAGCAGTCATTGCTATGGCTGCATCAAAGGGATGGTCTTTACATCAGATGGATGTAAAGAATGCCTTCTTGCATGGTGATTTGCAAAAAGAGGTCTATATGGAGCAGCCACCAGGTTATGTGCATTCTGTTCATCCTGAGTTTGTTTGCAGGTTGAAGAAAGCCTTGTATGGCTTGAAGCAAGCACCTAGAGCATGGTCTGATAAGATAGGACAGTATCTTGTCACTATTGGCTTTCAGATTTCCAAGGCAGATTTCTCACTTTATGTGAGAAAAACAGAGAAAGGTATCATGCTACTTGTCATTTATGTTGATGATTTGATTATGACAGGTGACAGTGATGAAGATATCCTTCATGTGAAAATGCTATTGAAGCAAAAGTTTGAGATGAAGGATTTGGGAGAGCTGCGTTATTTCTTGGGCATTGAGGTGATTAGATCACCAAGTGGGATATAGCTCTTGCAGAGGCAGTATGGATTGGACATGCTGTCCAAATATGGGATGACAGGCTGTAAGCCTATTTCAGTTCCTTTGGAGCAGAATGTGAAGCTGAGCGCAGATGCAGGTGAGCTTCTAGAAGACCCTACTATGTACAGACGCATAGTAGGAAGTTTGATTTATATGACTATTACCAGGCCAGATTTGAGCTATGCTGTTGGATTGGTAAGTCAGTTTATGCAGGCTCCAAGGAAACCACATTTGGATGCGGCTAGATGCATACTCAGGTATGTGAAGTCCACATTGCAGTATGGACTATTTTATGAGACTGGGGTTCAGATACAGCTGCATGGATACACTGATGCTGATTGGGCTGGTAGTATTTCTGATAGACGATCTACCAGTGGATATGTGTTCTCTTTTGGGAGTGTTGCAGTCACTTGGAGCAGCAAGAAACAGCCTACAGTTGCCTTGTCGAGCACAGAGGCTGAGTACAGGGGTGCAGCAATGGTTGCATGTGAGGTAGCTTGGTTGCATAAGCTACTTTATGATATGCATCAGCCTACAGATGGGCCGGTTGTCATTTATTGTGACAACATGAGCAGTATACACTTGGCAAATAACCCAGTCTATCATGCTAGAACAAAGCACATTGAGGTGCATTATCACTATGTGCGGGAGAGGGTTTTACTAGGTCTTATTGATCTAGTTTATGTCAGCACAGAGGATCAGGTAGCTGACATATTCACGAAGGCATTGGGTGCAGAGAAGCTGCGCAAGTTCAGAGACCTGCTTGATATGCAGGAATTGGGATTGAGCTCGAGGGGGAGTGTTGAGATATCGAGCTCCACTCATGATACGCCAGGGTGACCGTTGTGTATTTATGTCACCGACTTGTCAGTTGTTGCAGACGTGGTTGGTACACCGCCCATGAATAATAGCTACATGATAGCTATCCTTATCTACTCTAGTTCGTGGCTCAGTTAGTATGCCACCTTAGTTATTTGAGTTTGGTTTGAGACCCATATATAGGGTTCTTCTATTTCTTTGTAAGAGAGTTCTTTTTGGCTTACACAACTAAGAAGAGGAAAACTGTTTTCAGCCTCCACCCTTGTGTGTATTCCCCCATTGTGCAAGCAAGAAAGCTACAAGTGAGACTCATTCCTTCTCTCCCACAATCTTGACAAGACTTGGACCACTTTTGGGCCTCGAACAACCAACGCACAAGCATCGAATGGCAGACTTGGACACTTCAACGGGCACCCCTCATCCAAGTTTGAGTCTGACTACTTGGATGACTGAGTCTAGGACTCAGACGGGAAAACTTACTACTCAAGCAGGTTGTCCTCCAAAACACAATTTTTGACAAATTTGACCACTCCAGGAGCTGTTGAGGCCAACATCTAGCTACCTAAAAATCTAGATTGGAACTTAGACCTACAGATGAGACAATAGAATTGATTGTCACCAGAACTTTAACCTAATAGTCCAAGAGTGACTGAAATTACTGACCATATAGTGCTTACCCCTAGTGGAGACTCGACTTGATTGCCTAGGACGATCACCCAACAGACCACCTAGCAAAACCCATGAGGAACCCAAAATTGCCTGCAAGGAGGAGTAATTACGATTTATGCAAAAGAGCCACAACTGCATGAAACTGATTGGTAAAAGTGTTGATGTGATTGATTTCATCAAAGGTTGCACCCTGCATCATAGACACTTAAGTGCATGTGAAAACTAGAAAGCCTTTTTTGACACAACTCACATTGAGTCACACCACTCAAGCATGTAAGTGTATGTGCATTGGCAGATTGATTGGATTAACAAGGAACACACTAAAGGGCATTAAGTTAAGAAATGAACCCACCAGTAGGAGTGCAACCCCAAAAATCGAACGAGTGACCCAAGACACCAGAGACAAAGATCTAGGGAAGATAGAACCATCAAACCATTGAGGGAAGGAAGGACTAACCAAGATTGGAGACACATCTTTAGCTACCCTAATCAACCTCATAGAAATACTAGTGGGTCAAGAGACAACCACCATGGCAATTACCAGTTCAAATGAGAATGACCTCAACCTCGACTTTGACCTTGAAATTAACATAGCAGGGTACCCAGATGACATTCAATGACTTATCACATAGTATGACCAATAGACAAGGATAACACATCATGGAAGACCTATAGCCAACATCATAGCCAATCTTGAGAAGGAGAGGAGCCTAGGAAGGATCGCATTTAGCACATAGAGAGCTATAACCAGGAGCAATAGGATCAAAGGTCATGCCATGAGAGAGAGCTCAACAAGATTCATAGGACCCTAGCCATCTCACGTAGAAACAAAGCGGAAAGAAATGCTGATAGGGAGAGAGCCTTAGAAGTAGATCTTACACTGAGTGAGTTGCTCACAAAGTGATTGCTAGACAATTATAGTGCAAAGCAAAGTGGAGTAGCCTTGGCAACATCATTGCTAGATGGGTTGGGAGTCACCCCAAATACTAGGAGCCAAACAAAGATACCCATAGTTGCCAAGCAGCTCGATAATATCAAGTAGGCAATTACCCCTATAGCTTCTTTGAACAGTTTGAGTAGGTGTGCGAGGCTAACAACCTCATGGAACCCACTCAATGGGCATAAGCATTTGTTCTTTGCTTAGGAGGCAAGGGAAAGACTTGGTTTACCAGTCTAGATAATGCCAATTGCAATAATTTCAACAATCTAAAGGTTATCTTCATCAAGAGATTCTTGGAGGCAAGATATTTTGACAACCTCATTGTTAAAGTGATGAATGTCAACCAAAAAGACAAAGAAGACATATGAGCCTATATCACTCATGTGAGGAGTCTCTACAAGAGGATACCTATAGCTGAGTGACCAATGAGAGAGCAATCTCCATCGTATTCATCAATGGGATCTGCAATGAAGAACTCCATAAGGCCTTAGTGAGCAACTCCAACTTGCAAAGGGATGTATTGGCAAGAGTCTTTGAGGAGGCTATATGAATGGATGAGTTGCTCAAAGAGAGAAACTCTAGAGCTACACAGAAAGATACCATCATATTTAGAAATGTCAAGAGAACTGCAACACTTAGTGTACGACCAATCCCTAGCAAGCAAGGTAAAGGAAAGAATGTCAACCAGACCCAAGTGATAGTTGATATAAAGTTAGAGTAGTACAACCTTGAAGAGTGAAAGAATAGGTTTCCAATCAAGGAATCATAAAGGAATATCCAATGTGGTAGCCAATGCCTTTATTAGGGTACATGTATCTAAAAACCAAGATTCATGTGACTACATAGAGCAATAATTAATTCAATCAAGCAGTATTAATATGACCAATTCACCTCACACCTAGAAACAAGTAAGAAAATAGCCAATTAAGAGCCAACAATAGCAATTTGTCCTTGTTTCATTAGAATTTGATCAAGGGAGAGGTCTCAAATATATTAAGTTCATTATTGAGTAGGGTTCACTTTTCATCGCTATCTTAAATGTGACTGTAGGGCCAACTTTTGTATGAGTATCACAATCATATAATGCTAACATATGTGAGACTATAGGAGATTTAGTACTTGTGAAGAAATTGTATTTGAGGATGCCCATGTATTTCTTATCAAATGCTTTATGTATTAGGTCAAAAAAACAAAATGCTCATGGTAACTTGATCTTTCATCTCAATAGAATAGTAATTTCTATGATAGCAATTGGGTGATCATGGACAACTACAAAGATGGCTCACTTCATTACAAATAAAACAAATGTGACAACACTTAAACTAGCATGGAATCATATTGAGAAATTATATTGTTTAATTGGCTTTTATTAACTTGATAAAGATAAATATATGATTTTTAATAGTCATTTTTTGGAATCATGTGTTTGCTAAGTTTATTACCACTCTTAGCATGAGTACAACAAACCATTAGACCGAGATAATTAACTGAACTCTAGACACCAAGGGCTTATGTAAGTAAGAAGTAATATAGTTAGAAAGCTATCTTGCATTCAACAAGTTTCTTTACAATAATATAAAGCATTTGGCTACAACATATTGTCCATTAATTCTTAGTATGGCTATAGACATTTTGTAGCAGGACTAACAGATGGGATGCTTCATTCTACAAGAATTCTTCATACATGATGAATAAGTCATTAGGATTTGCTAAATCGAATAATAAGAAACCACCTAGTTGATCTAATAGTTAAGAAAACTCGTAAGAGATTCTAATTGATTTTATAGGGTGATATAATGTATGTTAAAGTTATGGAATAATCATAGGCTTTGAAAACTCCCAAAAGTGCAAATTATATCCAACTTCTAAGATTTTAGCATCCCTAGATGGATCAAGCCCATGTCTAGGTATTTGGTGCCCTCTATATGTGGGCAGGTGATTAGTAGCCCATATGAGAGAGAGAGAGAGAGAGAGAGAGAGAGAGAGAGAGAGCGTGTTTACATGCATGTTTTTACTACAGGTCAAAGTAACATATATGTAAAACATGTGTTGAAGAGAGTGAGTCTTGAAGTGGAAGCACAAAGCGGAAGCAAGAGCTATGGTGGAAGGAGCAACAACAAGAGAGAGACATACACAATGTGGAAACTCCAATAGTCACCATATGTGACTTGCCTTCCTTTTATTCAAAATGTCATTGAAAGAATAAAGGATGAAGTGACAATGATCGTTGCCTACCACCTGCAATGTACAAGTGTGTGAGTGTGCATGTCAGTGTAACTAATACACAAGTAGCTAGGCACATGCATCTTTACCCCCAACAACCTCCCACTTAAAGACAAATGTGCCCCTAGTGAGGAGAGAAAAAGAAAAAATGTGACAAAGTACAAATATACATAAATACAATAGGATGAGGAAAGATGTCATCTCATCCACCATCAACTTCCTAAGAAAGGAAAAATGCTATGCTGAGAGACTCTTAGTGAGCAGATCTGTATGATTATGGTTAGTTGAGATCTTGACAAGCTCAATGGACTTGTCCTCAACAACCTCTTGAATGAAGTAGTAATTCACCTCAATGTCTTTCATTTCGCATGGAAGACTGGATTCTTAGCCAACTGAATAGCACTCATAGAATTTGAATGTAATGTAGGGACCACATCACTAATGCCAAGGTCTGCCACCATACGACCTAACTAGAGAGCCTCCTTGTAAGTCTCAATGGATACAACATACTCTACCTCTGTGTAGTAGATAGGGACATGCATTTCTGCACCCTGGACATCCCAGAAACAACACCTCTAGCAAAGGTGAAGACATAGCCAAAGGTGGACTTCCTATTGTCTACATGTCTTGCATAATCAAAGTCAGTGTATCCCATGACTCCTAAATCCTAGCCACCATAACAAATGCACATAGCTGTTGTGCCCTTTAGGTACCTCATGATACCTTTGATAGGATCCCAATGCCATTTGCTAGGTGTAGCCATATAACATGCCACAACTCCCACTGCAAATGCTACGTAAGGGTGAGTGGCTATCATGGCATACATCAAACCAGCCACTGTGGATACATAAGGGATCTTGGCCATCACAGACTTTTGCTCATCAGACCTACTACAAACAATATCGACTATGAGAAGGTAAAGGACAACCAATAGGCTTAAGATCCTGCAAATGAGATTGCTTAGGGACCTTCTAGATGTCTTCCTTCTATGATAAGTAGAGGAGCCCCTTAGAGCGATCACACATAATGCGCATCCCAAGAATATGTGAGGCTTGTCCCATGTCCTTCATCTCAAATCTCTTCTTGAGTTGATCTTTCAAGGAATCTAGCTCATCATGAGCACTCTCAACAATCAACATATCATCCACTAAAGGATCAAAATCATAAGGCTACCATCACCAGCCTTCTTCGTGTATAATAATAGATCCGTGTCATTGTGGGAATATCCGTGTGAGTGCATAAAGGCATCAAACTTGTGATACCATTCCCTAGGTGCTTGCTTAAGGCTATAAAGGCTCTTCCTCAATCTGCACACTGTTGAGATATCGAGCTCCACTCGTGATATGCCAGGGTGACTGTTGTGCATTTATGTCACCGACTTGTCAGTTTTGCAGATGCGGTTGGTACACCGCCCATGAATAATAGCTAGATGACAGCTATCCTTATCTACTCTAGTTCGTGGATCAGTTAGTATGCCACCTTAGTTATTTGAGTTTGGTTTGAGACCCATATATAGGGTTCTTCTATTTCTTTGTAAGAGAGTTCTTTTGGCTTACACAACTAAGAAGAGGAAAACTGTTTTCAGCCTCCACCTCTGTGTGTATTCCCCCATTGTGCAAGCAAGAAAGCTACAAGTGAGACTCCTTCCTTCTCTCCCACAATCTTGACATGGTATCAGAGCCTTGTTCGTGGTAAGGAGGTCAAGAAAGCAAGCCAAGCTCGCGGTGTTCTGGTAAGAGAGCAGTGTTGCTTTCATTTTCTGTTTTGGGAGCAGATCTCTGTAAGCAGCATAGCCGGAAATTGCAAGAGTGCATTGTCTCAGGTTGAGACGCCCTTCGCGGTGAAGCAAGAGGGCAGTATATGCTGCGGGCGGAGGCTTTAGCCCTTGGCGACCCTGTTTTTTTGATTTGAGGCCATTTCAGGGCCTGTTTTGGAGGCGGAAGTTTTCTGCACACACTCAGGAAAAGACCCTATTTTATGCTGTGCGACCACTATTCTACAGGTCGGTGAAAAGTTACTGTAGAAATTGCATCGTATGCTTGTGCGTAGAGACATTGGGAGTTTCAAAATCATCCTTGGTTCCTGTTTATGCAAAATCGTCACTAGGAAGTGACTGTGTGGTCAAATACCACTTTCGCCAGTTTTGCAGATTTGCCCTTGTGAGGGTGAAGCTGAGTTTTTTGCAGTGACAGAATTTTTTGCAGTGTTCTGTAATGGCGTCTGATTCTCTTTCACAGATTGTAACTGAAAAGCTTGACAAGAACAACTTCTAGGCATGGAAGTTTAGAATGACGAATTTCCTTATGGGAAAAGGATATTGGGAATTTGTTGCAGGAAATGAAGAAGAACCAGTTCTTCCTGATGTTCCCAATCAACAGCAAATGCAGGCATTTAAAGCATGGCATGAGAGAGCCAGGAAAGTTATGTACTGGCTGTCTATCAGTATTTCAGACTCTATGATTCTGCATATTCAAGATGCAAGTACGCCAAGGAGGCATGGGATACTTTGTCAAAAATGTATAGCACAAATACGCAAGCCAGGAAAATGCAGCTCAAGCAAGAGTTGCATAATGTGCAAAGAGAAAGTATAAGCATCAATGACTACCACATGAAAGTGAAGAAGATTGCAGATGCACTTGCTTCCATTGGGTTGCCAGTGGAAGATGATGATTTAGTTTCTGTGACCTTGAATGGTCTAGGAAAAGATTATGCACAGTTTCGGACATCCATTTCAGTTCGTGAAAGATTTCCTGACTTTGAGGAGTTAATTACTCTTCTAATTTCTGAGGAGCAGAGAAATGGTGGTGCATCTTCTTCAGGAGGAACTTCAAAAGAAGCTGTCTTCTACTCAAATGCTGGAAGAGGTAGAGGCAGAGGTAGAGGAGGTCGATTTGGAGGCCGTGGTAGAAATCAGAATATGCAGCAAACTCAAGAAAACCAGTCCTATGGAGGAGGACGTGGTAACTCTAGAGGCAAGGGGAGCCAAAGAGGTCGTGGTGGATGGCAATGAGGCCAAAATGCAAATAGCAATGTTGAATGCTACTACTGTGGTAAAATGGGTCATATGGCTAAAGACTGCTATAAAAAGCAGAATGACATCATGAATGGAAAGTTGCAACAAGGGAATTATGCATCTTCTAGTAGACAGGGTGAGGACAGAAATGAGGACTTGTTTATGGTGCAGCACATGAACAATTCTGTGACAAGTGCAGAAGAAAGCAATGATGTATGGTATGTTGACTCAGGTGCATCAAACCACATGACAGGTCATGCAGAATGGATGGAGAATGCAAGGAAAATGGAAAAACCAGGATTTGTGGAGACTGGTGATGATACTGCACATCCTATTGTGCAGATTGGAAAAATTCCTTTGTCTATGCAGGATGGGAAAAAGAAATACATGTCCAATGTATTTCATGTCCCAAATATCACCAAGAATCTAGTTTCTGTTGGTCAAATGGTTGAGCAGGGCTTGCAGGTCAGATTTAATCCTCATGGATGCTTTGTTGAGGATATGAAAAATAAAGGTCGCTTGATAGCAAAAGGAAAGAAGAAGGGCAGAATGTTTACATTGGATGCAGACATGTCTGAATTGAGTGCAGCAATGTTTGCACATGGGACCGGTGTAGTTGCAGATATTGATATCTGGCATAAACGCATTGGTCATGTTAATGTACAGTGACTTAAATCAATGCAGGCCCAAAATATTGTTGCAGGATTGCCCAAATTCAAGGTTGCAGAAATGCATAAGGTATGTGAAGCCTGTCAGTTTGGAAAACAGGCAAGGAAACCATTTCCTAGACATGTTCAAGAGAGTGAGAAGCCATTGGAATTAATCCACTCTGATGTGTGGACTACTAAAGCTGCATCTCTTGGAGGCTGTCATTATTTTGTCACTTTTATTGATGACTATAGCAGAAAAGTTTGGGTGTATTTTATGAAAAAGAAAAGTGAAGTTTTTGGGCATTTCAAAACCCTTAAAGCTATGGTTGAAAAAGAAACAGGTTTGCAAATAAAATGCCTAAGGTCAGATGGAGGGGGAGAGTACCTCTCAAATGAGTTTGCAAGGTTCCTGCAGGAGCATGGCATAAAGCAGCAATATTCATGCAGTTATACCCCACAACAAAATGGAATTGCAGAAAGGAAAAACAGGCATATTGGAGAGGTATCTCGTGCCATGCTCAATGAAAAAGACTTGCCAGATTTTTATTGGGTTGAAGCAGTTGCTACAACAGTCTACATAATGAACAGGACTCCCACTGCAGCAATACATGGAATGACTCCAGAGGAGAGGTATACTGGTAGGAAATCAGATATTTCTCATTTGAAAATTTTTTGTTGCATTGCCTATGTACATGTGCCAGATGAGTTGAGATCCAAGTTGGATCCAAAAGCTGAGAAGTGCATCTTTATTGGTTACTCTCTGCAGCAAAAAGGGTATAGATGCTATAACCCTTCTACTCGTAAGTTTACAGTGAGCAAAGATGTTGTTTTTTATGAGATGAGTAGTTGGTATAAACCAGTAAATGTGATTGATGATGTAGATGCACAAAATGGTAATGCTGCACAAAATTCACAGCAGCAGTCACAAAATATTAGTGGACCTGGAGCGTCCTCTAGCAGTGGTTCACATTCTTCGCCATGGACAGGCAGATTGAGATCAGGAGAATCTTCTCAAAGCAATGCAGATAGTGGTATGCAGGTATCACGAAAAGGAAAAGAGAAGGTTGATTTACCCATGTTTGATGTGAATGCAGGTCACTCTTATGTGGATGGTGAATCCAGTGGCTCAGAACAGAGCATTGATGATGAGTTGGGTATTCCTTCTATTGTTACACCTGGAGTAAGGAAGACCAGGGATGTTTTGAGAGCACCTGGGAGTGAACCTACTTTACGCAGGTCTACGAGAGCTAGGTATCCTGTGGATAGGCTGAAATATGATGGATTTACAGCCATTCACTATGCATATATGGTTAAAGTGATACAGGAACCAGAACCCACTTCTTTTGAGGAAGCCATGGGAAAAGAAAAATGGGAGAAATCCATGGATAAAGAAATGGATGCCTTGGAAGCAAATGCTACATGGGAATTGGTACCTTTGTCTAAAGGTAAAAATGCAATTGGCTGTAAGTGGGTTTATAAGGTGAAGCACAATGCAGATGGTTCTGTGAACAGATACAAGGCAAGATTAGTAGTCAAGGGGTATGCACAAACATATGGCATTGACTATGAAGAAACTTTCAGTCCGGTTGCAAGGATGGCAACCGTAAGAGCAGTCATTGCTATGGCTGCATCAAAGGGATGGTCTTTACATCAGATGGATGTAAAGAATGCCTTCTTGCATGGTGATTTGCAAAAAGAGGTCTATATGGAGCAGCCACCAGGTTATGTGCATTCTGTTCATCCTGAGTTTGTTTGCAGGTTGAAGAAAGCCTTGTATGGCTTGAAGCAAGCACCTAGAGCATGGTCTGATAAGATAGGACAGTATCTTGTCACTATTGGCTTTCAGATTTCCAAGGCAGATTTCTCACTTTATGTGAGAAAAACAGAGAAAGGTATCATGCTACTTGTCATTTATGTTGATGATTTGATTATGACAGGTGACAGTGATGAAGATATCCTTCATGTGAAAATGCTATTGAAGCAGAAGTTTGAGATGAAGGATTTGGGAGAGCTGCGTTATTTCTTGGGCATTGAGGTGATTAGATCACCAAGTGGGATACAGCTCTTGCAGAGGCAGTATGGATTGGACATGCTGTCCAAATATGGGATGACAGGCTGTAAGCCTATTTCAATTCCTTTGGAGCAGAATGTGAAGTTGAGCACAGATGCAGGTGAGCTTCTGGAAGACCCTACTATGTACAGACGCATAGTAGGAAGCTTGATTTATATGACTATTACCAAGCCAGATTTGAGCTATGCTGTTGGATTGGTAAGTCAGTTTATGCAGGCTCCAAGGAAACCGCATTTGGATGCGGCTAGACGCATACTCAGGTATGTGAAGTCCACATTGTAGTATGGACTATTTTATGAGACTGGGGTACATATACAGTTGCATGGTTACACTGATGCTGATTGGGCTGGTAGTATTTCTGATAGACGATCTACCAGTGGGTATGTGTTCTCTTTTGGGAGTGTTGCAGTCACTTGGAGCAGCAAGAAACAGCCTACAGTTGCCTTGTCGAGCACAGAGGCTGAGTACAGGGGTGCAGCAATGGCTACATGTGAGGTAGCTTGGTTGCATAAGCTACTTTATGATATGCATCAGTATACAGATGGGCCAGTTGTCATTTATTGTGACAACATGAGTAGTATACACTTGGCAAATAACCCAGTCTATCATGCTAGAACAAAGCACATTGAGGTGCATTATCACTATGTGTGGGAGAGGGTTTTACTAGGTCTTATTGATCTAGTTTATGTCAGCACAGAGGATCAAGTAGCTGACATATTCACGAAGGCATTGGGCGCAGAGAAGCTGCGCAAGTTCAGAGACCTGCTTGGTGTGCAAGAATTGGGATTGAGCTCAAGGGGGAGTGTTGAGATATCGAGCTCCACTCGTGATATGCCAGGGTGACCGTTGTGCATTTATGTCACCGACTTGTCAGTTTTGTAGATGCGGTTGGTACACCGCCCATGAATAATAGCTAGATGACAACTATCCTTATTTACTCTAGTTCGTGGCTCAGTTAGTATGCCACCTTAGTTATTTGAGTTTGGTTTGAGACCCATATATAGGGTTCTTCTATTTCTTTGTAAGAGAGTTCTTTTGGCTTACACAACTAAGAAGAGGAAAATTGTTTTCAGCCTCCACCTCTGTGTGTATTCCCCCATTGTGCAAGCAAGAAAGCTACAAGTGAGACTCCTTCCTTCTCTCCCACAATCTTGACACACTAGGTGTTTCCTGCCATGTTCTGTAGAGCCCTTAGACTACTCCATGTAATCTCATCATGCAAGTCCCCATGAAGAAAAATCATATTGACATCCATCTGATAAAGATTCGAGTCAAGTTGAGCAACCAAAGCTAGTACCAAGTGTAGGATAATTATCTTTACAATAGGATAAAAGACTTCATCAAAGTCCACACCATGTTCATGGTTGAAGCCCTTAGTAACCAATCTAGCCTTGTATCCCACCTTGGGGCGTCCATGCATACTTTTCAACTTGTACGCCCACTTGTATGGCAAAGCTTGCTTTTCACTAGGCAAAGGAACCAAATCCCACGTGTGATTTTTCTACAATGAGTCATACTTTGGTTGCATGGCCCTCTCCCAAGAGTGACTATCATCTTTGCGATGGTCTCATCATAGATAAGAGGCTCACCAACATTTGGCACCATAGCATAATCCATAGAGGGCTCAAATTTCATAAGTTGTTTTCTATCTCTAATCAATAGGCTGTGGGACCTATACATCCTATGGAGCATTAGGGACCTAGGCCATTGGGGCATCAACTCTGCTATGGCATGCTGTCTAGCTGTTGCATAGTAAAACAAGAGGCTTCTCCTGAAGTATCGCTCTACGTTTGACATGCTTAGGTTACTTTTGCATTTTCTCCTCATGGAAAACAACATCATGGCTGTAGATAACCTTCCGAGCTTGTGAATCCTATGGGCGATATCTCATCTCACATGCATCCCCATAGCCAAGAAAGATGCATATCCTAGACTTAGAATCTAGCTTATTGCACTTGTCCTTGGGTACATAGCAGAAAGCACCACAACCAAAGACAAGCAAATGAGTATAAGAGATAGATTTTCTAGAATATACCTCCTTTGCAACTTGATAGTCAAGAGCAGTACATAGGGATTGATTTATTAAGTGTAGAGCAATAGTAATTGCCTTAGTCCAAAAATGATATGGTGAGTCTGCTTGGCTAAGTATATTGCAAACTTGCTCCTGAATTGTCCTACTCATATGCTCAACCATACCATTCTAGGATGGGGTGTACGGGGCGGTCAACTAATTCTTAATACCCCTCTCATCTCAGAACTACTCAAAGGCTTTAGAGAGATACTCACCCCCATTATCTAACCTTAGGCATTTTAGCCTAAGATTGGTTCTCAATCGAATCAAGCCAATGCTAAAATGTAGTCAAGACTTTTGATTTCTACTTAATAGATATGCCTAGACCTTATGCGTATAGTTATCAATGAAAGTAACGAAATACTTCACATCGGGACCACATACATTTGAATGAACAAGAGCCAATGGCTCACCTATGCATGCCATACTAGAATTTTTATGTGTATTACATGTCTGCCTACCATATAAACAATGATCACAAGACTCAAAGCACTTATAGTCAAGTGTTGGAAGATATTGCAAACGACTAAGCATGTGGCTTTCAAGGACCTACCCAAGGCAATGATGCCACAAAGAGATACATGTGGAACTACATCCACTACCAAAATTTGGTCAACTGACCCAGATACAAGCAAGGGATAGAGAGTGTTGGACTTAGCACCATGAACGATGACAAGATTCCCATAGGTAATCTTCCATGAGGAATCACCAAAAGAAACCACATAACTTGCATCATCCAAAGTGCTAGCAGTAGAGATAAGGCTCTTCATGAGAGCCGATATACATGGCATACATCATGAAGAGTAAATATACAACCTGAACCAAATTGCAGCTCGATATCACCAATACCAACTATCTCCAATGCCAAGTCATTGCCCAAACGGACAAATCTAGTCATACTGCGATAGGAGTGAAACCACTCTCTATGAGGGGTCACATGAGAGAAAGCCCCTGAATCTATCAACCAATACTGAGTATACCCTAACAAAGAATTTTTCAAGTGTGAAGTATCAAGAGAAGAAGCTGCAAGTATGAAATCATCATCATCAGAATCAGTCTCTGCACAACATTAATCTCTTGAATCTTAACACTGGACTTGCTAGGGACAATCTTGCGATCATCATTTTTGTCATGTGCTTTACCCTTGCCCTTTTCTTTGTGCTTGTTCTCGTGCATCAGCACTGCCTCTGAATATGTCCTACTTTCCCATAGTAATGACAAGTCAATGAGAACTTATAGCCACGCAATTTACTACAAGACTGTTATACCCTCAAAGTCCAAGATAGAAAAGTGAAAAAATTGGAAAGGGAAGACAATCCCAAGGCGATGAGAAAAATAGAAGAGAAAGGTACCCTTAGAAAAAATCTGAAGACATGAAGTGCACTTCATGGAAACAAGACTTGAATGTAAAAGGAAACACGAAATAATAAGCGCACCATAATATGCTAGCAAGAAAAGCATTGAGCGTATTGTAATTCATTTTGTAAAAG
Organism: Lygodium microphyllum; assembly: GCF_053477565.2. Lineage (NCBI taxonomy): Eukaryota > Viridiplantae > Streptophyta > Polypodiopsida > Schizaeales > Lygodiaceae > Lygodium > Lygodium microphyllum. Next base: position 55,330,315 of record NC_141154.1, read on the forward strand.
AGTGTCGGGCTCTCTCCCATGCAAATTGTAAAGAATGAGAGGTGTGGGTTGATTCCTCTATGTAGTGAAAACAAGGAACTTGAAGATAAGAGAATAATGTGCACAATAAGAGATAGAGATAGAGACAATATAGAGAAAGGAGTGAACTGCAGTTATACATTTCATTGCTAGTAGTTGTATATATACATGGTACATTAAATGAGGTAGGTGAGCTTTATCTCTAAATATCTGAGATATTTACAAAGTGGATATCTATGAGATCCTTTTGTCCACATATTGACTTGTCCTTATCTTATCCAAACTTTTATCCTGATCCACAACTTTATCTTAACATCCCCCCTCAAAAGGATTCCATAGGTATCTGTAGAGAAATAAAAGATTACATTCAATTCATCAATTCAGCTAGAATGTTTTCCCCTCCCCATCATATCATGCAAAGGATTTGCATGGCAATTTTGTGCTTCAAGTGAAGAACAGATTTGGTGAGGAATTCAACAGCATTATCACATGATGGTACATATTGAAGGATGATGTGGGAATTTTCAACTAATTCATGTACAAAATGATATCTTATATCAATATGGCAGAGTTTAATACTTAATTTTGGGCCTTGAATGACAAAGATTGATGCTTTATTGTCAGTGAAGATTGGAACTTGCTGAGGTTGATACCCAAAATTGATGTCTTCCAAGAGTTTCTTCAAATAAATTATTTCTTCCTAGGCGGCCATGCTGCATGCCACATATTCGGCTTCAGTAGTAGAGAGTGCTACAGAGTGTTGCTGTTGGTGCTCCAAGAGATGGGACCTCCTTCTAGAGTAATGATAAAACCAATGAGAGATCTTCGGGTAGCAAGGTCACCACCCCAATCTGCATTGAAATAGGCCCCTAAAAGAAAATCATTGTTGCCTTTTGTAAAATGAACTCCCACATTTGATGTTGCCTTTAGATATCATAAGACCTGTTTGAGCTGCTTTCAATGTTCATAAGTGGGTTGATGCATGGCTTTGGAGAGAATATGTCATGCGTAAGATAAATCTAGATGGGTACAAGTAATTAGATATCAAAGATACCCAAGTGCTTCCATATAAGGAATAGTCTCCATTTCATGAGCCTCATCAGTTGAAAGAGAATGGGATGAGGATAGATTCAATTGGAGATTTTGGGCAAATTTTGATGGATGTGGGTGATTGTTCAATTTCAATGCCAAGACAGTAATGCATAGGACCATAGTCTGTTATGGCAAACTGTGAAGATATGATAGATTTGGCTTTGGCCATTGCATGAGGAGAGTTGGCAAGAATAGGAATGTCATCAACATAGAGACCTAAGATAATAATGGTGTTGCTTTGAAGAAGAGTATAAATGTTGTGGTCTATTTCTAGCCTTCAAAACCCATGGTGTAGTAAGTGAGAATGAATACAAGTGTACCACTTGGTGCGTGTTTTAGGCCATAAAGAGCTTTATGCAGTAGGCAAACATGTGTAGGAAATTGTGGATCAACAAAGTTTGGTGGTTAAGACATATATATTTTTTCTTCTAAGTGACCATGCAAGAAGGCAGTTTTGACATCAATATGGTGAAGAATCAATTTAAAATGAGCTGCCATGGAAAGTAATACCCATAAAGAGGATAAAGAAAGTATAGGAGAGAATGTACTTTCATAATGGAGGCCTTCAATTTTTTTGAAACCACGAGCCACAAGTCGAGCTTTGTACTTGTCGATGGAGTCATCTGGTTTGAGCTTTTTGCAAAGTACCCATCTACAGCTTATTGCAAATTATCCAGGAGAAAGGGGTACCAATTTCTAGGTGTTATTGTGAAGTAGAGCTTTGTATTCATCAAGCATTGCAGCTTGCCATTGAGAGGCTTCTGTACTTTGAAGTGCTTGAGTAACAGTAGGGCAAATTGGAGCTTCAGGAATAGTGATTGGAGGTGAATCTCGAGCTTGGGCAAGGGCAATGTTGGCTTGAAGATGAAGGTCATGTAAGTTTTTTAAGCAAGGAGTCGGTGTTAGAGTCAGAAGTACTGAATAGGGTAATGGGCATTGATGGAGAAGTTAGAGATGGAGGTCGTAGAGCTGTAACAATGAGAGCTGTAGGAGAAGTATTGCTTGATGTTGAAGAAATTACTATTATGCAAGCAGACCTTCGAGGTTTGTGCTCATTAGTGGATGGAGCTAATTGTGGAGTTGACGCATGGAGAGGAATCGAGTTTTCGTGATGAAATGAAGCTTGTGGAAGATAGGAATTTGCTAATTATATAGATTTTCTCCTTCATATTGGGAGCTTTGAAGTTGTGGAGATAAGAGAGTATTGGGCAGAGTATGAATTTGTTTATTGCAAAAATGGTGGCAGGCTAGTTGTTTGGATAGGCAACATCAGTCAAGCTGCAATGGTGTGCCAGTTGCTGCTATTTTGTAGTCATTGAAGTCGCATGTACCTGCTTGGCGTGGAGTGGAGTAGCTGGCAATTTTGGACCTATTCCAAGAGTCCATATGCTGTGTGTCATCTTGTGAAGATGATGGTTATTGTTACGTGGCGTTGAATACACAAGTTGCTGCCTAACGTTCAACGCCATCTGGATGGACAACAAGTGTGATTTCTGCTGATCAATGGGCTGGAGCTTTAATAGCTTTTGAAGATTTTAATAAGGTTTAATATTCATGAAGCTTTGAAGATTTTTGAGATTAGGGTTATTCACATGACCTAATGAAATTTGAACCTCTAAAATGAGATAAGGATGATGATAGAGGTGAAGAGCTGGTGTGTCTAGAATTAGAAGGAGAGGATTTTGTTGAAGATATGTTGGGCCTTGTATGAGGCATGTCTAATGTTGGAGATTCATTGATGGGAAAAAGTGTGAGAGATGGACATTGTGTTGTGTTGGATTGAAGAAGATTATCTTCATAAAAGATGGCACTTCGGCCATAAATAAAGACCTTGTCAGTTGGATCATAGAAATGATAGGCCTTGTGACCATGTGACTCTCCATATCCTGTAAAAATTAGTTGTGTGGCTCTAGGAGAAAACTTGGATTTGTGATCTTGATTGACAAGAAAGGCAGTGCATCCAAAGACTTTAAGATGTGATAAGTCAAGAGGGTGACCAAACCACAATCTGTAAGGAGTATTATTTTGTAGGGAGTTGGAGTACAACCTGTTTTGAATATATGTTGTTGTAGCAATTGCTTCCTCCCAATAGTCTTTTCCTAGACAAACTAGTGATAGCATAGCTCTTGCAGCATTGAGTAGTGTACGATTCTTTCTTTTGGCAACTCCATTTTGTTGTGGATGATGTGGTATGGTAAGCTCATGTTGAATGCCAAAGGACTTGCAATAATCTTCAAATTCATTTGAAGTATATTCTCCTCCATTGTCTGTACAAAGAGCTTTGAGTCGTAACTCATGCTTATTTTCAACTGCTTCCCTATATTCTTGGAACTTGGAGAAGACTTGTGACTTCCTCGTGAGAAAATATACAACAATATATCTTGAATAATCATCAATAAGCACCATAAAGTATTTTGCGCCAGTGAGAGATACATGATTTATTGGACCACAAATATCAGAGTGTACTAATTGAAGTGGTTGAGTCGTAATGGAGTAAGATTTGGGATAAGGAAGATTTGTGGCTTTAGTGAGAGCACAAGCTTGAAAAAATGGAAGTTGAGAGAGAGAAGGTGGAATCCCGTGGACAAGCTTCTTGTGAATAAGTTGTTGGAGAACATTCTGAGAGGAATGACCAAGCTTAGAGTGCCATAGGAGTGCATTTTGTGGTAGACTTGTGAGTGAAGTGGAGTTAGATGAAGCATTTGAATGAGGTTGTAGTAGTGAATACCCAAGTGTATAAAGCTGACCTACTTTGGGACAGGTAAGTTTGAGAGAAGGTGAGACTAGCTGTAATATGCAGTAGTCTTTATGGAAGTGAGCAATGAGAGAGGATTGAGAAGTGAGCTCACTAATACTTAATAGATTTTTTTTGAGATTGGGAACATAATAGACTTTATGTACCTTGATTATGTGATTGGAGGGAAGCTCCACTTGAATTGTGTCATAGCCTTGAGCTTGTTGAATGCTATTGTCCCCCATGGCAACACGGAGAGAAGTAGAGATCTCTTTGAAGTCGACTAACCATTCCTTGTAAAAAGTCATATGATGAGTAGCCCCAGAATCTAGAAACCATGTATATTCTTCTTTGGAGCTTGATGAAGGTGCCCAAACACTTGTGGCTAGGCTGATGATTGTTTTTGGTTCCTCTTCTATGTCATAATTGCCGATGCTAACAAAGTGAGCCTGACCTTTTGATTGATATTTGTTGTATCTATTTTTTTGACGACAATTCTTTTTAATATGGCCTTGTCTTTTGCAAGCATTACATATGAGATGATAATGAGAGTTTCTTGTTAAGGATAGGGATTGAGAAGACTGGTAAGAGTTGGGCTTATGTTGAGGATTACCAAGAATCCCTTTGAATTTAGACCGAGAAGAAAACTTGGGCTTTTGTTGAAAGTGTTGAGCTCTTTTGTGAAGATGTTTTGGGTTGTAAGCAGTTACAGCTAGAGCCTTGGATTCTTGATTTAAAGAATTAGAAAGAGTATCTCTCATGACTTGCTCTTGCTTGATTCTATTAATCAGTGGTTGAAGCTTGAGTTTATCAGTGGAGGTTTTAGTAGTAATTAAGGCTCTCCAAGATAGAGGCAAAGAAGAGAGTAGAAACATGTCTTGTAATTCTTCTGAGATGACCAAACCAGATATTATGGTTTCATCTAGCAAAGATTGCCACTGTTCTAAGAACTTAGTGGCAGATTGATCTTCATGCATAGTTGTAGTAGATAGTTTTCTAAACATGGTCATCTGGATAGGGCCACGAGAAGCTTCCGCCCAACAAAAGGCTCCTTCCAAGCTCTTCTTTGAACCTGTCTAACACAAGACTAAAACAAGAAACCATTAACCGCACTTGTACTAAACAGACAATAGGCCCTCTTGGCCTAACGAAATAAAGCATTTCTCTACAGAAACAGAAATTGATTGGATGCAATTGACTTCATCAAAGGCCATGGTCGACATTGTAGACAACTAAGCACATGTGAAAGTTGGAAAGCCTGATTTTTCATAGCGCACATTGAGTCACACCACTAGTGTATAAGTGTTGGACATTTGCAAATTATTGGATTAACAAGGAGCACACTAAGAGGAATTAAGCTAAAAATGAACCCACTAGTAGGAGTACAACCCTAAGTTAGACAAGTGACCCAAGACACTAGGAACAAAGGCCTAGAGGAAATGTACCCATCAGATTGTTGAGGGAAGGAAAGGCTAGCAAAGTTAGGGATATATATTTTGCCAACTTAGTTGACCTCATAGACGCACTGGTGGGTTAGGAGGAAACCACTATGACAAGCACCAGCTCAAATGAGAGTAATCTCGACCTTAATATGGTAGAGTACCTGAACAACATCCAGCAACTTGTTATAGATACGACCAGCAGACAAGAATAGTGCACCATGAAAGACTAGTAGCCAATGTCATAGCCGACCTTGAGGAGGAGAGGAGATTGGCAAGGACAGCATTGCATTGTATTTTGAGTTATAGCCAGGAGCAAAGGATTGAGAGGTTGCATCCATCGTGTCGTACTTTTAGAGATGATAGCAAGTAATGATGGATGACATCTTGTGTTATATCTTCCTACAATGCAATCTCGACCCATGCCGAGGTAGAGGCCTAGGAGGAGCTTACAACCAGGAATCCATAGCATGTTGAACATGTGGTCATCTAGGGCATATCTCATCTCCCTGCCCTAAAATGGAGCAAGCAAATAAAGAGAAGGCTAACTTGAGGTGTCCTAAATGTCGAGTCACACACCTATTCATTGATTGCCCTTGGTGGAAATCTCCATTAGCTTGGTGTCTCATTGCCCATGCAGCTGAGGGTGAAAAGGCGTATGGCAAATTGCTAACCACACTAATAACAACTTGTGTGACATTGTCATTGGGAAAATTTCTTAGGCAAAACTTCGCTCTTTGGCAAGAATTGAAGAGATGGGTAGAATGCAGTAATGAACATAAACTCCAAGACTTTCCAGACCAGGATGCCGTAACACTCATACCAAGCTTAACGTTGAATCCAATGTCTAAGTCCCCACAAGTGAATGTCTTTTGGAAGGGCACTAAGATGCACCCAGACTTACCTATCATTGCCTTAGGTGATACTACATGAAAGGGGATAGTGGACATAGGAGTAGGGGTTAGTGTACTTAGTCACGCAGTCCTACAAGCTTGGGAAAAACCATTCGATGGAAATCACACAATTCAATGTCACTCTAGTGAATGGGATGAAGGTTAGAACTTTTGGAGTCCTGAAGGATTGGCCTCGAAAGATAGCGAGAATCCAATTCTCCATGAATTTCATAGTCATGAAGGGAGTGGATTATGATATCCTACTAGGCAGGCCTTGGATGAGGAATGTTAGAGTGATAGAGGACTGGGGTAATGACCTGATATTCTTGGGCAATAGAACAAAAGTAGTCCAAATAGAGATAGACACATGGAAAACCTCACTAGTGGACCTAGATGCCATCTCTACCCCTGCTCAAGGGCGACTTGAGGTCTAAGAGTGATCATGGACCTCTAATAAGGTACATTCCTTGCCCTGAGGATGAGCGAGATTGGATGCACATATTGGCAACCATTGATCTCCCATTCTCAGAGGATGAGGATGAATACAAGCAAGTTATAGACTCAGCTAGCAAACCTAACAATGCCATTACTTCTAACCAAACCACATTGCCCTTGTGCATGATGGTTGGGAGTCTCATCAGCCAACCAACACCAATCACCTATATCATGTCTTAACAAACAAATTGGAACTCCACAAAGTCCTCAAGTACCTATCAAGTAAGCTATCTAGCAACCTAGCTCTGCCAAATTAAAGCTCCTCAAGGATCTTATGGAAAGAAAAGAGTAGCAATGGACTAAGGTACATGACTTAAACTTGTCATATAACTAGACTCTCATGAAAAGTGTGGCAGAGATTGAAAGTAGAGACCTTGCAAGTGACACACAAACCCACTACGAGGATTCTAACGTTGAGTACGACGACTACTGTTCCATCAGTGAGGAGAGCAAAGAGCAAATAGGAACCATAGAATATGACACATATGGAAGAGTGATTGAGCAAATCAGAGTGGACACTAAACCTCGAGTGGTCAACATGTTTCGAGTGAGCAAAGAAGTTGCCAAGGGAGATTGTGATCAAGCTTGGCTAGAATGCCTAGAGGTGGTAGATTATGAAAAAGTGGGATTAGCTCAACCTTGCACCACACTATTATTTGGGGTGGAGTTAGCTTCTTCAGAGTTGCAAGCGACCACCAAGAGAAACAACCTCTTCTAGTGAGGATGACAAGTACAACTCCAAGGTAGAGGCAAGCTCCAATAGTGACCCCGAAATACCTCAACTACCCTAAGACCCGATGCATCAAGGGAGATCTTCCAATCCACCTAAGGCATAGGAGACTAAATGTTAACCCCGATGTGAGACGAAAAAAGAAATTTAAAAAATACCTCAACTACCCTAAGACCCGATGCACCAAGGGAGATCTTCCAATCCACCTAAGGTGTAGGAGACTAAATGTTAACCTCGATGTGAGGTGAAAAAAGAAAATTAAAAAATATGAAATAATGTGAAAAAAGGCAGCCTGGTAAATGAATAAGAGAGGAAAGGCTAAAAGCGCAAAAGGTCAAGTCAAAGGTAAATATATATTTTAAAATGCAATGGCATCATCCAAATTTTGTAAAAGAGCACCAGGATCCATCTTTTGCAAATTGTAAAATCTAGATGAGCATAGGTGAAGGGATAAGGCAACTAGAAGGGAATAGGAAAGAGGACCTTTGCAAGATGCCCGATCATGCAAAAAAGGGGATAGGTGCCCAAGGGGTTTAGGACTTATATATAAAGTTAGTTTTGACCCTAGGATAGTTGTTTGGCCAATAAGTATCAGTGATGACACTAGGGACTAGCATTAATTAATTAATTAATTAATGCCAATCTAATGGTCAACAAAGTTTGGAAACCACTTCACATTGCAAATGGCCTAGCTAATTTAATTATGGATGGGCATATTTAATTTTGGCAAGGTCAGAAGGGTTGAAATTAATTTTTAGGATTTTTAGTATTCTAAAAATTAATTAAATGGCTACATAATGCTAAAAAATGGGTTTAGAAGGTTGCCACTTGGCGGAAATGCCAAATGTTTCCAAACTAAGTTTAAAGAAAATGCATTTCCTACCTTGGGTCACTTACAAAGGTTACAAGAAACTACAAACAATATTAGTGATACTAAGAATTGTATACTTGACTATGTTTGGACTATCACAATATTTCACTCACGTGTGCTTGTCTCTCTCATATAGCATGTAAGCCATCACAAACATAGAACATACAATATGATCTGCTCTATCCTAATGATCCTTGCTGTGAACTTAGGGTAAAATTTAAGAGACCTCCATGATTTCTTGAATGTCAGTGGATGGGAAAATATTTGATTGATGAGAGGTCAACAATTCAAAAAATAGGCCAAAATGTTACTAGAAGTCCTTATTTTTGACTATTTTGGGATGGTTTTCTAGTCAAAATATCCATGTTTTGGATATATGAACTATTTGTATCTTTTTAAGCTCAAATTTTTATTTGTTGCACCTAAAGAAACTCTAGATAATTGCATTGTGTTAAAATTCACACCTAATTTTTACCTTATTCAAAATCCTTGTACTTCTTTATTCAATGGGCATCCCATTGTGATCATTTGGTCAAATTGTTTACATTGCTATATAGGTGTCCCTAATGAAACAATAAATATGCACCTACCATGAATGCATTCATTAAATAAAGCCTCTATTGTTTCATTGTGAGCATGGTAATCAAATGGTATAATGGGATGGATGTTTGAACCTTCATAATAAAGAATACATGAAAATACCTACATAGAACTGGTTTATTAAGGCAATACATAAGAATATTGCAAATGCTACTTTAGAGACACTCATCATAAGAGATTTTAATTGGCCTTGGATATAAGCCTAGATAATGCGTTTGTCACATGTCATCATGAGGTAAATTTCACCACTAATATCCTCTACTTCTAATGTTAACTTGTTTCTTGTTTGCATCTGTATCCTCTTACCTCCCTCTCGGCCTTGCCCACATCATGCACTACCCAAGGCAATTTTTTTCTCATTGAATGGTGAATCCTCTTCCTTGCTTTCTTTATCTCCAATATCTTCTTTCATAGTGCTCTTGGACACAATACCAATTATGAGCTTTCCCACTCGAAGTAGATGTGCCTTCATGAGAAGGGTGTGATGGTACTACCTCCCCTAAGGTTAGTCCTTCCTCACAAGCAATCACAATGGCTTCCTCCACCTTTGTAGATGCTAATAGTCTTGATTGACTTTCTTTTCCCCTTCCTTTTGGTGGATGAACTCCTTTTTGTTGTAGAGTACCCTTGAGAGACTACATGATGTCCACCTTGAGGGCAAGGGGGTATGTCCATGTCCTCCTCCAATGTCCCATTCGGTCCTCACCCTTTTTCTTGCAATCATCCAAAAAGTAAGAATGAGCAAAGAATATATAATTATTAACATTGAGAAAGATCTACTTACCGTTAGCTCAATAGGCCATTTCACAAGGTTTTTTCCAAAGCCAATTTTGTTTTTGTCAATGTCCATTTCCTTGATAACTTTGTGATTTATGACTTGTACGAGCACTCCAAAGCCATCCTCTCTCAAACCAAGCCTTGTTCCATGCATTCTTCATCAACAAAAAGCATGATAAGATCTTGTCTCTTCAAGTGTGTTGATGTCATTATATTGAGTTATTACAATTTGCTACTTGTTGGGATCTTTCTTTCCAAATTACCTGTAATAAACAATCATTGACAAGTTAAAACACAGGGGTCACATTAATCCATGGAGATATATGTACATATATAGAAAGCAAGTTGAGTGGGGGGAGAGAGGGAGAGAGAGAGAGAGAGGGGGAGAGAGAGAGAGAGAGAGAGAGAGAGAGAGAGAGAGAGAGAGGCAGTAGTTGCTACAACTAAGGATGGAACAAGTGAAGTATGTGGAACAAAAAAAGAGGGGTTTCCAAAAAAAAAATCACTCCTTATTCTCCTAGTTTTTATGAGTAGAGGCCTATATAATCAACGAGATGATTTGGGGTCCCCTAGCTCTAGATGTGGATCCTACTACTAAAGTCTCACTAGTTGAGATAGTAATGAACATAGTTGGCTAGGTTTTGGTTCAAAAAATTTGCTCAATTGGACCCTGAAATGGAAAGTTTTGGCTATTGATCTAATATAGGTTGCATACATTCCTAATTAATCATAGTGATTCTTGGTTCCTCACAATGTGATTGGAGGACTATTTCCTAGACTCTCAACAGGCATTATGGTCCTTGGTTCCCCATAATATGATTGGAGGAATATTTCCTAATCTCTTAATAGGGTTCAATTTTAACATCTATTGCCTGGGCATAGGTAGTTGTGATATGGATGAGACAACCATTAATTTGGCCTCCCTTTTTGAATTCTAAAGAAAATTATGCAAGATAAGTATTTTCAATCAATGTGGCTACAAGAGCAAATCAATGTGATCAAAACATAATATCCTATGACTATTTGTAGATCCACTAATGGGGTTTGAGATTATGGGCTTGTATTGTCCACAATTTAACTTGCTTGAATTTTGATGGTGTTGGGAGAGGAATAAAGTGTCAGCAGGCCAAAATCATTGGGCTCATGAGAATATGATGTTATAGATGAGAGACAAAAGAGACTATAGGCAATAGAAGTATGTAAGAGGGAAATCAAGATGTATCTAGTATTACTTGCAAAGTTCCTTTGCTTAAATCTTTATACAATGTGTCTATCACTTTTAGACTTACAACCTTGTGACCAAGATGATAGCTAGGGAGTGCCAATTTAATCCCCAATCTATAGAAGAAGTCTTAGCTTCATTAGCATCAAGCTCTTGTCTATCTAAAATGACTTTCCCAACACATCCATACATGCAAATTACATCATCTAGAAGAAACTTGCAAATTGCATTAGTGGTTTTTGTTCTCAAAGCTAGGACTTCAACTTGGTTAATTAGGTCCTCTTGTGCAAGTACTATGTATCTCATGTACCACAAACCTAAGGGCATAGTCACAAAGTCAACAACCCACTTATAATGCATGGAAAGAGGATAGGTAGGATGCAAACCATCCTTGTGCCTCACTGAAGAGTATATTCAGCACATTCTGCAAAACTCTACAAGTTGAGAAATGTTCTTGTACATAGCCTTCCACTAATCACACTCCTTGATCTTCTCAAAAGTTTCCCTTACACCCCTGTGACTACTCCATAAGCTTTCATGGAAGTCCTTCATAACCTAGACTTGCGTAGCCTGTCACAAACTACACACAGTGGGAAACCTCTCTTCTTCTTTATATTCTTCCATGCTAAACCTTTCTTCAAGAAATAACCACATGCTTTCCTTCCAATTATTTTAAAATCTACATCTATTCAATCATCTCTTTTATCCAAAGTGTTCAAACATTGGCCAATTTGTAATCATTCTCCTTCATACAGTTCTTTTGCAAATTTCTCCACTGAAGAAACATGACACTCATGATCAAGTCAAGTGGTTGAAATTTTAGCATCATCATCATATGCTAATAAAATCTCTTCATCCTTATACCTAGCTCTAGATAACATGTCTACTACTCAATTTTCTTTTCCTATAATGTATTGAAACTTTGGATTCATTGATTTAATGTATGCAATCCATCTCAACATAGCTATGTCTAGAGCCTATTTGAACAATTGGCAATCATCCCTAATAGAGGCAGGCAACCTTTCTCTACTACCATTGATGCTCTAATAAAATATTATTTATCACACTTCAGGGTTGCCACAACTCTCTCTTTATCTGTGGGTATCCTCTTTGTCTCTCATTTAGTACCTTTTCTCCAAACCTAACTACATACATATTACCCTCTTCAATAGCCCATCGAACTAGTTGTTAGGGGTGTAAATCCCTAGGCCTTATGACCTTAGACTTGTACTTTCATATAAGGATATAATGGCTTGAGATCAGCCTATGTGATTGTGTCTTTAAATGTCATAGGATAGGATACTTGTATGTCAGCACTGATTCTGATATGTAGGTAGTTGTATTTTCTTGAAAAGAGTCATATGATTTCAATATACAAAGAGAGCTAGTACCAAGTCTTGATGGTCATTGCAGGCTGTTCTCAACATTTTTGTCATTCTCTTTAAGTATTTGAATCCTTGTTTATGCATTTTGGAACTATAAATGATTTTCGATTATGGGGGCTAAAGTTTATGCAGAGAATACGCCTATGTTTGTGTTCTTTATTCTGGTGCCATGGCGTGTTTATGTATTCTTTCCTTCATTCTTGAAAATGATCTAAACACTTTGGCGATCCCTGCCATTTTCAGGGAATTAATCTCTTGATTTAGGCACAGATCTGGAATTATTCTCTGGGAAATTTGGTGGCAAGATCAAGCGACAAGAATGCTGATGGCATTGGCAATGTATCAGGTGCTTCCTATGGGCAACATTTATGTCAGACAATTATCCTTATCTATCCAATCCCATTCTTATCACGAGCAGATCATGAGAATTAAGGGGGGCATTGGCATGGCCACAACAACATGAAGGTTTTCATAATGATGCAGAGGTAGTTGCAACATTAGGCATACTAGATGAAGAACAGGTTGTACTTGATAGTCAGGGAGATCAGGATGTGGGTCCCTCTGGGGGTACAACAACTATTTATAATTCTCTTGCTGATTTTTTGAAGAGTCTTTTCCAACTCATTCAACTCCTTCAATCTTACCTAATGTTTCAAAAGATGAGGAACCATTACTGCCACCTAAAGATCAGGGAACTCCTCCTAAGCAGGCACTCGAGAGGCTGTAGCATATATACTGCTTGGGAGATCAGTTTTACTGAGAAGTACAACATTTCAAGTTAAGAAGTCTTTAAAATTCAATCTATTACCACCATTGTGGAGGCCTCATAAGCCAAACATAATGAATCCCAATCAGCTTGTCAACCCAAAGTTCAAAGCTTTTAAGTTTTCAAGAAAGAAAAAAGAAGACCCTGATTGTCATGTAGCCTAGTTTGACAGCAAGTGGGTTTAACCAAATGTAAGGTGATCAGGTTAAGAAGCAGCAGTTTGCAGCCACATTTTAGGGAAAATCTATGGATTGGTTTAGTAGTTACGGAATGGGAGCATTCAATACATATGATGCACTGAACATTGCATTTTTAAGCAAGTTTAGGAATGATAAAACTCCTGGAGACATTTTGAGAAAGATCAAGAAGATTAAGCAAAAGAGTATGCTAGTTGAGGAATATGCTCAAAAGTTTAAAAATCTCCTTATTTAACAGGTTGGATGCTGTTGATGAAGTATAAGAAAAAGAAGAAAAAGAAATCTCTTTCAGTCAAAAGCAAAGGTAAGAAAGCAAAAGATAAAATTAAAGCAAAGGTTGTGGAAAGTAAACTGGACAAGAAGATTAAAAAGAAGCTACAAGATTTGGGTCTTTCTGATATTAAGAAGAAAGAAAAGTATTGTAATATCTACTAGAGAAATGGCCGTGAGACTCGGAATTGTTGGTATAATCCTAATGCCAGGATAGCACAATAGGTTTCAATGATGCAGCCTAGGCCTAGACCTATGCAACTAGTTGTAGTTAATCAGATTATGTCTGATATAGTGCCTCAAAGTCCTTTTAGGGGACCTAGAAGAATGCAGGCAAGGCAACCTTGGGGAAATTTTCAGGCATAGCAATAACCTACACAAATGGGAGCATGCCATTATTGTGGTGGTCAAGGGCATTTTATTGGACCCAACTGTGAACTTTGGGTAAGGCATAGGATTGAGAGAGAAATGCCAGTAGCAAGGTCACGCAATGAGGGAAGACATGCAAGAGCACCTCATCCACAACAACCACTTGCCCCGGTCGCATAGCATTTCTCATAGAGCATTCTGACCAACAAGAGCAAAGGCAACCTTTGGAAGATTTAAATGTTGCTGGTTATGAGGAAATGTATCCTAAAACAATTCCCAAAGGGTCAGAAAATGGGTCAAGAATATCAAATGCTATAGGCTTTCATGTTGAATGATTGTTCTAATTGCATTCAAGTGGAAGAATGTCATGTTGAAACATTGGCACTAGCAGTCACTAGGAGTCAAGTAGGCCCAAAGTTGGATTGGCAGAACAAGAGAAGATAAGAAAAAAAGCCATAAGGCAAGTTAAAAAGTTTCAGAAGCTTGCTAAAAAGTCTCAATTGGAGCAGTTGGATGATAGTAGAGGTTTTGGAATGCAGTTTCCTGAACTGCAGGAACAGTACCCTAAACTACAAGAATAGTCTCCTGAATTGCAAGAGAAGTGCCCTGAATATTAGGAACATTTTTCTAAAGGCTTAGTTTTTGAAAAGTCATAGCAAGGTGGCTCTGAGGAGTTATTTCATGCTTTAGCAAAGTGTTCCTTGGACTTAACCCTAGAACTAATTTTGGATTTAATTCCTATTTTTAAGGAAAATATATTGTTGAAGCTCAAACAGAAACACAAGGAGGTGTTTGATAGTACACTCGTGAAGGATCAAGAATTTCTTGATTATCAAGCAGTTATTCCGATTCAGCAAGAGGTGGTGAATTATCAAGTTTCTACAATTCAGGTGGAATATTTTGGAAGGAATCTTGAAGATGTATTGTTGGATGGTGGTTCAGGAGTGAATATACTACTTGAGCATACATATTTGGCAACAAAGAAAGAGCAATTGCTACCAGCTCCATTTCAGGTTAGGATGGCAGATCAAAGAAGACTACAACCTTTGGGTATTCTTCGGAATCAATTGATCAAAGTGGCAGGCTTGAAGTTCAAAGCAAGCTTTGTGGTTCTAAGAATGTTAGAAATAGGAGATTCTTACAAGATACTTTTGGGTAGACCTTGGTTTAAGTTGGCTAGGTTGAAATAGGATTGGGGAAATGATTATGTTTGTATTCCTAGGGGCATTAAGGAGGTTAACTTGTCTACAGTGATTAAAGCTATGTTGAAAAGTTCAGTCAGACCTATAGTGGCTCAAACCATTAATTTGGTGGATGAAGTGGAAGATGATGAGGAGGAATTATTTTTGCAAGCAAATCCTTTTGTAGTCCCACTTTTTGAGATTGATGTTGATGGTATTATTCAAGGATATTAAGAGTTTCCTTTGGTTAAGGGGAATGCAAGTTTGGAGCAACAAACTTTTTATTCTGCAATCTCAAATCTATCTAAACAGCCATATGTTACTGTTCCTGAAGAGCATAATCGACCTGATGTTCAGGAAAGGCTAGGAATTGGTCAAGGAAAAGTGATTCAGGACCCAGGAAGTAGTTCTCCTGAAAACAATGTAGCATTGGATCTAAAAATCGGCAATTGACAAAGGATCAGCAAAAGGATGATCCTGATATACAAGAAGAGGAAGGGTAGAAAGCTATTCTTCAAGTTGAACAGAGGTACGAGCATACCATGAGAAGATTTGCAAGGGTAGTTGAAGATGAGGTGCAGGAAGTTAACTTGAATGAACAAGGGAAAGGAAACCTATCAAAATGAGCATTTATGTAGATGAGGTATTCAAATTGGACCTTATCAAATTATGTTAGGAATTTCATGATATTTTTGCTTGGGATTATACATACATGAAAGAGTTTGACCCAGTAGTGTGTTAGCATAGAATCAACTTGAAGAAGGATGCTAAACCAATGATTCAAAAGTGGTATCGAATGAATCCTAACTATGCTAAAGGAGGAAATTGATAAGTTGATGAGAGTTTGATTCACTAAACTGGTTAATGAGGTGACTTGGTTGTCCCTCGTGCTTATTGCACCTAAGAAGAATGGCAAGATTAGAGTTTGTGTGGATTATAGGAAGTTGAATGCAACTATAGTTACTGATCCCTTCCCATTACCTTTTACTGATTCCTTGCTTGATGATGTAGGAGGACATGAAATGTATAGTTTTTTTAATGGATTTTCAAGTTATAATCAGATCAGAATGCATCTTGATGATATGGATAAAAGTACTTTTATCACTAAATGGGGAGCTTATGTCAGTACAGTGATGAATTTTGGCTTGAAGAATGGTCCTTTCGAATTTCAAGGAGCTGCTCATAAAACTTTTGAGCCTTATCTGACAACTTTTATGAGGGTCTTTATTGATGATTTCTATGTGTTTGGCCTAAAAAGTGATCATTTGAAGCATCTTCGACAATGTTTTGAAATATATAGAAAATTTGGTATGTCTTTGAATCCTTTTAAATCTGTTTTTGCTGCAAAGTGGGGAGTACTTCTAGGGCATATTCTTTCTGAACAAGGTATGGCAATAGATCCAAGGAAAATTGATGTGATTCATATAAGTAAAAGCTCAAACTAACGTGCATGAAGTTATGAGATTTGTGGGCCAAGTGAAATGGCATAGTAGATAATTGAGATATTTGTCTCATATCTATTTTCCTCTTACTACATTGACCAGGAAGGGTATGCAATTTGTGTGGAGGTCTGATCAAGACAAGGATTTTAATGTTCTCAAAAAGATGCTTGCAGTGGCTCCAAGATTGCAACCTCCAATATGGGATTTACATTTTCATATATTTGTGGATGCTTCTGACATTGCGGTGGGAGCAGTGCTTATGCAGGATAAAGTATCAAGCTGGTTTAGACCAATTTACTATGCTAGCAGGAGATTCAATGCTGTCGAATGGAATTACTTAGTTACGGAAAGAGAAGCACTTGGTATGGTTTTCTCTTTGCAAAAATTTTGGCATTATTTGTTAGGGAACCAAGTGATTTTTCATGTGGATCATGAGGCATTATTGTTCTTGATTAACAAACCTTAGTTAAGTGGAAGGTTAGCTAGATGGATGTTGTTGTTATAAGAATTTGATTTTAAGGTTATTCATACTCCTGGCAAAGTGCATGCACTGGCAGATTATTTGAGGACAATGATGATCCTGAAGTTGGGGTTCCTAATCAGCTCCTACATGCTAAGTTGTTTGAAGTACAAGTTCTTAATCCTGAATCATATTATGATCAATTGTTGCATTTCTTGAAGGAAGGAGTTATGCCTTCACACCTTATTGCAAATCAAAGACAAAGATTGTCATTAAAAAGTTGATCATTTCAGGTTATTATGAATGTTTTGTATAAAAGAGGAGTAGATAATGTTATGAGAAGATGTGTTCCTAAATACGAGCAACTAGGAGTTCTACATGAAGCTCATTCCGGATTGTCAAGTGGTTGAAAGAAGGTTGACAGCCTCTTAACAGGGGTAGAATGCAAGATTATCATGTCTTACCACTTGAGCCTTTTCAAAAGTGGGGAATTGATTTTGTGGGGCCGATTAAGCCAGCAGCTAAGAGAACTGGTAACATATATATTTTGGTTTGTATGGATTACTGTACGAAATGGGTGGAAGCTCAGACATTGAAGGATAATAAAGCAATAAGTGTGGCCAAATTTTTGTATTCTAACATTATGACCAGGTTTGGTTGTCCTATTGAGTTGATAAGTGATCAAGGAAAACATTTTTTGAATCAAGTTATCAGGGAACTAACTATCAAACACATGATTTTGCATAAAAAATCTACTCCTTATCATCCTCATGCTAATGGTCAAGCTAAAAGTTCAAATAAGATTTTACTCTACATCTTGAAGAATATTGTTGAGGATAACATGGATGATTGGGATGCAAAACTTGATTTAGCATTGTGGGCTTTTAGGACAACATACAAGGTTTCGACAGGGCTTACACCTTTTAGGCTTGTTTATGGTTTGGAAGCTGTAGTACCTATGGAGCTTGTAGTATCAAGTCTAAGGATTGCAGTAACACATAAGTTGGATCCTCAAGAATCAATGAACCACAGATTAGGACAACTCCTAAAGTTAGAGGAGGATAGAGTTCTTGCTGCCTATATTTCAAGAATTACCTAGCAATGGAGACAAGCTTGGGTGAACAGACATATCAGAAAGAAAATCTTTCAAGAAGGTGATTGGGTTGTGGTGTATAATTCTCGACTTGGTAAGTTTCCGGGTAAATTAAAACTCCGTTATGCAAGTCCATTTGTGATATTTAAGGATGTCGGGCAAGGCACATTTTTGCTCAAAGATCTGCAAGGCAATGTGCTGCAGCCTGCAGTCAATAGATTCAGACTTAAAATATTGATTCAACCATATTATGCACATGTTAATTTAATCTTATCATGGTTTGTTAACTTAAGTGTGACATGAAGTGATTGGGGGGAGTGGTCTAAGGTGTGTCATGCTAAAATGACAATTGGCATGAAAAGGCTAAAACTTATAGAGGACTTGGACTTCAATTTCGAGATGGAGATGAAGAGTTCTTCTTTTATTTCCTCTTCTTTCTCTCCATCTTCGTCTGTGTGTCAACCTGCATTGCCAACTATGACACATACTCGGTGTACATCCACCAAAGCATTGTCCAGGAAGAAAAGAGCTCGTATAAAGGATGATGACAACACCAAGTATGATCTGCATGAGGAGGAGTGCTCGGAGCAGTTGGAAGCAGCATCAACACCAAGGTCTTCACCTAAGGTACTTAGTTCGAGTGCTCTGTCTACACCATTTATAGATTCTACTTTGGCATTGGATGTTGAGCATGCATCTACCAAGGCATGGTTGGAAAGAATCAGGTTGTATCAGTTTGCATGCCTTCCTTGGGATTCTTGGGCCGCCAATAAACATGCTTCGATACAGCTAGATATCCTATGACAATCCCAGGGTAAAATTGCATGCCGCCTTGAGCTTACAACGGTTTTTGTAAGCCATGTTTTTGCATTACCAACAATGAATGTAAACCCCGCATTGTGGAGATGCTCTGATGAGCAAATGCATGAAGCATTCGGAGATGTCATGGATCCACACAAGGTGTATGTTATGAAATGCATTGATGCTGATTTTAGAATGCATCTTCGGTGGTTATGGAGAAGTTCATGCTATTTATTAAGACTGATTCCATAGCTCGGGAGACTTATGGCTTAATTATGTTGAGAATGTGGATATGCCAAATTTGGATGGGGTTTTGTATGATAGGTTAATGACAAAGATCAAAGTATTGAAGACTAAAAAGGTTTTTCATCAATCTTAAATGGGTTGTTTCTCGGTAGCCCTATATGAGTATGCTTTTAGGCAATATCCTGGTTTGACTATGGAGTCCTTATTAACTTGGACACGTGATTCTATGGCTTGAGATGCAGGGCATGTTGATGATGTGACAATGGATACTAGCAATGGGAAAGACAGTACTAATACTTTTGATCTTTTTGGTGGTGATGAAGAGAGATTAGCTCTTTACAAAGATTTGTTGTAGACAGGTTATCAGAAGTCTTATGCAAGATAGGTGGTTATGGATTTTGTAAAAGATCATGGGAAGTCAATGTATGATGAGGTGTCGGCTAATGCTTCTGATACTATTAAAAAGGCTTTACATGGAGACTTTGAGTATGTGCATGTACCTCCTACTCCTTTTGTCTCGAGTGACATGGATACTGATGTTTCTCAGCTTAGTAGTATGTCTGATGTCATAAGGATGATGCATAAAATCATGGTTTATGTGGGACGACATAACCGAGATCATTCACGTTTTGCAGTACATGTTTAAAGTGTCTAGCATCAATTGAATCGAGAGGATGAGGGCTAAGGATTTAGATCAACATAGTTAAAGTAGAAAGTAGTAGATTCTGATGCTCTGTTTGCTAAACATCATGAGCAAGTGTTAGCATTGCAGCAGATAGAGCATAATAAAATTTTAGTCAATGTCTTTGAAAAATGGACTGAAGAATTGATATCTCAATGTTTGGATAGTATGAAAAATTTCATGGATATGTATGTATAGTTACAAGTTGATCATAAGCTTTTACAGGACATGTTTGCTCCTTTGAAAATGGTTGAGCAATAGATGCTTCAAAATTTGAATGTGGATGTAGATGGGGCAATAGTGCTTAAATCAGAGTATGAAGAACTTCATGATGCTTTGCTTTTGGAAGTAAAACAGTCATGGCAGAGGGTTGCTCAAACTTTGGATGCATTGATTTCTCGGCCATATGCCATGTTTAAGAATGTGTTTCTGGTAAAACAGCTAGTTGAGGTTCATGAGGATGCAGGATTACATGAGAAGGTGTCTATGCTTGAAGAAACATGTCATGATTTGGAATGTAGACTACAAGAGGCTTTGGAAGCTAAAAGACATAGTGAGGAGTACATTGCTACTTTGTTGCAGGAGAAGCATTTTCATGCCGATGTGGCATCACTGATGTGGTGGAGGAGGTTATGCATGAAATGCATGAGGAGTTCCAAGAGATGAGAGGAGTTGTACACCTATTGGACATGATGATCCATCTTTTGGAATGCAGATGTCCCCCTGCAAGGATATCATTCTTTATGTTCCAATTACTTTCTAGGTACTCATAGTGTTACAATGTTACTTCTTTTTTGAGTTTGTACTTCATTCATCATTTTGATTGGCCTTAGAACTGCTTATGCAACTACACAAGAGGATTATGAGTATGTCAGAGAAGCTCTACTCACGATAGCTTAGTGTGGCCTATTTAGGGGTGCAAGGCCTCTAGCAGGGTATAAGTATGTTCTTTATGTCCTTCAATCTCTTACTCTATGCTTGTGGGTTCGGGTCATGCCTATGCCAGGGCTATGCCAAGTGTTAGGGGCATAAATCCCTAGGCCTTGAATTCCATTTATGATCTTGGTCTCTTACTTTCATATAAGGATATAATGGTTTGAGATCAGCCTATGTGATTGTGTATTTAAATGTCATAGGACATGATACATGTATGTCAAGCGTTGATTCTAATATGCAAGTAGTTGTATTTTCTTGAAAAGAGCCACATGATTTCAATATACAAAGAGAGTCAGTACCAGGTCTTGATGGTCGCTGCAGACTATTCTGAATGTTTTTTTCATGCTCTTTAAGTATTTGAATCTCTGTTTATGTATTATGGAACTATAAATGATTTTCGGTTATGGGTGCTAATGTTTATGTAGAGAATACATCTATGTTTGTGTTCTTTATTATGGTGCCATGGCGTGTTTATATATTCTTTGCTTCGTTCTTGCAAATGATCTAAACACTAGTGCCAATAGTAATGATAATAGATCTTTCACTTGTGTAATCTAATTTTCTTAGAGTAGGGGCAGTCCTCAATAGATTCTTTAATTTTCTCATGACCTTCATGTGTTTCTTATCTCAAGAGACTTTTGATCCTTTCTTACCACAACTAGTATAGATCATTTGAAATATGAGCAAAATGGGGCATTCAAATTAAGTAAAACACACAAGAACCTAAAAACCTTCTCACTTCAGACACACATAAGAAAAAAGTATCCTCAAACTTCTCTATGGACTTAATCTGTAAAAACATACATCTAGGACAGGGCAATGTAGAAGCTATGGAGGTTGGAAGACGAAGACCAAACTCATGAAAACATGGACACAGGCAAGACTAATTGTCACACAAGTGAATTAGGTTCCAAGATTGAGACTTGAACCCATAAACACAATCTTGTGTATATACTGACAATGACATAGAGACTTTACTGAAGGACAAAAGTACTATAACATTGCATTAGAAAAGAGAGCAAGTACAATGCTTTATAGGAATTAGATGGTAGCACTTCTTCTACTATATTTATGGGATTCTAGTCCTGAGCCCTCACTGCTCCTTCCAAAAATATTGAAGTAGGTGTGATTGCAAACATCTCAACACCCCTCCTCAATCACAACCAGAAGTACAAAGCATATAGAGGCTTTAGTGAAAGCAACACCTACAAGTGTGGACACACCATAGACACCATGGCAAAATACCAGAGGTTGTCACAGAAAAGGCTAAGTGTGGGTACCGCAAACATGGTGGAAATCCAGAGGCTGTAACAGGGGCCTCACATAGTGTATAGAGGCTATAGTACAAGGCTACATAAGGAGTTTATAAGTTTATGTCCGAAGCATTAGGGCTAGGCAATACAAGGCTAAAAAAGTCTATTCGAATAGAAGGATTGATGAGGTTTTTGTCCTTCTCCTGGTGGTTTTCTTCTTCTTCTTCTTCTTTTGCTCCATGTTCTTCTTCCTCTTTAATAGCAACTAGATAGGCCTTTTGGAACCTCTTTCTGGCATGGCAGAACTTCTCGGTGTGTCTAGTCCTTTTGCAAAAGTCACAGAAAAGCTGGTCCTTCTTGCCTTTGTACATTTTACCAACATATAATGCTTGTTCATCTCTAGAGATGCTTGATTCTTCCTTAGTTTTTAGCTTCTTTTCCTCCTCTAATAGTGATGCTTGGATATCAACAAGCTCAGGGTTTGGCATATTGATTAGAGTTGTTGACACATTATTATATTCAAGAGGCAAACTTTTGAGCAGAACACCAATGCAAACATCTTCTTCCATTTTAATGTTGATTCCTGCAAGATGGGATAGAAGTCCTTCCATGTAATTTAAGATGTGTGGCAAGTGATGTGCTCGACTTCATTAAAAGCCTGAAAATTTCAATCAAGAGACCATACTTTGATGACTTAGACTATTGTGCACCAAACAAAGTGCCAAGTCTCTTCCATGTATTTTGTGAAGTATCATAGTTATCCACATGGTGGATATAGCTGTCATCTAGCTCCAGTTTGATAATGGCCTGAGCCTTATCATCATTCTTTTGGCAAGTGATTGCAAGGTCCACATCACGAGGCTTCTTCTTTTTGCCACCGGTGATGGCCCAAAGACCCTTCTTCATTAGGATGAGCTTGATGCGGGTCTACCAAGTGCGAAACCCGACCCCTTTGAAGCGAATGGTTGGATAGTCCTTGCTCATGATGGAGTTGGAGGATCAGTAGCAAATCAACTTCAAAATTCTCAGATTTCAGCAGTAGAAGACTTGATCTTGAGTGTACTTGATAAGCACAAGTGCCAAAAGACACTAGATGAACAGTATCAAGAGATATTGATGCTTGTGGCTCAAAGCTTGAGACCTTCAGAATCTCCCCTCCTTGATTTGATGCTGAAAAAAGTGTTCATGGGCTATCAATGCCCTATTATGGCCCTCAACATCACGAAATGTGGGCGCAACATTAGCAATACAATAGGTTGCATGAGCATTCTAGGCAGCAAATCGTTTCAGACACAATGCTATTCTGAAGAGGTTGCAATGTCAGGGTTTTATGTGACAAAGAGAAGCGCCTTTAGCCAAGGAATAATTCTCTAGAAGGATTTATGATGAGATATGGCTTCTATGAAGAGATCCAAGTGCTCAAAGGAGGTAGGGTGCAGGATGGCTATGGCTGCCACAAGCTTGATTGAAGATACAAGTGAAAATGGAGTTGGAAGTGAAGTCATGAGCTAACCAGAAGTGAAGAGACACTGAGAGAGAAGTGAGATAAGCTAGGCAACTGGGGTCTGATACCATGTAAAAACATAGATCTAGGACATGGCAATGTGGAAGCTATGGAGGTTGGAAGAGGAAGACCAAACTCATGAAGACATGGACACAAACAAGACTAACTGTCACACAAGTGAATTAGGT
Organism: Lygodium microphyllum; assembly: GCF_053477565.2. Lineage (NCBI taxonomy): Eukaryota > Viridiplantae > Streptophyta > Polypodiopsida > Schizaeales > Lygodiaceae > Lygodium > Lygodium microphyllum. The sequence goes on from NC_141154.1 coordinate 55,353,959, forward strand.
TCCAAGATTGAGCATTGGACTCATAAACACAATCTTGTGTATAGACTGACAATGACACAGAGGCTTTACTGAAGGACAAAAGTACTATGACATTGCATTAGAAAAGAGAGCAAGTACAATGCTTTATAGGAATTGGATGGTAGCACTTCTCGTACTCTACTTATGGGATTCTAGTCCTGAGCCCTCACTGCTCCTTCCAAAGAGATTGAAGTAGGTGTGATTCCAAACATCTCAACATAATCTTCTCTATGGAATCTACTTTTGCTAGGAATAGTCTTCTTCAATAAGAGTCACATTATGACTAATTATTAGTACTTCATTCACTCCAAAAATTGATTTCTAACCCAAAAGTGTCATATTTACTTCTTCAAGCCTAGTCACCTCATTATCTTTTCACAATTGACAATGTGAACTAATACAAACTTCTTGCGTCCTTGATCATCCACTTCAATGTTCTTCTCTTCTTCTATACACCTTTTGATGGGTACATCATCCAAGAAAGGCATAGCCAAATGTGAAATATGATCTATGAGCACTTTGTTCATGGCATTCATCATGTTGGGGCACAAAGTTTGTAGCCTCTTGTGGCAAGGTGCATATAGAAATTAGACCCAATGGAGTCTTGATTGTGGTAAGATCTTTGCCCTCAAGTGCTAATTGACACTAGTCATAGCTTGAATACAAATCACCCAATGAATATATGGCTTTAACTACAAAATGTTCAACAAACTCATCTACAATTGGTTCTACTCCCACATTCTTGATGGTTGCCTTATTTACTAGATGTTCATCCTATATAAAATGTCAATGTCCCATTCTTTTTCAACACTATGAACCACTTGTTGGAATATGGAGGTGAAGAGGGCTCTATAATTCCCATTTTTATCTTCTCATTTAACAAATCTATCTATTTAGGCAAGTGTATCCTCGTAATTGGGATAGGTTGTAAGTTTCAAGGTATATGTGGGATCTTAAAGATAACCATGGGTGCAAAAACTCCTAGATCAACACACCTATCTCATGTAATTGAAAGGAAAAAGCTATGTCATGTCTGGATAGCATATCCTCAAAGCACTTCTCTCTACCAATAACAAAGAATCTTCACTTTCAATCCTCACCTCTTTGAGAGAATCCTTAGTAAACCTATAGTTGATATTCTTTGGATTCCTCAAGTTTGGCTATTGAGAAGCCAATCTAATCAATTCCTTACTATTAGGAGGAAATGACATTGTATTTGGTTTTACCTTCTTATCCATTGTCTTATACTTTGTATCCACTCTAACTTTAGCCATGCCTTCCATACATCTCTCTTCCTATATCATGAAATCAATAATAACTTGAAACATATCTAAATAATTTACATGTATAATGCCAGACTCAAAACTTTGCTTAGATTCGAGTATGGTTGCAATTTTTGGCACTTTATTTGCATAAGAAACTCCATCATTTAATCATGAAATACATTCACCATCCTATGACAATCCATGCCCTCTCACGTTATTCTCAATCTTGCATATGTACCATCTTGCTACCCTATTTATGTGTACACCTCTTTAGTAATACATGGAACATTCTACTGAAAATCCTAAAAACATTGAAGAAAAAGCACATGTGCCTATAATGATAGGTGAGAGTTTTTTCTCTTAGTACCACTATAGTCCTGCATTATGGTATTACTCATTGAAAACCTGGTTCTTCTCTAAATTCTTTTGCATTGTGTAGCAATTGGTAATCTCTCCAGTATCTCTATTCCTAGGAGGACTTACATAGACAATCAAAAAATACAACTCTCTTTTCATCTTTGCTCCCAATCCACTGTCGAGACACTACCTATCTAAAGTTTGAAAACAAAAAATTTCTTCAATGTTATAGGATTTCAATATGTGCCTATGGGATGAGTTATTTAATGATTTGTGTAACCTATCAAGAGTAAGTCAGTGTATGACATAATGTAAAGTACCAGTTTATATATCAGACATGTAAGTGACCAAAATCAAGTATCAAAGTCCATTATCAATGTGCTAGTTTGAGTGGAACAAGTCTTCCAAGCTAAGAAATATAAAAAACTAATGCATTTATAAAAAAGAAGCACTTTCACTATTGTGAGAGGATTTTCCCATTCTGCCCACATTGGCTTGTGGACTAAGTTCATTTTCTTCGATTTGAGTACCGTGATTTGAGTTCATTTTCTTTGTTTTGAGGATTTTTCCATTCTACCCACATTGGCTTGTCAACCAAGTTCATATGTGAAAGTTATGGTCAAAACAAGTGGTAGCTAGACACAAAAAAAAACTAATATAGGGAAAGCAAATAGCAAGAGTTTGAAAGGCAAAGAGCATGAAAAACAATAGTGAAGAGCGGACTGAATTGCTATAAATGGTTATAAATAGAGATCTAGACCATTGTTACAAGCTTGGGTAAAAAAAAATGATTTACTATTGTGGTTAACAAGGCTGAAGTAAAAGATAAGTGATTCTACCTCTTTACGGTTGCCTTTAGCCTAGAAAGGTCTTCCTATTAGAGGTTATTTTTGGGACAAATCTGAAGATATCTTTACCTACTACTATATGTGATGATGAAAAGTATATGTGTGGTTGTAATTGAAGAGATTTTATAGGGTTATACCAAAGAAAGAGGGCTGAATTAGTTTCGAGTTGTTTTATGCATATCTAGGCTATGTTGATAGAGTATTCTATATATTTGTTGTGGTAATTTTCTTTGTTGTGGTAATTTTCTTGTGAGGCGAAATAGTGGTATTGATCTATCATCTTAGATAAGTTTGCCTAAGCTATCATCTTAGGCATGGTAAATTCAACTTGAAGGCATTTATTATAGTTGTATAGAGTTTCCAAGAGTAATAAAATTTCTCGTTGAGCTTATCTATTTTTTGCATACTATAGTATATTCAAGAATTCTTGCTTGAGTATTTCTTTCTTTGACTTGAATAAAATTCATATATTCCTAGTAGATTTAGGCCTATACCTTTCCTACCCTTGATATTTGGTGAACCAAATATGAAAGGCCTACCTCAGAGTTTACAACATAAGAGAACCAATTAAAGATAAAGTTATTGTCAGGACAAAAGTTAATGGAGATATCATGAGAACTTATAAATTGATTAAGCATGAAGAGACTTTTACTAGGGCTTTGCAAGAAGTGATTGCAAAGATGAAGAAGTTTGATGGTAGAAAGATTTCCAAGTATCTTTGATTCTATGCGGGGAAACTAGAGCTGGCAAAAAGTGTACCAATAGATGATATGCCAATATATTTTACTAAGGTTGCTTCTTATAAATTCAGAGCCACATAGAGTCCATATGCACAAATTATGGAAATACATGGACTAGTTTCAAGAGATCCCTAAAAGAGGAGTATTTCATAGAGGATATAGATAGTAACCAAGTGGACTTTGCTAGAGTGTGTTCATAAACTTGGAAAGAGACTTTTTATTCCATAGCTACAAAGAGAGTGTGAGACGAATTTGATCAATTGGATAGTATACATCAATTATCTTTGCTCACAGAGAAAGTTCTTTTGTTTTTACAAGCTTCGGACCCTTCATTGTAGCTAGAGCTAGAGAAGCTGTTAGAGAATGATACTACAAAATAGGGCATAAAGACTGAATGGAAAGATGTGTAGGATGTTGTATGTAACTATTGAAAAGACAGAGAAGAAGAGAGTTGTTGGCCATACCTAGATTCTTCACAAGACAATGTCATGGATGAACTTATAAAAACTATGTGGAATTTATAGATCAAGCTTGCTAAGTGTGAAGAGTTAGGGAAAGCTTCTTCTTTAAAGACTCCACCTAGGGAAAGCTTCTACCATTGCACATGGTGTGAGAATATAGAGCATGACTATCAGACTGCGATCCATATAGAGATGCTTTAAGAAAGAATTTGTTTTCTTGGAATGATGGGAAGATTCATGCAAATGAAATTGGTATGGCCCCTTGTACAAACTTTAGGAATGCAAAAGATTCTTGAAGATCATGCAGTGCAGAACGCATATGTAACTATAGATGTTGTTATCTATGGATTGCACCTAGAGAGATCTCTAGTTTCTTGTACAAGTAAGAAAGCATATTTATGGACCCATACCATGCAAACTGCGAGTAAGGGTAAAGTGCCAAAGAAAAAGCTAATTGATGCAAGTTGGAGTATTAGAGAGAAAATTGGGTGGGATTCCCCTATGGATTCCTATTCTATCTATGCTTATTTGGTAAAGAAACATAACATAGATATTATAGTAGAAGATAAAAGAAAAAGAGAGGACAAGAACCTAGGGACCTCAAAGAGGGTTACCAAAGGTAGTGGTAGGATAGTGCCTTAATCTCTATGCTTCCTATAGACTTGGACTATAGTAGAACATGGAAGATATACAAAATATGAAAGAATAGAAAGAAAAGAATCAGGAAAAGCAAATAGAATACAAGTTGTTCTCTGACATAGAGATGGCTACAAATCTTAACAAGGTTTTGGAACAGAGGATGCTAAACTAAAAAAAGTCAAGTTTGCATTAGGTAAAATCCTTGGAATATCAAAGAAAGGGTTCCATGAAGAAATTATAGTCATTATAAAAAGAAAATGAAAATTTGTGGGTGGGTCAACTCAGGCTATGATAAAAAGTGAAGAAGAAACATATTTATAGGGAATATAGTTGGTTTTTGAAGATGATGCTGATGTAGAGTCTACCCATGAAGAAGTAGAAGAGTTTACTATAGACAATGATAAAGTGAATAGTGTTGTAGAGAAGACTATGATATGCATTAAAAACACGAGATGTATGGCCTATGCACTATACAGAGGTTGAATTGTCTTCAAGGGTGATACTAGGAGTCAATACTCTAGGAACCATTGGGCCCATGCTACCACAAAGACTATAGTGAAGGTTGGAGAGCTAGAAACTCCATGTGTTGTACTGATAGACCATGGTTCAAAGATATATGTTATGGTGAGGAGTATCTATGAGAATGCAAGATGGCCTATAGATGTTGGCCACCATGGATGGAGGATGCAAGCATCCAACATCTCTGTAGGAGACCTACATATTGCCTATCCAAAATGTGAAGATTGCCATAGGAGACGTGCATCATGATCACCATTCCTCCATGTAGGATTCTTTGTTATACTCAATGTTTTTATGGCAACCATTTATTAGTGCAATGTAGATGGAGACTAAAGTTATGGATGATGGTTCTATCTATGCAAGAATCCAAATCAAAGATAACAAAAGAGTAGTGCAGTTTATGATAGTTTGTGTCAATCATGTAAGGAATAGGGATACATTGAGGGATACCCACAACCTCCCAATGCTAGAGAATATCAAGAGGTGCATTTCTAGTAAGAATTGATGTAATATGAGACAATAGTGGTATTGAGAGAATAAGGATCTCACCTATTGCTGTAGGCAAATATTCTTTTACTTTATTTAGGCTTCACAAAATTCTCATAGTAGGCAAGTTCTATGAAATTTCAGAGGATTGAATAGATGAATAGAGCTTCCATATAGTATGTTTGTAGGATAGAAAATAGTATGAAAGAGCAGGGTTTGTGCAAGATGATGAGAGGATTACAAGATTATATAATGGGGTATCTTTTGTAGACAAAGTTGCAAAGATTTCGACTATGCTAAAAATAGAATAGAGTATTGGGTCTATCATCATACATGTAAATTCTTAGGATATGTTTCAAGCCATTATTGAATTTATGATGCATGAAGAGTTATATGGGAAAAATAGGGATGAAGCCAAAGTTGAGATAAAGTATAAAATAGTGGGTAAAGGGGTGAATTCAATCATAGTTAAAATAATCAATATATTCAAGGGAAGATATTTAGAGAAATATGAAGAGCAAGAGCTTGCAGAATGTACAAAAACTAATGGTAGAGACATAGGAGAGTTAGATGTAAAAGAAGCCAGAGAGTTCTTTTCAAGATTGGATATAAAACTTGCATTGACTTTAGCTTAGAATCCAAAGGGTAATGGAAAAAGTGAGAGAGGGCATCAACCCATAGTGAAGGCCTTAGCAAAGGCTTGCAAAGGAAGAGTCTGAGAGTGGTTGTAGTTATTGACTTTTCCTTTATGGGAAGATCATATCACACATAGTGCTACCACAGGTTAGATGCCATGGTTGAGTTCATGTATGGGAAGAAGCTAATGATGTCTACAAAGACAGTGACCACTACCGAGCAAGATTCCATGGGAAGAAAGTTTGATCAAATAAAAGCTTTTAGCTCTTAGGATCCAACTAAAGAATAAAGAGAGATTTAATGTGAGACATACGTGGAGACCCAAGGCTATTGAAGAAGGTGATTGGGTATTGGTATATGATAGTAGCCTAAAAATCAACATAATACGCTGAAGAAGGTATCCAAGAGTTGGTTTGGACCATATATTGTGATGTAGGTTTTTGACAATACTACATATGCCTTGTGTGAACTAGATGAGATGGATCTTAGGGTTTAGGTAAAAGAATCAAGGTATTTAAGAGAAGAGAATTAGATAAATATAAAGAACCATAGCAATATATTGAAGAAAAAGATTCAAAGCTTATGGAAGACGATAAAGACCTTGAACCTATAGAAGAGTAAGTAGCATATGATGGAGGATGTGCAAGTTTAGAGGTGATAGATGTTGAGACATTGCATGTCTAAAGTGTCAAAACAAACACTATCTTTAAAGTTACAGGATTTCAGTGTGTGCCTATAGGATGAGTTATTCAATGATTTATATGACTTGTTAAGAGTAAGTTAGTGTATAACAGTGTAAAATACTAGCTCATATGCCAAACATGTAAGTGACCAAAATTAAGTGTCAAAGACCATTACCAATATGCCAAGACTTATTCTGCGCTTATAGAAAAACGATATCTTTTTGGTTATTCTAAGAGGATTTTGCAATTTTGCTCGCATTAGCTTATTGACCAATTTGTTCGCTTCAATTTGGGTACCCTGGTGACCCTATTATACAAAAGTTATGATCAAAACAAGTGATAGCTAGGCAAAAAAAAAAGTAAGCAACAAGAGCTTGGAAGGCAAAAAGCATGAAAAGCAAGAGTGAAAAGTAGTCATGAATTGTTATAAATGGTTATAAATAAATAGAGATCTGAAAGATTGTTATAAGCTTGGGCAAATAAACAAGTGATCTATTGTTGTAATTAACAAGGCTAAAGGAAAAGACAAGTGATTCTAATTTTTTTTTCTTTAGCCCAAATGGGACTACATGTAAGAGGTTATTTTTGGGTAGAACTAAAGATATCTTTACCTATTGTTATAGGTGAGAACTGAAAGTGTTTTGTGGCTCTCACAAGCTTTTACAAAAAAAGAGGACTAAAGTGGTTCCATGTTGTTTTATGCATATCTAGGCTATTTTGGTAAGGTATTCTACAATCTTTTCCAAGTGTTTCCTTTGTATTTGTTATTGTAATTTATTTTAGGCTAAAAGAGTGGTCCTCAACTATTGTCTTAAATAGAGTTTGCCTAAGCTATCATCTTAGCACAGTGTGTTTAACTTGAAGGGATTCATTATAGTAGTACAAACTTTCTAAGAGTGACAATTTCTAGTTGTATTACTCTGTCTCTTGTGTTCTACAATATTCAAGAGTTCTTGTTTTAGTATTTTCTTCCATATATCTTCTCTTTTCCTTGATTCCTAACGGATTTAGGCTTCGACCTTTCCAACCCTTGACAATGTTGAAATTTTAAAAACATAATTGCATAAACACATTTGTCTTAAAAAATAGTTACTTTATAATTTTACGACACATTAATTTGAAACGAGCGCACTAGACTAATCCGTAAGAAATAGGGGAAAACAACTTTTCATGTGTTAAAAATAAGAAAGGAGAAAATAAAATATTTTTTAAAAAATCACAAAAAATAAAATAAAAGTTAAAAATCAAAAATAGATTTTGGGATAAGAAAATAGTTTAATTATGAATTAGCTTTTGAGAAAGCACAGTATGCTAAAACTCAAAAAAGAGTGCTTTCCAAAAAGTGAGGAAGAATCATATTTTCCTCCTTTCTTTTCTCTCTTTTCCAAAACTCTATATAAGGACCCTTTTTCCAAGATGTCACACCACCTAGGGTGAGGAGTGGGATGGATTCCCAGTAATGTGTTAGAGAAGGTGATTTAGAAGCATTTGATTGGTACAAGACCTATTGTTGCAACAACTTTTCATCCATTTATCTGAGCCCAAGAAATTGGTGTTGATAACCCCATTAGCACCCACTTTTTCACATGTGCTTATGGTTCTATGCAAGGGTTTTATCACCTTGTTCACCCCAACCCCATCCAACCTGACTATGGTGTATATAGGTTTTCCATCACCAATACACAAACTTTTAGAAGTTAAGGAGAGCTAGGATGTGCAATCTAGTGAGGCTTCCAATATACTTAGATATTTATTAATTAGGATAGGCATCATGACCTATATTTGCAAGAACCATGATGCATAACATGCAATTCCATATTGCACAATAAATTATTCAAAGTTAATCCTACAATTCACTAATATATAAATTCTTCTGAGTTAAGGACATTTTCTAGGGGGAGATTAGTGAATATTACACATTATGTTAATTACTGTTTGGCTCAACACCAAATAAAATTTTAAATATTATGATAGTGTTCATTGTGATGGCTTTAAATCTACTCTAGTACTTAAAACGATCAAGGAAGATTGCTTCCTAAGAGAACCTTACTTGGTGCTTGCTTCAAAGTTGTTCGATTCATCAATAAAACACTAACAATTTGTTGTGGGAGATTTCTCATGAAAATGGAAACACTCTCTAATACTACAAACATTGTATATAAGAGCAACACCTTATGATGAGAAAAAATTGTATTATTCTTAACCCAAACTTTTATGGACAAAGCCAAATTTGATGGACCATAGTCAACAAGATTAGAAATGAGAATGCGCCACTTTATAAGATCAAGTTCTTGTAGTTTGCTACTATCAAGCTAAGTGGAAACATTTCAACTAATATTCTATGTGTGTTTATGATTGGTTGGTAGATGCCTTGAACATGAGAGAGAGAGAGAGAGAGAGAGAGAGAGAGAGAGAGATTTCTTTAAAAAACACATGTTGGATTGCAAGTCCCATACACAAAATTCTTGGCATTGGGCATCATGGTGAGAGCATGTACAAGTGGCTTGGTTTTGGGCTAAAAAAGTAGACTCTTGGGTTACATTTGAAATTTAAAAAGTAAATTGAATTTGACAAATAGGTAAATCCATTTTAAGTAGATTTATTGATCATTTTTCCAAAACTTACACATGGGTAAGTTCTAAGACATGATTTTTAAAAGGATTTTTATTCATGTAATTTAGATCTCATATGGATCTTTTTTTTTAATCCCTCTATGATAACAAGAATTTGTTCATGAAGTCTTCTTATGCATTATCAATGAAAGAACAATGATATTTTACATGATGTTTGAGCTATAGATTATTCATTTATTCCTAATTAGCTTAAAACTAAAATAACCTGATTTTTATTATTCAAAAACCTTCTATCTTTGCCTATTAAAATACCATTTTTCAAAACATTGAAGTATCTTGAATAAGTTAAACCTTCCTATTATCAATTCCAAATAGATACGTATCTAAAGGAAATAAGTTGGGATGGATTTGGCAAAGTTCGTGCATTGTTGATGCTTATTGCTACATTTTCCACTTCCGTACTTGTTGATGCTTGTTGCTACATTCTCCCATGTCTCTTCATCCTTTGGCATGTGTTTCGCGCTACATGGCGGGTGGGATTGGTATGTTTCTGAGGGGGTGAGGGTGACGTGCCCTTGATATGATGGTGACATCATCGAGGATGGGAGGGGGCAAATCAATGCAATGGTTGGCAATGTGATGATGGTGGTGGGGATGCACGGATGGTGGCAACAACAATTAAAAAAAAGAGAAGGTAAGGTTTTAAATTTTCTATGTTTAATTCTTTTTTATTTTCCCCCTTCCCCTAAGACCCCTTTCATATGCAAGGAGGAGCAAGAAGAAGAACCTGAAAGCTAGGACATTGCACCTACCTTTTTGTTGCACTCCAAGCTACCATCTCTACTTATTTACATCCATATCATGTAGCTCTAATGTTGAAAGAAGAAGATAGAGAAGAAGAGAATGGAGAAGGTCCTCTCTCTCTCTCTCTCTCTCTCTCTCTCTCTCTCTCTCTCTCTCTCTCTCTCTCTCTCTCTCTCTCTCTCTCTCTCTCTCTCTCTCTCTCTCTCTCTCTCTCTCTCTCTCTCTCTCTCTCTCTCTCTCTCTCTCTCTCTCTCTCTCTCTCTCTCTCTCTCTCTCTCTCTCTCTCTCCATGGTGTAACGAGATGATAGACAAGTAGGAAAGTAGAAACCTAAAGTTGGAAAACATAACATGAGATCTCTCTTTTCTCTTACACATTAAGGTTAGGCTTTTCACTTTTTAGTTGGGCACCCTCCCCTTTATCATTGGCTTCTATTATGCATACATTATCTTTTCTATAGACACAATTAGCATGGAGTAAATAGTTCCCAACATTTTCATCCATTGCATTTCTAGTGTATCTTTGAGATTGATATACAATTTTCATAAGAGTGATGTTGGCTCTCACTAGAATTTCATAACATTGAAGTATATATTTAAATCATTGGTAACACCATTAAAATATTAATTGAGAAACTTATAGAAAATGGTGCCTAACTTTATATATTGGCATTGTGAGATTTAACATAATTTGAAATGCTCATTTTTGTCACCCTTGATTAGTACTCTTCAACCCTTCTTTGCACTTTGAAACCACTTTCAACATTGTTTCAATAGCCTTTCTTTTGTGAGGGTTAATAGGCATGGAGGAGGAGAGGATAAGTTATTAGAGAAGATGAGGCTGGAAAAGGCTTCTTCTCATCCTCTCAAAGCATCTTTGTGGTAGCCTTCTGATGATTTCTCAAGGTCATGAAGGGGGTATAATGGGCTTATCTACGTGGGAGCTCACACAACAACTCCACAAAGCACTCTTGATTTTTTCTATTAAGGGATTCTTTTCCAAAGTCTCCCTCTCATACATTCTCCCAAAAACTTGTCCTAAAGTTGCTCCTTCTCTAATTCTTGAGTGGCCCTCCAAAATATAAGCCTGACAAAGACTAGTTCATGCATGGGGTCTCAGGTATTAGTCTTTAATGCTCCCAACATTGTATCAACAAGCTATAGAATTCTAGAGTAATTAACTTTTGTGCTAAATATATTTTTGCTATTGCTTTCCCTTGGTTTTTCCACCATCCATCTCATTATAAACTCTATATTGTTCCCATGTTTGGCCAATTGGGTTTTTTTTAAATCACTTATGCCAATTTTTAGCTATGTAGTATTCTATAATTGATTTAGAAAATCATTTTTCAAATAGCATTATATCAACAAGCTATAAAATTCTAAACTGATTAACCTTTTGCACTAAATGCATTTCTGTTATTACTTTGCCTTGGTTTTTCCACTTGGCATCTCATAACCTCTCAATTGTTCCTATATTTGAGAATTTGTGTTTACTTTTTATCACTAATGCCCATCTTTAGCTATGTAAGAGTTTACAAGTGATTTAGAAAATCATTTTTCTTCAATGGAAACTTGAATTGGACAAATAATATGCTTTATTTAAATAACTCATAATTCAAGTTTTTGTATTAGTAAAAGAGTAGCATCGTGGCTACATCACATACTAGACCTTAGAGATTGAGATGTCCTTGTATCAAGAGAAATTGGGGGCATTTATTTTGTGGACTACCTTTATCTACCAAGGTGGCATCCTCTTTAAGGTAGTCTTTTCATATATGAGATGTTCTCATAAGACTCAAATTTGGGGATTTCTCCCTTGTATCAAAGATCTTTTTTAGTTGCATCTCAAGAATTCCTAGGGTGGATATCATGAATTTCTCATAGTTCAGAATATGATTAGGAGTACATAAATAGGGATTGATTAAGCTTATGTGAAACATACTATGGATTTCCCTGCTAGTTATCCTTTCAGTAACTCCTTTTGGAGTTGACTAACTTTGGACAAATAGATTCTTATCTTCTTAGCCCACTCCTGCGATTTTAGTGCATAGGATTTGTGTTTCTTTAAGTCAATCCATACCTAGTATATAACCATAATGAATAAGAAATATAACTTTGAAGTTAAGCACTATTGATTCTTTGTCTAGTTCAAATTGGACTTGTCCTATAGTTCTAGTAAAAGTGGTTTCCTACTCATTGACCAATTCTACAACCATTTTCCTTGTAGTTTGTATCCACATGAAAATTATTCACTACTTCTACAGATTTAAAAAGTGAGTGCTTCCACAATCAATTAAAATTTTGAAGAACTTATCCAAATAAGTTGTTGGCATCTAAATGACTCATCATTGCTAGTTTTAGTACCTTGTTTTCAAAGGTCTCAAGGATTAATCCTTGCTTGGCCTCTTCTCCTAGAGTGAGCTCTTCTTCAAGTGGTTTCCCTATCATGAAATCTACCCAAACTACAAACACTCTTCCTCCTCTCTTCCTCTTCCTCTTCCTCACAAGTTAATCCCATTTCCTATGCCTCTAATTGTTGATTGATTAAAGTTCATTTTCTATGGGTGATCTATGAAATCCACACTTAGGTGCCCACTTTTTCTACACTAGAGATATTACACATTGCTCCCTTTCAACCCTTGGATAATTACAAAAGCTCTAATATTAGTCGTTACACTATTCACTTGGATGCCATGGCCTGTGAACTTTTTTTCAAAGGGCTTATTCATGGCACAATCTTTTTGGCTAATTCTAATAATCTCTCATACCAAGAGTTTGGTATTAATGAGGGTATCTTCAAGCATTATAGGATTTATTATCTCAAGATGGGTATCAAGAAGGAGGACTTGGTACTTAGTAGAATCTAGCAATTTGTTTAGTTTGTAGTGCATACTTCTAGAGACACAAAAACTTTCACTGCTAGGCTTCTAGAGTCAAGCTCAACTTGTGAAGCCTATAGAGCTCATTCATCTTGATAGAATCATAGCATTGGATCAAGATACTTCCCTTGATTGCTTTCGTGATTTGTTCTTATATTCAGGATGCTTTACTCACTCCATTGTCTAGGCATGATTGCTTCCACCAAATCTTAGCTTCTCTAATAATATGAAGGTATAGAGTCATGGATTGATTAGTAATGCTAGCTCTTGTAGTCATAAAGTAAGCATCCATCTTCTCAATCTAGGCTTCTACATCTTGCTCAACCTTGGTTCCTCCCCCATTGAAGTTAGGTGTGCATGGCTTGATTTTCTTTAAGAGGAATCTTTTCGTTTGAAACTCTCTATAGTTATTATTCAATCTTAGGACTTGATTTTGACTTAAAATTCAAGCCAAGGATTTTGAAGGTTTAGATTCTTTAAGAAGAGATTCTCCCTCTCTCATAACCAAGAAAATAGTAAGGTTTTATTGTTTATTTAAAAGAAAATGCCACAATCTAAGGTTAATACTTGGTTATCTTAATTATTGACCCAATGGTGCAAGGTCATCATGTCAATATGAATAATCATAGTGTCAGTGATCCTATCTCCATTTGAAAATATGGAGACAAACTAACTTAGCTCTTCTTTCCATCAAGTCCTCTTGGGATGAATCTTAAGATTCCCAAGACAGTCAAGATTGATCGTGAAGAAGTGATATGGATTCCTCCATGGCATTCCTTAGGACCAATCTCACTTAATTTAAATGAAGTGGGGGTTCAAGAGATTCTTGAGATTTAAGTCATATACTTCCATGAAAGTCTATATTCAAAGATTGACATGTTTTCCGATAAATTAGTTTAGATGCCATAAATTATGAACAAGCATACTGAGCCCTTCTTAAAATCCATGGTACACCTATTAAATAAGAATATTTCTAGCTAGTAAGAATGATTATAAAAAGTTGTTAGGAGTTAGCAATTTATTTCTTCAAGTTCTTTTATATGAAAGATAGGTGGTTAGCTTTTGTATCTAAGAATTCATAGCAATTCAAAAGATAGGTAGATTAGCTCTTGTATCTGGGAATTGAAAAGATTAGGATAGGAGTTGGTCATTCTTAAACTCAGTTCTTCCCACTAGCATGATCTTATCCAAACATTACTACATTGGTCATAGGACCATTTTTTGCATCCTTGTATTTTACATTTTCACTCCAAAGATTATCGAATGTACAAAGTCCAATTATTTTGAGTGTATCAACCCCTTTAAGTAACTTGAGGTAGTCTTCATGTCTTTGTTGGGAAGACTTGCCTCCAAGTAGAGATGTGGATTGTATATACCCCATGTCATGCTCTAACTCCATAGATTAAGATAAATTAATATTTTTTTCTAGGATAGTCATGACATTCTCTCAGAACTCTATAACTATAGGTAATTGGCAAGTTCTCACAGACACAATATAAATAATAACAACTCGTTATTTCATCACTTACTAGTCAAAAATAACCTAACCATTTAGAATATCCCTCATAACTATACATTTCATAAAAAGTTGCTCATAAGAATGCACTTGGGCTTTACTTCAGTTTAGTAAGTGAATCTATCAAAATTATCGACTTGTAGGTCAATTTACAAGTCAACGTATTGCATATGTTGAAAAATATTTCCCCATAAACTTCCTGGAGAGTCATATCCTCAAACATTGGAGGTTTCTCCTAAGGGATGACAAAACATATAGCATTGGGGTACTTGTGGGTATCGCCAAAACTCTAGTTCTTGTAGGATGGTTCCTTGGAATGATGACAATTATTTCCTTTGAAACTACATGCGTTACATGTTGGTAAATACACAAGGTTTGCAGTACCAGTCTAATATCAATGCAATGTAATGAATCCTTGTATAAAGCATAGAGGTAGAGCAGACTAATTATCTTCAACTTCTCGATCCAATGGACTCTCCATAGGTCATAGTAAGGATAGTAGGTCCATCATGCATAGATCCCAAGACGTGTATAGTTACATGGCCATAAATTATGCATATAATCTCCTCTTGTGGAGCATATAATTGCTAGAGAAATGAACATCTTTTCTATAAGGTACCCTTGTCAAGACCTTATGTAATCCTCTTTTTAGTAGTCAAGAAAATAGTTTGGTTTAAGAGCAGCACCTTGCAGTACCCTCTTAGGAATGGACTTAGTTGAACATGGGAGTTTTGGTCCTATCCAACATGAAACCATGGATGATCATCCTAAAAATTCTTTAATGCCCATCTAAGAAAGATCAATTTGTAACAAATCAAAGATGAAATTGACTAATAGTCTCAAAGATCAGTAAACTACCATATTCTATTCATGTCTTAAGACAAACAAAGATGCACAAATAATCCTCCCTTAATAAAATAGATACACTTTTATTAATGTTAAAGCTTAATAAAAATGACCAATAATCATGGCTATATAAAACATGTTAGCCTATGATCTATCTACCCTGTCACTACTGGTCTCCTAGTCCAATTCTAGTTATATCTCTAAGAGATTTTACACCCCATCCTAGGTAGTTGATAGGGTAGGTAGCCCCCCAAGGACCTAATACCAACTCTTTTGCTCCTACAAGGGGTGTTTCATACTAGGGTTGGGTCATGTATCTCATACCCAAAATAATAGGTGCTCACAAAAAGAAGGTTCACTCACTCTAATTGCATAGTCCACACCACGAATGGTTATCCTACTCAAAGGCTAGAGGTACATCTCAAGTATCGCAAGAAGGCTCACTTGGCCGAATTGCATATCCCTTTCTAACTACAAAAGTACCACAACGGGATTTGTATTGAGAATCAAATCAATACTATCTTTTCTTGAGTGTTCACTCAATAATCAAGTGTTGTGTTATCTAACTTTCACCTTTGATTGGTTGCGAAGTGACTCTTCTTAGGTAGGCGTTAGACTAGTGTTAGGGTGATCAATCCACAATTCCTCTATGAAGTAGAACTAAAACTCCGATGCACAACTAAGTCTCACATTTCCCAAGTGGACACTAAATGGTGAAATGCATCAATATTAGGGATTTGGTCAACTACTAGAGGACTCCCCTGAGGTTATAGAGGAGACACCTCACATCTGATATCAAATACATGCTTAAAGATATGTAATGTGATGATTAAAAAGAAGCTTAACTAAAATAAGAAAAATTGTTTGGATGGAGCCCTTGAGATTGATTTCTATTCACTTATGTGAACCAAGAAAGTGTAGAGGTGGAGAGTTGAGACAATGATTTTTCCCTTAATGTACCAATTGGCCCATTGCTCAAGCAATTATCTATACCAAGAGGTTATATTTGAGATTATGGAGAAGATGTTTATTCCTCCAATTGTTTTACATCCTCTAGGTGTATGGCATATGATTAACTTATGACCATAAAATTCAACATGTCAATGAATCTATGCATGCTAGACCAACCATCTCCAATATTATTTATGGAGATTTCGCTAGGATGAAAAGTTGAAGATAATCAATCTCAAATTTTTGCATGCTTCATATGAGATTTGGTTTCTTTGCATTGACAACGAATTGGTATGCAAGACTTTGTGAGTCTATTGGTAAGTGAATTGGTATGCAAGACTAGAGCTTGGAGATACTTAAGAGTACTCAAATGATATGTTTTTTGTTATGCCCTAAACAAACCTCTAGGTCTATTATTTCTTCTTTGTGATGTCTTTTGAAGTCCGATCTTAGCAACCTTTAAGGTTATTACAATGTCCTTAGTATCATTGGCTTTGAACTCCACCTTAGGAGGAGCTATATTGAGTGGTTCTCTTTTCTCTTCCTTAGTGACAACTTAAGCATCCCATATTTGTCCACACGCATCACAACTAGCTTGTAGGAGAATCAAGTGGAAGTGGTGCATGCACTAGTATTAAGCAAGGATGTACCCAAGGTTTTTCTTTCTTGTAAGCTTGATGTGGGTGCCATCAATCACCCCGCACACATTGGCATACAATGTCATAGCTTCAAAGTCTTTATATTTCAAAGATGATTCCTTAATGAAACACAAATGAATTCCAACTTGATCTTGGTTGCTAGAATCTCCACAATGGGCTAGCAATATTCTTGATACTAGAATCTCCACAATGGACTAGATATGCGGTGTGTGGAGCTATGAGCAAGGTAGAGCAAGATGTACCTAAGTGCTCTCTTAGGTTCAATTAATGAATAGACTTTATCTCTGTCACCATCTTTGGGCCAAGAAGGAAGCAGTAGGTGTAACAAAGGTTGGAATGAAGTACATGGCAATCTGAAGCACTTGCAAAAACAAGGCCTTTCTTGTGTTGTCAACCTCACACAAACACATGTTATTGTACCTCAAACCAAAAGGTGTGTTGCCTTGGAAAAATCCACCATTCCCTTAAAAAATTCTAGATGGATAGGGTGACTAATCAACGTAGGGAGGAGAATGAAGAAGTACAACGAGGCACCCAATAGCAAAGCCCTGGATGAAGCACTTTCAGACTCCATCATTTGCAGCATTCCCATAAAGCAAGCAATTTGTTTGTCACAGTCCATGCAACAAGACATGTTATGGCAACATGAAATGTGAAAAATGCAAGGTTATTCTAATTTGCAAACACAACAAAAATTATGTTAAAAAATGATCCATAAAAGCAATGTCATTGTTGGGGAAAGGTGAAAGAACTAGACGCTTCATTCGTCATGTGGGAAAAACAATTCACAATGTGTGCATGTGCGTGTGCGTGTGCGCGCGTGCTAGAGCATGTTTGTTAAAGGGAGTGTGAATGCATGTCACTACTCCAAAGCTCCTTGTGCATGGTCAAGTCTCCATAAGCTCCTCAAAAAAATATCTTTTCGTTATGTTTAATTGAGCAACCACAAAAAGTAAACCAAGCAAAAAGATTGAATTATCATCTAAAACCACCAAAGGAAGACTCACCAAGCAAAAAACTATGCAAGCGAAAATCTAATAATAAGGCGATGTGCTTTGTAGGGGATAATCAATTGCCCCTATATTGATGGCAAGCTAAGTAATATTGTTGTCCATCAAATGGATCTTACTAGAGTCTACCGTAAGATCCAAGGATAACTTACTCAAGGTTATACTTCTAACTAAAAGCTTGTTGCTTGATGCAAGGACCCCCACTTTGCAAGTGCTTAACGATTTTGGCTTGAGAAGCTTAGCCACAACATTGGGTTACGATTCAATTTACCACAAGCTACAATGAAAATACACATGCAAGTGCCACAATAACATCTATGATTAACTTACAAACAATTCATCCAAAATCAAGTTGAGGTGACCTTCTAACTATCTCTAGTCTTAGAATTATTCATGCCCGTCGAGTATCTAAAACATATCAAGCTAGCTACATTAGATGCCAACATAGGGTTTCTATTGGAGAAAGTTACCAAGTATAAGCGAGAAGATGTAATCCATAAATTCCAAGTGCTACTTATTAATACAAAGTCCCAAGGATAATCCCAATTGAAGCCTAGAACAAATCCTAGCAAAGCTAGAGAAGCTGTGCAAACCAAGGAACTAGAGGCATGACATAGTCAAGAGATTTGTGCACAAGCCAAGAAGCGCAATACAAGGTTCAAAAACACAACTATTGACCAAAGTTTTGCATCAAGCAATTGACTATCACCCATCCTCAACAAAACTTTATTCGAGACTTGATTGACCATGCAAGTAGAATTCTACGCTCAACTAAGTTCTACCCAAGTGTTAATAGTTGTAATCATCACCCTACACAATCTTTCTCTACTCCCTCATCATCGACAATAATCTACAAGCATAGGATCCCTAACTTGACAAACCCTCAACTCCAAACATCAATATCCACACATTTTTCAAAGCCCCAACTCGAACTATTGGGCTTGTTTATAGACATCGCATAGATTTGCTATAAGATAGCCCATCCTTAAACACCAACATTCTCTAGCATGATTGCTAGGCTTGTTTATAGACATATCCTATCTTATAGATTTGTTATAGGACAAGCCATCCTATGACACCTACATTCCCCTCTTCTCTAGCATTAACTGTTGGGCTTGTTTATAAACATCTCCTCTCTTATAGATTTGTTATAGAAAAACCCATCCTTTAACACCTACAATCCCCTCTTCACCAATAGTCAACAGCCATATTCCCAACCCAATCATAGAAAGGAGGTCTTGAAATCCGAATTCAACCCTCTACATCTCCAATCCAAAGCAAGGAAAAAAATCCCAAAATTACTTTAACATCACCAACATCTCCACAACACCACACTTCAAGATACTAACAAGCTCCACTTAGTAACCTCTACTACTAACCGTGCCACTTTAATACGGTATGAAGCCCAAGGACCTCGCCCAAAGATAATAGAATGTAATGGCCAACAATATGACACTAACCAATATATCCTACAATAATTCTATCAAGCCAAATTTTCTTTATACAACCAATAAAATGAGAGAAATGCCACTCATTTGACAAGACCCAATGCCAAAAAGATTAAGCAAGTAAATCAAGGCAAGGTTAATTCACAAGTAAGTCACCTAGTACGTACAATACTCCATACAGACCCTACTCAAACCCCCCAAATATCCGATGTCAAAGAGGATAGTCCGCTATATACCTCAAAGCATATAATTTCATATTCAAAAAATTTCAAGAGATGGCCTTCCTCATTCCCTATGTACTTGTAGGATCTTCAATGTCAACATATCCTACATTTTCTTCCCTCCAATGGACCCTACTACTCAATGACCTTAGCAAGGAGTACAAACCGAGTGTTCAAGTGGGCAAGAGCCTGGACATGAACACATCATATGTGCAAAGGTGGCCAACCCAAGTGATGTAGTGATGTGCCAGCAAAAGTTGAACCGACTACCTCGCAATTTTGCACCAAATGCTAACTGCTAGGCATATCAACTATTCAGAGTATCAGGATGCAGACTCTGAAGCACCTCTTATCTTCTATGATCTTTCCTGATAAGAACTCTATGCCTGCTACGATCCAACCCCATGCCTGATCTGCCAACTTAGCCATACTAATCCCTGTTAATGTCCCAAATTAACTTGTGCACAGACACGAGCTTTCACACAGTCCAGTCCTAGTTCCAGATTATGTAGCATTGAAATTTGAGGCAGCCTTCAGCCATTATGGTGATGACTGTAATCATACACCTTTATATAATCATGAATCCTCACAATATCCAAATTGTTGGTCTTTGACAACTAACCACTAAATTCGATTTGTGCTGAGTGCTATTAATTTGACAGCCACTCTTGCTAACCCAGTCACGATTTCATTGTGCTACATTCCAAACTCGGAAACCTTAATTCAGTTGTTCATGGCTCCATACTTGGTACATATCCATCTTCTTTGACTCGGAAGTTAATTCTGCTTAATTTTGCAACAAATTGTGCACTTTGTGAGTGTGTTTTGTCACCTACAATGAACTCGTGCACATTTGTACTGATTTCAATTAAAGCTTTTCCTGGTGTTTTTGTTGCGTAGACACTCTCTTTTAAACCCTTTACCTTAATAGCATCTTTGCACATGTTGGCATTGTGCAGAATGTTTGACATCAGTACATAGCCAGAACCATGGGCAGGTTCCAGGCATGAAATTGCCCCAAAACATTCCTTCCCCAGATCTTTATCACCGTAAGTTTTGGAGTTCCCAAGCAAGGATACCCACCCTTCAATGTCTGATGAGAAGGGCATAGTTTGTACAATGTCTTGTGCCTCTAAGAGACATCCAACACGACCAAACAAGTCAATCATGCAGGTGTAATGTGCAAGCAATGGCATAATGCCATAAGCTCCCCTCATAAGCTGAAAGATGTGTGTACCCTTTCCTAATAAGCCCATGTGACTGCAGGCAGAGAGAGCAGACAAAAATGTCACTTCATCAGGTTCCAACCCTAACCTCTGCATAGCTATGAAGTGTTGAAGAGCAACCATATGGTAACCATTCAATGTGTATCCTGCAATCATAGCAGTCCAAATTACAACATTCTGCTTTGGAGATGCATCAAACATTTTGCAAGCATCCTCAATGCACCCACATTTTGCATACATGTCAATGAGGGTGCTGAAAACAAAAGCATCCATTTCAAAAGAACTTTCAATCATGTCTAAATGTACCAATTTTCCACAGCACAAAGCTCCAGCATTTGAGCAGGCTTGCAGGATACTTACAATCGTGACACTGTTTGTGTTCATTCCTAACTGCTGTATTTGATTGAAGTACTGTAGCGTCTCTTCTGGCTGATGATTCTGGACACAACCCGCAATCATTAAGCTTTGCATTACAGAGTCTTGCTTTGGCGTCCTACCATACACTCTTTGTGCATCTTTTAGCAGTCCGAATTTCACATACATGTCAATCAATGAATTTTTTACATGCATATCTGACTCAAACTGGCATTGAACAACCCATGCATGGACAAGCTTTCCTTGAGCCACAGCTCCTAGTGTTGAACAGACTTTTAGAATGCTCACAAGTGTGACAGCATTTGATTCCACATTCTGCTGCTGCATACTTCGGAAAAGTCTCAGAGCCTCTTCATTGTACCCATGGCGAATATATCCTGCAATCATTGTGGTCCATGATACCACATCATGCTTTGCAAGTTTATCAAAAACAATGCCTGCATCCTTGATACTACCACATACTGCATACATCTCCATAAGACAACTCCCAACATATACATCAGATTCACATCCACATTGAACAGAGTGACAATGTACAATTCTACCTAGCAATAGAGAGATAGTACGTGTACATGCTGTAAGGACAGCAATAAATACTCTTTCATTAGGTTTTACCATTGAATGGAGCATTTTTTCATAAAGTTCTAATGCCACCTCAAACTGTTCAAGACTCGCATGTGCTGCTATAACTGCAGCCCATGCCAAGGCACTTGGCTTTGGAATCCTTTTGAATATTCTGCATGCATCTGGTAGATTCCCACATGCTGCAAACAGGCGGATTAAACGGCTTCCCCAGTATGATTGTGGTGCAAATCCACTTTTTATTACAAGATAGTCCACTGCTCTGGCAGCTAAAAGGTCTTTCCTCGAAGTGCAATCTTGTATAAGGAAAGCAAAGATAGTAGGAAGACGGATCCCCTGTTCACTGAGAAGATGCATAGCTTTTAGAGCTTCATCATAGTGGCCCTTCTCACAGAAGTTTCTCAATTCCTCAAAGGACCTGACATGCAACCATGGAATCAACTGAGTGTATCTTACTATTGAAACAAAAGTTTACAAAGGAAATGTTAGTGAATCAAAAGTCGAGAAGCATGAATGCAATTGATCCTAAGCAATTGAATGCCAACCTAAGTAATAAAACCAAACGTTTTTCCATTCAAGTAAAGGATGTACACAAATACTTTGAAAAACACAGGATTAAATATGAGAACATGTTTGTAATGGAGGGAATTAAAAAAAGTGCAACTTATCCAATAGCTACACTATGACATCTTGTTTTTTGTTGGACACCTCCTCCTTGTATGCTTGGATTTGGTTTTGACAAGCAGCATATATAGCTCTTAGGAGGCTTAGTACGTTTTGCATATGATTTGTGCTTGTATGACTACAATTGGATGTGATTTTGTTTGTTTGTGAGGCTTTTGCATGACATAGCCAATAGTCATGGGTAACGGGTGGGATGGGTGTTAGAATTTGCCGATTCTATGGGTAGCGCCCAATGTAATTTGTGTGGTGTGGACACTTATTAAAGTGTCAATGTAAGGTGTGTACACCTAGTGTCTTAGAAACTCAAAGTGGTGACACTAGGCTCTAGAGTAAAATAAACCTAACTCTAGTTAGTTGGTGGAAGGCTGGTTAGGTCAACCCTTGACCTAAACATAAGTTGTACTTTCACTCTATCTTTCATTCTAGCAAGTACACTCTTCTCTTTTTGCTTCAGCTCACTCTCTTGCTGTCATTGTCTCTCCTCTCTCTCTCCATAGCTGGCTGCCATTTTCCAACATTTGGTATCAGAGCAGCTCGTACGACTCCGTTCAGCCACCGTCAACTGGTGCCATCCCGCCCAAGGTCTTACTGCTGCTAGCTTGGTTCTCAGCTCAAGGAAGAGTTTTCAGCTGCTGTGAGGTGCTGCTGAAGTGGAGGAGCTGTAACTGAGCCGTCTCTTGTCTACTCCAGATTTGTCCAATTCAACCATCAGCTCCAAATCTGTCCATTTGCTCCAGATCTGTACAGCTCAGTCATCTACTGCAGATCTGTTGTTTTCAGCTTGCATGCAGTCCAATGCGCAGTCCCACACGCAGCCCTGCACGCAGCTCAAGGAGTTGCTTTTTTGGAAGAACTGCTGCTGTTTTCAGCTCTGCCTGCGATTTTCTCAGTCCTGCCCGCCAATTTCTGCAAACCCTAAAAAGTGCAGAAACCCCATTTTTCAAATTTGGGGTTTTCTCAAAATTTTTGGAATTTCCAGTCTATTTCAGCCATCTCTTCTCGAATCACAGCTCGCGCTACCAACAGGGGCTTTTGCTAATTTTTGCTCCCGAAGTTCGAATTGACAACCAATCGAAGAAATTTCTCAATTTCTTGGACATTCCAACAAAAATTTGGGCCTTCTATCCAACTAGAGGCCCTTTGCACAAATTGTTATTGAACTCATAGCCATTGCGCAATTTCTTCCACATTGGCTCAAGAAATTTTGGGGCTTTTCAGTTTTTTTGATTCGGCACCCATCATAAGGCAGATTTCGATTGCTGTTCACTGCTGATATGCGTCCAGAGGCAACATTTCTGCAAAAATTCCAAGTGTAAGGTACAAATTTATTCAATTTCTTTGAAATTTCAGAAAGAAATTTTGGGCTTTTGCCCGCAACACGCACTCCAAGGCAAGCAACAAGCAGTACAGCAACACTTAATTGCTATTATAGTCAAATTGGGCAAAAAAATTTAGAAAAATTCAGTAAATTTTGGTAAGAATCAACATTAGGTGGTTGTATTTTGTACTTTTGTGGGGACACATTTCGAGATGGGTGTGGTACAGCAGTATACTGCTGTAATTTACTTGTTGAGTGCTAATTTGGGTGGCATTGTGCACACTTTGTCATTTGAGTGACACTTTGGTACTTGTTTCTTAATCCCGTGGGGGATTTTGGTACTCTGAGGAGTATACTCTATACTTCAGCATTGAAGTATTTAGCTGCAGATTTTTGTCTATCATTGGCAGCATGGCATGTCAGGGAAATAATGATCAGAGCAACATCCTTGGTGTCCTCACTCAGGAGGACAAACTTGATGGCTCAAACTATCCACTATGGAGTTTCATGGTCCGTAATCTTCTTGTGGCGAAGGACTTATGGGACTATGTTACAGGTGATTTGCATCGACCAGAAGATCTTGCACCTCAAACACCTCAACGTAATGCTTAAGGACAAGTTGGTGCTACTGGTGGTGGTATTGGTGCTGTTACTGCTACTGTTGCTTGCCCCTCCTCTCCCTCCTACCGAGGATTAGAGGAAATGGGACTCAAAAGATACACATGCACTTTCTTTGATTGCCTTGGCAAAGGGCAATAATTCCGCACATTCAGTCTTGTAAGACCTAAAAATCAACATGGATGTACTTGAGCGTATGTTTACAGCACACAATGAGACCATGATATCCTATCTCCGCAAAGAGTTGGCCAATGTGACCATGGATGTACTTGAGCGTATGTTTACAGCACACAATGAGACCATGATATCCTATCTCCGCAAAGAGTTGGCCAATGTGACCATGGATGTACTTGAGCGTATGTTTACAGCACACAATGAGACCATGATATCCTATCTCCGCAAAGAGTTGGCCAATGTGACCATGGATGAAGGTGATAGCATGACAGAGCACCTTACTCACATACACGATTTGTGTAAGCAACTACTCAATGTTGATGAGGTCATTCAAAACATCACGCCGAAGAGTCATATCTTGGTTTCCACACCTCTTTGATGTTGTCTTCGAGGAGGGGACAGCAACCCCTTACATTTGTGGAGTTGGAAGGCCTCTTGCTACAAGAGGAACAGACTCGGAAGAATGTAGCATTGTGTTCACGTGATGTGGATGTGCTTTCCAAGTTTAAAGGCAAAGAAAAAGTCAAGCAAAATGTGAAAAATCAGAAAAAGGGTGATGCTAGACAGCCATCAAATAAGGTTATCCAAGACACAAAAAAGACTAAAAAGAAAGGGAAATGCCATTATTGCAAAAAGCCTGGTCACTATATCGATGAATGCACAAAGAGATTGGCCAAAGAGAAGAAAAAGAACTCCGGTTTGGCTGTCCAAGAAATATCAGCCAGCAAATCTACTGATAATGATCCTTTAACCAACTTTGTAGAGGAGGACTATGCAATTCTCACATGCAGTTATGATTCTTCAATGGTTGATTCAGTATTTAATGCTGCTGAAACGCAACAAACATGGTATTTTGACAGTGGGGCGTCAAAGCACATCACTTCCAGGAAGTGTTTGTTTACCTCTTTGCATTCAGCCCCTACTGGGAAGCGTGTTACATGTGCGAACAGCAGCAATTATGATGTATGTGGCATTGGGACAGTCACTATTACTGCTGCAGATGGTTATGATTTCATACTTCTAGATGTCTTGTTTGTACCTAGCATTACAAAGAACTTGTTGTCTATCTCTGCTTTTAATAAGCATGGCTTTCAGGTCATCTTTGTGTCAGAAGTGGAGCAGCGGTGGAAGCATAAACATGTGCTGAAATAAACTGCTGAAACACAAGACAAAAAGAGAAAAGAAAAGAACACGATACAGATGAGAACTCAGATGTATGCACGGGAAATGGAATCCATATATCTGAACACGAGACAGTCGCATACAACAGTGAGTCACTGGCTGCGTGGGCACTGGCACTGGCACTGGCTCCTCTCTCCACAGAGTGTGCAGATGGTGAAGATGATGATGATAATGACTGAGGAGGAGCACTGAGTATAAATAGGCTGAAAAAGTGGGGAGCAATAATGCTGGTCGGACAGCATTAATGTTGGCCGACTGGTGCATAAAAATGCTCCACTGGCATAAAATGCCACACCAGAAAAAATACCTAAAATACCTAATAAAAATGCCCAGCCCAGATCAAGCTCAAACTCACACATGAGCTGACAAATACTCTGCTAACACTTTGAGGACAAATGCATTGTTAGACACAGAGAGATGGATTATGCACTTAGGCTGTCCGACGCCCTGCATAAGGGTCTATTTTTGTTGGATACACATGACAAACAGTCTCATGATGCTTTAGCAGCCACTACTCTTTCGCCTACTATGCAAAATGCGAAGCTATGGCATGTCCGCTATGGACGCATGAGCTTTGGGAGTTTGATGACCCTTCAAAGGTGTCATATGGTAGATGCATTGCCTCCAATGGAGACTCCACCTCCTCATGCATGTGAGGGATGTATTTTGGGCTCCAAGCTATTGGATGTCTTATTTATCTTTGCAACACACCCTGACATTCAGTATGCAGTATCTCAAGTAAGTAGGTATATGCATATAGCCCACGGACCATACATTGGCAAGCTGTTAAGCGGACCTTCAAATATTTGCAAGGTACTCAGTCACATGCATTATTATTTCCTAGGGGGGTAGACTTGCACTTACAGGCTTATAGTGATTCAAATTGGGCTAGTGATGCAGACACTAGGCAGTCGACTAGTGGACATTGTTTCTTTCTAGGCCGTTCATGCATTTCATGGCTAAGCAAGAAACAACCTACAGTGGCTACCTCGTCTTGTAAGGCTGAGTACAAGAAGGCAGTCTTCACGCCAACAGTGGAATGTGTATGGTTGCGCAGATTGTTGGCTGATCTACATTTACCATTGGAGGGTCCTACACCCATTCTTTTTGATAGTCAGAGTGCTATTGCAGTCGCAGAAAAATCTTGTGTTTCATGCTCGCACGAAACACATAGAGGTGCATTACCATTATGTCAGAGAGAGATGCTATGCAGGAGAGATCAACTTGATGTATGTACCCACACAGAAAAATGTTGCAGACATTTTCACCAAGATACTACCACGCGAGAAGTTTGAGGCTTTTCGAAAGTCCTTAAACTTGTTACCCTTTGGTGATTGATCATCCTTGTACTTCATCACATTGGCACTGCACGGGGGTGTTAGAATTTGCCGATTCTATGGGCAGCACCCAATGTAATTTGTGTGGTGTGGACACTTATTATAATAAGTGTCAATGTAAGGTGTGTACATGAAACCAGTCTATGACTCACATAAAGCGGTAGTTCCTTCAATTAACACCTAGTCTTTACACACACACGCACACATAAGCAAAGACCTCACTCCCTCGCTCAACACCAAATTGGCCCCGAAAACCAACGCCCCTCTCGATATTTCTTTATCAATTAAAAGATGAAAACTTACAAAAATGATAATGTTCCAAAATACATAACCTGTGAGCAATTGGTTTTCATCTCTTCTGAGTAAATCCTAGCTACATAAGAACAGTACAGCATGTCAAGATCAACATCTCTTTTAGAAAAGCATTTTCTATAACCAAAACTCAATGATTCCTGTGCAGAATTGCAATCTGCAGACCTCTGAATTCACTATTCTTACTGTCCAGCACACTATTCTTACTGTCTAGCATGTGTAGAATTCACTATTCTTACTGTTCAGCATGTGACCAAAACTCAACGATTCGTGTGCAGAATTACAGTCTACAGATCTCTGAATTCACTGTTCTTATTGTCCAACATATCCTGCATTTTCTGTGACCAATACTCAATGATTCATGTGCAGAATTACAGAGAAAATAAGAAATTATACATTCGATGGAATCAGCCCATAATGCGAAGCATTTCCTCTAAGAATATAGAGAGAATTTATCAAAGGGAGCAAGCTCTACCTCCGTCCTTGAGTCAAAGACGTAGAAGTACTCTCCATGACTGATTTTCTTGCAGCATCTGCCCTCGGCTCCTCGAAACTTCATTCTCCCATCTGCCCCTTATGCCTATTACGTTCTTTTAATGCTCTCTCTCTCTCTTTTGGGAATTTGTGCCACATGGCATACATGTTACAATTTTCCCATTTAAACCTTCTGGTCTAAATTTCTCTATGATCGGTGCAAAATTTGACCTTGGCACAGACCAGAGAATTAATCCTCATGCAAAAACAAAGATAATGACGTGAACAGATTCTGAGGTCCAAAAATAGTAACTCCCTAAATTTTAGGGATGGTGACCCCTGCATTCCTCAAGTTGTTCTGAGCAACTTTTATCATTGTGACCACATCAAAAAGTGTAATGTGGCTCAGTTACGATAATTCAATGAGATGCAATATTCAACTATACAATAGAGAATGTACATTGCTTCAAAAAGCATTTGAAGTCACTATAGATTCCAATAAGAAAGCTTCTCGGTAAAGTTGCAATAACTGAGGTGAATCTGCCAATTCAACCTCTTCCATCCATTTGGCATCCATTGGTGAATAGTTCTTGAACTTCACCAAAAATCTTCTTATAACTCTACCTTTCACTTTCCTATCCTTATGTACCAGGATCTGCTCAAGAACTAGAATCTCATCTAATTTCTCTACTTCATGCTGTTCCTCTTGAACCATATCTTCTGACACTTCACCAATAAAAGGCCTCAATAGGCTCACATGAAATGCATTATGAATTTTCCAATTCTGTAGCAATTTCAGCCTATATACTACGTCATTGATCTTCTCTGAGACTTGAAAAGGGCCATAGTAACGCATATTCAGCTTTGGAAACAAACGTTCCTTGCCCTTCTATTTTCTCAAACGTGCCTTTTCAAAATGCAAGAAGACCCAATCATCCTTTTTGAACAAGAGCTCTTGACAATGACTATCAGCAGCTCTTTTCTGTTTAGCTTGTGACTTTTCTAGGGCATACTTGACCTTTTTATATGCTTCTTCCCAATCTTTTACATAACAATCTGCTTCAAAGATGTTTTCTTTTGTCTGCAAAATGAAAGGCAATTTCTTTCCACCTTCCACAATCTCAAAAGGTGCTTTGCCAGTAGATGAGTGCACTGTATTATTGTATGCATACTAAACCAATGGCAAGTAGTATTCCCAAGAAGTCTTATGATCTGAAACATAACACTTCAATAGATCTAAAACAGTCGAATTTGCTTCTTCAGACTGTCCATCAATTTGTGGATGGAAAGAAGATGAAAATTTCAGCGTAGTGTCCATGTTTTCAAACAATGCTTTCCAAAACAAGCTAGTCATTCTTCGGTCTCTATCACTCACAATTGACTGTGGCATTCCATGGTACTTGAAGATATTTTGCATAAATGTCTTTACCATATGTTCTGACTTAATCTTTTTGAAAATTTACTGTTCTTACTGTCCAGCATGTCCTGCATTTTCTGTTTTTCTGTGACCAATACTCAATGATTCATGTGTAGAATTTCAGAGAAAACACAGAATTGTACCTTTGATGGAATCAGCCCATCATGCAAAGCATTTCCTCTGAGAATAGAGAGAGAATTGATCAGAGGGAGCAAGCTCTACTTCCGTACTTGAGTCAAAGACATAGAAATACTCTCCATGGCTGATTTTCTTGAAGCAATCTGCCCTGAACTCCTCAAAACTTCATTCTCCCATCTACCCCTTATGCCTATTACGTTTTTTTTAATGCTCTTTCTCTCTCTCTCTCTCTCTCTCTCTCTCTCTCTCTCTTTTGGAAATTTGTGCCACATGGCATACATGTAACAATTTTCCCATTTAAACCTTCTGGTCTAAAATTCTCCATGATCGGTGTAAAATTTGACCTCGGCACAAACCACAGAATTAATCCTCATGCAAAAACGAAGATAATGACGCGAACAAATTCTGAGGTCTAAAAATAGTAACTCCCTAAAATTTAGGGATAGTGACCCCTGCATTCCTCAAGTTGTTCTGAGCAACTTTTATCATTGTGACTACATCAAAAAGTGTAATGTGGCTCACTTATGGTGACTTTTATTCCATAAGCATTCTCACATGTGTATCTTCTGTCTTGGACAGGCTCATTGTCCTGCACCATCTCCAGTGGCTAAGCACACAGTCCCAAACCACTGGCATTCTATTCTTCAATGCCCATTCAATATGGAATCGGTCCTAAGACTTAGACAAACCATTAGTGCAATTTGTCCCAATGGCTGCCTCTTCTGGCCATGCAAAGATCCCGGCTTATTCCAAGAGAACTCTAGGGATAAGAAGCAACAGCAACAAAAGAAAAGAAAAATAAAATATTAATATAAGTAAATAAAAAAGCAACTGTAAAAAGTATCACCACCTGGTGACAGTACAACTAGCGTCTTAGAAACTTAAAGGAGTCCCACCATGCTCTAGAGTAAGATAAACCTAACTCTAATTAGTTGGTGAAAGGCTAGTTAGATCAACCCTTGACTTAAACATAAATTGTTCGTTCACTCTATCTTTCATTCTAGCAAGTACACTCTTCTGTTTTTGCTTCAGCTCACTCTTTTGTTGTCATTGTCTCTCCTCTCTCTCTCTCTCTCTCTCTCTCTCTCTCTCTCTCTCTCTCTCTCTCTCCATAGTTGGCTGCCATTTTCCAACAAGGGGACCTTGGGACACAGGTACAATATCCTTGTAATAGAAAACAAGCGAGAGGCATGTTCCAACCAAAACAGAAGGAAGTCCCATGTACCTTCAGTCACAGCCATCCTTCGCTCCTCATCCCTTGTCCTATCCCATTGTTTGGAATGGACAAGGGACGTCTTTTGAAAATAAATAAATAAATAAATAGTTTTTTTCCAAAAAAACCCTAATTTTTTGTCTGTTTTAATGTATCATTTAGCCGTCTACTTTTGCACATACATAAACTACACCTGAGATTTCAATTTCAAATAGCTCATATCACACACTCACACACGAATACAAATGTATGCAATCACATTTTGTCACATGATAGTATGATCTACTGGCCCAAATGTGAAGTAAATGTGCGAGAGAAAGACACGGAAACAAAGCACAAGAATGCACAAAATGTCTTTAAATAGAAAACTCAAGGACTAACTATACTACCTATCCTAGGAAACCCTAGCCCTAACTTGTTAAGCTAAAAAGGTGCATAACATGATTAGCTCATTTTAAGCAACCTCAAAACTCTAAACACTACAAAGCTTTCTATGTCCCATAAACAAACCTACAAACTTTGGTTGGTTTCTCATCTATAAATAGGTGGGCTGCATAGTTATTTGCATCCTTAATCAGTCTAGATCCATCCATCAGTTGGCACTATTCAGCTAAAAATTCATTACCCACTGATTAGCTCTATAAAACAGCCCCAAAACAATAAATTCCCAAAAGTTTCATTAAACGGGAGCGGTTCTAGAGAGTTTCTGTGTCCCACATGCAAAACCCTCATTTGGGAGGATCTTTCCACGTATATAAGACAAGCTGCCACCATTCAACTCAATCCTTGTCTTGCAGGTTTCAGCCATCATCCCTCTCCACTCGATGTCCAATCCCAAGTGACTACTGCAATGTGGTCTACAACTAACACCCAGCCTCCCACTATTGTCGGTGATCACCTTCCATCATCTATATTAAGTCGTTTTTGTGTTTCCAATACTTTTCTTCATTAGCCTCTGCTCTGACTTGTGGTTGCTACACTCGAGATCCATCTCTAGTGGACGATACACATCAATACCTCCCTGAGCCCCGCTCCCATGAGAGCCACCAACCTTCCTTCTCGAATAGAGTGGTAATTCATGATCAAGCACTTAATTACAGCAATCACTAAATAAACTGAAATTGCATAATTTACCTTAAAATACTTGGACAATAAACACCCTGTTGGCCCCAAAACTAGCGCCCCTTTCAGTATTTACTTTATTGATTGATGGATTGGGTACAAGCTCACATTCCACAATCTCCTTGGCTGATCCAAAAGCCCCTTGCTAAAGGCGCAATCAACACACAAAATGGAAAAATTACCCTTTGAATTTCACCCACGACTTGCTCTAATTGGACCCCAAAAGGCCGAATGCTGCCCCAAATTCACAATGGATGGGCTGGCATCTAAATTCCTTGATAATTCCACAAATTTCAAGTACTAAATTCAATGTTCAATGCCTTCTACTAATGGCAGCAATCCCTAGGTGGTTGCTACACCCTAATCTCTATAAAAATTTAGGGTTTACAGCAGAAATCCTCCTAATCTCCACCAAATCTGAGATCTACTCCAAATGGCTGAGATAAGCTAAGATCTTCTAAGACTAGGCTGCAGAACGGTAGAGAATGCCAAAGAGAGAAATTTCAAACATTCCTCACAAAGAAATCCTCCAATCTCCTTGCTGCACGTTTCAACCAGCAAGAAAAGCAATCGCCTACAGCCTGGAAGCACCAGAACTGCTATCACTAGCCAGGTGATGATGTCGCCAACCCCCAATGGGCCTTCTCCTACTATGGGCTGCCTGTTGATGGCTCCAAAGGGTTGTCACCTAGTGTAATTTGCTCTTTTTTGCTCAAAAAATGGACCATCAACCTTCTCTCTCTCCTTGTCCAGTTGAAAATTGATCTAAATGGTGGAGACCAAGCCCCAAAAAAGTTTTCTCAATTTGCAAGGGTATTTTTGCCAAGTGGTAACCTTCTAAACCCATTTTTTAACACTATCCAACAATTAAATTATTTTTCAAAATTAAATAATTCTGAAAATTTATTTCAATATTTCTAACCCTACCGAAAATTAAATGTGCCCATCCATGATTAAATTGCCTAGGCCATTTTGAAACTGGAGTGGTCTCCAAACTCTGTTGACCCTTAGACTAGTCCCTAGTGTCACCACTCACACTTATTGGCAAAACAATTATCCTAGGGTTAAAACTAACACCAACTGACCACCCAAGCCCAGCTGGCATAACTTATCACAACTTTGGCCTTGGACATCCACTACATCCTCAAGGTCCTTGGCTTATTATCATGAAATAACTATCATGTGTATCACCTGTGCTAAACAGCCTCGCACATTTGATTGGTAACTCAATCATATGTTACTCACAAGATTAAAGCATCCCAAAATTTCAAGTCTGTGTGATAGACCTCCCTCTTGAAATCCCCACAATCGTCCTCAATTGCACTACATTATGCCAAAGGAAAAGCATATTACACTAGAATTTTCATAAGGCATCACAATCACAACATTGGCCATTATTGTCTAACCATGCCATATGTCCCAAACCTACTGAAAATTTCCAACTAGCATAAACATCAGATAAAACTGAGGAAACACTCCAAAACTGTTACTAGAAACCCATTGGACGCATCCATAACTCATGTTTCTCGACTTTTCTTACTTCACAACCATAATAAAGCACATTCTCAGCATAAACCATGGCCAAAACTGTCAATGGCACTCACTAATATGCTGCTGCCCCATGGAAGCAATTGTAAACCATTGAAAACTAAGTATACTCTGACCATAAACTGATCACTTGCTAATCTGAGAACTAATCGCAACCTGCTAATGTAACCCCAAACTGATTGTAATGCCCCATGGAACAATTGTAAACCATTGAAAACTGAGCATACTCTAACCATAACTTGATCACTTGCTGATCTAAGAACTAATCACAAACTCCTCCAAATGTGACCTCAAACTGATTGCAAAAACTGATCAATAACCGATGCAAAACTAATTCCAAAAGTGATCATAAACAGTCCTCAAACTGAGTTTAAACTTATCAAAATTTTGTCTCAAAACTGAGGCAAAAACTCATGTCAAACTGATCACGAGCTGATGCAAAAGTATAGTTTCGATGCCCGAGTGAAACTTATCTGCATATATCTCACAATGACTAGTACACTAAGTAGTGACCCCATGGCAAACATACTCTCAATACAGTACCTTGGATGCATGTTGAATACATCCGAGATCCACTATATACAAGAGTTGTTCACAACAGGTGAAGTGGATGTACTACTTCCCCCTGAGCATCAAGCAATGTTGAGGAACCCTGATCCGTTGAACTTGATTGAGCCCAAACCAAAATTGGCTCTACTTGAAAGGCATCTAGGTGAAGCTGCAACAATTGAGGATGGTCTACCAAGTCATCCTCTTTAGTCCATTTTGCATCCATTGGCGAATAGTTCCGAAACTTCACTAAGTATCTCTTGGAAACTTTACCTCTAACCTTTATTTTATTATGTGCCAAGACCTACTTGAGTACAAAGATCTTATCCAACTCCTCAACCTCAAGCTAAATTTCTGCAAGTACATCCTCTGACACATCATTACGAAAAGGCCTCAACAAACTAGCATAAAAGGCATTGTGTACCCACCAATATGGAGGTGATTTCAGCTTATATGCCACATCACTGATCTTCTCTAACACTTGGAAAGGCCCATACTTAACTTTGGATACAATATTTCTCTTCCTTTCATCTTTTTCAACCTTGCCTTTTCAAAATGCAGTAGTATATAATCACCCTTTACAAACTGCAAAGCGCATCTATGGCTATCAGCTGCCTTCTTTTACTTTAACTATGATCTTTGAAGTGCATACTTTTTATTTGCATAGGCTGCATCCAAGTTTTTCACATGACAATCAGCCTCGACGATCTTATCCTTAGTTTGCAAGATAGATGGTACCATCTTGCTGTTGAGACACCAATTTTTCAATTTAAACACTTCATTTAGGGGTTCACACTAACAACCCTAAAAAGAACCAGTGTCCACATTTTGGCCACTTTTCTTCTTTGGCAACTCCTTATCGTTCTTGGGATCGACTTTACTATCTACGAACTTTAGAGGCCCGCCTTCCATATGGAGGTTAAGGACTTGCATCCCCTTATCATCTTGCTTAGGGTTTCCCTCAAAGGTTTTATCTTGTCTCTTTTCAGCTTCTTTACCCTTTCAACCTCTCGTAACGATCCAATAATTCATCCACCACTACTAGCACAGCATACCTATTTCTTACTCTTGATTTATTGAGAGCTCTATAGTCCGTACATAGTCTGAGAGACCCATTCTTCTTTTTGACAAAAAGCACTAGAGCACCATAGGGCAACCTACTGGGCCAAATATGCCCGGAGACACACAGCAGTGTGCCATCCTAGATAGCTTATATCTATAAATAGGCAATCACTTCATTCATTCTTCGCCACCTTCTTTGGTCACCACCACCCTCTTCAATCATTCTTCACCCCTCATGCCTTCACCCTTTCTCTTCTACTTCAGGCGCCCTATTATTGTATGTAAACTCAATCACTAGAAAATATTGCTCTCACACTATCTTGTGGTCTAAAACATAGCACCTCAAAAGATCTAACACTATGGAATTTGCTTCCTCAAACTGATGATCTGTCTACGAATGAAAGAATAATGCAAATTTCAGTGTAGTACCCATATTCTCAAATAACCCCTTCCAAAATAAATTGGTCATCCAAAAAGTCTCGATCACTAATAATCAACTCTAGCATACCATGATCTTTAAAGATGTGCTACAAAAATAATCATACCTTTTGATTAGCCTTTATTTTCTTCCTCACCAAAATGAAATGTGCCTATTTGCTAAACTTGCAAATGATAGTCCATGTCTACCATTCCTTGTAGGTATCCTAGAAAGCTCAAAATTAAAATCCATCACAATGCTCAACCAAGGTCTATCTGGAATAGGCCAAGGCTACAACAAGCCCCACATCTTTTGCCTATCATGCTTTACCTTCTGACATACCATGCATGTCCTGAAAAATTGCTTCATCACTCAAAGCTGGCAAATACAAGAAATCCTCCACTACCTTGACCGTGGTATCAATACTTTTGTGTTCTACATAAAAAGAAACATGACTTTTAGTAATAACTCTAGGTCTCAACTGCTTTATGGCACACAATTGTCCATGCATCATCAAAAATCCATCTCTATGCACAAAGTGCTTGTCATGGGCACATGAAATTTTGAGAGTGAAATTTTAACATGCTTTAAATCGTATTGATAACATTTGACTAAATTATTAATTAAATATGCAAGGTTGTTTAGCACATATGATGGGGCATGGCAGTTATTTCATGGTAACACACCAATGATCTGAAGGATGCAATGGGTGTCAAAGGAAAAAGTTATGATAAGTTATGCCGACTAGGTTTTGTTGGTCAGTTGGAATCAGAATTAATCCCAAGGCAATTGTTTGACCAATAAGTATCAGTGATGACACTAGGAACTAGCATTAATTAATTAATTAATTAATGTCAATCTAAGGATCAACAAAGGTTGGAAACCACTTCAAGTTGCAAATGACCTAGCCAATTAAATTATGGATGGACACATTTAATTTTGGGCAAAGTCAAAAGGACATTTTCACCAAACTTTCACCCTACATATGCATACTATACAAACTTGTCATGATCATATCATCTTGCTAATTGTAACTATCTAATCTAGCAAATCTAGCCACACTTCAAGGCATCAATCCTTTTTGTGTGCAATTTGATCCTGAGATGATTGAGTTCTAATCAGAGGCACCCAATGGGGGACTGAAGAAGAATGCTGAATACAAAGGATTGGACTGATCAGTCCTTGAGCACAGCCCAAGGCAACAATGAGGGCATCGGATTAGGCTAAAATGATGACAACACTAATAGTGACAAAGATGGAGAGCATGCAGCCTGCTCTCCATGCCAGAGATAGAGGAGACTGCATCCACCAACAAAGCACCTTGAGGGGCAAAAGAAGAAGTGATCTGCCCCAGCCAAAAGAGCAGCTATAAATAGCTAAAAACCAGCTAAACTAGCAAAGTACAGCCTGAATATGGTCCACTGTACAGTCTGACTTCATACTGACATGGCAAATGCCGTGGTGCTAACGTGGCAGTCATAATGCTGATGTGGCCATCTAAAGGCTGGAAACTAACAAGAAAGGCTCCATAAACTCAAGATTGTCTGACAATCCTAATAAAAACACTACCAGAGCTCCTATGTCTTTGTCAGACTTAGACGGAGCTTGTAACCAAGAGATGACAAACTAAAAATAGGCGAGCTAATACCCCCTCTCAAATCCTGGAAGAGTCCAATGGCCCAACAATCACATATGATAAAGCATAGAAGCCTTGGGCAAAGGCTTTGTGAAGAGATATGCTACATTATTCACCGTAGGACAGTAGACCACTGCTAACTTGGAATCCACTATCCACTCCCATACATAATGATAATGAACCTCTATGTGCTTTGTGTGAGCATGAAACACGGGCTTCTTAGCCAGAGCTAAGGCACTCTTGTTATCCATGCACAATTGAGTGGGACCCACCTGCAAAAAGCAAATCTCTGCCAATCATAGTTGTCAGGTACGAAAGGTACAATACAATACAGTATGATAAAATACAGTACTAAATGGTACCTTATGATTTTATAAGATACGGTATGATATTAGTACCCAAAAAAAAAACTTGATTTTTTCAAAAACTATAAATCATTAGATGACGGAACTCACGTTTAAAGTGGTAATAGTCATATCATTACAAAATATGATAAATACATGAGGATGGCCCCTGCGGTCGCATGCACTGCACTCAATATACAATATAACTAGAGTCTAGTATACACATGGATGATGGATCATAGTGGAATCTAGATACGATGATAGTAGATACAAAAAGAGAGAGAACTATGAATGTATAATGAGGCATCACTATCATCATCATCATTGGATCTGAGTGCTTATCAAGAGAGTCTAAAGATGACTCCTCCACATTAAATGATGAGACACTCTCATACTCATCCTCACTGATGAGGTGACCATCATCATCAAATGATGGCTCTCTATGCACCAACTATGTAGCAAGAGGCGAGTGATATTCTCATGCGACATGAGATGGGAGCTACTAAAGCAACACCTTACATATGACTGCAAGCCATTTAAACCACCCCTCCTAAATGTCAGAGAGCGCCAAATGACTATGCTCCTACTCCAACTATCATGAGGACATGTATTTTTGAAACCTCACTTAACATATGGCTTAATTTTTAATCACATGGTTAAGTAAATGTTGCACATGTGAGCTGTAACAAGGTTTAGAGTAAATTTACGAGCTCGTGACTCCAGGAAATCACGAGATGTCAAAGGCAAAAGTTGCTATAAGTTATGTCGCACAGGTACTTGGTGGTATCT
The DNA here is from genome assembly GCF_053477565.2 of Lygodium microphyllum. Taxonomy (NCBI): domain Eukaryota; kingdom Viridiplantae; phylum Streptophyta; class Polypodiopsida; order Schizaeales; family Lygodiaceae; genus Lygodium; species Lygodium microphyllum. The sequence goes on from NC_141154.1 coordinate 55,392,037, forward strand.
GGTGCCAGTTGTTGGCCTAGGTCATTCATTTGGCCATAAGTGTCAGTTGATGACACTAGAGAAGTGGCGTTTAATGGTACCTAATGCTAATCTGATGGTCAAAAATAGCGTAGAGATACTCAAGAATGAAAGTTGCCTAGCCAATTTAATTATTGGCCAGTCAAATTATTTTTCAATGCACCAAAATAATTATTAGATTAATTCTCAATATTTAAAGACTAAAAAATAATATTTAATTATGGATCATACTGGAAAGACTAATTGAGAGCACTATCACTTGTCAAAAATGCCCATACAAGACTAAAAAACGTCTTTGGAGGCTGAAGAGTGGCATTTTAGTGTATTCAGCCTACAAAAGGGGAAAAGAAGATGTTGTGGTCTCATTTGCAACCATTGGAGAACCTTCTGAGGTAGCCAAGGGCAAGAGAAGACCAATCAATAGCAAGTGACAGTATCTATAGGCTATTGAGACATGACAGCAGCAATAAATGACTGGTTTTCTTCAATTCTTTGCATCTACAAGATATTGAGACAAGGCAGCAATAATAAATGACAGATTTTCCTCAATTCTTTGCAAAGAAAGTTTGAATTTTATCTCTCCTCAACATTCTCTCTCATCTCCTAGCCTTTCTACAGCCTTACTCCAAAGATTACAACATTCAGATCACCAAAGGCTGAGAAATTTCAGATTTCTCAGTTGTAAACCCTAATCTGCATTAAAAATTAGGGTTTAACAGCAACCTCGAGAAGTGTGCCAAAAATTGGAAGCGCCAAGACTTGGATTCAACAAGGCTGAAGCTGTTTTTAGCCTATTCAAGTGGAGGGACCAACAAATAATTAAATTTGGCACATTTTCCATCTCCATCAAAGCGAGTGAAGGCCAATTGATTGTCCGAATCAAGGGGCAAATCAGATTAAAGACTTGCTAGTCATTTTGAACAACAAGGGGAGTTGGAATACTGAAAAGGATTCGGAGAATCCCATTGTACATCAACTTCTTCTTCAATTAAGTCAAATAAATACAAAAAGGGACACCAATTTTGGGGCCAACAAAGTGCCCAATGTCCAAGATTATATGGTAAAGTGTACTTTTCAGTTTTGTGAATTTGTTAATTGCTATAAATAGTGCTTTATTAGGTTATTTACCACTCTATCCGAGGAGGAAGGTTGATTATACTAACCTACTCGAACTCTTCATCCACGAGCATGCTGATTATTGCGAGTATCACAAGTATCTGTTGTTATAGGCTCTCTATCGAGCTCTGCAAAGATCATCTCCTCCTCCTCATCCACCTCCTGATGTACACTCGAAAGACTATTGCCCGTCAACTTGAATGTATCAACAATCACCTACACAATGCATATAAGATTGTAAATGTGAAAGTCTAAATTGTAAAGTATAAAGTTTAAAGTTTAAAACAATAAATTTTAACTTTTATGGTTAGGCATTTATCTACTTTGAACTACCCATGCTCATCATAGCCCTCATCATGCGTAAGTTAGTGCAGCAATAGACTAGTTTCTCTAACTATCGTGTGCTAAGCCGATTGCGAATCTTAGTGTGAATGAGAGAATAGGTACTTCAATCTCTCTTACATACACCCAAAGAGCAATCCTGAGCAAGAACTCTCATGGCTAAGGGCTGAATAGTCTCCACCGCATATCCAAAGTTTTGCCACCAAAATAGAGACTTCACAAGCAACTCTCTCCTCCAGCAAGTGGGATAAGCAAAAGCTACATGCCCTCTCTGATCTACATAGCATCCTAGCTCCTCGAACACTACATTGTAGTCATCCATGGGAACCATACAAGTCAAATATGCAAGCTGGTCCGAATAGAGATCTCTATTGTCTATAACCATCAGCGACTTGTAGGCCGGATGTACCAATGCTACAAAACCATGGATGGGCTTAAGCATCCATACCCATCTCTTCTCTACTATCTCTAGAACATGTGCATGATGTATTTCTATGATCACCATACAAGCATGTGCCTTCACCAATGCCGCTCTAAAGAACTAAATAAGAAGACCCATGTTGGATCCCTCACAATCACTCATACGTAACACCCTATAAAAGGGAGTCACAACAATGACAATGGCACGGACTTTCTACCAAAACTGCTCATTGAGACACAAGCATTGCATGGCTTTGGTCTCCTTTGCTCATTCCACTCATTCCATAGAGTAAACACCTCTGTCTAGCGACTACACCTCATAAAGGCACTTGAGCAACAACCTCATGTAAGCCAATTGAGTTTAAAAAGGCTTTTTCAACTCGAGTCTGCTATGCTTGCGATACATCGCAACCACCTTTACCTTTACCATGAAGAAGAAGACAACTAATATAGCTTTGCGGACCATCCACTTCACCCACTTGAGCTCCTTGATGTCCTCCATAAGCAAGTCCAAACAATGACTTACACATGGAGTCCACACAATCGTGGAGAACTCGACCTAAAGCAAACGGCCCATATGCCAACAATTCGATGCATTGTCGCTAACAACTTGCACCACATTCGAGGAGCCCACCTACAACCACAAATTACAATACTTAGAAGTTAGAGAGAGAGAGAGAGAAAGCAAGTTGAGCCTCGAAATATTCCACTTTCAAAAAGAGAGAGAGAGAGAGAGAGAGAGAGACTTGAGGAGAAAAAAGAATTAACATAGATATAAGAGAGAATAGAGAGAGAGAGAGAGAATTATGAATAAGGAAAGAAAGTGAAACAAATTTCAAAGACAATATATACCTCAATGATAGCTTGCCGAACAGCTATAGATAAATACACCCATCATTTTCCTCCCCCTCTTGCCAATATCTACAGTCCGCAAAAAGTAAGTGTCAAGTGGACATGACACAAGTATATTGATGATACCATGTTTCTTACGATCACTCCATCTTTCAATGAGAATGAAGCAAACATATTTTGTCCACGCAGCCCGAATGGGATCAAGGGCTCTATCAATCCTCTCCTCTTCATCAATCTTTTTTGTCCTCATGTCATTGTATGTGACATCGGTCCATCCTTCACATGAATCCACATTGGCAATGGCTTTTATCATCTTTCATTGCTCTTGCTTTAGGACATTGAAAGCAAGATTGCACTTAATCACTGTGAGTGCAATTTCAATATATGCAATCATTGTCTTTCTTAAAGAAAATTAAAGAAAGGCAACCGATCCATGCACATGATCGAGAGCTTGAGATATATATATATATATATAGAGAGAGAGAGAGGATTGCCTCTCCGATGTTGCATGAGCCTCCACTCTCTGTCTTTTGCTTGGAGCCGGATACAAATGTGGAGCCCCCACTACCAATGATGGAGGCCTCACCCACATTGGTTAAAGATACGCCCACATTGATGCTTCCTCATTAGTGGCATAGAAGTTGGTGCCCATACGCCATTTTCTCCCCTAGTGGATCCCCCTCTCATCTTCGCGAGAATCTCGTCCGCGATGTTTTGAGGGATTTCCTTGCATAGAGCACCTTGCCTCCTCGTCTTGGAAAGATGTTGGAGAAGCCAATTCACACCACTTGTGTAGCGCTTCCCACATTACTTACACATCAAATAATGGGAGTTTGACTTCTTTATGTCCCTCTCCACATGGATGGCGTGCATATTGAAGGCCTCGTGCTTCTCGCGAGTCATGATGATGATGCTGAATGGAGAGGCCCAAGGGAGAGAGTATGTGTGTGAGTGAGTGAGTGAGTGAGTGAGTTGCTTGAGTCTTGACTCTTGAAAGTTGAAAGAGAGAAAGAGGATTGGGATAAAGTTGAAAGAGCAAGAGCAAGAGAGAGGAGATGGGTGAGACTTGAGCCTTAAGCCGTAATAAGGTGTGAGAAAGAGGAGAGAGTAAGAGCTTCAAAAATCACCATCGAGAATCAAGATCCAAGAGAGGGAGATGAGAATAGTAAATGCTTATTGAATTGGTATGGAAGCATGGAGGAGAGGAGCACGTTTTGTAGATGAGAGAAGCGTGTGGGAGAAAAGAGGGATCCAAGAAGGGTCAAATAGTCAAAGAGGGCTGAATGGAATCCAGGGGGACTGAGGGGAGGGGGGGTGGATTGAAGTATACAAGACTTCCCACCCCACTAAAGTACCATCCAAGACAACACAAAGGCTGAAGCGGGACATATTTATGGCACACAAGAACGCACCAGACATGGTGGCCGAAAACATGCAAAACTTTCGTACAAATTCACATGGAAACATACCATATTGTACGGTGCAATCAGTACTGTATGATGTACAAAGGCAACTATGGGTACGTAGTGCTATTGGACAAATACAGACATCATCACACTAGCTCAAGATTGAGAGAGGATGATATATTCATATCTAAGGATGCACGTATTTGCCAATTATGCCAACAAGAGGAGGTTGAGTCTAACAAGCACTTTATTTACATATGTATTGTATATTATGAGATTAGGGATAGATTTTATTGTTTTTCTTGGGAGGGATTTGGGCCTCTCTACAAGGTGATGAAGTAGGAGGATCAAAGATGCCTAGGACCATTTTTATTGAAGCTCCAAGAATACAAAGAGAAACTTCTAAGAAGCAAGACAAAGACAGAGCCAAATCCAGTTAACCAACAACTTCTGGCAGATTTCTTTAACACTAGATCCAAAGCTAGCTCACTAGGTGCTACCACTATAACACCACCACCACACCATCCACAAGTCAAAAGGGTCACAACAAACCAGGCAAACACACTCTGTAGAGCATGACACCCACCACCCTATTGCCGTGCCCAACATTCTTTCCATTGGCAAGTTTGAGCCGTCATCCCTCACCATTAGAGAGGACCATCGAATGATAGATATTCTTGCCTCGAGGAGAGTACATTGTTTCTACAAAGTCTTAATAATAAGGGTGAGATCCTACCTAAGGGATCATTGAGAGATGATTTTGTACATGATGGTAGCCTATTCTTGCAGTCGTCATGGTTAGTTGTTTTTCATTTTCATTGTTGTTCTGGAGTCAAGATGACATAGTCAGTATACTCATTTCTTTCTATCATAGAGCATTTTTGGCTCGCTCTCATCCTCTCTCTCTCTCTCCTGCACTCCCGACACCAATATCCAACGGAGACAAACTACCTCCATAGCTATAGAACAAAGGGTGTGGTACTCAACCTTTGTAGAAGAAAGTGCCACACTAAGCTGCTTCTTACTACTACACAAAATAGCCCTTGATCTAAGGGAGAAAGCATAACTATAGTTTATCATCTCGAATCCAAATCACCTACCCAATCTGAGTCACTTCATCCAGATTCCAAAAAGATAGCCCCTTCTCCATACATGATCCCGTAGGATTGAATCCCCTATAAATAGTGCAAAACACACAAGGTGGCTCTCCAGTGAACCTTGAGTAGGAGTCTTCACGAAAGAAGACAACAATAAAGGAAATATCCGACCAAGTGTTAATTGTTAGCCTGCCTATTTCACTATATGTCAATCTGTCATCTCCTAGTTGTGAGCTCCTATCAGAGTCTAATGGAGATAGAGAAGCTCTGAAAGTTGTGTGTGCTTTTCTTTGTCTTTGCAATGTTCAATGTGCATTTCCTAGAGTTTTGCTGCCTATGGTAGTGTGTGCTTGAGCTGTCAATGCCAATTGGCTGCCGCACATGCCACGTCAGCATTGCAACTAATCGAATTGCATTTATTGCAGTTGGCCAATTTTTTCGACATTTACTCGCAACAATCGGCCAGTTATAGCAATGCCAGTTGGTAGCTAGCTCATTCTATCTTGCAAATCTTCAGCGCACTCCATCTCTGGCATACTCCTCCGATGTTGCTATTGTCATCATCTTCATCAGTCTGATCTAGTGCCCTCATTGACGCTGTGGGCTATGTGCAAGGACTGATCAGTCCTCACTTTGTATTCAGCATTCATTCTCAATCATTGCAGATTTTCTTCCTTCTTCCTATTGTCTCTCTCTTCTCTTCTCCTATGTTCACGTTCCTTCTTCCATTGCGCACTCACATGGTATCATTGCCTAAGAGAGGATACAATGCAATCTTTCTACCAAGGAGACCACCAAGCCACAAAACATAAGCATACAACTCTGCGTTTGCTGCAAACGCAATCGTTCCTAGTGTAAGTGACATCATCTAGCAATTGGTGATAGCATCTGCTGCCCAAGCAATAGCTAATTTCATCAAGCAACTACATGTGACTGTCAAACGTAAAGTTTCTGCTTCCAAAGTCAAAAGCTTTCTTTGCTCGGCAAAAGTCTCTAATTGTAGACGACAAAATTTATTGTGCAAACGGCACATCTACACATCCCTTGTAGCTGATTTTCTCCTATTTCCGTGTTGTTGGCACAAAATGCAACTCTTCTAGGTGTTTGCAGGTTCTTGAAGATGTCTCATCACTAGTTTTTCTGCTTTGATGACTCACAACATGCAGTCTCTCATCATTCCTTTGAGAGACAGAGAGATTATTGAAGATCTGAGTCCCCCGTCCAAACTCCTCATTCAAAGCAACCCTCTCTTCCTCCCTCCGTGTTTCCCATAAGGCTTGATCTACTACCTGAAGATGCCTTATATGGAACCCGCTGTCCAAGTGTCCCTGCTTCCTTCTTTGCCCAAAGAGGACAAATTGAATGGTTCCAACTATTCTCTACGGTTGTGTAAGGTGGAGTGCATTCTCAACACCTTCGACCTTTGGGAGTTTCTCTCTCTCCTTATTCCTTGGCCCCCATGGAAGATCCCACACATGGAACATTGATGGATCATGTAGCTCTCTAGGATCGGCTCAACTCTTGAGCCAAATCCTATCTCTTTATGAGTTTGCAATATTCTATCTTGGTTCCCGTTTGGAAATTGAAGACTTCAGCTGCATCTCTTTATCATCAAAAGACGCTCACCCACAAAATGACTCCCTACCAATCTTTCTTTGCCCTAGCTGCTTCCACAGTGGTGAGTTTTGTTCTAACCTATTTTTTGAGTTTTGTAGGGACCACGATATTCGAATGGAGTATTCCCATCTAAACACACCATCCAAAAATGTAGTGGAGCATGCCAATTGGAGCATCCTTGAAATGGCCCGTTGAAACGGAGAAGTCTTTCCCATTCCTTATGGAGTGAGGCAACAGCTACTACGGTTCATATCTGCAATAGATCACCTACTTCAACATTGAAGGATATGACTCCCTACCAAGATTTCTTTGGGAAGAAGCCTTCCATTTCCCCCTTTCGCATCTTTGGGTGCAAGGCATATGTCCATGTGGACAAGAAGAAAAGAGGAAGCAAACTTGAACCCGAGTCAAATTTATCTTCATTGGTTACAATAAAACCACAAACGGCCATCAACTCTATGGCTTGAAGACTCAAAAGTTCGAGGTGACCAAGCATGTGATCTTCGATGAGGTTGCAACCTCCGAAGATCCGATTGATGATTTTTCTATTACAAGTAGTTCTTTGTCCTCCACTAACCCCCCCAAACCATCAATCCATTCCCTTCCTTCTAGGATACCCTTGGCACCCCTTCTTCATCTGCAACTCCTCCCCCTCCTTCCCCTTCTCCCTCACCTTCTCCCCTTCCACCCTTGACCACCTAAATCACCTACTTCAACATTGAAGGATATGACTCCCTACCAAGCTTTCTTTGGAAAGAAGCCTTCCATTTTCCTCTTTCGCATCTTTGAGTGCGAAGCATATGTCCATGTGGACAAGAAGAAAAGAGGAAGCAAACTTGAACCCAAGTCAAAGAAGCTTATCTTCATTGGTTACAGTACAACCACAAAGGGCCATCAGCTCTATGACCTGAAGACTCAAAAGTTTGAGGTGACCAAGCATGTGATCTTCGATGAGGTTGCAGCCTCCGAAGATCCAATTGATGGTTTTTCTATTACAAGTAGTTCTTTGTCCCCCACTAACCCCCCCAAACTATCAGCCCATTCCCTTCCTTCCAAGATACCCCTTGGCACCCCTTCTTCGTCTGCAACTCCTCCCCCTCCTTCCCCTTCTCCCTCACCTTCTCCCCTTCCACCCTTGACCACCTAAATCTACTACTTCATAATCGAGTATTTCTACCCCTTCCCCATCTCCTAATGTTTCCTTTGGGGGGGGATGGAGCCATCAAAGAGAAAGTCCTCATCAGATCACGATCTACCTTCTCTTAGTGAGGGGAAGTCCCTTCCACAGACAGGTGCTTTACACGTACCAAAGGTGGTCGCCTTCGCAATAAGATGAGCATACAAACATTTCTCGGTGATATCAAAGGCTCATGCAAGATTCAAGGATTACTCAGTTCCCTAAGACGACTCTTGGTCCACGTAGGTCAGCTAGGCTTCAAGCCTGACAAATAATTCACTCTATGTGAACTATACCCTTATGTCACAAATTCTTCAAGACCATGAGTCTACTAAAATCGATGAGGCTCTTGCACAAGATATATAGCGCAATGCTATGCAAGCTGAGCTCAATTCTATCGAGTAGAACCAAACTTGAGAGTTGATGTCACGAGGAGGTAAAATTTTATTGCTTTGCTTAGCTTTTTTAATTAAAATTTAATCAAATGTGCTAATGTGACTTACACACGTGAGGTGCAAGTCAATTATTTCACAATGTGGGACCTAGGACCCTGATATCAATTCATGCAAAAGACAAAAGTTATTATAAGTTATGTCTGACAAATACTAGGTGATGCTTGATGTTGGATTTTGGCTTAGACCAATTTATTGGCCACAAATATTAATGATGATATTAAAGAATATGCATTAATTTAATTAATTAATGTTGTTCTAATAATTGCCAAGGATACTTTGAAGACAAATTGACCTAGCCAATTTAATTATTGGTTGGTGAAATTACTTTTTTGCGCACCAGAATAATCAATAAAGTAATTTTCAAAATTAATATTTTTAAAATTTAATGCAATAAGCTAGATAATGCTGAAAAATGGGATTAGAAGGCTACCACTTGGCAAAACTTGCCCATGCAAGTGGAAGAAACGTTTTTAGGGGGCTAGTGGAAGTTTGTTCCAACCATTTTAAGAGAAAATGAGTACAGCGTGTGACAGCAATTTGGAGTCCTCCAAGAACGGGTGACAGCAACTCAAGGTCCTTTTGGTGTAGATGGCAATATACACAAGGGGGCAACAATCATTTTGGTAGTCCTAAGCTATAGGTGACAGCTTCCATGGCTATTTGAGCAAAACAGTAGCAGCTTTTCAACGTTTCTCGATGAAACTCCGAAATTTCTCTCTACAACATTCTCTCTCATCCCCCAATCATCTCTCAAGTTATCTCAGCATTTTCCAGGAATACGAGCCATTAGAGAAAGAGATTTTAATCGATCCCTGCCATAAACCCTAATTTACAACAAAAATTAGGATTTCACAACCACCTCGAGAAGGACACTTTGGTTCCCTATCCAAGAGATAGTTCTCAATCCAAGAAAGAAGGCATAATGTGTGGTGTAGTTCATAACTTGAATGTCTGTCTTGGTCTCTTGAAAATCTAATGCTGTTTACTCTGGTTTTTTTATTTAGGAAATATGTGATCACACATTAGTCTTGGACATTGGACACCCTATTGGTCCCAAAACGAGCGCCCTGTGCGGTATTTCTTTATCTTATATTTCAAATGGAATGAGTATTATTGAGATTTCCTTCACAATGATCCCACTGTTGTTCACAAGAGTAATGAGAGATCTCGTCAGAGTCATCGAAGCCATTCAACCAATGATAAGACCATAGTAACAAGGGACGCCCATCCCAAGCCCATGGGATGTCGAAACACCGTTCCAAGAAGGGATGCTTATGCGAGATGTGGAGACAAAACGAGAGATGTCCCCTTTCAAGAGTGTCAAAGGAGGACGACCTCCCCCCGGTCCCCCAAGGACGGATTGCCTATCGAGGACAAGACTACCGGGAGACAAACAATCACCGTCTCCCACTTTCGGACTCTCTTCTCTCCCCCGTCTTTCTCGTCTCCTTTCCCATCTGACTCCCACAACTCCCGCCTCCATTTCGGCTCCTCTGACACCTGCTCCAGTCTCCAACTCCTACTCGTCCCGACTCCACCCATCCCTCCCTACGACCCACCTCGAAGTCTGCTCAAGCCTTGGCTCTTCTTCTTCTTCTTCTTTCTCACTTATCTCCTCCTCCTCCTCTTCTTCATTATCATCATCATCATCTAACATCACTGATCATCATCTTCTTTTCCTTCTTGCTCCTTGCAGCTTAGGCTCCTTGCATCGGGCACCTGGCTGCCACAATGAGCAACTGAGCAACCAACAACCAATTGCTTTCCAACACCCATACCTGCTTGTGTATTCTGCCAGCATCTTGTGTTGCACAACACTCGTCTTCACATGGCTTTTTCACAATCGGCTCGTCATATCGGAGGGAGAGGCAAACACTCTAACACATGGTCGTGGTGGGATGAGGTAAATGCTAAACGCCCATCAAGCAGAGGTGAATCATGCCCTTGGAGTGATACAAATGAAGTAAGGGCATGATATAATATAAAATTTTTAAATTTATAACTTCGTTATAACTTATATAATATAAACTTATAAAAACTTATTCAAAAATCATGTCATCATGATAATTAGTGTTTATTATTTTATGTCCCTAGGTCGAAGTACTTTAGAGCCATGTTGAAGAAGGTTGGAGAGTATAGGCCTAACTATGTGATCCCCTCTTCTAAGACTTTACGCACTGCCTTGCTCGATAAGAAAAAGCGTGTTGTGGAGCAAGCTACAACAAACATAAAGAGAGATCGAGAGAAAAACGGTATCACACTTATCGCCCCGATGAATGAAGTGACACGAGAAAGAGATCTATCCATGGCATTGTGGCTTACTCTCGAGAGAAGATGTATTTTATGTCATCCCATGATGCTTCAAGGATTGGGAAGTCCACTGATCAACTTGCAGCAGAGAGATCTCTGCCATTAAGATTGTTGGGCCACATTTGGTGGTTGGTTTTGTGGTTGATGGTAAGCCCACAAATAGGGCTGCAAGTGCCATTGTTCAAGGAGTGTATAAACATATCACATTTTCTTATTGCATGGCACATTGCTTGAATAACCTTTTGAAGGATATTGGTGAGTTATTATGGCTCCATCTTGTGATACATGATGCAAATCAAATGGTTACTTTTATTTTAAATCATCAATATCTTCGCTATGAGTTTACAAAAAGGTCAAGAAATATGTTGTTAAGGTATTCAAACACACGGCTTGCCTACAACTTTTTGATATTGGAACCCCTCGGAGAGTGCATGGGTGCAATGAGATATTTGTTTGTCAGTGATCAATTTAGTACTTCTACATTGGCAGTCACTCCCGTGGGCATGACATGCAAAGAAAATATAGAGAGCAATGAATTTTGGGATAATGTAAGAAAAATTTGATGCAATGGTTGTTCCTATTGTACAGTTATTGATACTCGTTGATAGTATACAACCATGTATTGGCAAAGTATACAAGGCAATGGATAGGATGATTGAAAGCTCACCTTTGCATTCAGCTGCATTTGTTTTGGACCCTGTGTTCCAGAGTGAGGATCAAGAAAATGATGGTGAGGTCAATCTGCATTGGAGGCAAAATCTTGAGTCCATGGTGTCTGATGTTGACACTAGTCACAAAATTAGAGATCAACCTACTCCATAGGAGAGCAAAAAAATCTTATGGTTGTACGGATGCTCTACATGACCAATGCAGGGTTGAGGCACCTTTGTGGTGGGAGGATATTGGATTAGATGGGCCACAGTTGCAGAAGTTAGTTGTTCGTATCTTAAGTCAAGCAGTGAGCTTCTCTTGCTTGGAGCAATTATGGAGCACCTACAGTCATATTGCTTCAAAGAAGAGGAATCGCCTTGGAGTAAAAAAAAGCAAATGATTTGGTCTTTGTTAGTGCTAACTTGAGAATGCTTTGCAAAAGTGTTACATCACAGGCCAATCCATTTACCCAGTGGGAGAAGGAGCAAGAGGAGCAACATACTCGTTTTATGGAGTCTATGCATGGTATCCATGATCATGAGGCTAGCACTTCAAGAGCTACAAATGCGCATTTTGTTGGAGATGATGATGATTCCCTCTAGATTTGGCCTTATTCCTTGCTAGAGTTTATTTTGTATTTTGGTTTATGGCTGGTTATAGCTTGGTATCCAATTGCTAGCTATCTATATGATGTCATGACCTATTGCCACAACTTGTAGATGCTCATTTTGTTGCAGATGATGATAATTTCCTCTAGATTTGGGCTACTTCAATGCTAAAGTTCATTTTGTATATTGCTTTATGGCTAATTATAGCCTAGCAACCAATTGGCTGTTGCTTGTGCCCTAGGGCCTACATGATGTCACGAATGATGAAACTACTTTAGTCTTTCATCTTTTGCATCTCAATGTTCACTATTTTTCTCCTTGAATATTTGTTTTTAGTTCCTATCTTTGGAGTTTGAACTCTTAAGCTTTCATGTCACATGAACAATGGCAGGTCACAGTGGAGTTTGGATGCATACTCTTTTGTAATACATTGATTGTTAAAGTTTATCCATACGGTTTTGTATGTCATTTGCTCATCTCATGTTCGTTATGCGATATGCTAATAAAATTCAATGAAAAATGATGTTTTTAAAGCTCAAACTGTGCTTGTTTATATATTTCATTGCAATAGAGTCCAATGTGATGAGCTGAAAACTATTTTATATATGAAAATGCATTTTTTAATATGCCATCCCCCCTAATCCCCCGTCCCTGATTTTGGCTGACCCCCGTCCTCGACCCCGTTCCCATCCCATGTCCCTTGTTTCTATGGATAAGACACCTTCACTACTCGCAACCACCAACAAAAATCTGTATTTTGTTGTAGATGGTCTCGAACACTGCAAACCAGCTACACCTCCGCAAAGGAAGGACTATAAATGCCCCGCCTATATCGTATGAATCAATAAAACACCAAAAATTTGTGTTTCCAGCAAGCAGCAAATGGCTGAAAATCTATGTTTTCAGCTTTGGGGGTCTCCTCTCGATGGGATAACTTTGTGTACTCACTCTGGCGATTATATCATGTGAGTCCACAATGGAAGAGAATCACGAACGCACGCACACACACACACACACACACACACAGAAAGCAAAACTCTGTCAAGATAATTACTTGACCACTCGGCAATCCGAAACAAGCTGTGTCTAAGACGATGGCTTAGACGAAACTCTATCAAGACAATTGCTTTGACCACTCTATGCAATCCGAAACTCTTTGTGCTATAGCAATACAATGAAAGATTGTGCATCATACACTAACCAAAATAACCCAGAACACTCTATGGACAGCCAAATGTACTTCTCTCCATTTTCTCTAACAAAATCCTGTAAAGAATACTCTATTACAACAACAAAAGCTTTGACATAAAACACCTACAGCAGTAGGTACCCAAAGCTTCAAATATGTCCACTTTCTTACCTATTCCACGCAAGAAGGCACCCATAATAAGGTAAGAAAATCTGTATCTTGAGTTCTCTGAAGTTCAGCCTTGTAAAGACCAAGTATACAGCAGCAAAAATGTCTCCAGAACTCCCCAAAATAATCCAATTCATGCTATCCCAAAGATAGGCAAGAACATCCCAAGTGTATGGCCTGATTTCTTCAAGCTTTTACTCTCTTTTCCATTGTGCTTAAGTTAGAGATTATCAAACCCTTTACCCTGCTGCCCTTCCTCTTGTTGTTCACACTAATGATGGCGTCAAACAGGCTGCGTTTCTAGCTCCTAAAATCATGGGAGGCTGCCCCTATTCATCATGACCTAATGTTGCCTTATTATGCTTTGCTTTTTCCACTCTATTGGCTATACTCTTATATCCACCTACCCATTTTTTTCCCATAAACACTTACTTGGCCACTTACTTTGGCCTTGGCCCACTTGGATTTAGTCTCTTTTATCTACTAAATGTCTTGGCCACTTTGGCCTTGGCCCACTTGGATTTAGTCTCTTTTATCTACTAAATGTCCTAACCAATCACTTATCCACTTGATTTTTCACCCACGAAGACTCGCAATAAGTCTTGTTAGAATACTCTTAGTAGACTAGTTGCAATTCTCATAAGCACAATCTATCACACTCTGCCTAAGAGATACATGAAATCGTGACATAAATGAGAATCTTGTAAAATTTTAATCTGTGGACACACAATGCCACAACATCCACCCCCTCTAAGTATGCACATCCTCTAGCTTGTGCCACCCTTACTCTTCTTTAAGTTCAAAGCCTTCTTCATTTTTCATAAGCTTTTTATCTTCTTCTTCTTCAATATCTTGCTCTACCTCTTCATCTTCAAGCTCTGGCTCTTCATACTCCTCCAATTCTCTTCTCTTGGATATCTATTTACTTGCAACTAGGATCCTCAGCTCTTTATCATTTCACTTATATGTGAAATTATCATTCGAATGTTGATGACAGTACCATGTACCCATTGTGGTTTGTCACTTCCTGTTTTGAAAGCTGTCAATCTGGACCCACCCTGTAGAAAATTGCTCATAACTTTTGATCCATAACTCAGATTGCCAAGCTTTCTAAAGCAAAACTATAGTCCCATTCCAATCTATAGCTTCCATGAAGACACCAAGATCAAATTCTCAAAGCTTCAGCCCCGGAAAATTTATGTGCAGCCTACAATTCACTTTTCCTATGTGCACCCCACTACAAACCTTAACCTTCTGGAGTCTGTATCTTCCACGTACGGACCTGGTAAGCGACCAAACTTGGTAGACATCTTCCTTATGTATAAAAGCTCATCCTAGATGTGTGATCCACCATAAAAACCTCTTTGATTATATCAAATTTTAAAAACACCAGATCTACCCAAAATTGCTAACTATAGTAACATACAACCATATCCACTTTCTCTACCTGCTCCCACTTCTTCATCTTCTGCAAGCTCTTCTCCTTCTTCTTCTGCAATGACAACATACCCTATGTCTTCTTCGACTTCATAGTCTTTTGCTTCTCTCTTCTTGAATACTTTGAACCTCTTCCCTATTATGGGTATCCTCAAGGCAGTCCTATCTAACTCTGTCAAAGCATACATTGCATTGTCATAGACATGTTTTATAAGATAAAATCCAAACCATCTCTTTGCCATTTTCCTGATAGTGCTATGATGGTTCTCAAGATTATTGTCATAGACCAAAACCCAATCCCCTTCTTCTATAGCTCTAGGCCTCAACTTGTGTCTGCTATCAAATATCTCCTTATTCTACAATCTTGCCTCTTTGAGTCTCCATACTACTCTCTAAACATCTTCAAGTCTTCTCTCAAGCTACCAATTTCCTAGAGCTAAAACGTCTTCTCTAGTCGTGTGACTCATGTCATCCTGCCATGGTAGCATACTCCATGCAAAAGCATTGGTCTCTATGGGCATCACTAGCTTTTGACCATACATAAGTTCTATAAGCATATACTCGATAGTCACACGGTGCATGGTTCGATTTGCCCATAGAGCATAAGGCAATAACCATGGCCATTCTAATCTTTCCTCTGCAAGCCTTAGCCAAAGCATCAACTATAGGAGAATGTCCTCTTTCGCTCTTTCCATTTTCCTCTAGGTCATAAACTAATATCAACGCTGACTTGATACCATAGAATTGCTACAAATAGGATTGATCCAACCAAGTCAATCACCTTTTGTCTCTCTAGTTCTTTTAGTGAAGAAGAAAGATAGATATTCTGTATATGCATTGATTACAAGGAGTTAAACAAGTCCACCATAAAAAACAGGTATCCCATTCCTTGCATTGCCTAGAAAAAAACTCCTTTGCTTCATCAGTATCTAACTCACCTCTGTCCGCAATCACTTTGCTTGCACGCCCATACCTATAAAACACCTCTTTAAGAAGAAACTTACATACAACACTAGTGGTCTTTGTTCTCAATACTTAGCCTTCCACTTAATTGGTTAAGTCTTCTCTGACCAAGACAATGTACCTCGTCTACCACCATAGGCCAGCTAACATAGTCACCAAATCAATCACCCACTTGTAATGCATACATAGTGGAAAGGTAAAATGCAACTCATCTTTGGGCCTAACTAAAGAATACATCTAACAATATTTGCATATCTCAACAAACTGAGAAACATCTCTATAGATCCCCTTTCACCAATAGTGTTCTTTTGTCTTCTCAAAGGTTGCCCACACTCCTCTATGACCTATCCACAAGCTTTCATGAAAGTCCTTCATTACCTATACTTAAGTAGATCTATCACAGACTACTCTCAATGGCAACCCATCTCTCTTTTGTGGGTGTTTCCCTAACAACACATCCTTCAAAAAGTATCCATAAGCCTTTGGTCTAATTCTCTCCAACTCTACATTAATTCAATCAGCCCTTCTAGTCAATGTGCTCAAGTATTGTCCAATTTGCAGCCATTCATCTGCATACAATGCTTCTTGAAAGGCTTCCACTAATGATACATGACATACGTAGTTTACAACAGCTATTTTGAAACCTCACTTAACATGTGGATTAATTTTTAATCACATGGTTAAGTAAATGTTGCACATGTGAGGTGCAACTGGGATTAAAGTAAATTTACGAGTCCAAGACTCGAAGAAATCACGGAATGTCAAAGGCAAAAGTTGCTATAAGTTATATCGCACAAGTACTTGGTGGTATCTGGTGTCATTTGTTGACCTAGGTCATTCATTTAGCCATAAGTGTCAATTGGTGACACTAGAGAAGTGGCATTTAATGGTACCTAACATCAATCTGATGGTCAAAGATGACGTAGAGACACTTGAGAATGAAAGTTGCCTAGCCAATTTGATTATTCGCCACTCAGATTATTTTTCAGGGCACCGAAATAATTATTAGATTAATTTTCAGTATTTAAAGACTGAAAATTAATATTTAATTATAGATAATGCTAGAAAAACCATTTGGGAAGGCTGCCACTTATCAAAAATGCCCATGCAAGACTGAAAAACGTCTTTAGAGGCTGGAGAGAGGCGTTTTTAGTGTATTTAGCCCGCAAGAGGGAGGAAGAAGATGTTGCTGGTCTGATTTGCAACCATTGGAGGACCATCTGAGGCAGCCAAGGGTAGGAGAAGACCAATCAACAACAGGTGACAATATCTACAGGCTGTTGAGACAAGGCAGTAGCAGTAAATAACTGATTTTCTTCAGTTCTTTGCATCTACAAGCTGTTGTGGCAGGGCAACAACTGCATTTGACTGATTTTCAGTCATTCTTCACAACAAAACTCTGAATTTTCTCTCTCTACAGCTCTCTCCCATCTCCCAGTCATTTCATAGACTTGCTCCGAAGATCTCAGCATTTGGATCCTTGGAGACTGAGAAATTGCAAATTTCTCTGCTGTAAACAAATTAGAGTTTAGCAACAGCCTTGGAAAGTATGCCAAAAATTGGAAACTCCAAGACTTGGATTCAACAAGGCTGAAGGTGAATTTCAGTTAAATTCAGGTGGAGAACGAGCCAACCATTGAATTTGGGGCATTTCCATCGTCTATGAAGTGCATGAAGGCCAATTAAGTGCCCGAATCAAGGGGCAAAATAGATTGAAGACTTGATGGTCACTTTGGACAGCAAGGGGAGTTTGGATTGCAAAGGGGATCGGGAGAATCCCATTGTAAATCAACTTTTTCTTCAATAAAGCTAAAGAAACACCAAAAGGGGAGCCAATTTTGGGGCCAATCGGGTGTGCATTGTCCAAGATCAGTAGGTAAATTTGTATTTTCAGATTTGCATTAATTGTTTTCTGCTCAGTAATTAAGTTGTAATCAAGGATTTACCATCCATCCACAGAAGGAAGGCTGGTTACAACAACTGTGGCTGAAATGCCAGCCTCATCATCATCGGCAATAAGCTCTCCTCATCCTCATATCTTCCTCTTGACAACATATCTATAAGCCTTCAATCTAATTCTCTCCAACTCTGCATCAATCCAATCAGTCCTTCTAGTCAATGTGCTCAAGTATTGTCCAATTTGCAGCCAATCATCTGCATACAATGCTTCTTACATTACGTATGTGGTTTACAACAGCTGTGGCTAAAATGCCAGCCTCATCATCATCGGCAATAAGCTCTCCTCATCCTCATATCTTCCTCTTGACAACATATCTACAACTAGGTTTTCTTTTCCTACAATATGATTAAGCTCAAGGTTCATAGATTTTATGTAAGCTATCCAAATGAGTGTAGCAATGTCAGATGTAGAACAACTAGTAATCATTCCAAGCAAGGGCAAACATGTCAGAAGTGGAGCAGCGGTGAAAGCATAAACATGTGCTGAAATAAACTGCTGAAACACAAGACAAAAAGAGAGAAGAAAGAACACGATACAGATGAGAACTCAGATGTATGCACGGGAAATGGAATCCATATATCTGAACACGAGACAGTTGCATACAACAGTGAGTCACTGGCTGCGTGGGCACTGGCACTGGCTCCTCTCTCCACAGAGTCTGCAGATGGTGAAGATGAAGTGACTGACTGAGGAGGAGCCACTGAGTATAAATAGGCTGAAAAAGTGGGGAGCAATAATGCTGGTGGGACAGCATTAAAGCTGGCCGACTGGTGCATAAAATGCCCCAATGGCATAAAATGCCACACCAGAAAAATACCTAAAATACCTAATAAAAATGCCCAGCCCAGATCAAGCTCAGACTCACACATGAGCTGACAAATACTCTGCTAACACCCTCTCTCAGATCATGAGTGATCTGATACAATACAATAGTACAATGAAAAGGGATCAGAAACTATATAACATAGAACCACCAAGTAGAACCATGGATACCCAAGCAGTGGGTGATCAAGCCACCACCAAGGTGCCTCGGAGAGAACTTGATGTCGATGTCGATCGTACCAAACACGTGAAAATAGAGAAGATCATAGCATGTCTCTGTGTCCATCACCAATGTCTCGCAGTAGCATACAAGACCATCCTGTCAAAAATGCCCCTGAACATAGGTGACCATGGAGTCCCCGCCTTTGGCCAGACCGCCAAAGTGGCCCCTCATGTGAGCTCCAGACGAAAGCCTCCCGCTCTCTGTCAGATAACCAGCTCAGCATGAACCTGGATGTCAATCCCAGCTCCAGGATTTGATTCCGCCAGACTGAAGTCGATGCGTCAGGGACGTCCCTCTCTGGAACCTGTGCACCTGTATAAAAATATAGATGAGGCGCGGCTGCCCCATCTGAACACCCGCTCACACTCCCTCTCTGGCACAAGAGAGTCGTGAGGGATGACCTCATCACCACCACTAGAAAGCAGCCGAGGAAGGGGCCACCAAGCCCTTCCCGCGATCCAAAGAAGAGGATCCCTTCCGCGCCTTGGACTTCACCTTGGTCGGAGGATCGGAGTCGGAGTCTGATGAAGGAGAGGACTCATCGGTAGAGTCAGCATCCCGCTTCGTCTTCTGCTCCTTCCTGGAAGCCGCTAACTTCTTGCAGTCCTTCCGCAAATATCCCTTCTTGCCACAGTGATAACACTGGGCCTTCGACTTCTTCCCGTCACCCCTCTCTGAAGCTACATAAGCCTCACCTCCATAATGTGTCGGAAGCCGCCCCTGTAATCTCAAGGATGCCTCATGCTCAAGAAGCATCGAGGTCATATGTAACGTATCATCAGTGGAAGTGCACGGAGGAGCCATATGGAGAGGATAAGAAGAGAAGTAGAGAAGAGATGGAATTTAGAGAGGAAACACAGCCAAAACACAAGCACAGACTACAGAAAAAAAGAGTTCACATGCAATATAACCCAAAATCTGATCCATAGAAGACAAAATCTGCTGCAGAAAGTCAAAAAATCAGTCAAAAACTGCCAAAAACAGCAAAAACGGCCTGAAGGAACAGCCACCCAGCCAGGAGAGATGCTGAATCAGCAAAACGCAGGCTGTAAACTGGAGAAAAACAGGTAGAAAACTGTCGCCAGCAGCTGCAGATGAAAAACGCAGGCAGCAGAGGGTGCGTAGGCAGCAGATGGTGCGGAAGCAGCAGGCGATGGCAAAACTGCAAAAAACGCAGGCTGAAAACAGCCCCAAAACAGGTCGCCTGGCTGCAACAGCAATCGTCAGATCAGCAGGGGTACTAAACAGTCCTGAAATCAGCAAGAAAACACAGCAGAAACACAAATCCTGAAAACTGATACCATGTCAGAAGTGGAGCAGCGGTGAAAGCATAAACATGTGCTGAAATAAACTGCTGAAACACAAGACAAAAAGAGAAAAGAAAGAACACGATACAGATGAGAACTCAGATGTATGCACGGGAAATGGAATCCATATATCTGAACACGAGACAGTTGCATACAACAGTGAGTCACTGGCTGCGTGGGCACTGGCACTGGCTCCTCTCTCCACAGAGTCTGCAGATGGTGAAGATGAAGTGACTGACTGAGGAGGAGCCACTGAGTATAAATAGGCTGAAAAAGTGGGGAGCAATAATGCTGGTGGGACAGCATTAAAGCTGGCCGACTGGTGCATAAAATGCCCCAATGGCATAAAATGCCACACCAGAAAAATACCTAAAATACCTAATAAAAATGCCCAGCCCAGATCAAGCTCAGACTCACACATGAGCTGACAAATACTCTGCTAACAAAACAATCTATCTCTACAACAACACGAGCTCCAATAAAGTACCTTTTATCACACTTTAGGGCAGACACTACACCCCATAGCTCTCTCTTGCAAACACCACCTCTATCTATCATTCAAGAATATGTTCCTGTCTACATCATCTTGCTCTACGGCCTATCCAATTCCAATGGGACTACTATCCACTGTAATCACTATCAGTCTACCACATTTTTTAATCTTTCTCATAGCCTTGGTATGTCTTCTATTCCAAAAGAATTTATGTCCTTTCCTGAGCAATTGATATAGCTCATCTATAATATGAGCAAAGCGTGGAAACCAAATCATATAGAAAATACATGCACAAAGAAATCTCCTAACCTTTCACACTAATGAACAACTCTCCACGATCTTCTCTATTGCATCAATTTTAGCAAGGGAAGGCCTCTTGCCGTGTGGACCACACATATACCTAGCTACGAGTATCTCATTCACTCCAAACACTAACTTTTGTCCTAAAAGTGTGAGGTTCACTTCCTCTAATCTAGATGGAATTTTCTCACAATTTGCTATATGCTTTGCAACAAAATTCTTGCAACCCTGGCCATTAGCTACCTCATTCTTCTCTTCCTTTGCACAACCTTTAATTGGCACATCATCATCCAAAAATGGCATCGTCTATTGAGCTAAAACACGCTTTATAGCTCATTAGCATCTTTAAACATCCCCAACACATGCTCAATTAATGAAAAACTCAAAAAGTAGTGCACATTTCGAGAGAGTTTCAGTGGTCCCCCAAAACCCTAATTTTTTGGAGCACCCTTCAACATCTATAAATAGACAAGCTATCTACCATCCAACCTCATCTTTTTTGTGTAGATTTCAACCATCAACCTTCACCCGTGTGGCAATCTACTCTTCGCGACTACTACCACTCCTTCCACAGTTTCTCTGGTGCCTGGCGTCTTCATCCATTGCTGCCACCCATTGTCTAGTGCCCCACACTTCGCTACATTCAGTATCCCCATCGTTGCCAACCCCTCCTGCAGCTTGTCAAGTAGCAAACCTCCACTCCTCCAGGCCAACTTCTAGAGCTTGCATTTGGCCCTCCCCTTTGCAGGTGACAACTAGTTGTAGTCGTCCTCCTCTAGGCAACAACTCTATTGCTGCATTTACAACTTCCTGTTGCCACCCTCTACTCCTAGCATCATCCCTGCTATCGCCTCTATCTTTTGACTGCCTAGTGATCAACGTTTGGTATTTTTCTCATCTTCCACACTCTAACTGATGGTCACAACACTTTGAATCTATCTCCAGTGGACGTCACTCTCCAACATTCCATTGCTTTGCCCTTGGGTACTCTGTACACTCTTACATTCATTTACAACGTCCATTCACTTGAGAATTTCTTCTCTCTGTGTTTGTCTCTGTGTTTGAGTTTTGCGTTTTGCGTTTAGGGTTTGAGTTTTGCTTGTCTCTGTCTGAGTCTTTGTGTTTCAGTCTTGGTCATACATGATGCATTTCCTCAGTGCACGCCCTAGCATATCTTCACATGGTATCAAAGCCCATGCTCTTCAAAAGTTTGATGATTGTGGAGGCTAGTCTTTGTGCGACTCACATGCGACTAGATTCTAACTCATAATGTCTCAAGCACCTTCTTCTGGGGATTCTAGGACGCCCTATCAAGCTTCTCCATCATTGGAGGCTCTGAGAAGGCATTATGGTCTCAAGGAGGAGGTACACACACCTTCACCTTTACCATCTTCTTCTTCTTGTTTTGGTCATCTTACAAATGAAGAGTTTGAGAAGTACTTGCACATCATGTACAGTCAAGTTTACACCCCTCCAACAAGTGCTAATATTCTGTCTGAACCGATTGGTAAGACTAGCCATCTCTCTAATCTTGAAGGAACCACGATATTCAGCGTGTCTAGCGATCCATCTCCTTCATCGTAACCAAGCCTTATGTCAGGTTCATATAACCCTTTCGAGTCATATGAGCCAAAACCCTCTCCTATTTCTTCTTTTGTTGTGTAGGATTCAAATGATTTTCAATATGTTAATTATAATAGAGGAGACTCTCAAAGCAAATGCACTTCATCAAGTATATCTTTAGCATCTGTTTCACTTGAGCAAGTAAACCACACTTCTCAACTCCATTCCATCCCACCACTATCTTTTCCACATTCTAATATCCTCACATCTTCATTCCAAAACCTTGGATTACACTCCACTTCCACTCAAAGCACACTAGGGGTTGAGCCTTCGGTCTCAGCTCATAACACTTTCCCATTCCCCATCCCACCATCTATCTACCATTCATCAAACCTCTCAATGCATCATTAAGAGGAATGCCACCCTTTAACACTACCTTTCACATACCCCCACTTTACCACATCCTTCCACTCTGGGACAATTGTGACGGGCATCCCCCTCACTACCCCCGACACTCACAACCCCCCCACATGACCTTTCAAACACAAGGATATCCATCCTCTGCTTATGGATTATCGTCACACATCCCTTGGGTCACTCCTATGGAGGGATTTCCATCCTTTGCTCCACATATCCCTATCCCTCCACCCTGAGCTCCTCATGTGGTTACCATGCCCATACCTAATCGGCCCATGTCCACATTTAGAACCACTGTGCATACTTCTCATATGCATGGTGGGCACTTTGGGATTCCTTCCAGAGAGTGATCCACTGCCCCACCTTATCCCCCTCCCCCCCTATCCCCCTACCCCCATTACACATCTTCTCTATCTCCTAGCACTACCACTCATGCTACAACAGCCAAGAATATCTAGCACATTATCTCAGTAGCTAGATTGCTGACCTTCTAGCAATTTGAGCGCCAGTTTCGCATCTAGCAAACAAGTGCCCAAAGAAAGGCAAAGCACAAACTAATGCTGCTAAGATCAACTTGCACTATCTTAGGAACTCCTCTTCCTCTAGTGAGTATTCCTATTACTCCAAAACTGAAGGTCATTCTTCTAACAATGAAGATTCCTCTTTTCTTGATTCTAGTGCCAACAATACCTCTTGGCATATTGCCAATTCAAATAACTCTACAAAATCTGACATAGATACTTTTGAAGATTCTGAGGATGACGCTATTCACCCTAAGAAATTTGAACCACTAAATGCACACTTAGTCCATTTTTCCAAAAGAAAAGATAAAATGAACAAATTGTTTATTGGAGCTACCTCCAACGTAAAAGGCGAATCTTCCAAGAAATACAAGGGAACACAAGTCAAACAAAGCTCGTCAAACTCTCATGATTTTGACACCTCTACAAGTTACTCCTCCAAAAAACATAAAAGCAAGGTACGCCAAGAATTTTTTGCAAATCCCTATGATCTTCCCAAACTACGAACTCTTGGCCCTGAAACCAAAGGACACGCCAATATATTTGTCCCATACAACCTTGAAAAACTACATTAGCCCAGCACTGCTTCACCGCTAATGCAATCATTATCTTCTTTGACTACCAACACTCAACAAGTAGGTGCTAATATGGTACAAGCTTTTCTTCTCATGCAACAAGAATTGCACTCCATTCGTAAAGTTTATAGAAGAATTCTAACAGGACAAAAGGAATTGGCACAAGGTACTACTTCCATCCTACAAGAATTGCATTCTTCTTCTATCGAATTTCCTACTAGACTTGTAAATCAAATCAGGGTCTCTCAGCCTCAGGTGTACAAAGTTAATGCCTTGAATATTGGAGGCCCTATTCCTATGATCTGTGTTCAATTAAAGAACATGCCCCAATTTTCTTTATACGTAGATACTTCGTTGGATACACGATCCAGCTTGATTGCCTTAACACGAGCAAGTCCTCACTTGTCACTTACTACCTTACGTCTCTATAGTGGTAATTATCTAAACTCTAATACCAAACACAGAGTGAGCACAGCTGAAACGACCGAAGCAGAAAACGAGCTGGAGATGTAAAACGACAGAGTGAGAGTAGGGATGAGATGCTAAGCAACTGATAACAAGTAAGCACGATGGAAAACTGTTGAATGTGAAAACCTTGTATTGCTTGGTGATTGCACGCTACTAAATGAGAATACAATTGAGGTATTTATCGGCTTCAGGGGGCAAGGGATAAAGAAGCATCTGGATAGTGCTTGCTGACGAAAGAATATTTGTGCCTTTTGGCGGAAAATTGGAAAGGTGACATACAAGCAATATAGTGGGGATAGCATAGTTACCTGGAACAACGAACAGGAACAGGAATGGGACCCCCTGAAACAAGGGGGAACGTGTAAGGTGGGGAAACGGGAATGGGGGGAACGACACATGTCTTAAGTGCCCTAAATATGCCCTGCATATCCCAAGTTGCCCCAAAGAATGTCCCTCTAATTGCCCCAATACCCCTCAATGCTCCAAATTGACCCAAATGTCCCAAAATTGACTCGATTACTCCCATAGCTCCAAATTGCTCTGAATTGCCCCAATTATCCTAGTTTCCCTTGAAATTCGACAATATAAATGGATGATTACCTTGGAATTGAGAATAGGCTGAAATTTGATTGTGATTTGCAAGAGTTCATAATGCATCAAATTTGAACTTTGCATGGACTCCTGATTGGCCTGTGGGTTGTCTTGACACTTTGAATATTCAATGAGAGAGAGAGAGAGAGATTAGTGTGTGCACATTAGGCAATGGAGATGGGTGAACATGTGGTAGGAGTGTGATACAAGTATAAAGAAAAAATGTAAAAAACGTAAATTTTTTGTTAGCAGGCCTAGAACGTCCGTTCCAAGCAGGGAACGACAAGGAGAACGGCAAGGAACAGCGGGGAATGGTAGGGAATGGCAAAGAACGTTCCCTAGCCGTTTCAACTCCTCCAAGGGTCTGGAATGCATTAGGCCGTTCCAACATGCTGGAACGGCCGTCCCCTGTTTCTATGGGGGATAGCCTTTACACGTGTCCAGGTGGTTGTCGAGACAAAAGATCGGCTACAGTGTTTTGGATGCTGGGCACATATTTGAATGTTACATCAAGAGTATCAAAGAAAAGGGACCACCTTAAGAGACGTTTATTTCTTATCTCATTAGGGGCCTTCTTTGTCAGATACCCAGGTACAAGTTTGAGGTCTGTCCGTATGGTGAAAGCAACAAACTCAATAAAAAATCTAAAAGATTTTATAGCTTTGATCATAGCTAGTATCTCACATTGATAGGAGAGGTAATTTTATTGAGTACTGGTAAATATTCTCAAAGCATATCTGCATGGGTGAAGAGTTGAAGAATCTTCTTCACATAAACAAACACCCCATCCGGAATTGGAAGCATCAGTATACATGATTAATGGCAAACCTGCAGGAAGCTGTAGAGGAGGAAGATATCTGATAAGATTTTTTATGTTTTGCACTGCCAGTGGTGTGAAGAGATTTCCATTGGAAATGATCTTTGCAAAGCAAGGGGTAAAGATCTTTGAAATAGGTTGCAATATTGGGTGTGGAAGAATTTATCCAATTAAGACACCCTAAGAGTTGTTGTAGTTGCTTCACATTGGTGAATGTATCTGGCATATCAAGTATCTTGGTTAAAACATGATCCTGTAATTTGATTGTGCCTTTTGAAACATCACGAATTTAGTGGGTGATAGGACCATGCCTGCATCTTCTATGGCTTTAGCAAATTGAGTAAGGTGCTCAATATGCTCTACAACTGTCTCAAAAAAGACAAGGATGTCATCTATATATACCAATCAAAAGGGGAATTTGGCAAAGATAGAATCTGTCCATTCTTGAAATTTAGTAGGAGCAGTCTTAATTCCAAAGGCAAGGACTATCCATTCGTAATGACCTTATGGAACACAGAAAGCAGTTTTGTAGCGATCTTCAGCTTTGAGCGGGAGTTGCCAAAAGCCTAACTTCAGATCAAACTTACTAAAAATGTTAGCTTTCTTTAGTTTTTTGAGTAATAAATATTTAGGGGAATGGAATGGCCATGGCCTATTAATATTTATTTAGAGGTTTATAATTTATGACCATTCTTTTCTTCCCTCGTTTTTGCTCTAAATGTTTGTTGGCATAAAAGGCCTGACATGCCCAGAGAGAAGTAGTCGACTCTATAAGCCCTTTGTCCAAAAGGGTATGAATCTTCATCCTTCATGTCGGAATGAACTGCCTTTGTTGGAATAGCATTGGGTTGTATAGGCAAAGAAACAGCATAGGAAACCCGTTTCTCTTTATACATGAGCGGATCTTCATGCATGAAAGTCATAAGATCTTTTATTTTCTGTATGGCTGGAGCATGCAGTTCCATTTCTCCTTTTATCCACTAATCTCGAGTGGCAATCTTCTGTTGGGAAGTTGATTCCGTGATGGAATATATGGTTCTGCCAATTTTGGGGAGTAAAGGCATTTTTGCCATTTTTCCCTTGTAGGAGATGGTAAAGTGATCAAACCAGAAAGTGTAGGGGACCAACATACTTGTTAGATACGAAAAGTACGGTACGATACGGTACGATAAAATACAGTACTAAATGGTATCTTAAAATTTTATAAGGTACAGTACGATATTAGTACGAAAAAAAAATTAACTTCATTATTTTGAACTACAAATGATAGAACAGATGTTTAAAGTCTAAATAGCAATGCTATTGGAGTATATAAGATGAAAACTTGAGGGTAACACGCCAAAACATCTATGGCATATGCTACATGCGCAACATGCGCTATAACTTACAAGTACATACATAGGAGTAGATACATCATGCATGAATGATCATACAAATAAGAGGCATGTATGCTTAAGAGAGAGAAGGTTGAGAGGGACAGGCAAGAGAGAGAGAGAGAGAGAGAGAGAGATGAAATGACATGAGATGCTTTATTAACGTCTACAAGAGGCTAAAATGACCTATGAGACCAACAGTTACCAAACAAACCACCAAAGGTTTTGATAAAAGATTTATGAATTTTGTTATGGTTTTGTTTGGCATTGCTAAGTCTAAAGTAGCTGCCAATGGTACATTCACTAATTCGTGTACTCTTAGAAGGTACATTAGGCTAAGTTATCCTCTGGCCTAGTTTTATTAGCAATGTGTACTAATGCTTTGGGTTGGGTGGTGCAAAATGAGCTGCGAACAAAGGTAAAATCAATAGGATTAAGCTACTTGATGATTCTCAAATGGTGCTGAATTTATTTATTGATGACACTAGCATATTGTGAAAAATGATGGGACATCAATTAGAAACATTTGGAACTACTTGAATACCTTATGTATGGCCTTTGGCTCTAGGATAAATCATAACAAAACATGTACGAGGAGTCTAACCAAGCTTCCATCCCCTTTCTCGGTTGATCGATCAAGGCTACAAAATCACCACCACCACCAACTACCACACGCCCAGAAAAAAAAAAAACAGTAACAACAACCACCACCTTGTTTTTAGTACGAATTCGTACGGTACAGTACAGTACGAACCGTATAGTACGAACCAGTTCGTACTACGTACAAGTGCAACTATGGGGACCAGATATTGTAGAATATCGATTCTAATAAGCAAATCATATCTCATTTGGTTCATTAGTTATATTTCAATAGGAACCTTTATGTGACCAAGTTGGAGAAAGGCTTGTGTAACATGAATCAGTGTGACCTTCTTGTTGTTTGAAAGTTCAACTATGATTGGAGTAGAGGATTTAATACATTTGGAAGGAAAAAGTTCAAAGGGAACAATAGTGAGGCTAGATCCTGTATCCAACAAAGCATCTACATATAAAGAAAATTGGGACATATTCTTTAATTGAACAAAGATCATAGGAATAGGGCCTCCAGTATTCAAGGCATTAACTTTGTATACCTGAGGCTGAGAAAGCCTGATTTGGTTTACAGGTCTAGTAGGAAATTCGGTAGAAGAAGAATGCATTTCTTGTAGGATGGAAGTGGTACCTTGTGCCAATTCTTTTTGTCATGTTAGAATTCTTCTATAAACTTTACAAAGGGAGTGCAATTCTTGCTGCATGAGAAGAAAAGGTTGCACCATATCAGCGCCTGCTTGTTGAGTGCTAGTAGTCACAGGAGATAATGATTGCATTAGCTGTGAAGCAGTGCGGGGCTGATGTAGTTTCTCAAGGTTGTATGGGACAAACATATTTGTCTGTCCTTTGGTTTTAGGGCCAAGAGTTCCTCGTTTGGGAAGATCATAGGAATTTGCAAAAAAATATTGGCATACCTTGCTTTTATGTTTCTTGGAGGAGGAACTAGTGAAGGTGTCAGAATCATGAGAATCTAACGAGCTTTGTTTGACTTGTTTTCCCTTGTATTTCCTGGAAGATTCGCCATTTACAGTGGAGGTAGCTCCAATAAACAATTTGTTCAATTTATCTTTTCGTCCGAGAAAATGGACTAAGTGTGCGTTTGTTGGTT
This sequence comes from Lygodium microphyllum, assembly GCF_053477565.2. Classification (NCBI taxonomy): domain Eukaryota; kingdom Viridiplantae; phylum Streptophyta; class Polypodiopsida; order Schizaeales; family Lygodiaceae; genus Lygodium; species Lygodium microphyllum. The sequence continues at coordinate 55,420,992 of NC_141154.1, forward strand.
CAAACTTCTCAGGATGAAGAGTGTCATTCTCAGAATCTTTAGAAGTATCTTCAGAAGTATCTATGTCAAATTCTATAGAGTCATCTGAATAGGCAGTATGCCAAGAGGTATTGCTGCCACTAGAATCAAGAGAAGAAGAGAAATCTTCATTGTTAGAAGAATAACCTTCAGTTTCAGAGTAAGAGGAATACTCACCAGAGGAAGAGGAGTCGTTAAGATAGTGCATGTTGATCTTAGCAGCATTAGTTTGTGATTTGCCTTTCTTTGGGCACTTGTTTGCTAGATGTGAAGAGCTGCCACAAATATAGCATTTGAGATCCTTCTTGGAGTCTTTGTCATATTGCTGTGGCTTTTCAGACCTATGATGAGCTTTACCATGTCGGGGACGATGTGAATGTTTGTGATGGCGAGATGATTTGTAGCTAGAGTCCTACTTGTTAAAATAAGGCTTGTAATTTTTATAATGGCGATGGGAAGAATATCTATATTTGGAGCCATTATAACTAGTAGTTGCACAATTGCAGTTTTTACATTCAAAATCTACTTCATATTTAGAAGCAGTTTTACAAACTGACTAAGGGAACTTCTGGTTCCATTGAGTTATCTTCTGGCGGTGACAGACTTCCTTAATGGTCTGTTCTATCGTCTGTATGATCTAATCCACACTATCAGTAAAATCTCTGTTCTCATTTTTCATTCTTTGCTTGTAGTAAAAAGGAATGGGCTCTGGGAAGGAGCATACTAAATGTTCCTTCATGGAGTTGTCATGTGCACCAAGTCCTTCATATAGCAAATCTCTCATATAGATGAGATATTCTTTATATAGCCTGGGCACAAAGCTTGGATTTAAAAAATACTTCTCGCGCTTCGAGAACATCATCCAGCTTATTTCCAACTAATTCTCCAAGGAGAAGTTCAAAGAATAGTTGGACTGGATCAGCATGTTGGACAGTAGCAAGTTTGACTTGTGGATAGATAGATATCCACTATTGTTTCAATCCACCAATGAACCCATGAGTCATTGCATTCAAGATATCAATTCTATTTGTCTTAGGTTTTTCCACAATTTTCTGACCAACATATGCATACATCATGTATATAAGAAGCTTGATTTCTTCTGGGGACTTTCCATCTATAGTCCATATGGAAAATGAGCCTACTTTTTCAGGGACTCCAATTTTCTCACCAACATATGCATCCATCATGTATATAAGAAGCTTCATTTCTTTTGGGGACTTTCCATCTATAGTCCAAATGGAAAATGAGCCTACTTTTTCAGGGACTCCAATTTTTTTGTAGAAGCTATTGTAAGAGGGTTTTGAATGTGAAGAGGAAGTAGTTGCATTCAGGGGTACACTAGTAGTATTAGTAGAAAATGAAGATTTTTCACTTATAGTATGAGCATTAAGATGAGCTCGAAGAACTGAATTTGGAGATGCTTGTATTCTGTGAGGGTTGATAGGGACAAATTCTTCATTGACCACATTGTCTCCATCTTCATCAAAAGAAGAAAGTGTATAAGCAGCTTGCTGTTGTTTGATCCCTAAAATACCATGCAGGTAATTCGTTGGGGGCAATGTATGGGGGATGTAGCTTAATAGTTTCACCCATCCTCCTTGAATCAAGGCGGCCTTCAACATGACGTGTGAGAACATCTTTTTGGTGGTTCTCTGGGTCAATGCACAAAGGCATCTGATCCAAAACTTGATTTGCCTCTCTTTGTCGCTTAATGCGATCAAGATCATAATCATCAATTTTATCAAAAGCAATTTTATAATCAGCATCAGACCAGTCCGGGAACATGAATTCAAGATATTTTGCCAAACCTTCAGCAGTTGTTCCTGGTTGTAGAATTTTGCTAGATTGGGGAGCATCCATAATATCAGCCAAAGTAGGACAATAAATTTGTTGAATCTCCTTTAATATGTCTTCTGAGTCCTAGTCATTTGATGAAGTTTCTAAGTCTTCATAACAATACAAATCCAGATTGTCATGATTGAAAGTAGAAGCTATTCTTGTTGTGCCTTCACCTGTAGGAATTATCATTTTTCCTTTGCGGTCAGAAGAGAGTTGATGCACATTTAGCATTCCTGATGATGGAGAAGCAAAATGGGAGCTCCATCCCTTTTGTAGTCTCTTATTTGAAAAACTAGTCCAAACAACAATTGAAGTTGGACTAAAGAAGAGCTAACACTTACTAGTAGTGTTGCAATAGGACTAGATTTGGAGGACTTGACCAATTGTTGGCATAAAGCAACAATTTGTTCTGAAAGATGTTGCAGTGTATCCATCTTGTCAATTAAACCTGTAAGAGCCAAATGTGTCCAGTTGGCTCAAACATGTACCCAAGTATCTGACAAAGAAGGCCCCTGATGAGATAGGGAATAAACGCCTCTTAAGGTGGTCCCTTTTCTTTGATGCTCTTGATGTAACATTCGAACATGTGTCCGGCATCCAAAACATTGTAGCCGATCTTTTGTCCTAACAACCACCTTGACACGTGTAAAGGTTATCCCCACTATATTGCTTGTATGATACCTTTCCAATTTCCCACCAAAAGGTACAAATATTCTTTCGCCAACAAGCACTATCCAGATGCTTCCTTATCTTCCATTGCTGCACCACTTCTGACATGGTATTAGATTGCAAGATCTCGATTCCCGCTGCACGGGTTTTTCTTTCCCTTGCTGATCAAGCCTGTGGTTTTCAGACCAGCAACCTGTATTTTCAGCCTGCGCCCAGTTTTCAATCGTCAGTTTGTTGCATTCAATGCTCCATCAACCTGAATTGCTTCGATGTATTTCTAAAGAAGTTCTCCCGACAATTACCTCCTATAGGAGGTCCCCAGAGATATGGTTGAAGCTTCACATGTTGTACGAGGCACCTTCCCCTGCGCGTGCTGTGACCCTTTATGGACAGCTTCAGCAAATGAAGAATGAGTCCAAGGACACTATTAAGTCATTTTTGCTCCGTGTTACACAAGTACATGACCAACTTCGACACATGCAATATGCCCTTTCAGAGGCACATCTAGTGGGTACGTTACTCTACAAGCTACCCCCGAAGTTTAATGGAGTGGCGAATGCTTTGAGGTCGTAAATACCCTCTACACCTATGAGCTTTACACATGTCCTCGATGCTGCTTCAGTATGAGACATCTTTGTGTTTACAAGGGAGGCTCTTATCTCATTATGGCAGTTCTAATTAGACCTTTACAACTTTAGAGAGGGATGACAAGAAGAAGTCGAAAGCCCAGTGTTATCACTGTGGTGAGAAGGGTCACTTGCAGAAGGACTGCAATGAGTTAGCAACCTCAGAAAGAAGAAGAAGAAGCGGAATGCGAACTCCTCCAACGAGTCATCCTCTTCCTCAAACTCTGATTCCGATCCTCTAGCCAAGGTGAAGTCTGCTGCACAGAAGGGATCCACTTCTTCAACTCGTTTTTTGGAGTATCTCACTACTCACCTCTGTGGTTGCAAATTTTGATCTCTTTTGCAAGTTTTTGTATTTCGATATAGAACTCACATGCAAGTTTGCACCAATCCTTTCTAAGCTGGAGACAAGAGCTGTACACCGATCCTTTCATGGTTCCATCTCCTTGGAGTTTTGCTTTTCTACCGACATGGAGGCTTCCCCTCCCTCGGTAAATTATGCACCATCTCTAGATGCTATTATGGCGGTGACTTCTATCCTTTGACTCCTTATAGAGACTAAACATACGTGGAATTTGGTTCTTTTGCCTAGGGACAAGAAGACACTGCCATGCAAGTGGATATATAAGCTAAAACATATCCTTGGATGCCCCAAGCCCACTTATAAGGCCAGATTGGTAGTTAAGGGTTTCAAGCATGAATATGGTATTGAATTCAATCAAGTCTTTTCTCCCGTGGTCAAAATGACAACTTGGTTGGACTTTTATCAAATGGATGCACATACGGCTTTTTTACATGGGGACTTGCATGATTAGATTTATATACAATAGCCTAAGGACTTTGAGAAAAAAGGCACGGAGCACCTAGCATGTAAGTTGAAAAAGAGCCTTTATGGCCTTAAGCAAGCACCTAGGGAATGGTACCACAAGTTTGAAGCTTTTATGCATTCACAAGGATAGAGCCATAGTGTTATGGACCCGTGTTTATACACAAAGAAGGCTTGTGATGGCAACCTTATGATTTTGGTATTCTACGTGGACAATATGCTTATTACTGGAAGAGCTTATGATGAGTTGGAGGCCTTGAAAACTCCGTTGAAGAAGGGCTTTAAGATGGACATAGGACAGGCCGCGCACATTTTTGGAATGTGCATCACACACAATTGCTTTGAGGGGATCCTTTATCTATTACAAAAGGAGTATATCCAAAAAGTCCTCGAGCAGTTTCATATGCAAGATGGTACGCCTATTGGCTGTCCTCTACCTTCTCATATAAAGGTTAGTCAAGCCAATTGTCCGTAGTCTGATAAGCAGAAGGCTAAGATGACCAAGATCCATTATGTATCCGCTGTGGACAGTTTGATGTATGCCATGATAACCACTCATCCTGACATCGCATTTGCAGTGGAAGTTGTGGCACGCTATTGTTAAGAAATATGCAATCTAAAACAAGAAGGCAAGGAACATGCAGCTTAGAGATGCTTTGTATCCCATAAGCACATTGAGGAAAAGTGGTATCATCCTGCAACTATAAAAGAGTGTACTTGACAATCATTTGAATGGCAATGCTATTATACTTTATACTTTCAATCTTGTCCCTGTCTACTCAAGATTTTGTTTATGAGTCCAAGTCAATTAATCTTGGAACCTAATTCACTTGAGTAATAGTCAGTGTATCTAGTCCATATCAATATACTTCTTGTCTTTGACTTCCAACCTCTATAACTAACCTTGCTCAAGATCCGTGTTTCTCAACATGGTATCAGAGCCATGGTGAGCAAGTTTCAGCTCAGCTCACCGCTCCTCCAACTCCCCACAACCTCAATCCCTCTCAGCTTCAACAAAAGTCTTCATCTCCTCACTCTATCTTCACTCTACCTTTCTTAACTACCATAGCCAACCAACACCCTGCTCTGGTGGAGCTCGTGGATCTCTTTCTGCAAGCAACATCTCTACATGATTCCTTCTAGAGACTTCTTCCACTGCTTCAGGCGTAGCTCTTTGCCACATCGTAGCCCAACATTAAGCTACATCCACTCCAGCATTGCGTTTTTTTCCTCATTGTCCATCTCTGCATGGTGGTATGATCAGTGCTGTGTGGACAAGCCACGATTCATCCTATGAAGATAGGGCTTTTGAAGCCCACTACATGAGCCTTCCCCCCATCAAATACTTCTTGGTTTGGTTGCATTTGCAAGCTGTTGCAATCAAAATATCAAACGCCTATCCCAAAAACCCTAGAATCCACCATAGCCATTTTCATTGAAGCTCATATTTCACTTCATTTTCTCACTCCTCTCAGCTCACTCAATTGTGTGCCACTCTGATCTAAGCTTGAACTCAGTTTCTAGTAAGATTACCACATCAAATTAGCAAGGACAGGATTTAACTTCAAGATTCAACATTGAGCTCAACAAGCATAGTATCTCTTGATACTCACCTAGTGTAATTTGACACTATTGGTAATGTATCTCTTGACACAATCACTCTCAACTCTCCTGTTGGTCTAATCTCATTCATTTGATGTTGATTCTTGGTCATGCCAATGACAAACAAAAAGGTCTAAATGTAAAAGCTCTTCAACTTGAAGATGAAGAGTAACATGACTCTTGTTGCTCATTTACACTACATGGAAAGATTGTTTGCTCAACTTGTAGAAATGGATGGAGTTGCCTACATCCAAGTGCACTCAATGATTCTATCTAAAGAGTTTGAAGATGTCTTAGCTACCATGGTCATCGTGCAACCCGAAGCTTGTGACCTCTTTGCTTGAGGGGAACTAGAAGATAAAAGACAACGAAAAAGCAAGCAAAGTGAAGAGCATCAAAGTGAAGAAGGACAAGGAAAAAGAAGATTTGTCACGCTAAAAGAAAATCACAAAATGCTTACAATGTCATATTTGAAAGAAAATATATTATGCTCAAAGAAAACCACAAGGGCCTATTGGTCCTTGTCTCCAAATTTTACCAAACCTTTTTTAAGCCTTGTACATACTTGTCTTAATACTCCAATCAAGAAGGGGTGTTGAGAAATATGCAATCACACCCATGTGTTGCCTCTTTGTGTGGAACAACAAAGCAAGGAATATGCAGCTTAGAGATGCTCTGCATCCCATAGGCACAGTGAGGAAAAGTGACTTGCGACTATAAAAGAGTGTACTTGACAATCATTTGAATGATAATGCTATTGTACTTTGTACTTCTAGTCTTGTCCATGTCTACTCAAGATTGTGTTTATGAGTCCAAGTCAATTAATCTTGGAACCTAATTTACTTAAGTAATAGTCAGTCCATGTTAACATGCTTCTTGTCTTTGATTTCCAGCCTCCATGGCTAACCTTGCTCAAGATCTGTGTTTCTCAACAGCTATATGGCTACACCTAGCAAATGGCATTGGGATGTCGTCAAGGGTATCGTAAAATACCTGAAGGACATAGCAACTATGTGCATGTTATGGTGGCCAAGATATAGAAGTCGTAGGGTACACTAACTCTGATTGTGCACGACATGTAGACAATAGAAAGTCCACCTTTGCCTATATCTTCACCTTTGCTGGAGGTGCTATTTCTTGGATGTTGAGGATGTAAAAATGTATGGCCCTCTCTACTACCGAGATCGAGTATATTGTAGCCATTGAGGCTTGCAAAAAGATTCTCTAGTTAGGCTATTTGGTGGCACACATTGGTATTAGTCCCTACACTGCATTCGGATTCTATGAGTACTATCCAGTTAGCCAAGAACCGGTCTTCCACATGCGAAGACAAAACACATTGAGGTACGTTACCACTTCATCAAAGAGGTCATTGAGGACACGTCTATTGATATTATCAAGATCTCAATTGACTAAAATCCTACAAATCTGACCACAAAAAGTCTCTTAGCAAAGCATTTTACCTTTCTTAGGTAGTTGATGGGCATTGGATGAGATGACATCTTTCCTCGTCTTGTTGCACTTATATACGTTTCTACTTTGCCACTTTTTTTTTGTTCTCTTCTCACTAGAGGCACATCTACCTTTAAGTGGGAGATTGTTGGGGATAAAGGCACATATACCTAGCCGCTTGTGTATTACTACATTGATAATATCCGCACACCCATACAGTGCAAGTGGCAAGCGCTCATCACTGTCACTTCATTCTTTATTCTTTAAGTGAGAAACTTGCTCTAGAATTTGCAAGATTTCATCCTAGAAACAAATGTTCTATGAGCACATTTAAGCAAGATTGTCCCTTTTCTAGACTTGGGAGAGCCCATCAGTATTAACCCAAAAGGCACACAAGCAAAGGTCAATTACATGAATATGATAGAGAAGATAGTGGTGATGAAGTAGACTAAGTCCCTTCAGGGGACAAAAGTGTGGATAGGGGACGAGTTGACCCCACTTCAGCTCAAAAATCAAGCAACAAAATTCACCAAGTCAAAGAAGCATGCAAAAAAGGTAATTGGGCAGTGTATCGAGGAGCCAAAGTAATCATCAAGGAGTTTTGTATCCCTCTTCCCTAGAAGTAAATATATCCTTTTTTTACCCTCTATATTTGTAATGGAACTTGATGTTGTACTTAAAGCTCTCATGACTCATAAGAGCTCAAAGTTCATGTCATCTAATTATCTTTCTTTCTTTCTTTCTTTCTTTCTTTTATTTTATGTTCCTTCATGGCACTAATGCCCAAAGTGGAAAGGAATGAACTATTTGATTTATCCTATAGGTCAAATTTGGCCTCCAAAGGACATTAATAGATCTTTCTTTCTTTCTTTCTTCTTTCTCTCCACCATGGAGCTACATCCACCATAGCTCCTCCTCTCACATCAGGATGCACAACCCTACAATAATAATTGATATGTACATAAGTATTTTTACATCTTTCATGACCCTCACCTATAAATATTCAGTTTTTCACTTCATCCAAACAAGAAGTTTACTCTAATGCCAACAGGAAGACATATCTCAACAGACAGCAGAACTTAAAGAGAGGAGCTCAAAGATGGAAATGATCCTCCTCTGATAGACTACAATAGTAGTTATGATGTAAAGAGGGGAAAAGTCTGCACAACAGCACATCCAAGCAGCATAGCACACAACCATGCTCCACAACCGCAAAATACACCTGCTGCCCTGTCCAGAACAGGCCTCTGCTCAGCCTCTTGTAAGTTGTAATCTTGAACCACAAACCTCTCACAACTCAAGTCACATGCCACAATCTTGCGACCAATAGGTAACTGTGTGCATGAATGCTTGCTAAGGACGACAATGACTGATGATGCAAACAAGGAGCAGAGGTTGACTTAACTAGACAACTGGAATAAATGCATGCCTGATGAGCCACTACCCAACCAGTTTGACCAGCTCATCATCCAACCAGTTTGACCTGTCTGACCAGTTTAATATCCAACTAGTCCAACCTGCCCATGGAGAGGTGTCAGTCTAGCTCCAGACATGACCTGCCTGAGACATGACTGTTTGATATGAGTGGCACCCAGATCTATCACATACAAGAGTAGGTGGATTTTCACCTGTACAAGGGCAGGGCATGCAAACACAAGAACCGGTACTTATGTATTTTTGGAGGGTATCCAATTTGGGGGCTGCTGAAACCAGCTACATGAATGGTCTCATATGACAATTAGCGACTTTCACTAAACTTTTACACTCAACAGACCTTGTTCGCCAAGCAGCATTAACCAAAAGAAGAAAAATTTAGACAAAGGGCCAGTGGAACTTAACTCAAGTTAACTTTGAAAAAATGGTATGACTTATTTGATGATCACATACTTCACTATGCTTTTATGTTCCAGAAAACCTATGCCACCAAGCAACAATCTCGCAAGATGGTCAGGGAAAATGACTGAACTTACCTTGAACAACTCTCGCTTGAAACTCCATGATTCACACTTGTAGAGTGACAAATAGCTCGTACATTCAGTGCTTCATCTAGTAAAGTTAGCTCCTTCTCCACCCAAAGTGGATTAAACCGTCCATCAATCCACAGCGCCTCTTTAGTTAAGCCATGAACAAAATCTGGAGATTCTTTACTTCTCTATAGCAGACAATGATGCTCGGTGAGTGGACAGAAGAGATGCAGGTTAGTGCATGTGCTACACTGACAAATGATTTCAACCAAGTGGAAGAAAATAAATGCCATCTAAATGCATGTGTTTTTAGCAAATCCAGACAAACAGTGCTTGGTCGCCCAACAATCAAAAGCAACTCAAAGAATTGTTACTGGAACGGAATGCTAAATGCCAGTGATCCTTTTGTAAGAGCCCCCTAAAAAAGAATCGTTACTGAGATGGAATGCTAAACGCCAATCCTAACACATCTAAAAAGCACCTAAAAGAATCCTTACCGAGATGGAATTTTAAATACCAGTGATTCTTTAGTGATGTGGCACAAAAGAGCCGATCAATTACCTTTGTAAGCCTGTTATCAAGCCAATCGGAGGGACTTGCAAAAAAGTCATGCCACAAGCTCTCTACTCTCTTGGCTTTATCTGCATTCTTAGGAAAATATACCTAATCAATTTCAGATTTCTTTCTTGTTTCAATCAATTTCAGACTCCATCATGACATATCAGACATAAAAAGAAGCCAGTTCAAGGACCTGCAACTGCTTATTCGTTCAAGCTTTGTAATGGACTTCCCTTAGATGCATATTTTCTGACATGGAAGGCCCTTACAAAGCTGCTTTCTACTTTGCATTTTGCCTTAGGATATTTTGTTCCAAGGGGTCTTATTAATAGAATTTTTTTCACTTCTTTGGGGGAAAAAGGGCCACTTCACGGACCTTCCTTCCCTGACCCGGACCGTGGATTGCTCTTTTGATGGAAGGAAGCGGCAACGGCCACAGACATGATACTCCCTTTACTTCCTATCCCAAGCCTGAGCAGCTTCTGGCATATTGGAAATGGCGGAGGTGCTCGGCCAATGTAAGAGTCCCGAACTACCATGTCCGGATGTTAATCAGGGCGGAGAGCAAAAGAAGATGACGAGAAGATCCACAAGTGAGTATCATCATCATCGTCCTGCAAGCAACGCATCCCTGTCACTGACGGCAGTTCCATCGTGCTTTGATGCAGTAGCAAGCAGTAGTAGAAGCTGCAATTTGAGACTGAGCCATATGATAACAGATGCGCTTCTCTGACTGTTTTTTCCGTCGATGCCGACAAGCAGAAACCAAAAGAAAGAAATTCCGCGCGCATGCGCGCGCGCGCGAGAGAGAGTGTATACGAAGACACAAGGAGAGAGAGAGTGTGTGTGTATGTGTACTAAGACAAAAGGAGAGAGAGAGAGAGAGAGAGAGAGAGAGAGAGAGATAGAGAGAGTACATATGAAAACATAAGGAGAGGAATATTAAGGGCCTGTTCCCACCAGGTGCAGATTTCCCATCCGGTGGGGAACCGGGATTCGCACAACAGGTCCGGAACCTGAAACCAAAGCAGGCAATCTAAGAGGGGATGGCCCAGAATGCTGCCGATGAGTGTGACCAGCAACATCATGCATTGAATGATTGACTGTGTTACATGTCGGCCTTTCAACGACTCTGTTTTTTTTTTTCAAATTTATTTATTTTTCAGTGGGGCTACTCCAAGACCCACGTCACTTTGTAATGTACATCCAAAACATTCAACTTGCTAATTACTCTCGGGTGTCAAACCTAGTGTTCGGTACCCCTAGAGGAGGCCCAAACAGGTCCAAAAACACATGCAGTCGTTTCAATACTTGGTTGATGTTGGAGATACTATGAATATTGTTGGGTTGTCTTTGACAAATGGGATTTTCTAGATGATGGTATTCATCAACTAGTTGGGTGTGGTCTAAGGCCAACAAATGTTTTTGTATATACTTGGTGATATAGATTTCAAGGTCTCCTTCATTACCATGAGATCGAAGTAATGTGTTGAAGAAGAAACCTTCAATTCCCAAATGAAAATCAGTAAATCATACCAATCATTTGTATTGCTAGTTGATGTTTCCATAAGCATTCCATAGAGTGGCTTTGAGATCAAGGTTGGCATAGTATAGGTCCACACGGTTCATGATGATATTCATTGTCCTTGTGAGCTTTTATTGGCATATAGTAGGATACAAGAACATGATGGGCACAATAGTTAAGACTATACTTACTATGTTCTTCCTATAGTAGCATAGACAAAATAACTATTATATTACATGTACATAAAACAACTATACTATTAGACATGCATAATATTGGTCTACTATGTTAACACATATAGAATAACTATAATATTAGATGTACATAAAACAACTATACTATCAGACATGCATAATATTGGTCTACTACGTTAACACATATAGTACAACAATAATATTAGATTAATGATTTATATCTCTATATTAGTATCTTATCCTATGTTCCTACTCCTACTCTCTCCCCCCCCAACTCTCTCTCTCTCTCTCTCTCTCTCTCTCTCTCTCTCTCTCTCTCTCTACTACTACTACTACTACTACTACTACTACTACTACTTCTCTCTCTCTCTCTACTACTACTACTACTACTACTACTACTACTACTACTACTACTACTACTACTACTACTACTACTACTACTACTACTACTACTACTACTACTACTACTACTACTACTACTACTACTACTACTACTACTACTACTACTACTACTACTACTACTACTACTACTACTACTACTACTACTACTACTACTACTACTACTACTACTACTACTACTACTACTACTACTACTACTACTACTACTACTACTACTACTACTACTACTACTACTACTACTACTACTACTACTACTACTACTACTACTACTACTACTACTACTACTACTACTACTACTACTACTACTACTACTACCATGTCCTTTTTGTTGTTATTCTTCTCCTTCGGCTTCCATGTACTTGAACTCATTAAATAATTGCCACTACACTAATATATCCAATTAAATTGTATTCTTTGTTTTGAAACACAACAAGGTCCAAAGTCAAACTACAACGCTATCCATCACTGACTATTTAATTACAACATGTTTTGAATACTATTGAATACAATTAATGACTATAACTAATACAAATAATAAGTAAGTATTTGACCAATAACTAATTATAATCCATGTCTAGGTTAGCCCCATACATAAGGATCTTGATTTGACTAATAAGGTTCTCAAAAACCAATATGTCTAGAAAAGAGATTTAAGCGGTTTGGATTACATGCAGACTAGGAGGTCTAGATGGTTCAGGTGAATTCGTCCTAGATTCGTTCCATAATTGCATGCATCTCTCCTAGCTTTGATTTATTGCTATATTATTGAACACCCTTTTTAAAAGTTGCTTTAATATGCACTAAGTACACAATCTCTCTAACTAGTTAGTTAATGATTACAACACTATTAGTGACAAACTATTTAACTATAACATGCATTGAATATTATTGAATGTAATTAGTAACTATATTTCCTATCTAATACTATTGAATAAAACATTGGTTTAACCACGGCATGTATCGATATGATTAATAACTATAATGAATAGAGCTAATAGTTAAATATTTAACTAATAACTAATTACAAATCAATGTGTAGGTTGAATACTAATAACCTGTATTTTACTAATAACTAAAGAGGCATCATCCAAGGATCCCTGATCTCCAAGTAGTGCCATACTCATTCCAAGGTCGCATCTTACATCAACTAACCGCAACCAACATTTCATCTTAGACTAAATAGGAATTATGTGTAGACACACCCAAAATAGGTGTTGTTTATCTTCATTGGCTCTCTTATAGAAAGGACAGAGTGCCCTAATAGGCATTCTTTTAGACATGGAAGCTCTAAGGGGTAGCTTATTGACAATAATCCTTTGCATAGGAAGATTAAACCTATAGGTTGATGTTGTATTCCAAATTCTCATGACCTTTCCCTTCCATGTAGAGGGTCAACAGACCTTCCTTCTTCCATTTCTTCCAAATGTTCGTAGGAATTATTGATGAGGGAGGTTAGTAGTCCCTTTTGCTCTTGTAAATCACGGCAGAGTTTTTCGCCAAGAATTTGAACTCATTAGTTAACATCATTAGGAATTTGTTTTCCCTTGTGCGTGTCTTTTTGTTTGTGTTCAGTTTGAACTATCCGTTTGAAAATTTGATTACTTGGTTCCATCCTAAATTTTTGGTATTCGCTTGCGGTCAAAGGGAACATGCAAATGAAGATCTATGGTTTATCATGTGATTTATTCACATGTGCACTAGCTAAGAGAGAAGGAAGGGGAGAATTTCAACCTTTCATGCTTTGAGATGCCTTCATGTTACATGCAATCTACTAAAGAGGAAAGAATCACATGCTTCTTGCATATAGATAATCTATTACAGGATGTTATGCACAGGGCATGGATCAAATGTGCAAGGGTTGGAAACTACTGCAACATTTGACCTTTCAACGGATGAGTTTGTCATACAAAGTCCAACTTTAACAGCTACCAAATGGTGGCCAAGAGGCTTAGGGAAAGTTTCAATACAAGCAATTGTTTATGCGCGTCTCCTTATAGATGGCCGTGATTATGCTGTTCATGCTTTCATTATGCAAATTCGTAGCCTCGACAATCATTAGGCATTGCTTGGAATTACGGTTGCTGATTTAAGCAGAATGGCAAAATGGCTACCATACACGATGATGGCATTCATATGCATGGGGGTGAGGCCAGATTGGATAAAAGTCGCAAAACTTTGGAAAGACAAAGCTAATATTGACCATCTTGCATAGAAAAAGCTACTTGCTTTTGGGGCCGACTCGACAATAAAGGCATGTCATGATCATAAGAAGGCGCTCTCCTGTGACTGTTAAATGGGGGTGGCAGTACGAGCTTTGGAGAGGAGTCATGTGGTTCATACTATAGTCGGAGAGGCAGTGCTGATTTTGGTGGAGAGGTTGGCATGCTTGATGATGGAGCCAGGGCTTGTGAATAAGGGTAGCAAGGCGGCTTCTTCAGCTTCCATGTGGCATTGCCCTTTGAGTACCTGCGGTGGAGCACGCACCTTTGCCAATGCTGTGTGGATCCCACTGTCTACATGCTTGAATGCTTCTGCCCTTGCTTGCTCATGGGCTAGTTCACTGAACGCCTTAAGGATGGCATGAGCTTCTACGTCACTGCATGCTTGATTTGGTATCTCTTGCAACAGTTCACAACGAGCGAATGGATCTATTCTTGTGGCTATCACTAGACGCTCCGCGCCTAGACTCGCCCCAGCGCGAAGCGCCAGTGCGGGCACGATTTTCGCGGCGAGGGCGGGTGCTAGACGCGTGGCACCTGCCCACGCGTTTCTTTGTGGGGAGGTTGGGGGCTGCCACCTGGCACCATCCCCCAACCTCCCCTTAACTAATAGTATAGATGCCAAGAGTACATGGAGCTTCAAATCCATAGATTTAGAGAGGAGGCCATATGGGAGAGGTATGTAGCTATGGCTCCGCCACCCACTCAAACAATGTACAGATTAGCCTAAAAGAGTCTTCTTATAGACTTTGACTTCATACTGCTCATAATCATGAACATGGAGCCGGAGCCTTACACATTTCGCATATGCAAGTACGATCAAGATTACCAGGAAATCTTGGCAAACTCTATAAATATACAGACGTGCCAATCTTGTCTTTGAACACGAGACTGTCATCAACTAAGAGAGAGACCTCTTTTCTTCGACATGAATACTTCCACATTTGCGACGATACCTTCTGCTTGCCACCAAGAGAGAGCTCCAAGAAAGGCAGAGAGGATTCAGTTGAACGTGAGTGGCAGCATATCAAGTCAACAAGAAGGAGATAATCGATGAAAATTCAGGCTTTCTTCTAGCAAGCTTTGTGGTTGAAAGAGGAAACGTAAACAAAACATTGCATCCTACCATGAAGAGAAGCAATGCATGATCAAGAGGAGTAGTCATTGATGCCATTTGAGGGGGTCTTATCGTGAGTAACAGTCACAAATCTTTTGTTAATATTATGGGGAGTTGTTGAGTAAAAGCAAATTGTCATATTGAAGACGAAGAGTAGGAAAGTCAAGAGTTGCAACAGTGTAAGCTCAATTAATGGACAATATGTTTTGGATGTGAAGAAGACTGAGGATACTTTGAATTAGCGTGTTGCTATGATTGTAAGTGTGAAGAAGAGAAGGGTTGAGTGGGGTGAGAGTCTAAACTATGTCAACTTGTAGGATGCCATTATCCAAAGAAGGGAAGGATCGAGATTAGCTCTACTAGATTCTTCGGTTTCATCACTACCAATTGGTAGCAAAGGAGAAGAAGTCACGAGGTACTACACTTGCATGGACGGAACATCCACATGGCAACGAAGTTGCAGTTCTAAAGAAGAAGCCACTATAAATTGTGAAAGAGATGGAGCCACCATAATCAGTGCACAAAGTTGTACCATGTCATCTTAGTTTAGTGCGAAGATCTATCTACTTGGAGAACCTGGCTTGGATTGAATATTCAACTTGGCATTTATGGTTATGGGTTTAGCTCTCCTGATTGAGCTTTGGACTTTATAATCTTGCTTAGATTTGAACTTGGAACTCCCATCTTACATAGCATCCCTATGACAAGCGACTTTTACGAACTCTTGCGCATATTCCATGCGACATGTGGTAAATTAGACGTGAAAGCATCACTTCTTATCATCGAGATGGAAGACCCTTTGAATAATCCACCTTCATCATTGATTGTTTCTTCCTTTTGGACCGATGAGATGAAGACTTTGTTACAAACTCTTTCTTCAGCCATTATGATGCAAAATCAACAGATGCAATTATCTATGCAACAGTTGCATCAAGACCAACAACAACTGTTGTATCAAGAATAAGAGCATACGCTTGGTGTGACCAAGGCAATCAAGGTTGTAGTTAGTGAGCAAAATTTTTTTGATGGCCGGAATGTTCCAGCCTACATTAAGGCTTTTGAAAGTCAAATGTGCTTCTTTGAAGTTCCAACCAATTGGAGCAACTATTTATTTCGGCTTGTCACGCCTGCTTTGTGGGTTGGAGTAACAGATTTGTTTGTACATGACTCTAATTGAAATGTTTTCAAGAAAGCGCTAAAAGATGAATATTTTCTGGAGGATTATGGTATTGCTACGCGAAAGACATTTAAAGAGTGGGTTTATCAGCCCAACAAAGAACTTGTTGCTTCTAAATTGTTGTGGGAGTTTGACGAGTGATACAACCAGTTGGATGAACTAGTGCAAAGAACTCTGAACTCAGAGAAAGTGGATCTATTCTTACAAGCGACTGATCCTGCACTTCAGGATGAGTTGGGAGAGCTGCTAGAGGACCATATGCAGCCTATGGGATTGAAGATGGATTGGAAGGACACTGTTGATGCGATTGTGATTTCTACATTGACAAATAAGCGGAGATGGAGGGCTTGCTTGCAGAATAGGATGCAATCACCACTAGCGACGTCTTTTCCTACCACGACTTCTCCTATTGCACCATCCACTACTTCTCCTATTTCTTAGTCTATGTCTATGCCTATGCCTATTCTTGTTGTGGTTGTCAGACCATCTACAAGACTGACTGTCGAAGATATGGTGGAGGAGATATGAAAGAACTTAAAAGACCAACAAATCAAGGCGACTCAAATGGGGCAGCAGTCGCTAAGTCTAGCTCTGATTTCAGCCCCCAACATCTCCTTCTGTAAATTCTTCTAGGAGTGATCATGTACGTTGTTGCATGTGGTGTGATAGTCCAGATCATGAAGAAGGACTATCAACATTTTGAAGAGGCGAAAAGGTTGAAGTTGGTAGTCTAGCAGGATAATATGATATGTTTTGAGATACAGAGCAGCAGATCAAACCAAATTTTGGTATGGGTGGTATGGAGAAATTGTTAAAAGAGTCTCTTTTGCGCTCTTCTTATGTGATGCGAGAGGTGGCAAGAGAAGCTGTTGCCTATGGCCTTTAGTTAGAGTAGTTGCTGAATGACAAATCTCCTTTATGGTCCTATGCACTGCATGCAGAGAAAAAGGGGAAAGCTTCAACATCTGAACTTTCAACCATAGGTGACGAGATCAGAAAAGGGACACCATTTTTCTTGCAATCACTAGGCTCATGTGAGTAAGGAGACGGTAATCAAGCTTAGTGATGTGGAGACCCCTTGTGTCGCTCTTTTGGATCACGGCTCCGAGATTAATGTCACAGTGCATGGATTGTATGATACTGGTAGATGGCCAGTTGATGTAGATCATGGTTGGTGCATTCGTGTGGCCAACAACACTGTAGGAGATTTATATGCTACTTGTCCGAACGTGAAGATTTCTATTGGAGATGTGGATGAGACTTATCATTTCTTTATGCAGAACTCTTGTTCCTATCCTATTATTTTGGGGCAACCATTCATTACTGAGTCTCGGATGGAGACTAAGGTTTTGGACAATGGGTCTACTTATGCATAGATCTGAAGCAAGGATGGAAAGAGAGCTGTCAAGTTCATGACAATTTGTATTAACCATGAGTGGAATAAGGATTCTTTGAGGGATTCCCCTCTTCCAGCAGGATAGCCAAAATTTTGTTAGGTACCACTATCTTGCGAGACAATAGTGGTATGAGACAGGGAAAGCTCTTGCCTCCTGGCAATGACAGTTTTTTCTCAAGAGTTTATGGTGTGTCTGCTATTGAAAGTACTTTGTGTTTTCAGCATATTATGGACATGCTTAGAGTTGCCAGGCAGTACTTGAAGAGAAAAGAAAAAGAATTGAAGCTTGTAGGTCTTTTACAGGATGAAGACATAGTAGATGGTCTCTATGATGGGCTGTCATGCTCGGATACTATGGAGGATCTTTCAACATTGCTGAAAACTAAAAATCAAGAGCTGTCATATGTCTTATAGGTCCATTCTTTGGTGATGTATCGTGAAATTGCTGATTTCATGTTATAAGAAAATTTTGATGCTGAGAATTCTCAACAAAAAGTGTTATTTGCTGAAATATTTTAGCAATAAGATTTTCAGGGTGCTTATTTACAACAACAAACAGGATTTATAGTAGCTGAAGTAAGTTGTGAGCCTCAGTGTTGGGCTATTTATATGCAATTCAAACAAGATATGATTGATTTTTATCAATAAAAAGAGTTGGGTGTTGTTTATACACAACAAAATTACCAGAGTATTTATAGCTTGAGCTGAAATTTGTAGGTTGTAGCAAAGAAGCCATAGTACATACAAAAAATAAGACGGTTGACAAGAAGGTCGGACCAATTTGCAGGATCACTATCATTTATGCCATTTATGGAGATGGATATGGTTATAAGTGTCAATGTGGTCAAGGCACAAACATGACTTATTCCATTGAAGGAGCAAAGGAAGATTGGAGTCACAGGATTGTCCGATTATCAACCAGCTTGGATGCTATGGAGAAGATTTTTACAAGAGAGAAGACCAAGCCACTGGATGTTGTGATGATCTACGAAACTTACCTACTTTGATTTGTCCATATGATCCAGGAGGATGTTGTGATAACCTATGTCAACTTACCTACTTGTCATATTATTCAGATGATTACCCATATGATCCTGGTGGGAACAATGATGGAAGTGGTAACCAAGTTGGCACATGATGGAGGATGTGTAGGTTTGGAGGGGATGGATGTCGTGACATTGTACGTCCACCATTGTGAACCTGAGGGGAGAGTTTTTCACCAAGAATTTGAACTCATTAGTGAGTGTCATTAGGAATTTGTTTTTCATTGTCTATGTGTCTTTTTATTTGCCATTCAGTTTAAATTGTCAATTTGAAAATTTGATTGCTTGGTTCCATCCTAAATTTTTTGTATTGGCTTGTGATCAAGGGGAACATGCAAATGGAGATCTATGGTTTGTCATGTGATTTATTCACATGTGCACTAGCTAAGAGGGAAGGAAGGGGATAATTTCTACCTTTCATGCTTTGAGATGGCTTCATGTTATGTGCAGTCTACTAAAGAGAAAAGAATCACATGCTTCTTGTGTATAGACGATTTATTACAGGATGCTATGCATAGATAAAACTTGGTCATGGATCAAATGTGCAAGGGTTGGAAACTACTGTAACATTTGACCCTTCAACGAATGAGTTTGTCATACAAAGTCCAACTTTAACAACTACCAAATGGTGGCCAAGAGGCTTAGGTAAAATCTCAATACATACAATTGTTTATGCACCTCTGCTTAGAGATGGACGTGTTTATGGTGTTCATGCTTTCATTGTGCAAATTCGTAGCCTCCACAATCATCAAGCATTGCCTGGAGTTACAGTTGTTAATTTAAGCAAAATGGCAAAATGGCAAAATGGCAAAAATGGTTGCCATACATGATGATGGCATTGATATGCATGGGGGCGAGGCCAAATTGGAGAAAATTTGCAAAGCTTTGGAAAAGCAAAGCTAATATTAGCCATCTTGCTGCATAGAAAAAGCTACGTGCTTTCAGGCCTAACTTGACAAGAAAGCTGCATCATGATCATAAGAAGATGTTGGCCTATGGGGCTGTTGAATGGGGGTGGCTATTGAGTACCAACTTTGGAAAGGAGCCATGTGGTTCATACTATAGTCGGAGAGGCTGTAGAGGGAGCTCACGCTCAATCGCCAAAACCCACGAACCACTTATTCCTTCAAGCATTTCAAGCGGTACCTATGGTTATCTCTCGCCTAGCTGACATGCCTTCGATCCTATCAGGGTGTAGTGAGCTTACCTTGATGCCTTAATGAGTTACCTCCTCCCTCAAGCACTCCAGTAGCTCCACGATTCATGATGCAAGCTCGAGCATCCTCAAGCCTCCACCTTCAAGCTCCATCGCCCATAGCCACGTGCTAGACGAGAGAAGAGAATAGAAGAAAAGAAGAAGAGAGGAGATGAAGGAGAGCTTCACCTCCAAGATCCCACACATGCTCACTCCCTCACACTCCCTCTCTCAAGCATGCACAAGTAGGCAAGGAGAAGAGAAGAAGATGAGTCCACTTTTGCCACACACCAAAGAATGAGCTTCTCTATTCACTTTTTGGCTTTTATACATAACCCTAAATCCCTTTTGGGTGGTCATCCCTTTTTCACATCACCAACCATTGTGGCAAGGTCCTCTTTTCCATTTACTTCAATTTGCCTTTTCTCTTTACCTATGTCCATCTACTTTTTACAATTTGCATAGGAGGGAGCCTGATGCTTGTTTACAACAATTCTAGGGGCACCTTGCATGTAAAAATACACTTTTGCCTTTGTCTTGATTTTTTAGGCCGCCCTTACACTTTTAGCCATTCTTCATCTTGCATCTTCCGTTGCATCTACATTTTTGGCTTCTTTTTCTTCCGTCTTGAACTGGGGTTAACGTTACTCCCCTCCTAGATGAGTGCTAGTCCCATGGCACTTTGCGAGGCTTGGCTAATGAGGGCTTGGTTCTTAGAAATGTGGTTGCTGAGGTGATGACTGGCCTTGTGTGGATGGGTATTGGGAGACAAGCTTGGCAAATGATTGTGTTGTTGGAGGCGAAGGATATGCTGCATGGATGGTGGGGCCTCTGATGGTGGTGGTTTGCAGTATCTGTAATTAACTGAAAGAGAAAAAGTGTGCTACCTAAGAGGTGTTTCTAGCTTACCGTGTGGTGCCTTGTGCTCGTGCGAGTGTAACTGGGAGTTGGGTCGATCCAAGCCTAGGTGGTGTCCCACACTTGAGGACCCAGTTCGTGCATAAGGGAGGTGTGGTGAGTGCAGCTTAGGGAGACAGGCCTAACCGTAGGCAAGTGTGATCTCCCTAGGTGTGTCCTGCCCTTGATGTGCCCTAAGCATGTGTGTGGGGAATATAAAAAGACTAGGGGGTTAGGGATGGAGCCGACCGACTGAAGCTGTCGGATGCACCTAACTTGAGGGCCCCTAGATATAGTGCTTGTGGCTTGTGAAGTGGGGTGGTCTAACTACTTGCTCGTTAGGTGATTCTCTTTTTTATTTTTTTCTTTTTGAATTACAAGGTCACGAGATGAGAGGTAGTACAAATTAGAGGATCTATTCCTCTGGCTCTTGAGTGTGAGATGGGGAGGTAGGGGGCTTTAATGATTTACTGAGGAAGTTCTTACTTAGCATGTACCATTTTTGGCCTATCCTAACATGGAGAGGAGTGGTGCACAAAAATGGGTGGCTACAACTAGTAAAATGGTTGTCATTCATGTCCTCAAGGAGGGCCATGCAAAATGATGGGAACAGAGTAGCATGCAGCATCAACCGACGAGTCATGGTGCAACTATCTATTCCCGCACTAATGTCAAAAAAGAGTGGCGAAAGATGGTATTGTGCTATGGTGCGGGGGGTTGCTTGAGGAGTGTCCTAAGTAATCTAATATAGTTACATATTGTTACAAAGGCAGGGTCTAGGCAAGAGGATAATTCCATCAAGAAGTGGACCATGGAGTCCCATATATCTTGTTCTGGGAAAGTGAGTGCTTCCTCAAGCTTTGTGGCATTGATGTTGTAGATCTTTAAGAAGTCGTATCGATCATGGATGTCAGGTTCAAAATCTACTCCTACCTTTCGAGGATACGGTAGATAGGTCGGATCATTTTGCTCAAAGGGTAGGGAGTTGCAGAACGACGCATTGTCGTTCCAGACTCTTCTCCCTTATTTAGGTTGGGATTCATAGCCTTTTACTGTGTGGGGTACCTCCTCGACCTTATTTTCCTAGTAATTTGGAGATTTTGTCCCCCAAGTCATTGGATTCTTATCTCTTTCGACAAGCCATCGGTCACCAAGCCTTCCTCCCATGAAAATTACTTCCTTTACCGCTTTGGTGGATAACACTTTACTTAGGGTCGCTAGGGGTGAAATCAAAGGACTAGTACCGATTTTTCCACTATTCCCATACTGATAGCTCTGTGTTCTAGTTCATGGGTGAGCAGTCTTTCTTTGGTGGGATGGGAGGCTCTAGGACTGTAGAGGTGGTTCCACTTTTGCCCTTTTGCATGCTTGGTCAAGCATTCTAGACCTTTTCTTTTTAGCCTTTACTTTCCTTTCTAATGTGGTATCTTGCTCTTGAGGGGGTTTTGGTTGTGGTGAGGGAGGTGCTGAAACCCACTTCTCATCTCGTTGTGCCCCATCATGGCTTGATCCTTCTACTGCTTCCTGTGGTTGTTCTTCTTAGAGTCCCAATGCATCAACAGATTTTCTCGTTGATCTTGCCAAGTCAAATTGAGGCTTGTGTCCTGGATTTGGGAGCACAACCCTTGTTTTATCTCCTTGCGAGCTATTTTCAGTTTTCTTTTAAGTGTATCAATTGCCTTCTTCTCTTCAGTGAGTGTGATGTCCAAGATTGTGCTGAGGAAGGCATGTTGCTAGGCCTCTAGAATGGCCTAAGCAACGTCAGCCCTGCTTTCTGCTAGTATTCTGCTTCCTTCCACAAGGGCCAAATGACTCGCTAGGTCCTTCACTTTCTTCTCACTTTTGGCCTCCCATTCCTTTGCCTTCTTTTTCATCTCTTCCAACCCCTCACTTTGCCTTTGTGATGACAGGGCCACTATCGTCGGCTCCAGCCCCTTCCATTCTATGCAATTTCTTCTTTCTCCTTTGTTAGGCGCTTGATCTCTCTTTCCAATCTCCCTTGTTCCTATCTTTCCCTTTGCACCCTATACTATACTTCTTCCCTCTCTCTTTGACGTTATAGAGGGAGCTCATGCTTGACCGCCAAGACCCACTGACCACTTATTCATTCAAGTGTTTCAAGTGAGCACCTATGGCTATCTCTCACCTAGTTGACGCACCTTCGATCCTACCGGGGTGTAGCGAGCTTACCTCGATGCTCGAATGAGTTGCCTCCTCCCTCAAGCACACCAATAGCTCCATGATTCTTGATGCAAGATGAAGCATCCTCAAGCCTACACCTCCAAGCTCCATCCTCCATAGCTACGTGCGAGATAAGAGAATAAAGGAGAAGAGAATAAGAAAAGAGGAGATGGTGGAGAGCTTCACCTCCTTGATCCCTCACCCTCACACACTCACTCCCTCAGACTCTCACACTCCCTCTCTCAAGACACACAAGCAAGCAAAGAGAAGAGAAGAAGAGAAGAAGAGAAGAAGAAGAGTCTCTTGTTACCACACACCAAAGAAGGAGCTCTCATCCACTTTTTTAACTTTATATACATGCTGTTAAATCCCATGGATACCCATCCCCTTTTTTGCATAACCGGCTATTATGGCAAGGCCCTTTTTTCCATTCCCTTCTACTTGGTCTATTTCTTTAGCCTATGCCCATCTACCCTTTTACAATTTGCACAGGAGGGAGCCTAGTACTCTTTTACAAAAGTTTTGGTGCGCCTTTCACTCAAAAATGTGATTTTCTTTAACTTGATTTTAGAGGCCACCCTTGTGCCTTTGCTTGTTCTTCGTCTTGCTTCTTTCATTTCATCCGCATTTCACTTCTTTTGCTTCTATCTCAAGTTGGGGTTAACATTACCCTCCTCTTAGACGAGTGCTAGTCCCATGGCACTTGCGGGGCTTTGTTGTTGAGGGTCCGGTGCTTTGAAGGGTGGTTGCCTAAGTGGATGATAGGGCCTTGTGTTGATTGGTAGTGGTTGAAGAGCTTAGCAATGATTGCGTTGTTGGAGACCGAGGGTATGTTGAGTGGATGGCGAGGCCTCCAATGTTAGTGGTTGTAGCATCCGAGAGTACGTGAAAAGAAAAGACATGCTCTACCAAGGGGAAGTGTCTACCTCACCGTGTAGTGCATCGTGCTTGTGCTAGTGGAATGGGGAGTTGGGTCTAATCCTGGGTGATATCCCACACTTGAGGACCGCATGCATATAGAAGTGAGGTGCGGTGGTTGCGACTTAGGGAGACAAGTCTACTAACCATAGGTGAGTGTTTTCTCCTTAGGCAGGTCTTGCCCTTGAGGTACCTTAAGTGTGTATAGTGGGGGATCAAAAAGGGCTAGGGGGTTATGCAGCCGATCGACTGAGGCCACTGGACGCACCTAACTTGAGAACCCCTAGGTGCAATGACTGTCGTCTATGTGCAGCTCGCTATGTCTTCGTGCGATTCTCTCTTTCCATTTCCATTCTCTTTGTTTTTCTTTTTGTTGTGTACTTTTGCCTTTTCTTTTTTTTTTCTTTTTTTGAGTTACATAGTCATGATAGAAGCTAGTCTTCTTCATTGGAGTGACGCAGAGAAGGAGGCTTAATAGATTTGTTAAGGAATTGATAGCTTTGGAGATATCCCTTGAGGTCTAGGCAGACTTGAAAGGTGGCAGTGGAGACGAATGGATGTTTGCAGTGAGTGAAGTGCCTATCATTTATATCCTCTAGAAGAGCTAAGCAAAATGAAGGTAGTAGTGCAACTTGCATCATTAATCGAGCCATTGCGTAACTATCTATAGCGTTTGGATCAAAATGGAGGGCTCAAAGGCCACGCTCCTGCGGAGTGGGGTCTTGCCTAAGGAGTATCCTAAGCAATCTAAGGTAATTACAAGTGGTAATAAAGGCAAGGTCAGGGCACGAAGAGAATTCATTGATGAAGTGGACCATGGTATCATACAAATTTTCTGATGTGAAAATAAGGGCATCTTCATATGTAGTACAATGTGGATTATAGATTATTGGGAAGTCATAGACGATGGACATTGGGGTCAAAATCCACTCCTGCCCTTCGAGGGTATGACATGAATGTTGGGTTGTTTCACTCGAAGGGTTGAGTGTTGCAAAAGGCCATCCAAGTGTCCATGTTGACGTCACAGATCTGCCTTCTCCATGTAGTTTGGGTCTATGTCTATCGTGTCTATGAAAAGTCCTAAAATTGTAGCAAAGCCATCCTATAACTATGGTTAAACAACCAATTATGCCTACTGGTGCTCTAACCCAAACATGAGATATTATGGATGAATTGATGAAAAGCTTGTGTGGCTTGCACTTGAATATGAAAAACCTTCACTCAAAGGTTATAAAATTAGATGAGAAAGTGTAAGAGAAGAGGTAGGAAGTAGGGCAAAGGCTTGTTAGAGAAGGGTTTAAGAGACGATGTATATGGTGTGATAGCTTGCAACGTGAAAAGCATAAGTGTATGGCTTATCATGATGTAGAAGGAATGAACTTGGTATTTTGGATGCAACCGAAACAAGGTTACCTCTTTAGCCAAACTTTGGCAAAGAGGTACACATAAGCGGTTGGAAGAATTAACAACAAGAAATGCATTTGCAATAGTACATATTGCCACAAATGGATTAGAACTCGAGAAATCACATTGTTCTTTGCATGCATGTAAAGTTGATGCAAAATGTATAGTATGGTCATGTGCTTTGGCTTATGCAAAGAAGGGGAAGACATATAGGGCTAAATTGATAGGTGCTAGTCAAGATATACCAGATAAAACTAGATGGAATGCTCCTACAAATTCATTTACTACCTATACATATTTGGCTAAGGTGCATAAAATGGATGCGATTGTTGAGAAAAAGATAAGAGGGATGAGGGTACAAGTCCTTCCTCTATAGGTTTTTCAAAGTGCACGATATAAAGCAAGATGGAGCAACATAAGGTTGTTGAGAAAGCTACTCTAAAACATGTAATGGAAGATGTCTCACATGAAAAAAAGCAAGAGGGAAAAAAACGAGGTAGGCAGTTTGGTTACAAGTTGTAGAGTTTGATATATAGATAGCAACCGACATAAACAAAGTGCTTGAGGAACACATTCTTGGAAGTAGGGTTGAATTTATGCTTGGTGAGGTTCTTGGCATTGCTATGTGTTAGTTCCATGATGAGATAATAGATATAATTAAGAGAAAAAGGCAATTTGTAGGAGAAGCTACTCAAGCACTATTGCAGGTTGAAGAAGACATGGGTTCACACAATATTCAGTTGGAATCTATCGATGATTCTATTACTATCATTAAACAGGTGGATGTTGAAAATGGGCTATATAAAGGTGGAAAAAATGATGTTATGGGGCTGAAAGTGTTATGGTGGACAATACTATACATAAGGGAGTTGTGTAGCAGTAGGTTCATGAGGAAGAGGATGCTCACTTTATTCCTAATAGCCATTACTTTTGTATGCACTCTGGGCAAGAGCTACAACTGAAATTGTTGTGAAGGTAGATGAGCGAGAGATGCCATGCATTGCTCTCTTGGACCATGGGTCTGAAATTAATGTAATGGCACATAGTATATATGAGAATGGTGGATGGATAGTGGATATAGATCCTAGCTAGCATATGCGGGTTGCAAACAACTCATCAGGGGAGCTCTATTGTGCATGCCTAGTGTTCCAGTGACTGTTGGAGATATCTGAGATGAATATCACTTCTTCATGCAAGATTCATATAGTTATCCAGTTATCTTGGGGCAGTTGTACATTGTGGAATCAAGGATGGAAACTAAGGTGATAGATGATGGTTCTTCTTATGCTTGTGTGTGAAGTAAGATGGCAAAAGGCCACTTTAATTTTTAACTATATGTACCAATCATCCCCATAATTCTGATATGCTTAGAGCTTATTCAGTTCCGAATGCTAGAGAATTCAAGGGTTTTTAGATAGCACTATTATAAATGGAGACTATGGCAATGCTACTTAGAAGATGTTTTTGCCTCCAAGAAAAGGGAAAACTGTCTTTGTGGTTGGTTCTCAAGAATGGATAACAAGCAATGAATGTAGATTCAAAACTATTACAGCCATGTGTAGGCTAAAAAGGGTTATGCACATCAAGTTGAAAAATAGTTGAACAAATATGTATTTTGGTTGCATATATTTTGGGGTTATTTACAAGGTTGAATTTTACTGATACATTGGTTGAAATTAATGTTGAAAACATGGCTAAAAAGCATGCCATTCATGTATGTATTTTGAAGATGTTTGGTATTATAAGTGAATTTTCTAAATATGAATGTAAAGTATAAGATGATTGACAAAAATGACAGGTCCATTATCAGAGGGATTTTAGTCGAAAGGTTGTATCCACTAGGGATCAGAGGGAGAAGGAAGTAGAGAACAGGAGATAGAAGAGAAAAAAAAAGAATAGGCGGGAGATTCAAATGAATCCCAAGATTGTTACAAATCAAGTTCTCTTCAAGACATACCGATACATCATCAATCATAAAATCTTGTACTAAGTCTATCAAAGCCTTTACAAAATATAAAGACAAAGCTCAATGATTCAAAGCACTATATATTGATAGAACCCGAGAAGGTAAACAAAATCCTTGTATGGAACTCCAAATACACTTTAGCCCTGTGTATTCTTGATTATTACAGTAGTCATAAGCTAATTGTTTAATGGCTAAACTCCAAGACAAATGGCTCTTGGATTATCTAGACAATGTCTACTACTACTCTGAAGCAATCTCCAAGCATTAGATCTCTTGGAGCTCCCTGTTACACCAAAAAAGTGTACTAAATACTAGCTTCTTCTCTGCTACTCAAACGACAAATCTGATGGTTCCATTGGCTTCGAAAGGGAGGTAAAACTCCATGACACCTAGTCAAAATGGTCCTAGACAAATCTGATGGTTCCGTTGGCTTCGAAAGGGAGGTAAAACTCCATGACACCTAGTCAAAATGGTCCTAGATTTCTCCTTCTCCTCTTCTTCCGTCTGGAGTGTTGTTTGCTGCTTGAAAATTGCAATTGAATGCCCCGCAAATTTGGGAGCCCTTTCTTTTTTATGAGATTTTCCAAAACTAGCTAAAAAGCCACTTGCTTCATGCATGTCACCCTATTCTAGAAGTTTACCACACCTTTTGAGGATATTTACAAGAAGTAATGGCTAAAATATCAAAGACAAGTTAAAATTATCCAAAATCATGTATTTTTTAACCATTCATACTATGGACACTAACACTGATGACTAATATAACATTGAGTCTCTAGATTAATAAGAAAGTCAAATAATAATATACTCCAAGGTTTTTTACACTGTGTTTGCATAGCAACACAACATCCATCCCCTTTGAACGTGCACATCCTCCGGTATGTGCCAAAATCCTAGTTGTCACCAAATTCAAAGTCCTCCTCATCCTCTACAACCATATCCTTTGCTTCTTCATCTTCCATATCTTCCTGGCTAGCCCTTGTATCATGGCCACTATTTTCATCTAGTTTTGGCAACCTCATAGATAGTAGATTTCTGCCTCTTAATGACTAATTTGATTCTTTTCCTTGCTACCAAAATTCTTATGGCTATCCCATCTAGCTCATTTAATGCATAAGTAGCATTATCAAACACAGTCTTGCCACATAGGGCATGAACCATTGTTTCTATAAAGACTTTACGCATGGCACTTTGATAGTTTTCAAGATTGTTATCATAAACCAATACCCAATCCCTATCTTGTATGATTCTTGGCCTCAATCTATGTCTTTTGTCAAACCGTTTCTTGTTTTGTATCCTTGTTGCCCTTAACTTTGCAACTGCTATCTCCATGTCTTCTGACTTCCTTTCCAACTGTCCAATACGTAAGGTCAATAACTCCTCTCGATTTAGCTCCTCTTCCCAAGGTAGCACACTCCATGAGACTTTCATCTCTTCTATTAGCATGATAGGTTTTTGAACATACATCAATTCAATAGCCATATATCCAGTAATAGCACTATGAGTCGTTCTGTTAGCCCACAAAGCATAAGGGAGCAATTGTGGCCACTCTTTTACCTTCTCTCCACATGCTTTTGCCAATGCATTCGCAATAGGCAAGTGACCTCTTTCACTGTTGCCATTTTCTTCAGGGTTCTAAGTTGAAGTTCAAGGAAGCTATCCCCAACCATGCAAAGAAATCATGGGCTTCATCCTCATCTAGTTCACCCCTATCTATTGTAATTTTTCCCACATAGCCATGCTGATAAAATATATCTTCTAAGAGAAAAGTACACACTGCATTTGTTGTCTTGGTATGTAGAGTTCTCCCTTCCACTTGATTAGTAAAGTCTTCACGGGCATGTACAAGATACCTCATTTGCCAAAGACCCATAGGCATCATGACTAAATCCACCGGCCACTTAAAATGAAGAGACAAGGGATATGTGGGCTATAATCCATCTTGATGTCTCACAAATGAATACATTTGACATGTTGTACATGTTTCCACAAAGTGGGCAACATCCTTATACATGCCCTGCCACCAATATCTTTCTTTGATCTTTACAAAAGTACCCCAAACACTTATATTGCCAACCCATAAGCTTCATGAAACTCCTGTATAACATTTACTTGCGAAGCTTTGTCACCCAAAACTCGTGATAGCATACCCTTTTTCTTCTTAGCATGTTTCCACAAGTAACCATCTTTTAAGAAAAACCCATAGGCTTTTCTCTTGATCTTCTTAAACTTCTCATCCGACCACTCTTGTCTCTTTATTAATGAGCTGAGGTATTGACCAATTCTTAGCCACCCTCCTGTATATTTTTCTTCCAAAAAAACTTATACACAATATACATAGCATCTAAAGTGTTTTCTCTTTGTTGTCCAAGCTTTTGTTAGTATTGTAGCAACTCCTTGCATTGCTGAAATCACTCTTATAGCACTTGTACTTGACAAACCAGTTGTTGTATTTATTGCATTTAATGTTGTCCTTGCATTCATGTTGAAAGTTGTACATACAATTACAATGGCTGACAATTCAGTTTCACCAATCAGAACATCATTTTTAGCAGCAAGAAAGTCATATTTTTCCTCCTCATCCATCATCCCATCTTCGTTCTCATAGCATGCTTGAGATAACATGTCTGCCACCCACTGGGTTATTTCTTCCTGCAATATGTTGAAATTTAGGGTTCAAAGATTTGATGTATCCAATCGACTAGAGCATAGCAATGTTCAAGGTAGCACAACTAGTAATCATACCCAATACTGGCAAGCAATTAGTCTCAATGACTACACGAGCACCCATAAAATACTCCTTATCATATTTAGGGGGGGCTATCACAATTCCCCATAATTCTATTTGGTCATAATTCTATCTTCTAGACGTGTTAAATTTTGTTCATAATCAACAATATGGTCTGTAACAAATTGTCTGCACCCATGAGCATCCATCTCTTCACTCTTTTCATCCATTACACACCCTTTGATCAGAGCATTACCTAAGAAGGGCATCGTCAACCTATGGTATAAAATCCTTGAGTATCCTATTCATAGCATTTGTCATGCATGCCACTAAGTTTGTTGCACCCTTTGGAGAGTACATATCCCACAACTGCTTCGGCCCATTGTAATCCTTCTTGCTGAGCAAACAATGCTATACATTATACATGTCCAAAGAACGTATTGATAACACTCTATTTTTAGCCTTATATTTTGCATGTATGGTTGCTGGAATTTTAGCCATAGTGTTAGTAATATTCAACCCATAAAGATGCATGAAATGATTTCATTTTTAGCTAACAATCCTAATGTTCTCAGTTCCTTAGCAACCTGTCTCATAGATATGTGTTGAGCCTTGCACATAGCTTCCATAAGCTTAAACCAACATGAACTATTTGCTATAAACTGAGAATAACCAATAGTAGTAAATACATACTTCATTCCATTAGGAGGTGAGTGCAAACTCTGAACAACACTACTGTAGCCCCATATTATAGCAGTGCTCAATGAAAATTCGGTTCTTTGAACTCCCTTGCATTCGGACCCAAAGGAGACTCTTGAAGCATATTCCTATTCCTAGGATGATTAACACAAACAATAAGAAATTGGACTGCTTTCCTCCCATCCTTGCTTCTAACTCTTACATAAGTAGAACCATCATCAAGCACCTTTGTTTCCATATGCACTCATGTAATATAGAGCTATCCCAAAATCATTGCATATTAGGAACTATCTTGCACAAAGAAGTGATGCTCTTCTTATACATCACCAATCATTACTTTTACATTAGGACATGCAGAATGAGCTCTCTCAAATAATTATTTGTAGCCCTTATATGCCAACCATGATTAGTGTCCACAGGCCATGCACCATTCTCATATAATCCACGTTAAATGACATTAATCTCAAACTTGTGGTCAAACAAAGCAACACAAGGAGTTTCACGCTTCCCTATTCTCACTATTGTTTTGGTAGCCCTTGCCCAATGATTTCTTATGTAATGACTCAAATAATAAGTCATGGAGTCTCTTCCCCATATTATTGCATCTGCCTTACTCCACCATGCATATTGCTACAAGACAATGCATTTTTAGTGACTTTCTTCTCTTTTCCACATGTTGCCCAATGATTAGCAGCATCCTCCATTGATAAACCAACACTTACATCATGCTCATATTCAACTCGAATGCCCTACAAACCATTTAACAATGCACTAGTGGTATCTCCAATAAATTAACACTTCCTCTTAATTATGTCAATGATTTCACCGTGAAATTCACCTCTCCCAAGGTGAATTCTATCCGGCTATTTAAAATCCATTCTTCAAGAACCTTCTTGAGATCTGGCTGTCTCAAATATCCTTGCTGCTTGCTCTTCTTTTTGCCCTCTTGTTTGCTATCATGTTTATGCTCCTGTCCAACCTCTTCTATAACATGCTCATGAGGTGGCTAATTTGTAGCTTTAGGCTGATCCACACTTCTTCTTGTCACTCTCTTAGATGTCCCTACATTATCTTCATCTCTCTTCTATTTCTCTTCCACAAGCACATCCGTATTTTGCTCTTTTGCTAAATATGTATACATTGAATATGAATCTTCCAGTGATTCCCAGCCAGTTATATCATGAATATTTTGCCATGCATGAGACCTTTCACTATCAATAGCTTTCCTCTTTTCAGATGCATGAAAAAGCATGTATCCAAATTGTAGCATTCGAACCAACCATCACTTGGCCAAGCATTCTATCCAACTATAGACCAAAGTAGCAGCATGTGCAACCACATAAGCATTTCGAACAACCAAGTCTTTCAACAACTTTTGCAGATCTCCCTTTCCAAAATTCAAAGCAAAGGCAATCTCATTTCTTGTGCATGGATATTGCCATCTTTCTAAAAGATGAGCTATCGTGCTATGGCCTCCTGATAAGCAACACAATCATTTCTTTCATGCTACAAACTATCACACCCTCATCACACCACATACATCTTTTCCTTGGTTTAGAGGTTGTTGCCCGTCTCATTTCCTCTTGTTCTTTCTCATTCAATTTTGTGACCTTCAATTGAAGATCCCACATGTCTTAAACCAATTCGTCTAATACATCTTCCCTAACAATGGGAATAGTAGGTGCAACAATAGGGTTAGCCACATAAGCTGGTGGTTTATTGGATACATCAACTGTTTTGCTCGTAACATTGACAAGCTAGATACATGCAGTCTTTCTCTTCTTCTATGCTTTTTCACTAGTGAAGTAACAACATCCTTAACATTCCTCCACTGTGTTTTAAGCCTTATCTCTATATTTTGATCCTTTAACAAATCATCAAGCTACTCTTGAAGCTCATGATCTACCGCTTGTAGAAACAATTCAATCTTTTGACTTGCAAGATCATGCTATTCTACAAGATTTAATTGCTCAAATCGACTTTCAAATTCTCTTAATAACTCTACGGCCAAAGGACCCTTATTGGGTTTTAGAACCCACTCCTAGAAAGTCTTGCGGGTAATCAAATTGGTGTCTTCAATGAAAAATTCTTATGAGAGTGTCTTCTTGAAAGCTACCCAGTCAACATCCTATGTGTACAATTTAGTAACTCAGGCTTTCAATTCATGTACAGTGACCCATATAAAATATTGGCTCCATGCAAGTTGAGCTACCCCAAAGAACTATATCTTTTGAGCATAGGTATGTAAATATGCAGATATGATCCTGCCATTAAACAACTTCATCTCATGCTCTATTGCGTGTAGAGCATTCATCGCAACCAGCTTCTATTTGCATAGAAGCCTGCATCACCTATTGTTGTTGTTGTGCCTATATAAGCATGTTCATATTCAGCACTAACTACTACAAAACATCATTAGAAATTGTGCTTGAAGGTTCTTCCATCTTGTCGTTCCTGTCAATGACCTTTCACGTCGGGTTCACCAATGTCAAAGGGGTTTTAATCGAAAGGTCATATCCACTGGGGATCAGAGAGAGAAGGAAGTAGAGAATAGGAGATAGAATAGAATAAAAAAATAGGTAGGAGATTCAAATGAATCCCAAGAATGCTGTAAATCAAGTTCTCTTCAAGACATGTCAATACATCATGAATCAATCATAAAATCTTTTGCCAAGTCTATCAAAGCCTTTACACAATATAAAGACAAAGCTCAATTATTCGAAGCACTATGTATTGATAGAAATTGAGAAGGTAAACAAAATCCTTGTATGGAACTCCAAATACACTTCAACCTTGTGTATTCTTGATTATTACAATAGTCATAAGCTAATTGTTTGATGGCTAAACTCCAAGACAAATGGTTCTTGGATTATCTAGAAAATGTCTACTACTACTCTGAAGCAATCTCCAAGCATTAGATCTCTTGGAGCTCCATGTTACACAAAAAATGTACACTAAATACTAGCTTTTTCTTTGCTACTCAGATGGCAAATCTAATGGTTCCATTGGCTCTCCAAAAGGGGGGTAACACCCCAAGGCACCTAATTAGAATGCTCTTAGATCACTTCTTCTCCTCTCCTCCCACCCTGGAGTGTTGTTTACTGCTTGAAAACTACAATTGCATGCCATGTAAATTTGGGAGCCCTTTTTTTTAAATGATATTTCCTTGTGCCTTGCGCATACTTGCCTAGGCTGATGGAGCTCTTAAATGAGAAAATAAAGATTAACATTTTGGAGTCATCTTCAACTCCATACTCTAAGAGCTAGTTTACAATCCCAAAGAAGAATGGAGCATTGCAGTTTAAACAATATATGTAGCCAGTCACAACAAGGTCATGATAAGGAATATAGGTATAGGGTCTTTTGTAGAGGAGTTTACAAAAGCCTTTGCTAGCATGGCTATTTATTCTATGGGGGTTTATACTCTAGCTATGATCAATTTCACCTTTCACTAGATAGCTAAGATATCACTACTATGAAAACGCCACTTGCCTTGGTGTGCATATGTACCCTTCCATAGAAGGTGACTAACTCAATTTCCCACATGATGAATGCGATGCATAAGGTCTTGAGAGGATATATCCCATAGCTCACAATGCCCTTTCTTGATGATGTCCCTATTAAGGGCTGTCAAGTGTAGGAGTAGAATGAGGAATTGGATGATAGGGGTTGCAAGATGTTTGTTGCTAGCCATATAACTGATTGTGAGAGGAGTTTTTTAGGTGCATGCGTATTCTATTTGATATGGATCCCTCATTTCACACATACGGATGAAAGCCTTTAACAATTATTAAGGAAGGGGCAAAAGTTTCATTGGGGAAGGTGGCATACAAAGGCTATTGGAAAGCTAAAGAAGTTGTTGAGTTCTACACCAACATTGAAGAAGGCGAATTATTCAAATGGAAGGGCTATCATCCTCATTGTCAATAGGAGCCCTATTGATATTGGATGGGTAGTGGGATAGGATGATGTTGAAGAGAATAGATACGCTATTAGATTTGGATCAAAGGTGCTGAACGAGAGGCAACATATGTATCCACAAGGAAAGAGGGAGCTTTGGGGAGTGGTCACAGCTCTTAAATGTGATGGAGAGTATTTTATGGGTGCTCATGTAGTGGTGGAGATAGATTGTCTACTGCTATTGGATATGA
Source organism: Lygodium microphyllum (assembly GCF_053477565.2). NCBI lineage: Eukaryota > Viridiplantae > Streptophyta > Polypodiopsida > Schizaeales > Lygodiaceae > Lygodium > Lygodium microphyllum. The sequence goes on from NC_141154.1 coordinate 55,455,755, forward strand.
TAACTAGTTATGCTACTCCCAACATTGCCATGTTGCATTGGATAGCTTATATTAAGTTATTCAATCTTGATTTACATCATATTGCAAGGAGGAACAACCTAATGGCTAATATGTTATCACAAGCATGCTATGAAGACAAAGATGGCATGATGGATGAGGATAAAGAGGATAAGTTTCTTGTTGAAAATGATGAAATTATAGTAGGATCTGACTGTATAGCTATTGTATATGCAAATACAAGTGTCTTAAATATTAGTACGGCTATCAATAAATGCTCAAAAAGTAATAAATTTACCAAGTACAGTAGGTATGCTATCTAGGAATGTTGATGTTGCAAGGAATTCAACAGTAAAGAATGAGTTCTTAGCCATTGAAAAGTAGGTATATCAGGGAAGGAAACATCATAAGTGTTATGTTTCAACTATGGAGGTGTTTCTAGAAGATAAATATGAAGGTGAATGGCTGAGAATAGGCTAATATCTCAGCACTCTTTCTAAGAGGGAATAATGGTCAAGAGAGAAGTTTAAGAGGACCAAGAGAAAGCATACGATTTCTTCTTGAAGGATGGATATTTGCGAAAGTATGCTAAGAAGAAGAGAGGAACTCCACTATGAGTTCTTGGAGATTGAGCCACACAAGTACAGGTTATTCGGGAGTTCAATAAAAGCTTATGGGCTAGTCATAGAGGTGGACGGAGCATCTTTGAGAAAATTAAAGAAAGATATTGATAGCAGGGGATGTATGTAGACATTGCTCATTTTGTGGAATCTTATGCTACTTGCCAGTTATATTTGTCAATGAGACGTCGGGATGGGTTGCAACCAACTTATCCATTGTCTCTTCATTTTAAATGGGTAGGGGATTTGGTTACTATGCTTATTGGTTTATGGCAGATGTGGTACCTCGTGCTTGCGCATGAAGACTTGATGAATTAAGTAGAAGAGAAAGAACTTAGGGACAAAGACTACTCATGCTGTGTGTACATTTCTCTCGGAAGAGATTTTCTATCGGTATGGATGTATTGGCAAAATTAGAGAAGATCAAGGTGAGTTCAATGCAAATGAAGCTTGAGAGTTTTTATCTCACTTGGGGATAAAGGTGGCTTTTACTTCAACCTATAATCTGAAAGGAAATGGCAAAAGTGAAGATGGATATCCACCTATCATTAAGGCCTTGGCCAAGTCATGTGGAGGGAAGATGAAAGAGTAGCCACAATTGCTTCCATATGCTTTGTGGGCTAATAGAACAACTCATATTGCTATCATGGGATATATGCTGACTGAATTGATGTATGGTTAGAAGCCCATCATGCCAATAGAAGAGATGGTTATTACATGGAGGGTGATACCTTAGAAAGAGGGGTTGAATAGAGAGGAGTTGTTAGTTTTATGCATAAGGCAGTTGGAAAGAAGGCCATAAGACATTATGACAATAGTGAAGTAGATAAAGGAAGCCATGCTTTAGAATAAAAAATGGTTTGATAAGAGATATAGACTTCAACTAAGAGCCATATAGGAAGGTGTTTGAGTGGTGATTTATGACAACAGCTTGGAAATTCAGCATAGTGCTTGTCAAAAAATATCTAAGCACTAGTTTGGTCCATATGTGGTAAGGCAAATATTTGACAAGGCTACCTATTCACTTGCTAAATTGGATGGAAAACATTTCGCATTCCTATAGCTGGTAAATAGATCAAGCTTTTTAAGTGAAGGGAGTCTACAACGTATGAATTGGATGAGCTAGATACATGTATTGACCTTGATACTGTGAAAGAAGAAGAAGAGGATGGCGTGGATATGGATGAGGAAGACTTTGAATGCGTTGAACACTAATACTTTGGCATATGCCAAATGTAGAGGTGATCAACCTCCAAGACCCACTGACTACTTATTGTTTCAAGCATTCCAAGCCGAGCACTAATGGCTACCTCTCACATAGCCGACGCGCTATCTATCTCCGAGTGTAGTGAGCTTACCTCCATGCCCGATCGAGTTGCCTCCTCTACTAAGCACTCTAGTGGCTCCATGATCCAAGTGTAAGTTTCAAGCAAGCTCCATGCTCCAAGCTCCATTTTCATGAGCAAGAGAAGAGAAGAGAAGAGAAGAGAAGAAGATGGAGAGCTTCTCCACGACGGTCCCTCACCCTCATACACACACTTCCTTACACTCTCACACTCCCTCTCTCAAGCACAAGCAAGAAGAAGAAGAGCTGCTTTTGGACACACACAAAAATGAGCTCTCATTCATCTTATGAACTTTATATACAAAGCCCTAAATCCCATTTGGGCGGTCATCCCTCTTTTTACATGGCCAGCCATAGCCTAGGCCATTTTTTCCATTGTCCTCCTATCTTCCTAGCTTCCTTCCTACCATCCATCTACCTTTACAATTTGCACGGGTGAGAGCCCAACACTTCTTAAAATAAGTCGTGGTGTGCCTTGCGTTCTTTTACAAAAGCATTGACTTGCGCTTTTTTCTTATGCACCTTTCTCCTTGATTCAGGACTTTTCTGGACTTTTTGTGTTTCCATATTTCTCCTAGTGTGCCTTCGTCTCCCGTTTCACTTTTGCCTTGGCCTTATCTTCTACTTTAAATTTTCCTAATTTTCCACCTTGTTCGTCTTAGGGTTAACATTACCCCCCTCCTAGACGAGTGCCAGTCCCATGGCACTTGCTAGTGGTGAGGGGGACGGTGGTGCTAGGATGATAGGGGTTTCTTGAGATTGCGGAGATGCAATGGTGGGGGTATGTTGGAGGGATTTCTGGACCTGTTAGAGGGATTTATGAAACTGAAAGGCCCTTGGGCTAGGCATGGGCCTTGGTATTGGAGGGATTTTTGGAATTGAGAGACCTTGGAGTTGGATATGATCCCTGGTATTGGAGGGATTTATGGAATTGAGAGGCCTTGGCATTGGGTATGATCCTTGGTGTTGGAGGGATGTTGGGGGGTGGGTCCATCTTTGAAATTCAAAATGGTGTTAGATGGATCTGTCATTTAACTCTCCATGGTTGAGTTAACTTGCGCTGTTCCAAATGAGCTTCTTCATTCACTTTCTAATGGTGGCTGTTGCATTCGCCCCTTGGTTGGTTGTGCTTTATCTGATGGCACATGGCATAGGATGGGGAGGGCATTGCATGGATGATGGGGTCTCTGAAGTTGGTAGTGGGGCCTTCAATTGCACCTGGAAAGAAAAAAAATGTGCATTACATGTGGGTGCGTGCTAGTGGGATGGAGCTCAGGGTGATAGGTCTAACCATAGGCGAGTGTTACCTCCTTGGGTGTGTCCTGCCCTTGATGTGTCCTAAGTTGGAAGTGGGGGATCAAAATGAGGCTAGGGAGTTAGGAACAGGGCCATCGGACGCGCCTAACTTGAGGACCCCCAGGTACAGTAATTGTGGTAAATGTGCAGCATGCGGCGGCTTTCTTTTTTTTTTTTTGGCCATAGGAGTGTTCTCATATTGTACCCTGATCTTACTCGTACGAGTCCCAAGATGGCCTTAGGGATTTAGTCAAGAAGGCGTAGCTCTGTAGGTATTCCTTAACGTTAGCCCTTGTATTGAGAGGCCTGGTTGACAAAAAAGGATCCTCATGCAAAACGAGGGAAGCAGGGTTGCCCTCATCATGAGCCTAGCCATAGCACAACTATCTATTCCTAGGTTAATGTCAAAAAGGAGTGGGGGGAGGTGGGCTTCCTCAACTACTGGCTTTTGTTTAAGCAGAAACCTAATGATTTACAAGTGGTTGTGAATGTTGGGTATGGGAAGGAAGAGAAATCCTCGAGGAAGCGGTTCATAGAAGGGTGCAAGTCCCCTACTCCAAAGGTCATGCATTCCGTGAGAGTTGCTGCATTGACATTGTAGATCTTCGAAAAGTCATACCTACCATGCACCCCCTATCGTAATCTACTCCGTGTTTGCGAGGGTAGGGCATGTAGGCAGGATCATTTCGTTCTTCCTGTAGCGTGCCACAGAAAGCCATCCATGCATCAAAATTGGTGTCCCAAATCCTCCTCCACCACTTAGGCTGCACCTCTAGCCTTGGACGGTTTTGGAAACCTGATAGAATTTCTCCTGCCAATAGTCTGTGGCCTCCTGCCTCCATTGGGTGTGATGATGATGCTTCACTCCTCGACCCATTGGGGTGCTAGGGTATTTCCCAAATGAATGATTCATTCCACTACTTCTAGGGGTAAGACTTGGTTTAAGGCCCATGGAAAGAGGAAGGAGAACTCAAAAGGTCGGGATTGGAGCTCTTATTGTTGCCAGATAGTCAGCTCCTACGGCCAATTAATGGGGTAGTGATCCTCATATGGCGGCATGGGCTCATCAGGAAGTTGTTATGGCGGTGCCTGCACCCTCTGCTAGGCTTGCTCCACAAGTTCCTGTCTTCTTTTTCTTGCAGCAATAATGAGCTCGAAAACCTGGGTACCCTCCAGCTCTTCTAGGGGTAGATTAGGTAAGGGTGGACTGGCCTCCCAGATTTGTGATTCTTCTTTGAATGCTTGCTCGAGTCAGCCCTTTCTCGGTGTCGTTCCATAGGGATTTGGATTGGGGGTGGGTGGGGCTGCTTTTGTTCCTCGAATCCAAGTTCCCTGAGCTCATCGGTGGAGAGGCCGGCTTGTCGCAAGTAACTACGCTGCTACTTCTTGGTTATGCCAGTGTTGGTTGAAAGTGTGCACTTTTGCAAGTCATATCTTAAAGCTTTAGTTGTCAATTCCAGCTTCCTCCTCATTCTCTCCATCGAGTCCTCGCCTTCAACTTGTGTGACACAAAGCACAGTGCTCAAAAAGGATTGCCTCTGTGTGTTGGAGTACGCTTCAACGACCTCAGCTATGGACTCTGCGAGCACCCTCTCACATTCTAATACTACCATGCACTCTGACAATCCCCACACTCTTTCAAGGTTGCATTCCTCCCACTACAGTGCCTTTTCTTCCATGTTTTTCTTACCCCTCTCCATCTCCTGAGATAGCATCATTACCACCCGTTGCTGCTCGCTCCAGATTTCCATCATCTAGGTCTTCTCCTTATCCCGGCAGTTCAGTTGCTCCTCGGCCATCCTCCTACCTTGCTCAGCCAATAGAGTACTATTGGTAAGCTTCTGCGATCCGTTCTGATAGATCTTCGGTAGTTTGTGCACAACTTTCAAGCTCTGCCCGGTGCAGCTTCCTTTCGGTCATGGCCATGGCCATTAGTGCCTCTAACTGCTCTCGAGCATTCTTCAGGTCTTCTTATAGGCTTCCTATGTCTTTGTTGATGGCCTTGTTCCTCATTTTTTGCATGGCTTCTATTTCTCTCTCCAGCCTTCATTACTCTTCCCTTGTCGTCCACAACTGGAATACCAGGGCATCCTCCTATTCTTGGCGTTGTTATTTTGGTGCCTAATCTCCTTCTTGCAGGCTTCCTTGTAGTTCTGCATGCATAGCTTCCACCCGTGCCATTCACTGCTAGAGCATAGCATATTGCTGGATGAGCCACTTGTGGCCCCAATGCTCTGCCACCAAGTCTTGGGCTTCATCCTCTAATCTTTGCCTTAGGCGATCTTCATTTTCTTGAGCCTTCTTTTCTTGGGCATCGAGTTTCTATTTCAAGCTCCAAATTTCTTTCTGATGCTCAGAGGCTTGTTGCGTCATCTCTAGTCGTAGGGCTGCCGCAACCTCTCTTTCAGCCTCCAGCTTCACAACAGCATCTCTTCCTTGGCCCTCTCTAGTTGGGCTAGGAGTTTAGCCACATAGGCATCATAGTCTAGGGCGGAGGGCATTGTTGGCAGTGCTGTGGTGGACGCTTCCAGCTTTTGTCACTTTGAGTCCTACTTGGACTCGGCATCTGCCCCACAGAAAACCTTTTGGCTCCTGTCCCTAGCGCCACCTCTCGTAATTTTGTGACCAGGAACTGCATCATGGACATGAGCTAAGTGGTGTCCATAGTAGACATGGGCTCCTATGTGGTGGACGTGGTGGTGGCAGTTTGAGGCGTGAGAGTTGAAGGGAGGGGGTGCAACAGGGCCTTGCCCTTTCCTGTGACGAATGGGGCTACTTTAGCGCTATCGCTTGGTTTGTCTTCGTGCCGTGGGCTCAAGGTGGCCATTCCTTTGGAACCACATGCCTCCTCTATAGACCTGTGCATGGCCTTTGCCATGTCTTCATCTTTCTTTCTTTTTAGGTCTTCTACTTCTCTCTCGGTTCTTCTCTTTCTCTCATCTTCGGCCCTCTTGGACTCTTTTTGGGCCTTCCTCAACTCGGCCCATTCCTCCCTTGTCATCGTTTCTTTTGTCTCCTTCTTCAACTTTGATGGGGTTCCCTTATTCTATGCCTTCGGCTCTCCTTGGCCGGACTGCGTCTCCTGCTCTTCCTCATCACTTATAGTCCTTTCGCTAACTGCACTTGTTCATGGTGAGGCAGTTGGTCAGGGGTTTCCCTTACTCCCTCTCCACCTTCCTCTGTGTCCTTCAAGGTCTCTTGGATGATGGCCGTTAGGATCCCACCGAACTTGATGGTGGATGCTTTGGAGGAGGACTTCTTTCGAACTGATCTTGTTGTGGATGTCAAGGATTCTCCTCCTGCTACCATTCTAATAGTGGTCAAAGCTTTCGTTGAGCTTTCAATAGTTTTGTGCACGAAGGCATTCCAGTTTATTTCGTCTCGGGATCCTACTGCGATGCTCTCCAACAATGGTAACCCGATTCTATTCATAAGGGCATTGTACCTTTTACTGGAGAAGAGAGCATGGACCATCTTTGCTTGCAGCTTGATCTCAAGATTTGGAATATCCACTAAACTTACCCCATCCACTATGCGTACGATAGCCTTGTTCATCCCTAGCATGCTGTACACGTCCCTTTTTGGGCATCGCTCAATCCTGCTAGTTAAGCCTAGGGCCTTCTCCACCACCTCAGGGCTCAATTCCACCTCTACTTGGTGAGCTTCTTTCTCTTTCCTAATTGTCACCATGCCATAGTTCCTTTTGGCATTGAAGCTCCTCAAAAACTCTACGCATTTTTCGTAGTTGACCGCTTGTCCAACCTTTTCTACGTACTTCTACAGGCTGCACTGGTCCACGAGTCATTTTATGGGTGGCTTTTCCATGATGATGTCCTCTAGGTTCACGACATGCTTGAATGTGAACTGGCTATAGCCCCTCATTTCTACTGTCAAGCCATACTTAGCTTGCTCTTCCTCTGTGAACGAAAGCTTACTGCCTTTATCTTGCCCTGCCATTTTAGGTTCATGTCATATATCGTGGTTCACCATTAGTATTCCTAAGACATTTTCTTGCTGGAAAATAAAAAGGAATTGATCATGCTTTTATGGCAAGAAGAACATGCTTTATGCAGTGATAATATATTTTCCCTTGAGCAGTTCTATTCATTTCCAAGATCTTATGACACATTTCCTTGATGTCACCTTTCTTCATGTTTACCCCCTCCCCCCTTGGAAATGACAAGAATCCTCTGAGGATTGGATGTGGGAGAGGCAAGATATTTGAGCACCGTAGGGTGCTATTTACTTGGGCATCAGCTAATTATAGAAATCAGGGTTGTACTCCAATTGGGCATGACGATCGAGATTACGAGGCCTAATGCATACTTGGGTAATGTAAGTCAAGACATTGGTTAGAAAGTCACTCGAGTTGATGCGGCTAGCCACATGTAGCTCTTCTTCCATAAGGATACAATCAATGTATGTATGGGCCAAGACTTGGTTGCCTAAGTGTTTGGAGCGAGTGGTGGCCAAGACCGTAAATGACGTTGGTGCTACGTAAGTCGGGTCATACTCAATTGTCTTGATGGCGTGTCGCTGATCAGAATTAGTCATTATTTGGCAACCCCGCTTCTCCCATTGAAGACATAGGCTACCCCATTTTTGTAGAAATGAGTTAGAGTCAGCGAGGCAAGTAAGTTCCTCAATCTCAATGGTTGATGCAGGCCTTTGGGGCTTGGGGTAGGATGTTATTAATCGTCTGATGAATGCGTGCTCTTTTGAGATTTCACCATTATTGATCAACTCCTTTGAGACTTTGGGGGATGTTACGATTATAAACTCGTATTCTTCCCAAGTGCAAGATAAGGAACAAACCTCATAGGCAAGGGGTTCATTGAGCAAGATGAGGTCAAGTCTTTTATAGCTCCTAGAGAATGTGGTAAAGGTGTTATCCAGGAGCTTGATGCAAGTCACCAAGTCATCTCTCGTATTCTCAGCAAGGTCCTTGGCAACCAATAGAAATGAACGTTGCTCGTAGAAAGGCCTAAGACCTGTTGGTGGTTGGGGTGGAATTGAGCTAGACAGTAATGGTTTGAGGGGTGGCGAACTAGGCAATGCTGGATCTAAGGATAACTTTGTAGTCCGATCCACGTGTTCAACGCTGCTTTGAGGTACTGAGGGTGGCTCCAGTGGCATGGACAGTGCATTGCTTCCCCCTTGCGCAGCCCCACTGGGATGCCAAGTTCTCTCGACTTAGATGATTCCGAGATATCGAGCTGCTATTTCGATCGATATATTGGTTGGGGTTTTTTGACTGCAACCATCACGGGTTCTGTGGGCTTTGTAGCTTGGGTTCCCTGGGCGTTCCTTGCCTTATTAGGAGTAGGGCTTCCTGGAGATGGGGTAGTAGTTGATGGTCGTGGTTGGGCTATGCTTCTAGGATCTCTCATCTTGGACACCCATATCCAGGTGTTGCCTTGGTAGTATCCTTGGGCTTGCAACAGATCTTTGGGAATCCATCATGGCTTGATTGTGCATCTATGTCGATAGCATCGGATCAGTCGTTTAGGTTTCGAATGATAGCTGTTTGCCCTATGGGGCCGTGTTTGCTTGTTGTGCATAGGCCATTTTTGGTGCCTTAGCACCCATTTTAAGTGTGGGCTCTATGGCCTTGGGAATGGCCTTAGTTGGCAGTGGTTTTGTGGTCTGAGTGGATTGTGATAACTCATGACCCCTCTTTAGGCTTGGTCCTAGGCGGCTCTATCAATGGCATAACAGGCTTTAGTGGAGCCTTGCTACCCTTGTTGGAAGCTATCACGATTTGAACGTTGCCAATAGAAAGGTGAATCCGCTGCAGATCCTAGTCCACGTTGTAGTGTGCTTACTTCTTGAAAGCGTGTCCTAATAGCGTTTCCTAACCTGCATTCTTCATATTTGGCAATACATAGAAGATGATTGGTAGGCTCTCGGACTCGATAGAGACTGCGATCTTGCACTTCCCTAGAAGTGCATATGACTTGCCCCCGAATGGGCTGAGTTTAGTGTTGGTTGGCTATAACTCTGGCTGACCAATGAGGGTCCAATGAGTGTAGGTCAAGAAATTGAAGTTAGCTCCCTCATCAATCAAGACATCAAAAGCATGCGTGTGCCAAGTGGTGGCTGTGATGCGTAGGTATATTGGTGCTACTACCTCTTCATCCCCATCCTCTAGTTCGGTGATGGTGGCTACACGGACATGGACAAGGGCTTCTAGCACAGGCGGCTCATGCAGTGGGTGTGTGGGAGGATTGTACTTCTTTATGCGACTACCATTAAAGAAGCCTATGCTCTCATCTTCAGTGTCATATTCTATGATGTCTACCTCCTTCCTGGTCTCCTCACTACTTGAGTAGCAGTCCTAGTACTCATCATCAGAATCGGCTTCTCCTGTTTGCTCGTTATCCCCCAGACTCTCGTCTCTAGCATGTCCTTCGTTGGTAACTAAGGCCCAATTGTACATTAAGTTTAGGCCATGCACCTTATTCCATCTCCCCTTAGGAACGTTCAAGAGGTCTTTGAGGGGCTTGAGATTAGCAGTGGGATTGCTAGTCAACTTGCCCGCCAGATACTTGAGGGTCTTGTGTAGTTTTAGCTTGTTTCTAGGAACATGGGAAGGGATATGCTTGAGCTCCTTGCCATCGTACAAAGGATTGTTAGAAGATGGGCATAGAAACCCACTGTAAGCAAGGGAGTATAAGGGCAGATGGGTGTGAATAGCCCTAGGGGCAGGGGAAACCCTAACCCTAGCTAGCAAAGGGCTATATAAACAGCCTATGGGTCACTATCATTTGTGAGAGAGTGTACCCAAGTTGTACTCTAAGCAACTTAGTAAGCAAGATTTCATTCTTGTACTTTGAGCTCTTCTCTCCCTCTTGTGCACACATTCTACTGCTACAAACTCTGATTCTCAACATGGTATCAGAGCCATCTCTAATCTCCCCAGCTTCCCTCAGCATCAGTCATCACTAAGTGCACATTAGCTGTCATTTTCTTCACTCTATCCTTCTTTCCTCCATAGCTTCCTGCAACCTACCTCCATTGGAGGACTTGAGGAGGACAAAGGAGGCCATATTAGCCTGAGATTTCTTCTGGAGATCTTTTCTTCACATCAGGGCGCAGCTCCCTGTCAGTTCAAACACTGACATTGTCCATGTGTGAGGCCAGCATTGTCAAGATTCAAAAAACGGTGCAGTCTGGACAGGCGCAGATCTCGGGCTGAAACACGGGTAGCAGGCGGCGCAATCTCAGCCACTATCATAGGGGTTTGATAGCCCCCCAAGTGGGCTATCCTCAGCTAAGAGGGCTCTGGAAAATTCTTCTTCTGCTGGCTGCTACAAGCCAAAACCTAACTGTGTTTTTTTGGGCAGCCATAGCCAACAAGCTCCAAGCTTGGCATTTTGGGATTTTCACACTCTGAGCTTCATTAACAGTGATTCTATTCATTGAAGTAGAGTCTCTAAATCCTATTCCAGAGTCTAAAGCTCTTAGGCATGATTAACGGACATCACCAAGCATCGGGAAACTAACTTCCAACCAGGTTCCATTCAAGCACTTCACTAAGCTTGACAATAGTGTTCTCTTAACACTAATCATAAATCATCAGTTGAATAGCTTGCTGGGCATTCACTAAAACCCAGCAAGTTTTTCATTCCTCCTCATATATTGTTGTAAGGTTATGTGTAAAATGAACACATAGACCATTATGCACAAGAAGTGTATTGCATACCGTAAGTGACATTGTCTCAAGTACTTTGGTCAGTAAAATCAATAGCATGAGTGTCATCATACTCTCCTCGGAGTCATCAGCAACAAGCATTGAGATCATAGACAAACCGTGTCCAACACAAGCTTCATCCACTAAGCCGTACCACAAGGAGGAGCCTGAAGTCCAATCTAGGTTTACTTCATTAAAACCTAAAAAGACTATTAAACCACGGAAGAAGCTTGCATATAAGAAAGGACCACCAAAGTCATACCTGGAAATATTACACCTATATAATTTTTAGCCTTTCTCTTCATTGCAACTTTGACTTCACTTTGTCTAAATTGCTTCCGCATTCAGTGAAAGGTTTGTAAGGGACTAGACACTGCCCTTGTCCTAACAAGTGGTAAGACCTTCCCAATGACCACAACATATGCTGATGTCCGTCCTCAAATTCGAAAGTTTGATGGTAAGGATTTCCATCCATGGTAGGTACTTATAAAATACAAAATGATGGAGAGAGGGTATTGGCCTCTTATTCAAGGCAGTAGAGTTGTAAACTCTGCAAATATGATTGATATAGAGGATGACCAACATGCTCACGCAATCATAATGCTACACTTAGATGAATCCCTGATTCATCATGTTGATCAACTAAACACTGCTAAAGAAAAATGGGATGAGCTTGAAAAGCTCTATGGAGCCACTGGCAAGAATACTAAAATCTTCCTTAAAATTGAATTCTTTAGCTTGGAATATTGTTCAGGAGAAGATTTGGGAAAATTCATTTCTCGTATGAAGGGACTTATGGCACAGCTTGCTTCTGTACAAGCTCCAATACTTGAAGAAGATGCTATTGCTATTCTCCTAAAAGCTGTAAAACAGGTGTTTCCTACTCTTGTAACCACTCTCACCAACATTCTAGATCCTACTTTGGCAAGTACCATCCAATCCTGTTTGGATGAAGAAAAGAGGAACTACAAAGAAAGCAGCAACAGTCAGGCAACTTCAAATTCCTGTGAACAAGTATTGGTTCATACAGTTCTCACTAAATGTTCTTTCTGTAAGAAAAAAGGACATCTTGTAAACAACTGCTGGAAGAAGTATCCCGAGAAGATGAAATGTAACAAATGCAAGAAGACAGGGCATATAACAAGTAAATGCCCCAACACTCCTGAAATACCCAAAGAATTGGAGGCCAACTATGTCTCCAATTCATCTGAAGATCGACTGTTTTGACTATTTAAATCATCTACCTAAAACAACCTTGTAAGCCTGATTTATAAAGGCATCCCAAAAAGGGGGGGATCTTTTATATACCTTGTAATCCAATGCCACCCTGGCATTGAGGGGGGGTCTTAGAAGATGGGCATAGAAACCCACTGTAAGCAAGGGAGTATAAGGGCAGATGGGTGTGAATAGCCCTAGGGGCAGGGGAAACCCTAACCCTAGTTGGCAAAGGGCTATATAAACAGCCTATGGGTCACTATCATTTGTGAGAGAGTGTACCCAAGCTGTACTCTAAGCAACTTAGTAAGCAAGATTTCATTCTTGTACTTTGAGCTCTTCTCTCCCTCTTGTGCACACATTCTACTGCTGCAAACTCTGATTCTCAACAAGGATCACTACGGGCTTTCTCTTTGAGACACTTGCAATTTTTGCAGCCTGTTTGTACGTCTCCTCCTTGTCTAAGAATGGGAGATCGATGGTTGCTAGCACATGCATCCAATCTCACTCATCATTAGGGCAAGGAATGTATTTGGTCAAGGGTCCATGAGACTTCCTTATTGGTGTGTCACCCTTGAGCATGGTAGAGATGGCATCCAGGCCGACAAAGGTTGTCTTCAAAGTGTCCATCTCAACCGTTACCACTTCTACTCGGTTCCTTAGAAACATTAGACCATTGCCCCAATCTTCAATGACTCGAGCGTTTCTCATCAAGGGTTGTCCTAGTAGAATGTCGTAGTCCACTCCTTTCATGACAATGAAGTTCACATAGAATTGGACACCCACGATCTTCACTGGCCAATTTTTTAAGACTCCAAATGGCCTTACTTTCATTTTGTTAGCTAGAGTGACATTGAACCTAACGGTTTTGACGGGCGGGTTTCCCCAAGCCTAGAGCACAGTATAGCTCAACACACTCACTCATGCCCCAGTGTGTACGATTTCTTTCCGTGTGGTGTCTCCTAAGGCTAGGATAGGCAAAACTGCGTGCGTCTCAGTGCCTTCCCAAAAGGCATTAATGTGTAGTGACTTTGGCACTGTGTGCAGTGTCAAGCTGGGCATTTGAGTGACTACATCATGATCCTGCAAGTTAGCAGCAATATGCTCCATCAGTTCTTCTATCTAGTGTTTCAATTCCTGCCATAGCATGGGGTGGTGTCTGAGTAGGTCTCCTAAACTCAAGGTCACTAGGGTGGTCACTAAGGTCGTGAGGAGGTTGCTGGTTGTTTGCCTCTCTCCTAGGTTTGCACTCCTTGGCCACTGGTTCTGACTGACCAGCTGGCCCGTGGCATCTAGACTTGGCCTAGGTGGCACCGCCTATGGCATGGGTGTGTCTCTCGACCTTGGTCATCGACCTTGGTCGTGTAGGTGAGACTGGCATGCTTACACTAGAGAGATCCTCAATCTCATCCTCTAAGATGGGCTCAGCATCCTTGAGGTGCTCCTGGGCTTCTTTTACCCACTCCTTGACCTTGGCTATTGCCTTGAGTTGGCATCGATGGGGATACTCCCCTACCTTTGCACTCCCTTTCTCTGCCATCTTTGGAGCGATAGTTTCTGCCTCTGCATCCATGACATTCTTGCTGGTCACTAGCATTGTCGCACCCTCAGTCTTAAGAGTGAACTTTTCGTCAATCCTTTTCTTTCTTATTCATCGGCTCTTTTTTCTGGTTCTGGTCATGAGATGCAGCAGGATATGGGTGTGTCCTCGCTATCAAATGTCTCTACTCCTCTATATAGCCCCAAGGGCAGTGAGGGCACGTTTACCGGGCCAGGGGATGGCTTCCGTCTAGGGCAGCGAGTGAAGAACTGAGTGATGCCGCACTCGACACATCTGAGGTCGTCTCTTTCCTTATTTGGTTGTTCTCTTTGTGGACAACGTGATGATATGTGACCTGGGTGACCGCAAGTCCAACACGAGATTGGATCTTGGGTCAGCCCTATGAATCCCCTTCCCCTATTTCTACCTAACGCCACCATTGGCACTGATCGATAGTGCCCTCTTTGTCGTATGAGACGTAAGGATTTATGTAGGCTTCTTCTTCATTAGGCTCCTCCACGTAATGGACTGGAGCATCACTTGGTGGATGGGTCACATAAGGTCCTGGTGGCCGGGGTATGGCTATCGGGTTGATCTCCATTTTAGGGATGATGGACTTTGCATCATTTGGTGCTAGAAGTGCTAATTGGGATCCTCTTCCAAGGAAATTTGGCAGCCTATTCCCCGTGTACGGTGGGTTGTACTACTAGACATAGGGGAATCTCCTAAGCAACCTATAGTGCATGACATCATGGCAGAATCCACCACAATTCACGCAAGGCCTAGACCTGGGATCCTAGCACTCGGTCCGGAGGTGGTTGCTACCACAATGCACACATTGGACATGTGGTTGTGTTGGTTTCCTTACCAATTCATATAGCTATACTAGCCCCATTCTCACCTCGGCGAGCTCCTGGCCCCGATCTACATTCTCCCCCTTGTTTTGTGTGCTAGGGGTTGATCCCTCGCCCAAGGTTGTGGTCCTCTAATTGGAGCTGCCACAGTTTGAGCTTCGAGAGCTTCTCTCTCTCAGTTGGTCATCCCCCCTATTGCTTTATCAAAGACCCTAGTTAACACATCTCGCTGCAAGCTAGAGTTGCTTGCTAAAGGCTTGTACAACTCCTTGCTGTAGATTTTGTTTATAAACACAATGGAGACCGCTCTTTCATTTGGTCGCTCATTCATGGGGATTCTCTTGAAGAGGCTGCGCACATGCGTGACGTAGTCTCTTATGTCCTCCTTGTCCTTTTGACTAATGTTCATCAGTCGAACTATGAGGTTATTAGAGTATCCTGCTTTCGAGAATCTCTTAATGAGGAGATCTTTTAGTTGGGCAAAGTTTGTCTGCTCTGCCGCATCCAAGCTGGTGTACCATGTCCTACCTTTATCGCTAACCAGAGCCCAAATGCTTCGGAGTGTTGTGCTAGGCTCGTGAGACCATTGGCCTCGCGAACTTGCTCAAACTGCTCCACAAAACTATACACATCGCTACTAGGGTGTTGCTTGTCGAGCAGCTTAGCTACTGTAAGGATTTTTTATTGGCTCTTCATCCCCTGAGTAATTCCTAGGCCTGAGATAGCGTGGTCGCTAATGCAGCCACACTTTGTTCAGCAGCCGTGTTGTCGATGAGGCACTTGGTCAGGTTCTGCCTCCAATGCTTTCTCTTCCTCCACGGTTGGTCATGCCTTGTTTTTGCCGGCTAAGACACGTGTGACATCATTCTTGCTTCCCACTCCACGAGGTTGTCGATTAGTCCTAGCAGCTCTGGTAGCACTTTGCCCTCAATCTTGCTGTCCTTTTGGTCCCATTGTCGTTTTCGAAGGTCCTATTGATGGGGCTCCAAAGCATTCGACTATGTTGTGAGGTCTCCTCCTATTGGTGTGTTCCTTGACTTATTGTTTGATTGCATTCCTTGTTATTGAAAATAGTCCTCAACTTATGTATACTCAGTGTTGGGTGTTCCGTTGTGCACGATGCAATATTAGGCTTTTGTCCTTTTCCGATGCATTTTTGTGGAAGAAATCACTGCGTGGGGTTCATCTATGACATGGTTATGGAATTGTAGTTATCCCCCTTTCATGTCTACAACCTAATATGTCTCTGCGCGCAGTCTTTGGTCGCTCGTGAGGGTAGTACGGGGTCTATGCTGCTCCCCCTATGCTCTATCAAGGTTGGGTTACAGTCTAGAGGTCAATCCTTGGGCTACAAGCCTAGTCGTTTATGTGACTAGGCTCTTAGAGTCTACCTCTAAGTGGCATAGTCACGGTTTCCTCTAGTTCCTGTGTCCAATTATGGGATGGTCCGATTTTCATGCATCCGATTTTGGGATGTTCGATTTTCAAAATCGGACAGGGTATGTCCGATTGGATAGGATGGGTTTGTTAGATTTTGGGAATCGGACCATCCAAGTTCGATTTTGGGAATCAGACTTTGGTAAGAGTGTCCGATTCCTACGGACGAGTTTCAAGGATAATGAAAATCAACTCGATTCTAATGATTTTGGTTATGAGGGGTCACACAACTTCCAGAATGTAAGAATAGATCCTAATGAAGGATTTTATATACGTGGAATAGCAAATAAACTCCAAAATACAAATTAGTAAACAAATCAAACCCTCTTGCTCTGTTATGACAATAGAAACCCCAATGCATGTTTTCCTTTCTTTTCTTTGTTTTTCCCTACCCTAATGCATCCAAATCACAAAGAAAACACCTCCACTACTCCAACCTACTTTTCCAAATCCAAAAAACCAAAAATCTACTTGCTAAGGAGATCGAATACCTCTTCAAACTCCCTTGCTTCCTACCTATCCACCTCAAGCACCAGTTCGGGGAAAACCCTACTTCAATGCTCGATTCGAAGTGTGCAAGCGTTCAAGGCTTAAATCTGTTGGTCCCGAGAACGGAACCAAAATGTAGAGGTGATTAACCGCCAAGACTCATGGACCGCTTATTGTTTCAAGCGTTCCAAGCCGAGCACTAATGGCTACCTCTCACATAGCCGATGCACTATCTATCTCCGAGTTTAGTGAGCTTACCTCCATGCCCGATCGAGTTGCCTCCTCTCCCGAGCACTCTAGTGGCTCCATGATCCAAGTGAAAGCTCCATGCTCCAAGCCACCACGGTCCCTCACCCTCACACACTCACTCCCTCAGACTCTCATACTCCCTCTCTCAAGCACAAGCTCAAGCAAGCAAGAAGATCTACTTTTGGCCACACACAAGAATGAGCTCTCATTCATCTTATGAACTTTATATACAAAGCCCTAAATCCCATTTGGGCGGTCATCCCCATTTTTACATGGCCGGCAATAGACTAGGCCCTTTTTTCCATTGTCCTCCTATCTTCCTAGCTTCCTTCATACCGTCCATCTACCTTTACAATTTGCACGGGTGAGAGCTCGACACTTCTTAAAATAAATCATGGCGCACCTTGCGTTCTTTTACAAAATTATTGACTTGCACTTGTTTCTTGTGCGCCTTTCTCCTTGATTCGGGACTTTTTTGCACTTCTTGTATTTCCATATTTCTCCTAGTGTGCCTTCGTCTCCTGTTCACTTTTGCCTTGGCCTTATCTTCTGCTTTAGATTTTTCCAATTTTCCACCTTGTTCGTCTAAGGGTTAACACCAAAGGATATGTAAGTTTAGAGACCCAAGCAAAAAAAAATGGCAATAAGAGATTGCAGTGGGGATAGGCATGGTAGATTTAAAGATATTGAAAATATTCTAATCAAATGTGAATTAATGGTGATTAATGCATCTAGAATAGTCTTTGATACCTGAAGAAGGCCCCTACAAAGTTCAGTTGACATCCAGAATGGTCTTTGATACTTGGAGAAGACCCCTACAAAGTTCAATTGACATCCGGGTTCATATGCATGAGTTATAAGGTAAAAAAATGTGATTTTTGGCAAAGATTGCATGCTGTAAAGAATAGTTGTAGGTTGTACAAAAAGTTTTAGGGGCTGATGCCTTGAGAATTCGGTCATGGTGTCCATAGAAAAGTTGTAGATCATGAGAAGGGCTACATTTTTTTTTTTAAAGCTTGGTGATCCGAGTTATAGTTTGGAAGATATAAGCAATCTTTTGCACATTGGTCTTGTAGGATAGTTTTTTAATCAAGAAGAGACTGAGTTTGATGGATGTAATATACTGTATGTGACATATGCTTCACGAGAGCTACATAAGGCTGACATGGGGGTACCCAAAAAAGGGAAGAGGATTAGGATATGATAAAAGATAAATACAAAAGAGGTTTATCCCCACTAGTGAGCCTAATAAAAGATGAGCAAGTTGACATCAGAGGAGCCTTCCTTGAATATCAAAGAGGAGTTTCAATGGGTTTATGCTCTTCATGTGGATTGGTTTGGCTAGTGAATAACAATCAAGAATAGGATAGCGAGTTGGAAATGGAGATTTGATGCACCATGGCTTCTCTTGAGTTCTCTGCTTAATTCTTGATCTCTACCTTTAATAGACATATTATAGACAACAAAGATAGAGTTCTTCTTGGATTTGGGGTTGCATCTCTACTATATTTTGCTGATGTAATAAAACTATAATTACATGGCTAAAGTGCTTTGAAGACCGTGTTTATACACAAAGAAGGCTTGTGATGGCAACCTTATGATTTTGGTATTCTACATGGACAATATGCTTATTATTACTGGGAGAGCTTATGATAAGTTGGATGCCTTGAAAACTCCGTTGAAGAAGGGCTTTAACATGAAGGATATGGGACAAGCCGCGCACATTTTTGGAATGCACATCACATGCAATTGCTTTGAGGGGCTCCTTTAGCTATTACAAAAGGAGTATATCCAAAAAGTCCTCGAGCAGTTTCATATGCAGGATGGTACGCCTATTGACTGTCCTCTTGCTTCTCATATAAAGGTTAGTCAAGCCAATTGTCTGTAGTCTGATAAGTAGAAAGCTAAGATGACCAAGATCCCTTATGTATCCATC
Organism: Lygodium microphyllum; assembly: GCF_053477565.2. Classification (NCBI taxonomy): domain Eukaryota; kingdom Viridiplantae; phylum Streptophyta; class Polypodiopsida; order Schizaeales; family Lygodiaceae; genus Lygodium; species Lygodium microphyllum. Next base: position 55,474,426 of record NC_141154.1, read on the forward strand.
GTGGACAATTTGATGTATGCCATGATAGCCACTTGTCCTGACATAGCATTTGCAGTGGAAGTTGTGGCACGCTATCGTTAAGAAATATGCAATCTGAAACAACAAGGCAAGGAACATACAGTTTAGAGATGCTTTGTATCCCATAAGCACATTGAGGAAAAGTGGTATCATCCTGCAACTATAAAAGAGTGTACTTGACAATCATTTGAATGGCAATGCTATTATACTTTATACTTTCAATCTTGTCCATGTCTACTTAAGATTTTGTTTATGAGTCCAAGTCAATTAATCTTGGAACCTGATTCACTTGAGTAATAGTCAGTGTATTTAGTCCATATCAATATGCTTCTTGTCTTTGACTTCCAATCTCTATAACTAACATTGCTCAAGATCCGTGTTTCTCAACATGGTATTAGAGCCATGGTGAGCAAGTTTCAGCTCAGCTCACCGCTCCTCCAACTCCCCACAACCTCAATCCCTCTCAGCTTCAACATAAGTCTTCATCTCCTCACTCTATCTTCACTCTACCTTTCTTAACTACCATAGCCAACCAACACCCTGCTCTGGTGGAGCTCCTGGATCTCTTTGTGCAAGTAACATATTTGCATGATTCCTTCTAGAGACTTCTTCCACTGCTTCTGGCGTAGCTCTCTGTCACATCGCAGCATGACGCTAAGCTACATCCACTCCAGCATTGCGTTTTTTTCCTCCTCGCTGTCCATCTCTACACTCCCTATGGTGGTACGATCAATCACTGTTGTGTGGACAGACCACGATTCATCCTATGAAGATAGGGCTTTTGAAGCCCACTACATGAGCCTTCCCCCCATCAAATACTTCTTGGTTTGGTTGCGTTGGCAAGCTGTTCCAATTAAAATATCAAACACCTATCCTAGAAACCCTAGAATCCACCATAGCCATTCTCATTGAAGCTCATATTTCACTTCATTTTCTCACTCCTCTCAGCTCACTCAATTGTGTGCCACTCTAATCTAAGCCTGACTTCAATTTCTAGTAAGATTACCACATCAAATTAGCAAGGATAGGGTTTAACTTCAAGATTCAACATCAAGCTCAACAAGCATAGTATCTCTTGATACTCACCTAGTGTAATTTGACACTATTGGTCTTGTATCTCTTGACACAATCACTCTCAACTCTCCTATTGGTCTAATCTCATTCATTTGATGCTGATTCTTGGTCATACCAATGACAAACAAAAAGGTCTAAATGTAAAAGCTCTTCCACTTGAAGATGAAGAGTAACATGACTCTTGTTGCTCATTTACACTACATGAAAAGATTGTTTGCTCAACTTGTAGAAATTGATGGAGTTGCCTACATCCAAGTGCAATCAATGATTCTATCTAAAGAGTTTGAAAATGTCTTAGCTACCATGGTCATCATGCAACCCGAAGCTTGTGACCTCTTTGCTTGAGGGGAACCAGAAGATAAAAGACAACGAAAAAGCAAGCAAAGTGGAGAGCATCAAAGTGAAGAAGGACAAGGAAAAGAAGATTTGTCACGCTGAAAGAAAATCACAAAATGCTTACAATGTCATATTTGAAAGAAGATCTATTATGCTCAAAGAAAACCACAAGGGCCTATCGGTCCTTGTCTCCGAATTTTACCAGACCTTTTTTAAGCCTTGTATATACTTGTCTTAATACTCCAATCAAGGAGGGATGTTGAGAAATATGCAATCACACCCATGTGTTGCCTCTTTGTATGGAACAGCAAAGCAAGGAATATGCAGCTTAGAGATGCTCTGCATCCCATAGGCACAGTAAGGAAAAGTGACTTGCAACTATAAAAGAGCGTACTTGACAATCATTTGAATGATAATGCTATTGTACTTTGTACTTTCAGTCTTGCCCATGTCTACTCAAGATTGTGTTTATGAGTCCAAGTCAATTAATCTTGGAACCTAATTCACTTAAGTAATAGTCTGTCTGTCACGAGGACGTAAAAATTGGATGCTTTGCTTATGTTTAATTAACATTTGATTAAAGGATTAATCAAATGTGCAATTAAAAGATGCACATGTGTTGCACATGTGGGGTGCAAGCTACTTTTTCATAGTTGAAGGCCGAAGAACCCTGTGAAAAAGATGGGTGTCAAAGGCAAAAGTTGTAACAAGTTAACTTGTTAGATTCTAGGCGAATTTTGGTGTCAGTTTGCCCCTAGGACCATTAATTGGCCATGAAGTGTCAGTGGTGACACTAGGGACTAGGCATTAATTAATGGATTAATGCTTATCCAAGGATCAATTAATGCATAGGACCACTTTGGGTTGCAAATGGCCTAGCCAATCAATTTTTGGATAGGCAAGGTCAATTTTCTGTGCATGGATTAAAGGCTTGAATTAATTTTCAGAATTAATTAATTCTGAAAATTAATTAAATGGCTGGCAATTGCTGAAAATGGATTAAGAAAGGTGCCACTTGGCAAAACTTTCCCATGCAAGTGGGGAAAGGCTAAATAGGATTGAAGGGAGAGGGAAATCTCATTTTTTCGATTTGGAGATGTTGGAAAGAGGTGTTGGACTGTTGCTATCAGCTTTTGGGGCCATTTCCCAGCCATTGGAGACCATTTTGGTGATGGAGATTGCATATTCTTGACCTTGGGAAGTTGGCAATTGCTGCTGATGCACTTTCTCCTAAAGATCACAATCTCTGATGCTCCTATTGTTGTTGGTGCATCCGTTTGGGGCCAGTACAGCAGGGCAACATAGCTGATTTTGATCAGTTCTTCGTGACAAATCTCAAAATTTTCTCTCTTTACAGCATTCTCTCATCTCCTTCAGCCTATGCTCAGCCATTCTCAGCAATTCTCAGCCATTCGAAGGAGATCTCAGTCATTTTTGGTGGCCTGATCTGTAATTTCTGCAGTAAACACTAATTTACAGGAGAAATTAGGGTTTAGTAGCCACCTTGAGATCCGTGCCAAAGATTGAAGGCTCAAGGGATTGAAATCAACAGTTGATAATTGAAGATTATCAAGGGATTTCAGGAGCCAGCCCATCCCGAATTGATTTTGGGCAGCATTTGGCCAGCCAAGGGTCAAATTGGAAAAGAAGTCCTGGGTGAATCAAGAGGCAAATGACCCAAAAGGCTTGTTGGTCATTTATGACAGCAAGAGCAATTGGTTAGCAGGAGGAGATTGAAGAATCTCAAGTTGTACTCCTTTCAATTGAATGAAAGCTAAAGAAATACCGCAAGGGGCGCCAATTTTGGGGTGAATAGGGTGTCTACTGTCCAAGAATGCTATGGTAAAGTGTGTATTTCATTTTATATGCATTTATTTATTGATGTAATTAACTCTTAAATCAGGTTATCACCACCCATTCCAAGAAGGAAGGCTGGTTTCACAATCCATGTTAACATGCTTCTTGTCTTTGATTTCCAACCTCCATAGCTTACCTTGCTCAAGATCTGTGTTTCTCAACAGCTATATGGCTACACCTAGCAGATGGCATTGGGATGTCGTCAAGGGTATCATGAAATACCTGAAAGACATAGAAACTATGTGCATATGTTATGGTGGCCAAGATATAGAAGTCGTAAGGTACATTGACTTTGATTGTGCATGACATGTAGACAATAGAAAGTCCACCTTTGCCTATATCTTCACCTTTGCTGGAGGTGCTATTTCTTGGATATCGAGGATGCAAAAATGCATGGCCCTCTCTACTATTGAGGTCGAGTATGTTGTAGACATTGAGGCCTGCAAAAAGGCTCTCTAGTTAGGCTATTTGGTGGCATACATTGGTATTACTAATGTAGTCCCTACATTGCATTTGGATTCTATAAGTGCTATCCAGTTAGCCAAGAACCGGTCTTCCACATGCGAAGACAAAACACATTGAGATACGTTACCACTTCATCAGAGAGGTCATTGAGGACACGTCTATTGACATTATCAAGATCTCAATTGACTAAAATCCTACAAATCTGACCACAAAAAGTCTCTTAGCAAAGCATTTTACCTTCCTTAGGTAGTTGATGGGCATTGGATGAGATGACATCTTTCCTCGTCCTGTTGCATTTATATACATTTCTACTTTGTCACTTTTTTCTCGTTCTCTCCTTACTAGAGGCACACCTACCTTTAAGTGAGAGGTGGTTGGGGATAAAGGCACATGTACCTAGTCGCTTGTGTATTGCTACATTGATAATACCCGCACACCCATACAGTGCAAGTGGCAAGCGCACATCACTGTCACTTCATTCTTTATTCTCTAAGTGAGAAACTTGCTCTAGAATTTGCAAGATTTCATCCTAGAAACAAATGTTCTATGAGCACATTTAAGCAAGATTGTCCCTTTCCTAGACTTGGGAGAGCCCATCAGTATTAACCCAAAAGGCACGCAAGCAAAGGTAAGTTACATGAATATGATAGAGAAGATAGTGGTGATGAAGTAGACTAAGTCCCTTCAAGGGACAAAAGTGTTGATAGGGGACGAGTTGACACCACTTCAGCTCAAAAATCGAGCAACAAAATTCACCAAGTCAAAGAAGCATGCAAAAAAGGTAATTGGGCAGTGTATCAAGGAGCCAAAGTAATCATCAAGGAGTTTTGTATCCCTCTTCCCTAGAAGTAAATATATCCTTTTTTTTACCCTCTATATTTGTAATGGAGCTTGATGTTGTACTTAAAGCTCTCATGACTCATAAGAGCTCAAAGTTCATGCCATCTAATTATCTTTCTTTCTTTTATTTTATGTTCCTTCATGGCACTAATGCCCAAAGTGGAAAGGAATGAACTATCTGATTTGTCCTATAGGTCAAATTTGGCCTCCAAAGGACATTAATAGATCTTTCTTTCTTTCTTTCTTCTTTCTCTCCACCATGGAGCTACATCCACCATAGCTCCTCCTCTCACATCAGGATGCACAACCCTACAATAATAATTGATATGTACGGAAGTATTTTTACATCTTGCATGATCCTCACCTATAAATATTCAGTTTTTCGCTTCATCCAAACAACAAATTTACTCTAATGCCAACAGGAAGACACACATCTCAACAGACAGCAGAACTTAGAGGAGCTGAAAGATGGAAATGATCCTCCTCTGACAGACTACAATAGTAGTTATGATATAAAGAGGGGAAAAGCCTGCACAACAGCACATCCAAGCAACATAGCACACAACCACGCTCCACAATCGCAAAATATACCTGCTGCCCTGTCCAGGAGAGGCCTTCGCTCAGCCTCTTGTAAGTTGTAATCTTGAACCACAAACCTCTCAAAACTCAAGTCACATGCCACAATCTTATGACCAATAGGTAACTGTGGGCATGAATGCTTGCTAAGGACGACAATGACTGATGATGCTAACAAGGAGTAGAGGTTGACTTAACTAGACAGCTGGAATAAATGCATGCCTGATGAGCCACTACTCAACCAGTTTGACCAGCTCATCATCCAACCAGTTTGACCAGTTTGACTAGTTTAATATCCAACTAGTCCAACCTGCCCATGGAGAGGTGTCAGTCTAGCTCCAGACATGACCTGCCTGAGACATGACTGTTTGATATGAGTGGCACCCAGATCTATCACAAACAAGAGTAGGTGGATTTTCACCTGTACAAGGGCAGGGCATGCAAACACAAGAACCGATACTTATGTATTTTTGGAGGGTATCCAATTTGGGGGACTGCTAAAACCAGCTACATGAATGGTCTCATATGACAATTAGTGACTTTCACTAAACTTTTACACTCAACAGACCTTGTTCGCCAATCAACATTAACCAAAAGAAGAAAATTTTAGACAAAGGGCTAGTGGAACTTAACTCAAGTTAACTTTGAAAAAATGGTATGACTTATTTGATGATCACATACTTCACTATGTTTTTATGTTCTAGAAAACCTATGCCACGAAGCAACAATCTTGCAAGATAGTCAGGGAAAATGACTGAACTTACCTTGAACAACTCTCGCTTGCAACTCCATGGTTCACACTTGTAGAGTGGCAAATAGCTCATACATTCGGTGCTTCATCTAGTAAAGTTAGCTCATTCTCCACCCAAAGTGGATTAAACCGTCCATCAATCCACAGCGCCTCTTTAGTTAAGCCATGAACAAAGTCTGGAGATTCTTTACTTCTCTACAGCAGACAATGATGCTTGGTGAGCGGACAGAAGAGATGCAAGTTAGTGCATGTGCTACACTGACAAATGATTTCAAGCAAGTGGAAGAAAATAAATGTCATCTAAATGTTTGAGGTGTTATCTATAGCTTTTGGATTATGTTCAGTAGAGCTTATTCATATATTAGTGTGTATATTATGAGTCATAATCTTAGTTTGTGTTGGGTTATCATCCCAACTACATGCATGTGCCTTTTTCTTGGGCATATCTATAAGATTTATCAAATGTATTGCAGATTGATTACTTTGCTGAGCTATATGAAATGAAGTCACTCAGTTTCACCTCTATCTATCTCCATTAAGTCTTGTAAATACTAAATTCTAAATTCTATTTCTTTTATCTTGTTCTATCTCTCAATCTCCCAAAACCCTTCTATCTCTTACTCCTATAGTAGATGTTCAAGCTTGCACGCTCTGTCACAGTGCCAGGTAACATTGATCCTCTTTGTTATTGAATCCCTTGCCTCTTGCATACTCTTCACTCCTTAGATCCCCCGTAGGCTTTGATACCACATAAAAATTACATGACACAATGAATAGAATCTAAGCAAAGTTTAGAGAATGCATAGCAAATATGAGAACAACAAAAACTTCTTTAATTTCAAACAAACTGATACAAAGATGGCTCTCTCCACTTGTATACTTCCAATGTAAATCTTAGATATAGTGATGAAGATAGATGATAGATGAAAAGCTTAAGGCCAGCTAGAAGAGCTCTAACACTAAATGAAAGATAGATTAATGATGGCTTGGGAGGGGTCTTCCTTTTATACCTATTTAGACAATGGTAGTACAAGGGTTGATTTACACTGCTCATCCAACTCATCCTTATCATCCTAATCCATGCCTTCGTCGAGCTTTACACTCTTGGTTTTCAATGGCCTAACCTGCTTCTTTTGAACCAACACTTGTCATACATGCATCTTCCAACAGGTGAAATTAGTGCTAGAAAGCTTTTTAATATTGAAACCAACATCATCATTCAAAGAGCTAGTGACAACAACAATGTACCAATGCAAAATCCAAGAGAATGGGCTACTGTAAGTGATTACAAATCAACCCCAAAACTCAACCAAAAACAAGGGAAAATTAGGGGAGAATACCAAAGTATAGAGTTGTCTACCAAGTGTAAGCAATAGACTACCAAATGATAATGTTTGCTCTTCAAGACAATGCTTAAAAATAGTAATTACAACACTGCTATAATAAATGCAATAGTATGACCAAGACCATTATGGGCAAATAATCAGAAAACACCACTCTCCCATTGCAAGGAATATCTGGGAACAATTAGAATATGTAAAGGCAACTAGTAGTCAATAGGCATACAACTTGTACTAAAAGTTGTCATAAACTCAAGAAAGTTAGTAACCAATATATCCTATAGACGTAGACATTGTGCATGTAAGAGATCTCAAGATCAAGTGCAAAGAATTGTCAAATACACAATTGATTGTTGATCAGAGGGCAATGAGGCTCAATACATAACTAAGAAACATGTATAAATCACTGAATCCTATTGAGATAGGTAAGTGTCGGTGTCCAAAGCATGTAAATCAAATTAGGGCACTAGTAGGTGTAATTGTCTCTAAGAATATCCAAGAGAGTATGCACATAAGGCAAGAATTCGACTATCTCAATAAACCAAGCTCAATCTGTATAAAAGATCCAAAGCTCTAATGTAATATATCACAAAATATCCAAGTAACTACAATTATCTCAAAAGTGCATCCATTGAAGCGTATCCAAAGTGTGAAAGAACAATGCAAGGCTCAATGCATTGAGTACATAACATCCAAATGCACATAAACATTAACTGATACATCTGAGAGCATGAAACCCAAATAAGTCTTCAAACCTGTAATGTCAATTATTGAAGCAACTGAAGCATTATAGCCAAAGCCCGAAGATATCAAAGGTAGCTCAAATCCGAGTGCCAAAGCATTCCATAATCATATTCGGGCTTATACATCAATGTTAAGCATCAATACATTCAAGTGGCATGCTTATAAAGCATGTAGACTTCAAATGCATAAAGCTTAATGTTAATGGCTTGTTGTCCAAACTATTATTACAGCAATGAAACTCTACAAAAAGCTCTAAGCAATCCAAGTAGCATCCCAAAGCATAACTGTAATATTTTGGTACCAAAATAGTATACCAAGGCATCAAACAAGTATAATGGAGCTCACTATTTGTTGTCCACATGGTATATAGTAGGTTTATACCAAACAATGAAGCAATGACTGACCAATAACACTTCTACCAATACAATACTTGGGACAATACAAAATTTCTAAATGATTGTCGAGGTATTTGCCAAGTGCCAGGAGCTATAGGAGTTGTAGGAAGGATGCAATGAATCTAGAAAATAGGGTAGCACAACAGACACAAATCACATTGCTTACTACTTCCTATTGTTGGTATTTGCTTGAGAGGTCATGGGAAAGCTACGTATAATGGGAGCAAGTGGAAGCAAACTGGGAGATGATAGAAGTCAATGCATATCTCGAAGGGCTAAAGCCATGGCTGCCATAAAACTTGAGCTGTAGGTATTTGAATCCAAGCTAAAGTGAATGATGAAGAAGCACCTCAAATGATTGACTTTGATGCTGAAACATGCACCAATTGCTAGTTACTATTATGCACTAGTAGGTTGTTAGAGTACCCAGGCTCGGAAAATCTCTTAATGATGAGATTTTTCAAGCCATTGAAATCGACACGCTCCGTAGCATCTAAACTTGTGTACCAGGTCGACCATTGATGCCTAAACATGGTCTGAAGGCTTGGGAACATAACCATAAGTTCCTTGTATGATCAAGATACCATGCGATGTCCAATTTTTCCACAATTTGATAGTCTCTAGATGTTTTTCATTCTTGATAAATAAACTCCGCATTATTTAAAAAAAAATCCAATTTTTCTTTGTAGAAATGCCCGTTCAGGTCATTTGTTTTATAGGCTTACAAAAAGGTTTTCGTTTTCTGAGATAGAACCCTCATAAACCTGTGTATCTTTGGTGTGTGTGTTCGCCTCCGCGAGAGAGAGAGAGTTTTCTTGCTGCTGCTCCGTGGTCCAAGGTGCAGAGAGAGAGAGAGAGAGAGAGAGAGAGAGAGAGAGAGAGAGAGAGAGAGAGAGAACGCCGCCATGTCGTCGCGAGGCTCTCGCATGCTGCAGTACATCAACTACAGAATGCGGGTCACGATCCAAGACGGCCGACAGCTCGTGGGCAAATTCATGGCCTTCGATCGCCACATGAACCTGGTGCTCGGCGACTGCGAAGAGTTCCGCCGCCTGCCTCCGAAGCCTGGCATGCCCAAGGAGGAGCGAGAGGACCGCCGAACCCTCGGCCTGCTCCTCCTGCGCGGCGAGGAAGTTGTCTCTATGACAGTCGAGGGCCCGCCCCTGCAAGAAGACACCCGCGGCCGCCAGTCTGCCACAGCCCAACCTGGCCCCGGTGTTGGCCGTGCCGCTGGCCGTGGCATCCCTACCGCCCCACTCATCCAGGCGCAGCCTGGCCTTGCTGGCCCTGTCCGTGGTGTTGGTGGCCCTGCCCCAGGCATGATGCAGCCCCAGATTGTGCGGCCGCCAGTTCCTCAAGTATCTGCTGGCCCCATCAGTTACCCTAACCCCGCAGCTGGGACAATGCCCGGAGCCAGGCCCCCTGGTCCTGTACCTTCATTCACTACAGGTGCGGGAGGTCCCGGGGGTGTGCGCCCCATGCAGTTGTCTGCGCCAGGAGCGCCTCCACAAGGTTACCAACAGCAAGGTCCCCCTCGCCCAGGCATGCCACCACCTCCTCCCATGGCTGGCCCTGGAATGGCACCTCCACCATTTGGCCAGCGCCCTATGGGTCCCCCTCAGGTGATGCGCGGCCCACCTGGTCCTCCACCCATGGGAGCTCCACCACGTCCAGGCATGCCACCTCCCCCTATTGGGCCTCCCAGGCCTGGTATGGCTCCTCCTTCGACCATGTACGGTGCCCCATCTCGACCTGGGATGCCTCCACCTCCGCAGCAGCAACAACCCCCCCAGCAGTAGACTCGGAGCAGCAGATTCTGTGTGCTGAGACAATTTTTTGCCGAGGCATATGCTTTAGGAAGTTAAGTCACCAGATGTATTACAACTTTACTACTGAAGTTACAAACTGAAAACGCAACTATCATTCAGCTGAAGGGGTGCTGTGCTGGAAGTCTTGACACCAGTTTTGCGAGTCTTTCCAAAATCTGGTCATTCTCTCACAGCCAACTCCCGGGTGCATTAGTATCTTTTGTTTTTATATGCTCAGTAAACTTATGGTTTGTGATTGCTTTCACTTAAGTTTATGAATGTTTGACATGGACAATTTTAACTATTGCAGGAGGTGCAAAGTTTTAATTGGTGCAGATCCTTCTGTAGGCAAGTGAACTATATTGATCAAATGCTTGAGTTTAGTGCCTCTACATTGTTTTGAACTTGGACTGAGTGGAATCTTCTGTTGCGTCTTTCTATTGACACTAATTCGATTTCATCAAAGAGTTTGACTGTGAGTCTGCTCTTGTTTACAAATTTTTATGTCCAGGCAGGCATATTTTACAAATTGTAGTCTTTCATGGGTTGTGTATTCAAGATAGTGTCGCGCCACAGTCAAAATTTGGTGGCTGATGTTCCAAAGTCTCTCCAAAGTTGCATGCATGCATTGTTATCATTAGAAGGGGTTTTGTTGACAAGTTTTTTTAATATGCTTAAGGTGGTGCAAAATAGAGCTTTTGCCAATAAGTTGTGTAAAAGAGTATGAGGCATAGCAAAAGCATATGCAGCATAGTAAAAGCATACGTGACTCGTGGTGAATGTATGCTTACGAGGGTTTTGTGAGAATGTGCACATTCGACAGTGAGGAAGTAAATAGTGGCCAAACTATATAATTACGGTTTGTCTGGAAGGGATTTTGGGGCTGTTAACTAGGAGTAGTCCCAAGAGGCTAGGACATTGCGGTGTAAGGCTGGAACTCTGGCTGGCTCACAGTAGAGTTGCCCTGGCCAGAACTTCCAAAAGTGAGGAGGTAACAACAAGGAGCTTTGTTTTATGTGCTATTTAAGCCACTTCATTTCTTTGCCAGGCAGCTGCTTTTGTGATGCATTACACTAGTGACTCAGTTTGCCTCTATACACAGGCTTTTTTTGCCTTGGGTTGACTGGGAGGTTTTCCTCCCCAGCCTCAGTGCTCTCATCTGTGCTGCTATTATATGCCGTGTTTTCATTACCTTGATCTTTTCAGATTTCAGTGGTGCATTATCACATGGGCATGCACACATTTTGACATTGTATTGAAGTATTGATGCTTTTCCATTGGTGGTTCTCATCGGGAAGAAGTGGAGGATTAGTGTTGCATCTTTGCCTACTGTTGCCACAACAATAGCGTGTGTTTTTGCAACCATCTTCTCTTCTACCCTTAAAAACATCCTTGATGTGTGATGACTTGATTTGGGTGCTGCCATGCTTGCATGTACACAAGTGGGAGCTGCTTGCATATGGTGTCCATTAGAGATTGTGTTGTACACATACACAATGGCTGGGGGGAAGCACTTAGGCAATATACTTCTGGAGTCTGTTTAGAGGCCACAAGTTCTGTTTGTAGGAGACTACAAAGGTTCAAGTCTATATTTATCTTTGTAAGGTAGTGGAATTGTATTCTTGATGTGTTACACCAGTGACTCATTTTACCTCTATGCATAAGGGCTTTTGTGCCTCTATGCATAAGGGCTTTTGTGCCTTGGTGTGAGATGGGGGTTTTCCTCCCCAACCTCAATGCTCTTGTCTATACTGCTTTTTTATGTCATGATGTCAATACTTGGACTTTTTTTGATTTGGTGCATCATCACATGGGCGTGCACACATTTTGACATGGTATTAAAGTATTGATGCTATTTCAATGGTGGTTTTAATTGTGAAGAAGTGGAGGATGAGTGTTGCATTTTTGCCTATTTTTGCCACGACAATAGATTGTGACAATCTTTTTCCACAACAATAGATTGTGACAATCTTTTTTTCTACCTATAAAGACAGCCTTGTTTCATGATGACATTATTTGCAGCATCTATTGTTTGCTGCGATACTTGCATGTATGCAAGTGGGAGCCACTTGCATATGGTATCCATTAGAGATTGTGTTGTACACGTACACATTGATGGGGGGAGCACTTAGGCTATACTTTTGGAGTCTGTTTGGAGGCTACAAGTTTTGTTTGTAGGAGGCTACCAAGATTCAAGTCTTTGTAAGGTAGGATTCTTTAGTGCAATCATTCATTTTGCCTCTATACATAGAGGCTTTTTTGCCTTGGGGTGATTTTAAGGTTTTCCTTCCCAGCCTCAGTGCTCTCATCTATGCTGCCATTATACATCATGATTATATTGCCACAATTTTTTTGAGGTTGGTGCATCACCACATGGGCATGCACACATTTTGACATGGTATTAAAGTATTGATGCTATTTCAACGATGGTTTTCATTGTGAAGAAGTGGAGGGCGAGTGTTGCATTTTACCTATTTTTGCCACAAAAGTAGATTGTGTTTTTGACACATGTAAGTGGGAGCTGCTTGCATATGATGTCCATTAAAGATTGTGTTTTTGTGGCCTGCCTAGAGTAGTATGAAGTTGTTGCAATCAAGGTAATTCTTAGGAGTTGAAGTGTATTGTACACATTGGATGGGGGAGTAGTTAGGCGACATACTTCTTGAGAGTCTTTGGAGATGACAAGTTCTGTTTGTAGGAGACTACCAAGAATCAGGTCCATATTTAGCTTTGCTAGAAAGGACTCTTTAGTCTCCTGCATTTCCTAGGTTTTGGTGGCATTCTAGGAAGAGAACTAGCCCTTGCTGCCTGGGTTACAAACTTTTAAATATGCATTTTTTTTGTTTGGTGGTGCCAGGATATAGGTCTAACTGAATGCCCGTTTTTCAGCTTTTTTGGGTTTTTGGGGGGAACGTGGTTTTGGATGGGGGTGCTCTCTTTGAGCCATGTGTGCATGCATTTGTCCTTGGATGGCTTGTGGATATGTCAAAAAAGGCAATATATGCACATGGCTAGAGGACCATTGTGTTTTTATGTCCCTCTCCTTCTTGGCAGCCTATCCTTAGCTTTGACATTTATCGTCTATTTGCAATCCTTTGTTGAGGGTGCTCTCTTAGTGTTAGAACGAGGATATGACTCCTACTTCATAGGGTGATTAACAGAGAAGTGTCATGTTTGATGGGCGGATAGGGGGACGCCTTTTGTTGCTACTGGATTTTGATGGCTCTTTGAGTTTGCAAGTTTTGGACATCCATGTAGTGGTTTTCATAAGAATATTGCCTTCACTTGACTAGAATCTCATAACTATTCTTGTGCTACTTTTGAGCAATTGGTGGTGGTGGCAGGAGCATCTTCTATAGCTTTGCATAGATGACTTCTTGATGGACCACATATGTATGAAAATATGTTTTTCTTCCTTTTCTCTTTGTTAACAACTTAACAAAATTTGCCTTTCACCCCTACTACTACTTTAGTGGTCCTTTTGCTCTTACAGGCAGCTCACAAGATTGTTCTTTCCTGAGCCGATGGTGCAATTGTGTTAAGGAGCAGATATAGTTGCACCCCTTCAGCAAGAGAAGTAGGAGCGCATTTAGAGGGGATTAGCAACATGCCAAAAATTTATTTTGGAGGGTTCTCATTTTACAATAAGAAGCACCTTCTAGACAGTAGAGTAGCTACTTCTTTAGTTCCCCAGAGAGGAATGTAGCTGTATATCACTGGAGAAAAGCTTATGTTTGATCATTGAACTTTATCTTTCTGCCATTTCAATGCCTCTCACTAACCTGCAGAAGGTTTCAGAGACTAAAAGAGTAATTAATCATGACAATTTCCTTAATGTATATGAAATATCCAAAATTTAGTTTAGTGAGTTGCCTTTAATTATGACTGCTTCGACAAAAATGGTGGAAAGACAAGACAAGACAAGCAATTAGTGATTGCGTCGAGTATGTAATGCAGCGATTGCTAGGTCAACTGCTCTGTTAGAGCAACTTCTTTTTGAAGTGATAAGCCTAGTTTCAAGATGGGGGAGGAAGAACATGTACATTAATCACATAAACCCCAAGGAACTTGATTGTGGTTGCTTGGACATCCAACATGCACTTGTAGCATTGGCACTGACCTTGGGTGAAAATAAATGTCATTTCCATGAAAATTGCATGAATACTTGTTGGAGTTCAAAGACCTTGGCACAGCTAAAGCCTTGGACAACACCCATGCAGTCCTCTACATATGCTGTTTTTTTAGATTGCTATTGTAATGTGATAGTAGCATCAGAACCAGAATTGGAAAACACTCAACTAGCAAAATGTCTTCACAGCCTGCTGAGGTCTGCTCCAAATAGACACCTGCAAGCTGGACCAGAGAATCCCACATTCAATGTACACCCAGTCCAGCAGCTGACTTCCTCTATGGCTGGCACAACTAGATATGGGTTGTCTCGCTCACTAGGGCTAGGCAGGCCTGATGTTTATTCCACACGAGCAGATGTGGCCAACTAAGCCATTAACTGTCCCGGACCAAGTACTTGGAAAGGTCATCTTTCAGAAGCAGAGGTCATGTATTTTGGCTCTCGTTTGTCAAATTTTGATCAAATTTGGCCTTGCGTCTTTCCTCTAGAGGTCTAACCTTTGGATGCATTTTACAGACATGGGATGCATGTTACAAATATGCATGCTGGACTGCAACTATTGATGCAGTGCTACTGCTGTTTGTGGTGAATTTGTCGATTTGACTCTCCAATATTTATGTTTTGCTTCCTCTTGTGGAATGCTAGTGCTAGAGGAATGTTGATCTGGTTTGATTTGAACTGCTGAACTGTCTGGTATGGTTGTACTGCTGCCCTGGAAGGAGAAAAACTGCCAAGGCAGTTGAATGCAAGAATAAAATTGGTGAAGGGTAGATGAGATATTTGTAGCTAAAGGCTGAAGCTGAGGCTTGCTGGCTTAGTAATAGTCACAAGCTGGTTTCATCAGTCAAGCCGGTTGAATTCAATTTTCATATCTCATGAATTCTTTGGGGATGTTTGATACAACGGCAATCTGAAGATAGTGTGGTATGTCCACATGGATGAGAAGCTGTTGGACTTAGTTCCATCTGTTATTGGCATTTCCCTGCCAAGTGCTTGTTGCTATCATGGGTATCATACTTGGTACTGGAGGCTGGCATAAGATTTGAATATTTGCATATTGAGTGTATAGCCTGTTGTTGGGAATATTATCCAAGCCTTTGTGGCCCTGCCCTAACAATAACAGTTATAATTTGCTGCCACCATGCCGGCCTTGCACAAAATGGACCCTCCTTCCAAGGTGAATCAGAATCAGCAGCCTGAATCTTGATGGCAGTGTCTAGTGCTGAAATTTGCACAGAATTGGTACTGTATGCATTGGTCCTGCTAAGCCACCTGGTACGAGTCCAGTGAAAATCAGGGAATGGGTGGGGTTCTGTCGTGAGTCGTGTAGGTTGTGCATCACCTGCCTGCAAATTTCTGAGCTCCCATTTTGAGTGCACCTGCTACATTAAGATTCGGAAAGCTACTATGGCATGGTGTCATTTGTGAATGTTGCTTTCAGTTATGAATAGTGTTTTGTTTAATTGTTGCATTTGTCACTCACATCAAGACCATGTATTGCTGGTTGTCCTACAATATTTGAGAGCAAATATGATGGGTTTTTTTCTTGTCAACAATACATGGCTTGTAAACTTAAAACTACTTGTCGATTTTCTTGCTTCATTGAGGAGTAAAGCTTGTGCCAAAACATCTTTCCAAGAAACTTAAGTTGTAATTACTTGGTTTGTTCCCTTCGAAGCTGTACTCAATGATTAGCCTCTTGTCTTGCAAGGTGTGCAACTTATTGGTAGGCAGTGGCCCTTGGTGCAAGACAAAAGGTTGAAACTTTAGACTAGGAGGTATAAGGAAATTGAGGATCAAGAGGAAAGGAAATTGAGGTATAAGGAAATTGAGGATCAAGAGGAAAGGGAGCAATCAAAACTTGGATTCTTCCTAGAGTAGTGAGTTACTATGTGATTGTGATATCAAGTTGATGCTAATGTAAGGATGTATTTGAAGGAGAGGCAATGTTTAAGAGAGTATGTAAGATGTTGGTTGCGAAAGTACAATCATGTCAATAAAAAATGGCTTGAAGGGAGTACTGCATACACAAGAAGTGCACATGAACAAAAAACTGCCTTTAGTTTATGGTCAACGGTACAATAAACACAAGAAATGCTCTACAACTCTTTAATATGTAAAGTAAAAAGGTTTATTAATAAACTAGGTAAATGTGGGCAACTAAGGACAAGTTTTTCATGACTTCAAGCGTCTATGCTAATATCAAGTTCATTCTAGTATTGATATTTGTTAGAAGGGATAAATTGTAATGTTGAGAAACATGAATATTGTGTTTGTTAGATAGAAGGGAGAAAATGCAATGTTGGGACATGTGAATGTGTTGAAATTTATTATCTTCACCTACATGTGAAGTATATACCTTTTAAACAATGCAATTTAAAAAGAAAATCAAACTATTCATTGCAACACGATGTGTGGCTTACTATTTTAATGATATGATCCAATTTGTAACATTATTCCATCATTTTTAAAAGTGACTTATGTTTGGGATCCATCAAATTTCCCCTCATTCAGAAGTGTACCTTTCCAATAATCCAAACCTATTCCACAATGCTTTGGCTTATTTGTAGTTTCGGTTCAAGTTCTTGAGGTTTTCTTTCTTGGCCTCGTAGAGGATGCATGGGTGAGATGCTCTAATGCTTGTTTATAGACATCTTGTAGAACTGTCGTCTTCCATAGCAAGTTAAAACGTTGGGGGCCCCAAGATTTTGATCAACATCAACATCAATTGCTCAACATGATTCCTTCAATACTTAAACTAATATTTTTGCTACTATTATTTGGGGAATTTGGATGCATCCTCTCATCTTAGCCACCTCCATTGACCAAAGGGGGGTTTACACTCAATTTACTAGAACTTAGTATCTTGCACCAATGTAGAGGCAACTCAATTTGATTGAAAAGTGAGATGAGGGCCCACTAAAGGGGTCAGTGGTTGTTTCGAAGATATGGATTGTTAGCTTTTCTTATCCTTGCAACTCACAAACAAACCTCTATTTTCTCTATACTCAATTTGAAATGAAAGGATAGATTAAAAAAGCATGGTGAGGGGAGCTAAAATAGCCCTTGCCACTATTGGTTTTCTCCCAAGCCAAGAGGAATATGATTCCTTGCAAAATTCCCACTAATCTTTTTCTATAGCCATTTGTTGCTTTAAAGTCACATCAAAGCCAAGCAAACAACTTGGATATGGGTATTGGCATTTTCTAATCTCCTTGAATTCAAAGTGCTTCATCTAGTTTGGATATGGTTATTGGCATTTTCTAATCTCCTTGAATTCAAAGTGCTTCATCTAGTTTGGGGTGTCCTAGCTTAAACACAACACTTTCCAATCGCCTTGCTAATTAATCTTAGAGTGTAATAATTCCTCATTTACCATAAAGTAGATTTCTTATAATGTTATTCTGTTATGATGATGTTGGAATTATCATAAGCAAAGCATTTTGTAGCAAGTTGCCCCTCTAGTGGCTCCTTGTCTAAACTTTTGATCCACTTTGGAGTGGGCTAGTGGGTAGTCTTGACACCCAAGTATCAAACTATCTGGGATTTATAACCTTGCCCTCTAAGCATTACATGAACCATGGGCATTTGAATTCATGCTGTCCACATTGTACACATTATATTATAGTAGATCTCTCCTATTTACATATGGCTAAGCATATGCATTTGAAATGGTGCTCACACCATGCCTTCAATGTTGAGACAATGCCTAAATGGTGGCCAATGAGTTGCCCTAAGCATGAAGGAAGGAGTAGTGAGCTAAAGATGATTTGAAGCAGGTAGGAGAAGGTTGAAAATGCATGTGCAAATCTATAGTGTATACATTTTCTTCTAGCAACCTATTTAGTAGTGATGAGAATGTGACCCATAGATAGCACTCATGGAGCAACATCTCTTCAAGGCGAGAATGAGCAGTCCAAGGTAATGCATGTGCCAGACTCCCTTTGTAGGAGACTTCAATTCCCAAAATTCAATCATGCTCTACTCTAAATCTTATGAGGGCAAAGAAAAATCCCTTTCCAACAAAGTTGAACTATTGTGTGACCTCTTGGTATGTGGACATGAACCACTAGTAAAAACCCATTCTTAGAGGGATCCTTGCCTAAAAAGAAGACCAACCCAAGAATGCATGGTTGGTCATCTTTCCTTGAGCCAATGTGAGGAGAAAAGGAGAAGCTTTCAGAACAAACCCTGATACTGTTAATCTTGTAGCAAAATAGTGGGGAGCAATTGTGAAAACATACAACACCACCCATTCTCCCTCCTATGACCCTGCAATGCTAGAGACTAACTGCTCTATGTAGACAATTTTTTACTAGCAAGATTCATGCAATGATTTTCAACTAATAGAGCATGATGAGGAGAACCAAAACCATCAAGTGTGTGTTAGATGGCCAATCACAATCAAAGACATCAAGGCCATAATATCTTGATGCATTAAAGTTCCCAAAGTAGTTAACATAACGGTTTTGATCAATCTAGAAGAAGATAAGAGGTAGAAGTTCAATTGCTCAGCATATATTTTTGAACCTCATGAGAAGGAAGCACATCTAGGAATTTCAAGAAAAAGAAAACAACTTTGTCTACTTAAATAATTGCTACCACTACACTTGCCTTCAAACTTGACATAGACAACCTCAACATATAAAGAAGAGCAATCATTTGTTTGTAACGATTTAGTTAGTTCTTAGTTATGCAACTTGAGAGTCAAAAGATTCATAAAGATCAATCACCCCTTGTAGAGCTCTACACAATATGGTTGGGGTACTCTAGTTAGATAAGAAATGACAAGTTGGTTTGATCCAAAAAGAGGAGAAGTAGGCAGTTGTTGTTGCATGCCATTGCTAGAACCAAAGTGTTGTCAAGAGATACTACTGGTGATGCAAGGTTGGTGCCACAATAAACATATTTCAACAACAACATCTCCTCTCCAAGCTTGGTCCTCATAGGTAGGCCATGCAAAGTAGCCCTCTATAGCACTACACTATAAGGAAAATTATTTTTGTAAGTGTATATTAGACTTGTAACTTTTGTATCTTGAAGTTGCAATCAATTGCCCTTTATGCAAACTTGCTATTCTGCTAACTTAACTTATCGTGGGTCTAAATAATGATGTCAAATCTACTAATCGTATTTGTAAGTTGCTTGTAAACCTATAAACTTGCCCTGTATCCTTATGTAGCTTGGCATGTGCTACCTCCTATCACATTTAGAAACCAAACATTGGACTACAAAACTTCTGATTGATACTAATAATTGTGGTAACTTAGCATTGAATTCATGAAATTACTTAGGTGAAAGAATATATTAGACAAGAAATTGAAATAATGAACTGAATTAGGAGAAATAAGGTCCTTATGACATGATACAATGCTTTTAAACTCTACCTTAAAGTCATCTCATGAAGTCCATACTTTAGGATCTAGATCCATCAAAGTTGTTATAGAGTACTATGGGCATAATGATTTTCTAGGTGCATTATTTTTGTAAGCTATTGATTCATTGATGGACCTAGATCTTAATGTGATATTATATAGGAGATGAGTAAGTAGATCCTAGACTAGGAAATTTAAAAAGAAAAAATAAGGTCTTAAATCGAGGATACTTAAGTTAGGGAAAGTCATGTTATCAATATGGCTACAAGAACTAACAAAGTAAACTTAAAGCATGGCAAACAAACATCAAGGGTATATCAACTAATGACCCTTCAATCTATACCTTAGAACAATTGTTGAAACTAAATATTAGAATTTCATTGAGAAGTTTTCTAAAGACAAATTCAAGGAGATATGAAAGGAACTAGTTGGATGTCAACTAGTAAGAGTGTATTCTTTCTTTATGGTTAGAATTGTAATGCGATTGAATTTGTACTTAATGCTAGAGAATATGTAGTGTTGTATATTGATTCAACTTGAAGTAGATTGAATTCCTTGGAAGGATTTCTTTTGGATGTTGCTTGGTTGTCTTAGTCATTGCTTGTGTTAATTAAAGTGACTCCTCGAAGAATACAATATGTCTTGCTTTTGGATGTGGCTAAGTTGTCTTAGTCATTGCTTGTGTTGATTAAAGTGACTTCTTAAAGAGTAGCCATTCACTCGGTCCAAAGGAAAGTGGGAGGATGGTGGTCCCCATGACCCTATCTTAAGGATAGGTGGACCCAATAGTCAAGTGGCTTTTCTACATGATTGTTTAGGATTCAGGGTGATGGATTATGACTAAGTGTTGGTGGGTGAAAACTAAAGCTTATACAAAATTTGAGGGGCCTAGACGTTTAACTATGATGTAGCAAAAGGGTTGATGCTTAGCTCCCCCTTGTTTCATACTCTCCTTCAACCAAGTGGAGCATTTGATGCATTGCAAAGTGACATTCTTAGGTGGGCATTATATTTCCATTAGGGTAACCATAGAAGTATAGGGTCCCTAAGGTTAACCTTTTTGGATCAAGGCCTTGGTATTTCAATGTGAGGTAGACTCACAACCTCTCCCATTGGCCAAGTCTATGACTCTTATGGGATCTAGATGATACTACTTGGAAAAGGTGTGTGAGGGACTACTAAATGTCATCTACTCTAGGTTAGCTAAGGGTAAGTATATAACAATTTATTGTAGTCAACAAAGGCCAATAATTGGAATGCATTGTAGCTTTGTTGAATTTCTTTTCAGCACAAGTTTAATCAGCATCACATGGGAAATTGGAAATATAAGTTATGCAATTAGAGGTTATAACAATAGAAAAATCCAAGATACCTAACATAGAGGAGGCTTCTTAGAAATTTCAACAAGGGATGAGTAAACAACTAGCAACTAGCCTTACCAAGGGTTGTAGAGACTCTAGATAGGAGCTCCAAATAGGAGCCAAAGCAAATAGATCTAGTACAACCATCCAAAGTCTTAATTATATGTGTAGATGGTCTCATTTTCCATGCACAATACATTATCCTTAAAGCAGACAACATATATCAATATAAGATGCTCCTCATGATATGTATTTATTATGCTCTGGAGATTCGGATATATCCCCTTTAACCCTTTCTTTGTATGGATGCAATGTGGCATGTGAAGGTAGGCTTTTGCACTTCTAAGTCCACATTATCACACCACTTATATACACGTTTCTATCTCCATATCCCCTTGCTAATTGAAGTGTCTTGGTATATGGTCGATGAATAAAATCAAAATAGGGCTCTATCAATTATGCCTTTCATGTGGTGTCTACCATTTGTAACCATAATGTAGGTGCTTTTTTTGGGGGGGTGGGGGGGGGAGAGGATCGTCCAGAGAGACTCTTGACTAGGCCAAAGCAAAGTTCAACAATGTTTTCCTTTATCCCAACATAGAACTCCGAAATTTGAGGTCTCTTTGGCTAACATGATTGCCACAACTCAAAATCACTCCTTGACCATCTTAAGGAGGCCCCACTTTGACAAAAGACCATTGGGACTAGGTGTTGGATATTCTTGCATAATTCCAAGCAACCATGGCTAGTTTCCCTGATCAAAATAAATGAATTTGAATGGACTATAATGCTATAAAAATATTTATTTATTATAAATATTATAGTATTAAAATTCTAACATTTAGTGGATATATTTTTTCACTAACATAGGTGTGTGCATGCAAGTTTTGATTCCAATCTCCAAAAGTATGGCCTTGTTTTATGTATGGTTGTGCTCCTTGGCAATCACCAAAATTCTTGTGCATTGATGAGGCGATGACATAGTTGCATTTAATTGAACACATGGGTTATTGGTTTTAGGGTGGCAAGAATGCACACACACAACTTGGAGAAAAAAAATCTTAAGAGCACACAAAACAAAGTGTATTGAAAGGTGTCACAATAGAGAAGATTTACAAGGCTAAGTGTGCCCTAGAGTGAATATGCATCTATACAAGGTTGAAGGATAAAACCTCATGGAGAGGAAAAAAATGTGCCCCATTAGTCCTTATTGTGTCATTGACATTTGAGGCAACATGTTTGTGAAAAGATTTGTAAGATTTTATTGTGTTGGTTTATGGGCTGGCACATGGGGCAATCTAATCTCTTGTGTATAGAGTCTCTTTGTGACATAATGATAATCCGTCTCAATTTGCTTGGTATGTGCATGGGACATTGGGTTCCATGCAACTGCCAATGTGCTTTGATTGGCAATGAAGATGTGGTGGCAGATGATTAACTGACACCCCTATTAGTGAAAAGTCATCTAAGCTAGATGCCAAACACAATCAACTATAGTTGTGAAATTTGCCATATACTTAGCTTCACAAATAGAAGTGGCCATAGTGGGCTGCTACTTGCTGAACCATGATATGCATTAGTTGGCAAGCATAAACCAAAAACCACTTATAGATACATGAGTATCATAACAAGTTCGACAAAAAAGGAAAAGCAAAGAATCCTTAACTAGCTCAATTAGAATCTAAAAAATCATGTAAATCTAGTATTCATGATCCACCTTTGGGAATAAAATAGCCCAAGGTATCGAGTACCACTCAAGTAGCAAAAGTTATGCTTCAATGCTTGTTATAGCTTTGGTGCATGGGCTATCCATAGACTTAATCATATATGAGACTATAAACTTATTGTCAAGCATTGTAATGCACGCATAAATCAAGCATTCAATAGCCTAATAATAGAAAAAAAACATCAAAGCAATCTTTGGAATCATGAAGACTCAACTTCAAACTTGTCTCAATAGGAGTAGCAATAGGCTTGCAATACTCAAGACCAAATCTCGACCATAATGTCTCAACATACTTTGTTTGATATAAAGCAATTCCTCCATCACATTGCTTGAATTGAATGGCCAAATTAAACATGCCAAAAGGTATGCATTAAGCTTAGGCTTAAAATCAATTCTATGTGTCTCATTAGGACGAGTGAGCAATATGTCATTGTTGACACAAACCATAATGATTAGAGGCACATCACCCTCAAGTTTGGCTATAGGGTGTTCTTAGTTGGACTATTCTAAAAACCACATGTAGTTAAGTATGTATGCATCTTCTTATATTAAGCCTAATATACTTGCTTCAAACCATATAATGCAATTTTCAATTTATATAATTTATTTTCCTTTCTTCTTCTAAGCAAAACCATAAGGTTGGAAAAAAGATACTTCCTCATGTAAATCACCATTCAAAAGTATAGTGTTAATGTCCAACTAATGCATATTCCAGCTAATATGATTTGCTAATGCACAAATGTTATGAACTATTGTCATATGGCCAGTTGGAGCAAAGGTTTCATTAAATTCAATGCATTTCTGCTAAGCGTAACCTTGCTACAAGTCTAGCCTTATGACAATCAATACTACCATTAATCTTGTGCTTTAGCTTATATACTCACTTAGTACCGATGACCTTTTTGCTAGAAGGCAATTCACATAAGAATCGAGTACCATTTTTTACAGTAGTATCACACAACAACCATACAATTTTTTGAATTTAATGCCTCTTCAAAAGAAGCATACACATCCTCATCACACAAATTGCAAAAAAACAATGTATAACAATCTAATGCATAAGAGGCACTAAGATTCAAAATGAGGACAACTAGACAATGGTGCATCCAATTTATAGTCATGCAATGTTTGCACTAACCATTTGAGCATAGTCCTAGACTACTCAACTTTACCCTCTCATCAAGAAGTGCATGATTCACATCTACATTTAAAAAAAAAAAGGGTTAGATTCATTAGAAACATGTGTTGGCTGAAAGAATATCTCATTTGGTGCCACATTTGACCACACACCACTAAAAAGAGAAAACTAAAAATGATAGGTATATTGTGAGTGTAATCTCCTTGGTGCATGAGAGTAAAGGCTAAAAAAATCCTCCACAAAGATAATATAAGAATGGACTAAAATATGCTTAATTTGTGGGTGATATAACATCATAACCTTTGCTTTTAATATAATAACTAACGATTTTATCATCCAACTTTTTGCATTGTTGCACTCGTACTAATACATAAGCTAGGCAAATAGAGACATACAAGTGAGTAGCATATGCATTTTTACCATGCCAAGTCTCATACGGAATGATAAGTTGCCATGCCTTGATGGGATATTTGTTAAGTACATAAGCTATCCACAAGATAGCCCCAAGCCAAAAATTATGTGGCAAAGCTACTTCTAAAACACTACCAATACATACTTCAAGTCCATGCACAATGTTCCAAAGTCCTTTTGAAACCAATACATGACATGTCATATAAGCCCACAATGCATAGATGGTTGCATCCAACTTGTCCTCACTACAACCAACATATGGAACACATCATTGTTGCTAGCCATGGCTATTGAGATGTCGAGCTCCACATAAGTTGGCATCCACTATGCACCTTGGTGATGTGGTAGGATATTGCTCACTGGCATGTTAGGTGATCGACATGTAGATACAACAATGGTTCTATAGTTGGACTACACCCACATAGTCCACCCACCCCCCGTGGTTATGGCACATTTATTATGCCACCTCTTCTTTCCTTAGCTAGTTCACACTTAGTGACCACATGTATATATGTTGTAGTACTTTCATATTAGTTTTTTATTATGCCGTAGACTTTGTTCTTTTGTGTGAAAGAAGAAAAAGATGAAAATTTCATCCCTATCCCTTTGAGTGCTCAAGTCTCCATTGCTTTCGTGTGTGTGCTCTTGGTTTCTTCACCTCTCTTCTCTCTTGTTTGTTTTCATGGTATTAGAGTTGTCCATAGTTAAGGCATCCATGGTCAACAAGGCACTCGAGAATGGAAGCAAGCAAGCAAGCAATGAGTAAGAATCTCTTCCACCTTGCTTGATTTACCTTGGATTATAGCCATAGGAGGCTCCTAAGGTTGGCAAGGCTGCAGTCTCTAATTGCAATGAAACTTTGTGAGCAAGAAGAACAATGTATATATGATAGAGAACAACACCTTTGGAGCTTGTTCGGTGTGATCTTTGATATCTGAGGTCATTTCAACATCCATTTTGGACTTGCACGTGGTTCGATATAACAATTTTTGGATATATTATAGCTTTAGCTTTGTTAGCCATTTACAGGTGCATAGGTTACAGATTTTGAATTCGTAAGGTTGTAGGTATTTTTCGGGTTTGTTGTAGACACAGAAGACATCTTCATACAAATTGTAGTTATTGCCATATAGTCAGTGAAAAAAGTTGTGTATTTAGTTGTGGTGCACTTGGTAGTAACTTGCTTGCAAATTGCAGTTTTTGCAAGTTGTTTGTTTTGTCAAAATATCTAATGATTTCAACTAGATTATTAGTGAGAAGCTTGATAAGAACAATTATCTTGCATGGAAGTTTAGGATATCAAATTTCTTGAAGGGCAAAGGTATTTGGAATTACATTGAAGGAGACATGGCAAAAGCACCCGAAGTTCTTGCACGAAATGCTATTGCAGAATATGTAAAGGATATGAAAGATTAGGAGCAAACATAGAGTAAAGTCATGTATTGGCTATTTGTTAGTGCCGCACAGATAGCATGATGGGCTATTTACAAGAATTTGATACCCTCACTATTGCATGGAAGAATTTGGCAAGATTATTTGAAGTAAACATAAAGGCCAGAAAGTTGCAACTCAAGTACCAAGTGAAAAGAGGGAGCCCGTCCATTAGTGATTATACCTTGAAGATCAAGGATATCATGGAACCTCTTCGATCTATCAGTGTGGCAGTTGATGATGATGATGATGTCGTGCATGCATGCTTAGATGGACTTCGAGATGTGTTAGGACAAAAAATGGGCCCGAAAATGACTCTAGGGCTCTAGCTGGACCTCTTATGTCACCAAATCACGCTCATGACTTTGCAGCCTTAGGAGCATCTGGAGGCTATATACTAATCTAGCTAAATCATGTGTTTGTATCAATTTGTAACCCAACAAAAATTCCCATCCCAACTCCAACAGAGGGAGTATACCACACATACATGTGACTAACATCTCATTGCACAAACATACAGAGCACCCCTAATTGTTGTGGCTCCCATGGCTCTCCTACACCTCGGGGATTGGCCCTAGGATGTGTTGACTCAAACATAAAACACAATCCTCTTAACATTGTCCCCTCTTTTGATAAAGTGTTTTAGGAGATCATTTTGTTTCCTCACTTAATTAATCCCCAAAGAAAATCATACTATCCTATAGCTTAGGGAATAGTTTTAGCAACCAGTTGCAATGCATCTAGGAGACTTCCTCTTTCTTGATACCACGTATAAGAATGCAAATGCAAGGTGCAATGCCATATAGTGCTCTAACAAATTAGCCACAAAAAACTAATGTGTTATGTGAAAAAAATATTCTTTTAATGATTTCCTTTCTAATGTATTATTGCATTATAAAGAACAATACCAGACTAATCTGTGCTATTGTCCCTTTAAACTACTGTTTAGGTTTTGCAATTGTACACTGGTTTAAGAGGGTATTTCATGTCATTTTTTCCATGTAGAAAAATGATAAACACACACTTTCACATAAAGATGAAGATAGGTTGAAGAAAATCCCCATGCCCCTATCTTTATCATATATCAATACACATATACCTAATTTATGGTAAATTTTTATGCAGATTCTCCAAAGATTTTGCTAGTATTTTTTCCTTAAAAGATCTATTTTAATGATTTGTATAATTTCTTTTAATATTAATGATCAATTTGATCTAATTTTTAAATTTATTAAGCTTATATGGATTGTGATTGAGCATTATATTCAATATAACTCCATAGGAAGACCATTTGAACCATAAAAATCCATTACATTATCATTTTTCTACTAAATCCCGCATTACCAATTTTACAATTTTGATTTCTATCATAATTATTGATTATTCTATAATTTCAAACATATTAAAGCGTATTCAAATATTGCTAATCATTTTCTATAATAAGAATGAGAGATTCATCATAAAATTTAATAAAAGACTTCTTATGCCATAAACCGCATATGCATCCATCATATTTGGAAAATGAGATGTCATTGATACTCTTTTACAACTATTGATGCCTCCTTTGCGCTCCTTGTTTCATTCCTTGCATGTTTCGAATTGACATCCATTCCCCATCATCCTCTCAACCCATATGAACAACATTTATGGTGAGAGAAAAAGACGGAAATATGAACTTTTCATAGAGTGTATCAAATCTCTTGCTGTTTCTTGTGATATGGAGCATGGAAAATTTGCATCTTAGTCCCAGGAGGAGGAGGAGGCATGATTCTAACAAGCACAAAATGCCATTTTTAAAGGAAAAGATGGGGCGTCAAAAAAAATGTTTCCCCCCCCCCCCCCCCCCCCATTTGTGATGTTTCATGCAATGGGGGTTCTTTTAAGCCTCACTAATATTTAACTTGCAAAAAAACCAGTTCGGCTCAGTATGTTCATACTATTCCCAAGTGGTTTTGATCTAAATGGAGGGAAAAACAACCTCGGATTTGCGATCTGACTAAATGGGCATCTTTTTGGTATTGAAATCTATTATTTTGGTCTATGTCACTTGCTTTTCGGCTTTCAAATTAGGTGCTGCTTCGTAACACCAAATTTTGTAGCCATTAAATAGGAGGTCAAATGGACTCCTATCGACGAATAGATACTTGTGTTGGATTCCCGGCGTCGAAATGCATCTAAGAAAACTCCAACTCCTTGATCTGTGTGATCGACATATTTTCCACCAAAAATGCCACTTTGCGTATCTTGGGTCACGTGCATTCTAAGATTGACTCTAAAGTTTAGCTCTTATTGGCGTGTCCATGGGATAGGGCAACTCAGCATGTTGAACCAAGGAATTGATTTGCACAAACATAAATCGTAAAAAGCATCAAGCTGCTTTAAATAAAAATACACAACATAGCACAACATAGCTCTTACCCCACCCCTTGAGAAAATCAAGACACGAAGTCTATCAAAAAGGTCATCCTAAATGGTGGCTGACCTATCTGTTTGACCTAGGATAATTGGACTAGGAACTCCTACTAGGTGAGGACTCCTATAGCATGGTTTATAAAAAGTCACATATTTTTTTATTTTGTCACATTCTTTTTTTTTTTGTCAGTACTTTATACTCGGGCATGTAAAAAGAAGGGAGTTGAGTGTATAGTGACCCAAGGAGAACATGGCATTGGCCTCAAGTCCTATATCGATACCCAAGAACTTGTTCTCGCGAGGCGACTCTAAATCCTTTTTCTTTGGCTCACTTTTATTTTTGCTCCAATCATCCTTATTTATTTTTTGGCTAAATGCCACCCCTAGGAAGACAAGGCATCTGCCCCCGGTCTAACTCATCCCCAGGAATCTATTTGGCCTTTGCAAGGGGATGAACATCTACTATTGGAATTTTATTTCTTTGAAATTTCTTATTTTAGGGATTAGAATCCATTTTACACACTTTCGTCTCTTATATATTTCAAATATATTCCTTGTTTTTTTCTCTGTTATTTGAAAGGTTTTTTTAGCTATCTTAGAACAATTGGGATTCCTAGAAATAGATGCCTAGTAGGCTATCCTAGAAATTGGGCTTTTTTAGCTATCTTAGAACAATTGGGATTCCTAGAAATAGATGCCTAGTAGGCTAGCAGGATAGGGCCATTGGGACTACCCTAAAAGATGGCTTTTAGAGTGCCCAACAATGTCTTTACAAGAGACAGACAACTGCTCAAACCTCCTCAGACACACCTAGCCTAACCCTGAGATTCCATGCCTTGAATGCTGGTCCCCAATAAAAGAAAAATACCGCATATACATATACGCATACAATCTAAAGGAGGAAAGAACTCATAAATGAAGGATATCACTTGGACTTGGCCATAAGAAGCTTCTCCACAACAAGAGGCTCCCTCTAGGTACTCCATCAAATCTATTTAGTACATCACCAAAACAAACCCATTAACTGCATCCACACCAAACAAACAAATGGCCCTCTTGGCCTAATGAGATAGACCATTTCACTGCAAAACCAAATGGTCCTACTACTGAAAGCGAGCCCTTGGTCCCCATATAAATCCTCCTGAAGCACAAAACTAGACCAAGGGGATGGCCATTTTGGCCCTACACTAAATGCATAAAATTATTAGCTCACTCCCTTGTATAAATAGTAAGGCGAGTTTGATGAATATACCATTGAACGATTCGATGCATTCATGAAATAATAGAAAGATGGTCAATTGTTGCCTGGCTCATAACCCATACTAACCTTTAGTGGCCAAAATAGGACATCAAGCAGTGCCCATAGTAGCCGTAGACTAACATAAGGAGGCAATTGTAAAAGCCCCTTAGGACTACAATTAAGAGAAACATATTCAACAAAGGCATAATTAGCAGGGAGTCTGCAAAGCGATTCCATTGTTGGGGGATCAGCTCGCAAGTCACTGCCTCGAAGATCTCACGGGTATCCAAGGATGAACGATGGTACATCCTTAGAATAGGATCCCTCACACTCTAGGTCCCATTCAATTGGTTGATCACTAATTATAAGTCACCTTTCACCAATAATTGACAAATACCACCATGTCTCGCTATATTTAACCCCATAAGCAAGGCCTTGTATTTTGCCATGTTATTTGTAAAAGTAGTGCCAAAATACACTTCCATTTTTAAAACCACTCAACGACGGGAGTCTTTTATGATGAGGACAACCCCTACACTCATGCTTAGTAGGTCCTTGAGAAGCTCCTTCAAAATATAATGTGTAAACCATAGTTTCATTGATATAACTTTCCATGGCAATCAACTTGCTCGTACTTATGATAATCACAATCTAATTGAGAGACGGGATGTAAGATAGGTACAATCCATCCTTTCTCACTGAACTCAATAAGGACACTAATAAGAACCCAATGACAATGATGGCAATAGACTCGAATATCCCAAGTGAAAGATCTGTCTTGCCACTCAGTCATATGATAACCCTTACTACATCAGATCACTCTGCCTTGGTGGTAACGCTGCTCTAAATATGGATGCTCAAGATAAAGAATAACTTTTTACATCCAATAGTCTCGGTACCCTTTGCAAATTTAAGCTGAATCCTGAAGGACCTACAAAGGCACCAAGTTTGACATAAGTCCCTATACATAATAGGGCTTCAGTTTGTTGAAATTTACTTTAGTTTTGAACTCTATCCCCTGAAAATCCATTGAAAGAGCTCTGGAGCCATTATGTTCTATATGGACAATCTTATAAGGACCATTCCATTTGGGTTCCAACTTGCTTGGGAAGATCTCATGATAGGCATCATAATATATGACCAATTGACCCTTAGCAAATTGATATTTTCTAGCATGAAGATCATGAAATATTTTCATCCACTTCTTTCCTACTTCCTGATGTAACAAGGCTTGTAATCTAATCTCATCAAGATATACAAGGGAATTGAATCTTTCTTGCAACCCTTCCTCTTTACCCAAAGAATGGTTTAGAGCGAACCTTATTGTAGACAACTCAATCTCCAAAAGTAAAACACACTTTTTTCCATATACTAATTTAAAAGGGCTATGGTGTGTAGCCTTTTTGAATGTTATATTATAAGCCCAAACAACCACAAACAACTTCTTATCCCAATCACTCTTACCTTTGGATACAGTCTTAGATAAAATCCCACAAGTTGCTTATTAGTACTCTTTATTTACCCATTAGTGTGGGGATTGTAAGACATGGACTTATTATGTTTAATCTCTAGAGCTTCCGTCAAAGCCTTAATACTTTCTTCAAAAAATGCATCCCATGGTTAGACACAAGCTGATTAAATGGATCAAAATGGCAAACAATCTGTTTCAAAATAAAACTAGTTGTTTTCTTAGCATTATCCTTCATCATAGCATGGGATTCAAACCACTTCTTAAAATAGTATGTCACCACAATGATATAATACTTTCGTGTAGTTGATGAAGGATGTATAGGTTCAATAAAATCGATGCCCCAATTCTCAAATGGTAGTATAGCCATGATAGGAGTTAGTGGGTGCTTCCTATCTCCCTATTGTCATGTCTATGATATATATCACATCTCTTGATATACACAAATGCATCCTAGAAGATGGATGGCCACCAATATTTGACTCTTAAATCTTTCTGTGCAATCAAACATCCAACAACAAAGTGCCCTCCATAAGTGGAGTCATGATACTCTTCCAAGATAAATACAACCTCATCAAGCATGATACATTGGCGATAAACATCATCGACCCCTTGTCAATATAATGCTCTTGTAATCAAGGCAAATTTTAAGACTTGCTTCCTAATTTTTCTCTTTTTAGCCTTTGGCAAAGTGGCTCCAACCTCTCCTGTGGTGGATAGATAGTGCATTATGGTAGCATACCAAGATGGAATGGATGCCGTATTGATTTTGAATAGAATCTTTGAGTCACTATCTTTAGCCAAGACTTCCTTCCGCTCCTCGAAATCCACAAAACATTTAACCATGCCTTGCAACTTCGATGGCTTACTCCTAATTTCATAGTCAAACTCTTGCAAAGTGATCAGTCTGTTGGGGGTAAAGGTGCCTTTGCCTAGGCGCATGTGTATTACTACACTGACAATATACGCACCACTGCACACTGTAGGTGGTGAATGCCCGCCACAGTCACTTATTCTTTATTATTTTAGTGATATTTTGAATAAAGGAAGGCCCGGCCACACATTGTGGTTGTTGGAGTTCCCACTTTGAGTTTCACTCTCTCGGGCTCTTGCTCTCCATTTGCCATAGCTCTCACCGCCAAGCTTCTTCCTCCTGGGTTCCACTTCCCTTTCAACTGATATCAGAGCAAAGGCATTAGAGCTTGCCCAGCATTCTCTTCAACCTGGATTTGAAGAGCTTCAACTCGAGATTCAATGGCAGCCATGGCACCTTCATTTGCAGGTATGTTTTGATCTCCCGCCTTCTCCCCGAGCTAGGGGGTGCTTTACTAGAGGTTTGAATGATTATACCGATGTATTTGGAGATTGTCAAATGCTTCTTCTTGGTCTGGAATGCTTTTGAGCTTGGAATCGGCTCCGCCTTGGTCGCCATTCACTGGCATTTGGCTTCAGTTGGCATGCTTTGGACCGGTTTATGCCTATTGTCACTCTTGCATTTATGCTTTGGTCAGATATGGATGCCACTTGGTTTGCCCATGCTTGATAGTTACTTGGAGATTCATCTTCAGATGTATTTGAGCATTTTGGACTGACTGGGCATTACATTTGGTTGTTAGTTACATGCTCTTTGAATGCTTTTAGGCTTATGCTTTACGGGTTTGAGATAGCTTGGGATTTATGCTCCGGATGTACCCTACTGGGATTTGGCACGTATGATGCTATGTATTCAATGTACTAGAGCGTTGCTTTCTCTCTTTGCATCTGACTTTACTTCTAATGGGAGCCTCTTGGTATATTCGGATGTACACATAGTCTTACTTACACTTGAGCTTGAGCTTGTGGGACAGTTACATGCATTTGCTCTCTTAAGAGCTTTATGTCTGCAGTTCGTCTGTAGTGGGCTCATTTGATATACCTCTTGGGACATGCACCTATCTCTGTCACAGGTTTGTCAGTTTTGTATGCATATGGGATGGTTATGCATTGAGCTTCTTGCTCTATCAGTTATGCTTGTGCTTGGTCTCTTCTCTTACCCCCCCAATACCCATTACATGCATGACTTCTAGACCTATGAGATGTCTCTTGCCAGATAGGTTATTGGTTTGACAGTTCCTGGTACCTTCTTACCCCTTGACACTTACTGTTGGATGTATCTTGCTACTTGGTAGTTGCAGTGACATAGGTTTTAGTGATTGCTTCACTTTGGGACAATTTTACATACTGCTATCATTTATTATAGCACGCTCAAATCTGCATATTTCGAGCACTTCTATGAGGGTAATGCTTACTATTTGATGTTATCTTGGTCATATTTGGTGGACAGGTGCTTCTCTTGGTGATATCCATTTTTTCAGCCAGTTTTAGCAATTGTTTTAGTGCATTTTCTACTAATTACAACAACCTGCAATTTTGCTTCTTTGCTTTGATTTGGGACAGTATGGCTGGTCATCTGAAAGACACAGCTCTCTTTAACATTGGCAAGTTGGATGGTACCAACTATGGGTATTGGAAGTCCCAAATATGGTAGGTTTTGGTGCAAAAGTTGCAAATTAAACCCTTGCATTTCAAGGATGTTAAACCTGAGGATATGGATGATGATGTTTGGATGGAAGTTGATGAGCTATGCAAGTCTACCATTATTTTGTCACTCTCAGAAGAGGTCCATCACAATGTTGTTGAAGATGAGAATCAGAGTGCATGGGATTTATGGGAGAAGATTCAGGAGCTCTATGCGCAGTAGAGTCCTGTGTCATAGATGTATTGGCTGAAGTAGTTAATGGACCTTCACATGAAGGAGAGGACCTCCCTTCCATCTCATTTCAGTCAGTTTCATGCTATCATGAAGAGTCTGTTGTCACAGGGTATTGAGTTCAAAGACAACTTGCATCCGTTATTTCTGCTTGGCACCTTGCCTGAATCATGGGATGTCTTCCGTACTGCCATATGCACGAACGAGCTTGATGGGCTGAAAATCAAAGATGTTGAGAGTGCTTTATTGACTGAGGAAATCAACATGAGAAACAATGATGCTTCCCGCACTTCACATGCATTGATCGTTAGAGGTGGCAGACATGGCAGGCATGATAATGATCATAAGGGCAGGGACTCTTAGAAGTCCAGGTCCAAGTCACGTGGTCGCAGTAAGTCCCGTGGACGGAAGTCTAATCTTAACTGTCATTATTGTGGGAAAGCAGGACATATTAGGCCATAGTGCCATAAGATGCGCGATGATAAGTGCAAGGAAAAGGGAGAAGAGAAAGTGCAAAAAAAGTCTTTTGAGCGCAATATTGTACTTGCAAAGTCCAGTGTGAAGATAATAGAGGTTAATGTCATGTCGGCCATTGATTTAGATGACGATTACATACTTGCAGCTTCTTCATGCAATGCCTTACAGGCTTCTGAGAAACATTCTATGTATGCACAGTGCTGGCTCTTGGATTCGGGTGCGTCATTTCATGTGACACCTTGTAGAGATTGGTTTCATACATATCGTACCATCTCTGGTTCTGTGCGTCTTGGTGATGACATGTCTCTTGACATTGTGGGCATTGGAGATGTTAAGCTGCAATTTTCTTCTAATCATTCTTTTGTTTTGCATGTTGTATGCCATGTACATGCGTTGACTCGTAGCCTTATGTCAGCTGGACAGCTTGATGATGTAGGGTATTTTGTGTCTTTTGGAGACTCTGCATGGAAGATTACTCGTGGCAGGCTTGTGCTTGCAAGAGGTGCTAAGTTTGGCAGCCTCTATCCCTTACTTGCATCTGGAGCTACCTTGGATCATGTTTTGTCTGTGGGTTCTATTCCCCATGTATCTCTTTGGCATGCTCGTTTGCGGCATATGTCCCTTAAAGGAATGAAAATGCTCCGTGCTTTGTAGTATCTTCCGCCTTTTGACTCTTTGCATTTTGATTCTTGTGATCATTGTTTGTATGGTAGACAGACTAGAAATACACATAAAAAGTCTGGTAAGAAACGCATGGGTGAGCCCTTAGCTCTTGCGCACTTAGATATATATGGGTCCATGCCCTGGCAGTCACTCAGTGGGGCAAAGTACTTTGTTACTTTCATAGATGATTACTCACGTAAGGTTTGGGATTATCCCATAAAGAGAAAATGTGATGTCTTAGACACATTTCAACATTGGCTTGCATTGGTAGAGAGCTAATCTGGGAAAAGGCTAAAATGCCTAAGGTTAGATAATGAGGGTGAGTATGTATCATGTGCTTTTGAGCAGTTTTGTGATGAGCAGGGTATTAAGCGTTAGTGGACCGCCCCTTACACCCCTCCCTAGAATGGTATGGTTGAATGCATGAATGCGACCATTTAGGAAAGGGTCCATAGCATGCTTAGCCAGACTGGCTTACCGTAGCACTTTTGGACTGAGGCAATTACTATTGCAGTGCATGTCATTAATAGGTCGCCTAGCAGTGACATTGAATTTCAGGTTACAGAGGAGGTATGGCCAGGCAAGCCCCCCTCCTATGATCATTTGTGTGTCTTTGGATGTGAGGCATTCTGCTATGTGCCCAAGGAAAAATGCAATAAGCTGGATCCTAAAAGTGTCGAATGCATTTTCATTGGCTACGGAGATGCATGAGAGATGGGTTACCATCTATGGGATCCGCAGGCGCGGAAAGTGATCTGTAGCCATGATATCATCTTTCATGAGGACAAAATGCATATGCAACTTGAGAAAGTGGTTGAGGTACGTAGAGTTATCTTTCAGGAGGAGCCACCTGCTCCCATTCAGCTCGCTTCACGGCCAGCTAGACAGTGTGCAACATCACCTGATGCTCATGGTCCCGATGTTAGACATGCTGATGTTAGATAGGATGTGTAGCAAAGCCTGGGTTGAGATGTTCTACTAGAGATAGACGACCTCATGAGCGTTTTGCACCCTCTATGGATTATGTATTAGTTATAGATGTAGGAGAGCCTCTCACTTATGATGAGGCTATGCACAGGGGTGATTGCCACTCTTGGGAGAGGGCTATGCAGTCTGAGCTTGACTCATTGCATAAGAATCAGACTTGGGATTTGGTTTCCTTGCCTCAGGGTAAGAAGGCTTTGCCATGCAAGTGGGTGTACAAGCTAAAAATTACCCCAGACACCCCAAGCCGGCATACAAGACTCGATTGGTTGCTAAGGGTTTTAAGTAGGAGCATGATGTTGACTTTGATGAAGTCTTCTCTCTCGTGGTCAAGATGACCACCCTACGCTTAGTCTTGGCCTTGGTTGCTAAAAGAGCACTAGGCTCCCTCCTGTGCCACTTGTAAAAGAATAGTCGGGTATAGGCTTAGGACATGAAGCAAGAAGAGGGAATTAGAAAAATGGACCTTGCCACAATGGCCGGTCATGTAAAAAGGGATGGGCGCCCATGGGGTTTTAGGGTTTGTATATATAAAGTTCAAAAAGTGAATGGAAGCTCATTCTTTAGTGTGTAGCTAACAAGAGCTCTTCTCTTCTTCTCCTCTTCTTGCTTTTGTGTGCTCTTGAGAGAGGGAGTGTGAGAGTGTGAGGGAGTGAGTCTTTGAGAGTGAGGGATCAAGAGGGTGCAGCTCTTCACCATCTCCTCTTCTCTTTTTCTCTTCTCTTCTCTTGTGCACACGGCTATGGTGGATGAAGCTTGGAGGTGGAGGAGGCTTGAGGATGCTTGAGCTAGCATCTAGGATCGTGGAGCTACTGGTGTGTGCGAGAGAGAAGGCAACTCATATTGGCATCAAGGTAACCTCACTACACTTGTAGGATTGATGGCGCGTCGGCTATGTGAGAGGTAGCCATTAGAGCTCGCTTGGAATGCTTGAAGCAATAAGCGGTCCATGGGTCTTGGCGGTTGAACGAAAGCTCCCACACTTGGGATGGTAGCCTTATGATCTCGATTCTTTATGTGGATGATATGTTGATTGTTGGAAAGTCTATTATGGATATAGATGCTTCAAAGAAAAGGTTGCATAAAACCTTTGATATGAAGGACTTGGAAATTGTTGGTCACAGTCTTGGTATGCACACTATACAAGATTGAGACAAAAAGATACTCTATTTGTCTTAGAGAGAGTATTTTGGGAAGGTAGTGGAGCATTTCAATATAGAGAGGGTGAAGGGTATTAGTGCTCCATACCACTTCTCCTCCCAGAATTTGGCTAAATGGTAGCTAATACTATTAATCGTAGTTGTTGAAAATATATAAAATATCTCACCTCTTTTAGGTGCTTTTAGGATTGGCACTTTTGCCAAATCTTGGTTTACATCCTCGAAGGATACTTAACATGGATCACTCCAAATAAATGGATAGTTAAATGACAATAGATTTGTCAATGGCAATGTCCTCTTAGCTAGTGCATTAATAAATCATCAATAATATTCAACTGATGAAAGAAAGCTATGCACTTCTTTATAGAAGCAAGCGGTGAACTCATGGCGATGATAACCTTGGATCACTCCAAACAAATGGACATTTAAAGGACAATGGATTTGTCAATGGAAATGCCCTTTCAGCTAGTGCATTAATAAATCATCAATAATATCCAACTGATGATAGAAGGCTATGCACCTATCTGGGCATAAGTGATGAACTCATAGCAATGATAACCCTCATATTTTTAGGATGGGTCGCAATACCAACCGAGTTAATCACATGGCCCAATAACAATCCATAGGGCACTCCAAAGAAGCATTTCCTTATATTGAGAGCAATGTAGAACTACATGCAATGCAGCTCGAAACATTTTCTTAAAATGATCAAATGTCTCTTCCTTGTGGTGGCCGCCCCCAGATCATCAATAAATTTCACCCCTTCATACCCCTCGCATATGAGGGACCGAGGGACGAAAAGGGAAAACTTAGTTATTCCTTTTTTTATGTGTCACAAGAGTCCCAATTCAAAACTAGGACTCAGTTATAGTATGCAATGTCTATCTCATAATAGGTCCACATGTTTTCTAAGCAGCATATAAACCAAATTTACGATTCATCATGTGTGCTAAAATAAGGTATGGCGACATATGTTTCTTTGCCAAGTTCTTACTTGGTGAAGACCTACAATATCTATGCCACTTTATTTTGGATGTTGGATGAACCTCTATTTTTGGCCTCGAGCCTATTCTCTCCCCCAAGCCTAGATTTGAATTTGAATTTACCCTGGAATAATCTATAGTTGAGGTGTTGAGGTCACTTTAATGCATTAATGCATGCATGACGTATTTTCTCTCTCTCTCTTTGCCTCTCTCTTTCCCATTTTGGCATTCGCCCATAGGCAAGTGGGTGGTGCAGAGAGCAGGCTCGGGATCGTGCAAGTAGTGAACTGGTGTGATCTTCCTCGGACTGGTCCATGTCGTCTTCCACAACGTGGTGCAGGCATCTCTCTCTCTCTCTCTCTCTCGGTGCATAGGAGGAATAGCAACCTCGACTCTCTCTCTCTCTCTCTCTCTCTCTCTCTCTCTCTCTCTCCGCGTCATCAACCTCTCTATCCCCCGATCGTAGCCCCCGCCACTGCTACACGTTGTCGTCATCATCGTCCGTCACCGCCGCGGCCCTGACCTCTCTACCCCTGACTGCTGTGCCTGCCACCACTACTGCGCGTTGTCTCGTCATCGTCGTCATCCTGACCTCTCCGCCCCCGACCACTACGCTTGCCACCACCACTGTTTCTCTCTCTCTCTCTCTCTCTACCTCTCCCCCGACCACCTGTGGCATCATGGTCAACGCCACGGGATAAATAAATAAATAAATAAATAAAACATTAGTTTTATCTTGTTATTGGTAACAATTATTTATTTAATTAGTTAGTTTTAGTTTTAGTTTTACTTATTATAGTTCTAATTAGTTGATTAGTTATTATTATTATTATTATGTTTATTTTATTTATTTATTTATTTTTTAGTTATTATTTATTTTTTTATAGATGATAGATTATAGATACGGATTAATTAATTTTAATTAGTTGTTCTTTAGTTGTCGGATATTGTGTGATAAGTTGTCGGATATTGTAGGGGTGCTCATTAGGTCAAGGTCCAGATCTAGGCTATTCTCATTTGGACTAGTACCTACCATGGTAGTTGCCTCTTGAGAGCATCTATGAGGTCAATTAAGTTGGCCAGAGGCATATTCCTAATCTTGGTGAGCCTTCCCTTTGCTTGGCGATGTGATGGTTCTAGTCCTCTCTGTGTCTTTGTCCTTGGTTTTCTAGTTTTCTTCTGATTCCTAGGTTGTGCTCCTATTAGTGGGTTTGATTTGCTTATTATGTCTTGGTGTGTTCCTTCTTATTGCAACCAGCCCTCAACTTATGTGTACTCAATATGTGAGTGGTGCTCTTTTTTGTGCTCGTGCAAAATCAGGCTTTCGATTTTTAAGTGCACTTCAAGTGTCAAAAACAGTGTGACGTGTGAATATTAGATTAACAATGCAGCTCCTCATGCTCTCCCCTCATTCCAGTTTTGGCCAATTATGGCTCTAATCGCAATTGTTGGTCGCTCTCAAGGGTTGATTAGGGTCTCTACTGCATCTCCCAACTTGGTCAAGGTGGTGTAATCAAGGTCTGCATGTCAATTTGGGTCACTAAGCGAGGGTGGACAACTAACGGGTTAGCTAGCGATCACTTCTGGTTCATTAGGTCACTATTTCTTCTGTTTCTTGTATGTGGAAGTCGTTCAACTTAAATGTAAGGCTTCTGGAGGTTCATCGAGCTTAGGTCTAGGTTTGAGGATGTCAATTTTTCTTAAATTCACATTTGATCCAAGTGGTCCGAATTGCAAAGGTCTAAGTTGTAGAGGTCCAAGTCCCAGACTTGAACAGGAGTGGGCCAAATACAGATGGGCCGAATGGCCAAATGGCAGCATTCTACTATCCAAATGACACGTGGCCATGTGGGCCGAATCTAAGTGTCCAACTGTTTAACTGTCCAAGTAAGGGTGGCCGTAGGCCCATACTCGGTCATCCCATCCAAGGCTAAGTTGTCTTGTTCAAATGTGGCTGTCCGCGAGGCCGAGTTGTTTGAGTGGACACTAGTGACTCAAACATCCAAGCCTACTCAATACTCGATCGTCCAAGGCCTACATTCGCCATTCGAGTGTGGTAGCAAGTTGCCAAACCACAAAAAATCCTTAAAACACCCTACTCAGATCTCACTAATGATTTCAACCAGGGTGCTGACATTGATCAACAAGCATCAAGCAACATCCAGAACATACCTAGAGGGCTTGGGAATGCAAATCAATGAACGGATCCGTGCTCCTGCCCTATAGCTCTCTCTCTCTCTCTCTCTCTCTCTCTCTGTCAAGCTCTTTCTCTCTTGAATGCACACAAATGAACTCTCTCTTTGTCCTCTTGGCTTCTCAAACCCCTAGTTATTCAGTCTTCCACTCCTCTTCTTCTCTCTTATACATTGAAGCTCTCTTTTCCCTATTTTTTCCGTGTTTTGGCCCTACTATTATAGCAAACACCCTGCTATGTATTTCTCTATCTTTTTCCTTACCTAAATGTATTCAAATCGCAAGTAACAACTCACACTACTCCAATCTACTTCCCTAGATCCAAAAAAACAGAAAAACTTACTTGCAAAGGAGATCGAATACCTCTCGAACTCCCTTGCTTTCTATCTATCTCAAGCACCAGTTCAAAGAAAACTCTACTTCAATGCTCGATTCAAAGTGTGTAAGTTCTCAAAGCTTGAATTCGTTGTCTCGGCAACAATAGAACCAAAATGCGGGAGCCTTCGCTCGACCACCAAGACCCACGGACCGCTTATTGTTTCAACCATTCCAAGCCAAATGTATGGTACCTCTCACATAGTCGTACACGCTCTCAATCCTACAAGTGTAGTGAGCTTATCTTGATGCCCAATTGAGTAGCCTCCTTCCTTAAGCACTCCGGTAGCTCTATGATGCAAGATGTGAGCTCAAGAAAGCTCAATCCTCTATCTCCAAGCTCCATTCTCCAGAGCCATGCAGGCGAGAGAAGAGAAGAGAAGAGAAGAAGAGAGGAGAAGATGGAAAGCTTCTCCATTGTTGAGAAGTAAGCATGTGAACTCTCCTTATACTAGAGAGGATAAGGGTAGCTAGGTGTAAATGAATTGGAGAATAGGGGAGCAAGGGGAAACCCTAACCTTAACCTCTCCAAAGGCTATATAAATTGCCTAAAAGTCACTCTCACAGTTAAGGAGAGTGTACTAGTTGTACCTTTGAACAACTTACTAAGAAAGGTCTTCTTCTTATACTTGAGCTCTCTCTCTCCCTCTTGTGCACACTCTCATGCTTCCAACTTTTCTTTTCCACATCCACCACGGTTCCTCACCCTCACTCACTCACTTCCTCACACTCTCACACTCCCTCTCTCAAACACAAGCACAAGCACAAGCAAGGAGAAGAGAAGAATAGAGCCACTTTAGCCACACACCAAGAATGAGCTTCTCCATTCACTTTTTGACTTTTATATATGCCCTTATCCCTTTGGGTACCCATCCCTCTTTTTACATGATTAGCCGTCTTAGCCAATATCTCCTTTCTCATGTCTTTCCTCTTGTCACGGTTCTTTTTTTTCTTGCACTTCTACATTTACAATTTGCACAGGAGGGAGTCTGGCACTCTTTTCTCAAATGAATCACATTATGCCCTCCTGTGCTTTCCTTGCTAGAATATTTGGTGTACTCCCGCTTATCTTCTTTTCTGCTTTTCTCGCTTAGGCAAAATGAGCTTCTCTATTCACTTTTTGACTTGGGCTTCCTTGGTCTTCCTCTGCTTCTTTTTGGGTTGTATGGTCTGTAACATGTCTGTAACACAAGTCAATATCACCTGTCACAATCCACTCTCAAATGAAATGGTAATGGATCTTTATGTGTTTTGGTCCATGCATGATACACTTGGTTCCTTAGCCAATTGAATGCTACTATGGTTATCATAGTAGATGATAACCTTTTTGTCCACCTACATCCCCAAATCACCAAGTAGCTTGCAAGCCGAGCTACCTCATATGATGGCAATATATCTGTACTTTGCCTCTATACTAGACAAGGAAATTGTCAGTTGTTTCTTGCTACTCCAAGTAATAATAGCACTCTCGAAGGAAAGCATAAAACCATGGGTAGACATAGTATTTGAAATACTACCATCCCAATCTGTATCTATATAACCATGCAAATCAAATGGTATGCCTACACCATAGAATAATATATAATCTAATGTGGACTTGACATATAACACAATGTGCATTACACTGAATCCAAATGTGGCTTTGGTGGAAACTACATAAATTGAGTCTCCAAACCAACTGTGTAATTGTTGTACATATAAGAAAAACTTGATGACACATCTATCATAATTGGCGAGTTCTCAACTTTCACTTTACATTTTCTTGACATCTATGATGTACTTGGTGGAGTAACTTGTGACCTTAATCTACCACTACAAGGCCTATCAATAGAATCATGACTAGAAGACTCTTATGGTCTACTCAATGTCAATGACTATTGAACTATTCTCTACACAATCACACTCTCATGCTCATCAATCCCAGCTACATTATACACATTACTATACTAACTTCTCATTTCATCAGAAATGATATCCCTACTAACTCTCAGCTCACATGTAATAAGGTTATAACATCTATATCCCTTTTGCTCAAGAGAATCCCACAAATACACCTTTGTTTGCTTTGGGAGCCAATTTATAGTGCATCTCATCAAGAATATGGACATAAGCAATACATCCAAATACTTTCAGATGGGACAAATTTGACTTTCTACTTGTAAACTTCTCTTTGGGTGTCATACCATGTACAATAATAATAGGTGTTATGTTCATAATATATGTAGCAATAGTAATTGCTTCAACCCAATAGTCATGAGGCAAGTTTCTTTCTAGCATCAATGCACAAGCCATCTTTGCAATATGCCTATTTTTTCACTTAACAACTCTATTTTTCTACATAGTATATCTACATGTATATTACCTCTATATACTATTTTTCTATAAATATTTAGAGAATTTATTGAATATATATTTTTCCCTTCATTCGATCTTAGGAATCTAATATGTAACCCTATCTCCTTATCAATCAAAGCCTTAAAATTTTTAAAGTAAGTGAGCACCTCACTTTTCTCATGCATAAAGTAAACATGTACTTTGTAAGTATGATTACCAATGAAGAAAACATAACAGTTGCAACCACTCAAAGTTTTAGTATTTGTAGGA
The DNA here is from genome assembly GCF_053477565.2 of Lygodium microphyllum. Lineage (NCBI taxonomy): Eukaryota > Viridiplantae > Streptophyta > Polypodiopsida > Schizaeales > Lygodiaceae > Lygodium > Lygodium microphyllum. Next base: position 55,517,509 of record NC_141154.1, read on the forward strand.
ACCCACATAGCCAAATATATCAATTCAAGTGGATTCTTATAATACATGCTTTTCATGTGGGAACCCATGCCTTGCTTGCTTTCCAAATGACATGCTTCACATACTTTATGCATCCCATCAACTTTAAACTTAGTCAACCGTTCACAATCTATTTTGACTGTATATCTTTATGCTGCTACACATTCACATGACCAATTCTCTTATACCAAATTTCAATATCAGCCACAACACCTAAATCTTGTGCAAACATAGCATCATCCATTTCTAGTAGACTTACATCAAGAGTAAGCAATCTACCAACACATTTTCCTTTTGTAATCAACTTGCAATCATGTTTAGGATCTTCTATGTAATAACCATAAAATGTGAACCAAACTTTCAATCCTTTTTCTACCACTTGACAACAAAAACCAAGTTTTTTATAATATTTGGTACATGCGATACATCAGTCAAGTACTTAGTTTTACTATCCTACATATTCAAAGGAACATTTCTAACATGAGCAATGGGATGAATTATATTATCCTATGTCTCCACATAGCCCAGAGGCTCTGGACTCTACATCTCTCTAAACCACACTCTATGAGAAGTCATGTGGGTAGAGGCACCTAGGTCTACATATCATACATCATTCTTTGATGAGCCATCATTAATCATAGTATTTATAAAAAGCTGCAATACAAATAACTATTCACTTCTATCTTCATTGTTTCTGCTAACTATTGGATGCATAATTGCTTTGCTGTTTTGTCCCATTTCTAACTTCAGCCTTCTTTTTGAAGCAATTATTAAAAATGTGTCCTTTTTTACCATAATGCCAACACTTTCTACTATCACCTGAATTCTATTGCCTATTACTACAACTTATCCTTTTTAACTCTCTCGGGCCGCTTATTGTTTCAAGCATTTCAAGCAAGCACTAATGGCTACCTCTCACATAGCCGATGCACTATCTCTCTCTACGAGTGTAATAAGCTTACCTTGATGCTCGATTGATTTTCTTCCTCTCTCAAGCACTCCAATAGCTTCACGATTCATGATGCATGCTCAAGCATCCTCAAGCCTCTTCCTCCAAGCTCCATCCTCCATAGCCACCTGCGAGACGAGAGAAGAGAAGAGAAGAAGAAGAAGAGAGGAGATGGTGGAGGAATTTACCTCCAAGATCCCTCACCCTCACACACTCACTCCCTCACTCATTCACACTTTCTCCCTCAAGCACTCACAAGAAAGCAAGAGAAGAGAAGGAGAGAAGAAGGAGAGTCCACTTTGCCACACACCAAAGAATAGGCTTCTCATTCACTTTTCAACTTTATATACAAAACCCTAAATCCCTTTTGGGTGGTCATCCCCTTATTCCCTTTTTTACATGGCTGGCCATGGCCTAGGCCCTTTTCCCATTGTCCTCCTATCTTCCTAGCCTCCTTCCTACCACCCATCTACCTTTACAATTTGCATGGGTGAGAGTAGCGCTCTTAAAATAAATCATGGTGCACCTTGGGCTCTTTTACAAAAGTATTGACTTGAGCTTTTTGTGCGCCTCTCTCCTTGATTTAGGACTTTGTTGTTGCGCTTCTTGTGTTTCCAGATTTCTCTTGGTGTGCCTTCATCTTTCGTTTTACTTTTGCCTCGTCCTAGTCTTTTGCTTTAGATTTTTTGAATTTTCCACCTTGTTCCAGTCCCCTCCTAAATGAGTGCTAGTCCCATGGCACTACTAGATAGTGAGTTGGATGGTGTTGGTGGTGTAGCCAAGTAGATTTTTGAGTTTGTATATGAGTCCTGGTTGAAGGTGTATTGGAGGGATTTATAACTTTGAAATTGAATATTGTGTTGGATGGATCCCTGCGTGGAGAGAGGCAGATGTGAAGATCCACCTTTGAAATTGAAGATAAAGTGGGACAGATCTGTCGTTTGGTCCCTTTGTGACTGCCATCTCCTACGATGTTCTAAATGAGATTCTTCATTCACTTTTTGATTGGGGTTGCTTTGATCTACCTCTGTCTTGGTTTGCCTTCATAGAAATGTTATCACATAAAGTGGCCCCTCTCGTAGGTGATTGCTAGTCCTGAGACATTGTGGTTTTGAGCTGATGAGCATTCGATGAGAAAGGGCGGATGTGTGAGTCGATGCTACAAGGGAATTGAGCTTGGGAAGAAAAAAATCACCTGGTTAAGGTGGTGGGGATCGGGGGCGTATTGCATGGATGATGGGGCCGCCAGAGTCGGTGGTTGATACTTTTGTTTGTACCTTCAAAGAAAAGAAGGTGCACTACTTGGGGATGTCTCTACCTTGCCATGGAGTGCCATGTGCACGTGCTTGTGGAATTGGGAGATGGGACAAAGCCCTCGGTGGTTTCCTACACTTGAGAACCCAATTAGTGCATAAGGGAGGTGCGGTGTAGGGGGCTTAGGGTGACAGGTCTAACCTTAGGCAAGAATTACCTTCCTAGATATGTCCTGCCCTTGATGTGCCCTAAGCATGTGTCGTGAAGAATCAAAAAGGGCTAGGGGGTTAGACACAGAGCCCTAACCAACCAAGGCCACCGGGCATCGAGCTTGAGAACCCCTAGGTGCATTGACTGTGACCCTTGTGCATCTTGTTGTGTCTACGTGTGATCTCTTTCCGTTTCCATTATCTATGATGCATTTTTTGCTTTGTACTTCCTTGTCTTTCTTTTTCTTCTTCTTCTTTTCTTTCTCTTTTTCTTTTTCTCTTTTTTTTTGGGCCAAGTTACATGGTCATGATAGAAGTTAGTATTCATTATCAGAGTGGGGTGGAGAAGGGGGTCTAATAGATTTGTTAAGGAATTGGCAGCTTTGGAGGTATCCCTTGAGGTTTAGGCGGACCTGGAGGGTGGTGGTGGAGAGGAATCGATGATTGCAGCGGGTGAAGTGGCTATCATTTACATCATCTAGAAGAGCTAAGCAAAATGAAGGTAATAGAGCAGCTCGCATCATTAGTTGAGCCATCATGCAACTATCTATAGCATTAGGATCAAAATGGAGTACTGGGAAGCTGCACTCTTGCAGGGTGGGGTTTTGCCTAAGGAGTATCCTAAGCAGTCTAAGGTAATTACAAGTAGCAATAAATGCGGGGTCAAGGCATGAAGAGAATTCGTTAGTGAATTGGATTAGGGTATCATAAAGTTCTCTGATGTGAAGATGAGGGCATCTCCATATGCAGTATAGTGAGGATTATAGATTATAGGGAAGTCATGGCGGTCGTGGATTATAGATTATAGGGTTGAGTGTTGCAAAAGGCCATCCAAGTGTCCAGGTTGGCGTCGTAGATTCTTCTTCTCCATTTAGGTTGACATTCATAGCCAGGCACAAACCTTGGCACTTCAAAAATCTTATTCTGCCAAAATTTAGCATCTTTAGTGGCCCATAAGGTAGGATTCGACTCTCTCTCCTCCAGCTATTTCTGTCCAAGCCTGCTTCTGATGTTAATCACCTCCTCCACCACCTTGATAGGTAAGACCCTATGCAATGTGGTGGGGAACTTGAAGTTAAAGTCGAAGGGGCTTCTGAATGTTTCTTGCCTCTCCTAGATTACGAGGTCTGCATGGAAGCTCATTGGGGCATCATCCTTGCATGGTGGGATAGGTGCCTGGGGTGCCCTCACTCCCTTGGCATTCCATTTTCTCCTTGTCTCCTCCACCATTTGTTTTCTTCTTTTCCTCCACCATTTTCTCCTTGTCTCCTCCACCATTTGTTTTCTTATTTTCCTCAGTGCTATCTTTCTTTCTACGGAGGTGTTTGCGTGTTGCTGCTCTTTAGGCCGTGGGGAATGAAGTGATGGAACAAGCTCCTCTTCGTGTGATCCCATTTCAAAGTTCACATCACCTCCCTCTCCTTGCTTGTCTCCTGCTACTCTTCTTTGATGAACTCAAGTGCATCCACTTCCTCCAAGGTTAGGCCTGCCAATTGGAGATAAGGGCATTGCTCTTTCAGGCTTGGGCCAACTCTATTAGATTGTGGCTGCATCTGCAGTCCTGCTTTTAGTGCTCTAGAAGCCATTCCCAGTTTCTGTTTTATTGCCTCTATGGACTCTCCCTCCTCTGCATGGGTGACATCCAATAGGGTATCCAAGAAGGCGCATTGCTGGGTTTGAATGCTCACTTGGGTGGCTTCCGCTCAGCTTTCAACAAGTATTTTTTCTTTTTTGACTTGAGTGAGACGACATTTCAAGACTTTGACTCTTTTTTTGTTCTGGTTAGCCCATTCTTTTGCCCTCCTATTCATAACTTTGAGGCTTTCCCCTACCTTTGAGCTAGCACTGTCAACTCTTGTTCTTGATCTTCCATTTCTATCCTTATCTTTTGCTACTCTTCCTGTGCTAAGGCAACCTCTTGGGTTAGTTTCTCCACCTCTCTTTTGTACCTACGAGCTCTTTCCTCCCTCATCTCCTCCAGTTCTTCTGTGGCTTTAGTGATTTTCTCCATTTCAGCTTGCAGATATTCATAGCGTGCTGTAATCTCTTCATTGTGCCATTGTAGGCATCGTATGGACTTAGTTTCTTCATTAAATCATGCTTGCCATTGTGCTTATGTCTCTTTCTTAGCTTGTAGTTGCTCCTTCAGCTCGTAAACTTCCCTTTGGGCCATGGCTATTTGGCATGTTTTCTTCAATTCTAATGCAACCATGGCCTCTTTTTCGGCTTCGAGCTATGCTACTTGCAATTTTTTCCCCTCCTTGGCTTTCTCTAATTGAGAGAGAAGCTCCTTGATATACTCATCATATTCTTTAGGTGGCCTCTCTATTGTGGGGATGGAGGTTGTGGAGCTTGCCACCTTTTGCCTCTTAGGGTCTTGCCTCGACTCTCGGTGTCTGTCACAGCCGGCCTTTTGGTTCCTACCAAGGGTTTCTTCTCTTTCTCCTTAGCTTATTTCTTTATTCATGAAGTAATGGACCCAAGCCATTAAGTTGCTGGCATCCACCTGGGTCGTAGAACTAGGAGTGGAAATGGTGGTGGTGGTGGTGGGCAGCATCAAGAGAGTGGGAATGGGGGTGATTGGGGCCTTGCCCTTGCCTTCTTGCATTGCAGGTGGCATGAACTCTAGCACATGGGTGCTTGAGCTCGGTCCTTTGTCTCTGATTGGGCTCGTGGGTTCTGGCTCATCATGCTTGGACTGTTTCTCAATGGTGGACTTGCATGTGGCAAGGGCCATGTCTTCCTCCTCCTTTTTTCTCAACTCCTCCTTCTCCCCCCCTTTTCTTCTTTCCTTCTCTCCTCTTCGTGCTTTCTTAGCATAATTTTCTTCTTTATCTTCTTAGCCTTCCCTCGGCCTGCTCTTCTTGTTCCATGTCTTCTTCTTCCTCACTCAGTGTCCTTTCACTAGACTGTGCCTCCTATTCCTGGTGAGGTGGTGACCTGCTTAGCATTTCATCTACTCCTTCTCCTACTTCTTCCTGCCCTTGTCCCAAGGCTTCCCTGATGATCGTGGTGAGGACCCCACCAAATCCAATGGTTGCAACCTTTGAAGACGAAGCTTTCCTTTTAGCCTTGATGGCAGGAGATTCTCCTTTGGCAGGTTGTCCTCCCATTGTCAAAGTCTTCGTCAAGGTTTCAATGGTCTTCCTCACAAAACTGTTGAGGTTCACTTCATCCAGCAACCTTGCTATGATACTCTCTAGTAGAGGGACATTAATGCGCCTCATGATGGTGTTGTACCTCTGACTAGAAAACAACACGTGCACCATCTTGGCTTGGAGTTGGACTTTAGGATCCAGGATATCCACCAAGCTGATGCCATTGTTGGTGTGGACCTTTACCTTGTCCATTCCTAGCAAGGCATATACATCTCTCTTCGGCTTCCTCTCTACTTTGTTTGCCAAGTCCAATGCCTTTTCCACCAACTCTGGGGTCAACTCAATTTGCACCTGATGACGAGTTTCCTCTCCCTCATACACAGTTACGGTGCTGCAGTTCCTGTGGAAAGTCCTCAGAAACTCTGCACAGTGGAAGTAGTCCACCCCCTGGCTTATTGCTTCTATTTATTTCCACAGATTGCATTGCTCGATGATCTACCTCACAACCCACCATTCTTCAATGGCACATCTTCTAGGTTGAAGATATGTCGTGGAACTTGAACTGGTTGAAGGCTTATGTTTCGACTGAAAGTCCGTATTTTGCTTATTCTTCTTCTGAAAAAGGTAATTTGCCAGCCTTTTCTTGGCCTGCCATGATGGGTGCCTATCATGAAGCCATATTCACCATTATTGTTTTTCAAAATAATTACAAGCAACATGAAATGACTAGATACTTGTTGAACTAAAATGCTTGAGTGCAGAAGTAGACTTTTTCCTCCAAATAGTCTATTGATTTTGAATTTTATTGACATTTTCCTCAATCACAAGTTGTTTCATCCTACCCTTGCAATGTGTGCTTTTCCTCTATTGTTTTCCTTATGTGTTTGGTTTGATTCACCTTACCCCCTCCCCCTTCTGAAATGAGAAGAATGCTTCCTAGGATTAAAGGGTTAGAGAGTGAAGGGCCTTCAGCACATAAACTTAGTGTTTTACTTTAGCATGAGCCAGGCGTAGAAATTTGTAAATTAGCATAGCTATCCATATCAAAAGGGCAGATGCCTACATGCGTAATGTAAGTGAGAACATGAACCAAGAAGTCATTGGAGTCCATTCGGCTAGCAACATGCAACTCCTCCTCAGTGAGGATGTGATCTAAATAGGGATGTCCCTTATTGTGTTCTTCAAGGGGTCGATTACGGAGGGTAGTCAACACCCTTTATGAAGTTGGAGCTACATAGGTTGGGTCATATTTCGATGCCTTGATTGCATGTCGCTACTCAACGTTGGTCATTATTTGGCATCCTTCTAGATTCCATTGTAATCGTAGAGTGTACCATTTCCATAAGAAGGAGAAGTTGTTGCCAGTAAGCTATTTCAACTTCTTGATTTTTTGGTCTCAAGCCATGATCGTGTTCTTGCTATACGACATAATGAGATGATGTTTGATTGATTGTTCCATGGATATCTCAGTTGCAATTAACTCCTCATCTGCTTTGGAAGCCTTAACGGACGCAAATTTCGACTCCTCCCAAGAGCAAGGGAGTGTTCATACTTCCGTTGCTATAGGTTCTTCCAAGAGACCTAAGTTTAATCGTAGCTCTTATCCAATGTGATGAAAGTAGTGCCTAAGCGTCTTAGGCAAGCAACCAAGTCATCCCTAGTATTTTTAGCTAAGTCCATGGCCAAGGTTAGGATTGATCGCTGCTCATAAGAGGGTCTAAGACCGGTAGGTGGTTGAGGCTTGAAAGCACTAGAGAGTTTAGCAACTAATGTTTGCTGCTTAGTTTGCAATTGAGGTTGTAGCTTAGCCTTATGTTCAATGGTTTTGGTTGTAGCTTCGGTTGACATGCTATTAGGTGCTTCTGAGGTCTGAGGAGCACCACTAGCTTCAGATTTGGGTGTTTTGTTAGTAGTAGGCTGCGATTTTGGGTGATAAATTGGTTTAGGTGCTGTTGATCTAGGTTTTGGCGATTCTATGAACTTGGTGGCCCGATTCTCTTGTGGCTCTAGTGTCTCTAGTTCACTGTTTTGTGTGACCAACAAGCTCGAGGGTGGCATTTGAGTAGAACTTTTGGTTGGTTTGGCTATAGGGAGCCAAATCCAGGAGTTACCCTCATAGTAGCCTTGTGCTTGCAATAAGGCTTTGGGGACCCATCACAGCTTGACCGTGCGTCGATGTTTACGATTTCATCTTGGGCTCCTAGGTTTCGAGTGTGGGCCCTTAGCTCCACAAGGGCATGGGTGTCTGCTTTGAGGTGGTAGTCCTTGACGTTTAGGCACCCATTTGAATTGGGGTCTTTGGGCTTCAATATTGGATTCGGTGGGTTTTCGGCATTGAGGTTTGGTGAGTTGTGATGAGGCCCGACCCCCTCCTTAGACTTGATGGTGGGGTTCTCTACCGGTGGCCATGCAGGCTTGGAAGGAGTCACACTGCCCTTACTGAAAGATATAACTATTCAGAGTTTGCCTATGGCTAGATGGATATGTTTCAACTTGTAGTTGACAATACAACGAGGTTTCTTCTTGAAGGTTCGTCCTAATAGTGATTTTGTGCCTACATCAATAGTGTTGGGAAACACATAGAAGATTATCGGTATACTTTTAGACTCGATAGAAACTGCAACATGGCACTTTCCCAAAAGTGTGTAGGGCTGGCCTCCATAAGGACTGAGCTTAGCATTAGTGGGCTGCAATTACAGTTTGCCAATTTGGGTCCAATGGTCATTGTTTAAGACATTAAAATCAGCTCCCTCCTCGATCAACGCATTGATGATGCATGTGTGCTTAGTAGTGACCATCATGGTTAGGTAAGATGGTTCTATTGGTTCCTTATCCTCATTGTCCATCTCAGTGATGGTGGCTACTCATGTGTGGACAGGAGATGCTAGCATTGGGGGCTCATGCAATGGGTGCGTGGGAGGGAAGTACTTCTTTATGCGGCTACCATTGAAGAAGCCTATGTCCTCACCCTCTAGGGTTTCGAGTTCCACATTGCCAATTTGGGTGATGGTTCGAACCTTAAAAGGTCCTAGCTCCCGAAACTTCATCTTTTGCTTATGTCCTTTTATCGAGTACAATAGTACTAAGTTACCTTGTTTGAAGTTGTGATGCTTGACATGCTTGTCAAACCAACTTTTATGTCTTGCCTTCTTGCATATTAGCGCATGGGTGGCTAGAAGCCGAGTTTTCGATAAGCGTTCAAGCTCAATTAGGCATTCTGTCCATGCCTCCTTCCCATCCCATCTTTCTTTGCAGGGCTATCCTGAGGCTAGGTATGAAGAACTCCAAGGGTAGAATTGCCTTCATACCATAAGTCAATGTAATCCGTGCGATAGGCCCACAAGGCCACCATCAACTTGTTATCCCAATCACTGCGCGAGGCAGAGATGACTTTGGTCAAGACATTTACTAAGACTTTATTTGTGGACTCAATTTGACCATTTTCCTGAGGGTAATAAGGCAAATATTTACGATGGATGATTAGGAAGGAGGACAGGAGGTGAGCTATCACTTCATTGATGAAGTGTGTGCCTTGGTTGCTGACTAGTTTGATAGGGAAACCGAAAGAACCATGAGATCACTTGCTTCCATAGGAACTTGGCAGTTGTCCTAGCGTCATTTTTTCTCATAGCTCATGCTTTTGCCCATTTTGTTAGACTTGTGAATACTGTGCCGCATGACAAATGGGTCCAATGAAGTCAATCTCCCATTTCTCGAAGGGTTGTCGTGCAATAATTGGGGCTAGCTCCATGTGATCTTTATGGATAGGTACTTTAGTTCGTTGGCACTCATCACAATGCTTCACAAATCTTGTTGCATCTCAGAAGAGAGTAGGCCACCACAATTGGGACTGCAACACTTTGTAGGTTGTCACATCTCCACTAAAATGTCCTCCTGTGATTCCGTTGTGTGTCTCTATCATTACATCATGGATCTCATGCTCACATACGCATCTGCGTAGTAATCCATATTGCCCCAACCTATAGAGTTGACCTGCTATCAATTGATAGGGTTGGATCTTCAGGATGAGCCTCTAAGTCGGGGGCCTTTTCTATTGGTCTTCCCGGTAGCTCATGCTCAAGCACTTGAACTATGTCATTTGCCCAATACGGGGTCATGTCATCTCTAAACAAATCCCTTTCACTAGACAAGCTGAATAGATGTGCGTCCGGCAGTTCGTCTACAATGCCTTGCCCAATGGATTCTCCTGCAAGGATGCAAGACATATGCAACCATGTAATACTGCTTCCCTTTACGCACCACCACGGAGAAGTCAAACTCCAAAAGCAGAATTAGCCATCTAGCAATGCATCCTATAGCACAAGGTTTGTGAACCAGATACAACAAGGCTTGATGGTCAACAAAGAAGGAAAAAGGTGTAGCCAGAAGATAATGCCAAAATTTCTTTACAGCAAACACCATGGCCAAGCCCTCTCTCCATTGTTGAGTAATTCATTTCGGTCTCAGTGAGTTGTCTACTAGCAAAGCTCATTGGGTAATCCATGTTGCGTTCACCAAGTTGGCACAATAGTGCTCCTACGGCAAATTTCGAAGTGTCAATGTGCACATGGAACGTGAGTGTTCAATCTGGGCTTATAGAATTGGTGTCATGGTCAGAGCCTTTTTTAGTTCCTCATACACACGTTGGCATTCCTTGGTCCATTTGAATATGATCAACAACTTGTATAGAGGTCTAGCAATCAATTCATAGTTTAACACAAATCGTCGATAATACCTTGTATGTCTTAAGAAGCATTGAACACCCTTGTAATCAGTTGGGGTGGGAAGATTGACAATGACCTTGATCTTTGAGAAATCTTTGGCGATGCCATTTTTTGACACCACATGTCCTAGGATGCATCCATGCTTCACCCAAAACTCGCACTTCAAGGGGTTCAACGAGAGACGGTATAACTGACATCGTTCAAAGACTGTTGTCTAAGTATTCTCTCCAAGTAGAGTGAACATACAAGTCATCACAAATACCTCCAACTCCTTCCTCAGCATGTCTTTGAATATTGTACACATCAGTCATTGGAAGGTGACTGGCACATTAATCAATCCAAAAGGCATGACTATGTAGGCCAAGACTCCCCATTTAGTGGTGAATGCAGTGTTATGCCTGTCGTTAGGATGTACTTGCACTTGATTGTATCTAGAGAAGCCGTCTAGAAAACTGTAGGCCTCTTTGCCAACCACTCTCTCGACCATGTGATTGGTCTATGTGGCAGTGGGTAATTATCTATTTTCGTAACAACGTTTACCTTCTTGTAAATGATACACACTCTAATCTTTCCATTCTTCTTTAATACGATGACTATGGGGGAAATCAAGTCCATGTGTTCAATTTTGTAGATGAATCTTGCTCTCATTAGCTTGTCAATTTCTTCCTTGACAGCATGGGCATACTTTGGATTCATGAAATACGATCGCTGCTTCACCGGTGTTGCGACAGGTGTCATGGGTATGTTGTGAGTCACCACACTCGGGTCTACCCCTTTGAGCTCTTCTAGGGACCAAGCAAAGACCTCTATATACTCTCGCAAGAGAGTAAGGAGACTTGCTTCATCTTACTCAACCAAGTGTGGAGCTTGCTTTGAAGAAGCAGTAGAGAGCAAAGAGTGGAGACAAGCAATGGATGAAGAGATGGATGCACTAAGGAAAAACAAGACTTGGGATTTAGTGAAACTATCTCATAGCAAGAAGTCCATTGGATGTAAATGAGTTTATAAGATCAAATGTAAGTCGAATGGTTCTCTTGAAAGGTATAAAGCAAGGCTGGTTGCAAAAGGATATGCACAAACTTATGAATTGGACTATGAAGAAACATTCAATCCAATAGCTAAAATGACAACACTGAGATCGGTAATTGCTTTGGCTTCTATCTATGGTCGGAAACTTTATCAAATGGATGAGAAAAATGCATTTTTGAATGGAAACTTAGAAGAGGAAGTGTACATGGATCAACTAGAGGGCTATGTGGATCCAAAATACCCACATTATGTATGCAGGTTGAAGAAGGCTTTATATGGACTGAAGCAAGCAACAAGAGCATGGTGTGATAGAACCAGCAAATTCTTATGTAGTATGGGATTTCAGCAGAGTAAAGCTGACTATTCACTTTATGTGAGGCATACAGAAGATGGTATGGTTGTTGTGGTCATCTATGTTGATGATCTCATTATTACAGGTATACTTGAGAAGGAGATTACTAAAGTCAAGCATGGGTTACATAAAGAGTTTGATATAAAGGACCTTGGTTTGTTGAGATACTTCTTAGGTATTGAGGTTATTGACACACCTCATGGTATATGGCTGATACAAAGGCAATATGCATTGGAGATGTTGGAAAAATATGGCATGATAGGATGCAAACCGGTTGATACACCATTGGATCAAAATGTTAAGTTGATGGATGATGGATCTTATGTTGAGGATGTCACTATGTTCAGAAAGATGGTTGGTAGTCTTATCTACTTGACCATTACAAGACCAGACTTGAGTTATGCTGTTGAATTGATAAGTCAATTTATGCAGAAACCATGCAAATTACATTGGGATGTAGTGAGAAGAGTTCTTAGATATGTGAAGAAGATAGCTTAATTTGGCTTGTTTTATGAAAAAGGAATCAAGCCTACATTGTTTGGATACTCAGATGCAGACTGGGCAAGTAGCTCTATGGATAGAAGATCTACTAGTGGCTATGCATTTTCATTTGGATTAGCCATGGTAAGTTGGAGTAGTAAGAAGTAACCTACAATTGCTCTATCAAGCACTGAAGCGGAGTATAAAGGCATTGCATTGGTAGCATGTGAGCAGACATGGCTGAGATTGATCTTATATGACATGGGCATAGAGATTGATGGTGGAGTCATTATGTATTGTGACAATATTAGCAGCATTATGTTGGCAAAGAACCCAGTCTACCATGCAAGGACAAAACACATAGAAGTGCACTATCATTTCATTAGAGAAAAAGTCATTGATGGAGAGATTGACTTGGTCCATGTGAAAACAAATGACCAAGTTGCTAATATCTTTACCAAAGCATTAGGTAAAGATAAGTTTGAGTACTTTAGGAGTGCACTTGGAGTCTTATGTGTGCAAGCTCATTCTGAGCTTGAGGGGGAGTGTTGATAAATATGACATATCCTAAGTCATATCCTATGGTTGTATGTATCTAAAGTATAACCGCATGTAAAGTGTCCTTAAGTTTGGGGTATCTATCTTTTGAGGATACCATTTTTGTGGGTGTGGAGTGTTGGAGAAATAGAGAAGAATAATGGAGGAGAAGATGACATTGAGCTCCTGACTTCTCATCTGATTGACCTCACGGACTCCCTCCACTTTGGTTTTATTATCACTATGCAATCTCCTCCCCCAGGTACACATTTGCTTCATTTGATGTAGTTTGATTAGCTTGCCGTTTATATTTAAGAGACTATACATTGAGGTCCATACACGTGTGGCCATTAAATGAAGGTTTATGTGGACAAGCGTAACCATGTTTATGCATCACTATGCAATCTAATGAACTGCCCAACAGAGCTACGATTTGAGGAACTATTTGAGCAGTTGCTGTGTTGTTATTCCTCTCTCCCAAACGTAGTGCGATATGTGACCAACGAATGGTGTGGGCATGCTTGCATTTGGCAAAGAATGTGGCCCATGGATGTTTCCCCATGGCAATGTAGACACCACTAATCTCATTGAGAGGTTATGGAAATTCATAAAGTACATGCTCCTTGATGCGCAGATCAATAGGTCTGCCTTGGATCTACTACACGCCTTGGCAAGTAGCTCAACTTCGGGTTCTAGGATGGGTGGAACTACAATCGAGTTTTTCAAAAAAAAAGCAGGAGATAGGTAGCATATCCAACCTATAATAGAGCTTATTTTATGACTATGTGTGGTTGAGTGCCTTACATGATTACTTGTGATAACTGACTCCACACACTTCATTGTATATGGATCGAGCAAGAGTCACACTGCTAGGTTGGCTGTGGGGGAGAGGATACTCCAATGGTATGAGAGGGATTAATCCTCTCTTCAAGTCATGAACGAGGGAATGATGCTCGTCAAGATGGCCAGTACAACACAGCAAGAGAAATGGTACCATATGAGTATGCAATCAAATTACTGCGATTGTGCTGATTGGGTCATTGTGACTACAAACACTTATATGACTTGAGGTTGATCTTGGAGAGGTACTTTCCACACCTTCACCAAATTTTGCCCATCATCGATAACTTGCGGGCAATTGGTGATGCACCAATTGGCGTACCTACATCCAAAGGCCCTGATTTAGAAGAGCTTTCTTCACAGGAGGGGGTGCATGAGGAGGATCTCGTGTCCTCTATAGAAGACCTAAGGAGGCTTCTCAAGAGGATTGAGGACAAGGTTCCTTCATATGACTCATCATAGAAAGAGGCTTGCTTGCGGCAACTAAAAAGTGTCAAGAGCTCTCTTGATCACATGTTCCCTATGGAGATTGGTATGTCGACAAAGGGTGGGGACCATCAAATCCAAGCGAACATGACACAAACACACCTAGGCCATGGTAGGAGATCTCACCCTCGCATGAATGAGGAATTGGGTTCTTTCATGCAACCCATGCGTCCTTTTATCACAGGTGTGCTAAAGCGTAAGTATCATAGAGGAAGGGGCTGAGTGAGGTTCAGTAATAAACCTCGCATATATTGCACTTACTACTGCACGAAAACATTCTTGGTCGACCCTATGGTCATTTTTTCATGCCATACGTGCCATACTTTGCTCACTCTTATCTTATGACATGCTCCACATGATGCATCATCAATCTTGGTAGGTCGATTGGTGTGAGTCTATGATGAGGCGTGCAGTGGCACTCTCACTATTTCAGATTGTTCCTACGCGAAGCCTTATGAGGAGTGACATTTCTCCCTTGCATCTCACGATGGGTAGGTGATCACCCCCATGCTAGCATCTAGATGTAAAAATTACATGACATAGCAAATAGAATTTGAGAAAGAGATAGAGAGTACACAATAGATAAGAGGATAATTAAAAATTTTCTTTAGCTCCAAACAATTGATACAAAGATGGTTGTGTCCACTCATGCACTTCCACTGTGAAGCTTAGATGGTAATCTAGACAGAAGATAAGTGAAGATCTTAAGATTAGCTGGAACAACTCTGACACGGTGAAAGATAGATGATCGATGGCTATAAAGGGGTTTAGCTTTTATAGCCCGTGAAGGCGATTAGGTCTGCAAGATCGACCTATCATATGAGCCTCCACTAGTTGGCTAGGGAATATTCCCTTTACTGTCGAGCTGGCCAGGGGCCACTTTTGCGGCCCTTGGACCCCAAAATAGGGGGCCCTAATAACTTCCTTACCCCGCAACTCAATGCAATGTGCCTCGAGTTGCTACTAGCTTAACTACTACATCTAACCCAAAGATTAGACCCACAATGGTCACCTTTTTGCCATCTGGTCACATAGACCTCATCTAACATACAAGTCAAGACTTAACCAATATTTGGGCTCACATATGGCTTCTCCTCATAATGGGGACCTTACAACTTTGAGCACCATGGATCATTGGTGGCACCTTATCAGGGTGGGACATTGAGCATATCTAACACCGCCCCTCAATGTCCACTCGCAGCAGGTGAGAACTATCTCCTTGGCCCAATGCCGAGTCTCTGAAGATGAGCTTGAAGCAGATCCTTCGTAAGTGCTTTGATGAATATATCCACTCCATTCTCCTCTATTGGACAATAGACCAGTTCCACTATCCCAAATCATGCACATAGTGATATTGGATCTCTATATGTTTGGTATGCGTATGAAACACTAGATTTTTGGCAATGGCGATGCAACTTTGATATCACATCTTAGCGTTGTTGGTTCCTCGTCCTACACTCCCATATGCCATAGGATCCTTCTCAACCATATTGCTTCACATGCAACAAAACAAGCTGCCTTGTACTCTGCTTTGATAATAGAAGACAACGCCATTGTTGGCTGCTTCTTACTAATCCAAGAGAAAATTCATGAACCCAAAGAGAAACAATAACTAGAAACTTCTGACTTCCTAGAATCACTATCTCTTGCCCAATCTGAGTCACAATTCCCCGTAAGAGAAGTTCTGAAACTGTATGTGATACCATAGTCAAGAGTTTCCTTCAAGTATCTGAGCACCCGCATCCCAGCTGAGGTGTTTTTCCCTTCAAAGACTTTGTCTAGCTCTGATTTAAAATGTAGACTGCAGTATTAACACCTTTAACCCAAAAATGGTTGGGCAATCCCTTTGTCCTTTAGCATGCATCTTGCCATCTCCACAATGGTGCAATTCCTGCATTCCACAACACCGTTTTGGTGAGGTGTGTGAGGCGTCGTCAATTGACGCTTGATCCCTTTGCTCTTGCAAAAGTCTTCAAACTCCTTTGAGTTGAACTCACCACCACCATCTGTTCTAAATTTCTTCACACGTTTCCATGTTTCATTCTCA